>NC_092462.1:17076529-17676529 GCF_047495875.1 Pithys albifrons albifrons
ATTGAGCTGTGCCCCTTAGCCGTGCCCTATTGCTGTGTGATTTTAATAACAAATGTGTGGTCTGCTAATAGGCGAACTGTCTCTTGAAAGGCCTCAGCGGCACAGCACAAGTCTGCTACTTCCCTCTACATCAAAGCAGGTAATGATGGTCTGAACCTTAATGGCTGGGGAATTCCTCAGACCTGATGTCTTGGTGGGGATAGCGGTCCACACAAAAGTCAAGAAACAGTTTTCTGTATCTTAGGCTACTTTGATTCAGAAAATATGCATGAATTTTACCTATTTTTTTTTATCTTTAGCAGCTGCCATAATTGTAGAAAATGCTCAGCAGTGTGTGACATGGAAACAGATGAGATAGTCCGTAAGCACACCCTGGATTTTAGTTACATTTGGAACTTGTTGATCACATAGGTGCTTACTAAGCAGTAGAAAATACTGCTGAAAGACACATTGTGGGCAAGCTGCTGCAAGTGAGCTGGAGTCTGTAACTGTTTTTTCCAGAGGGCAAACCTGCACTTAACCTGCTGTTGTTTCCACAGCAAAAGTACTCAGAGCCAGTTTTTACAGGCTGGCTTATGGCAGGGTAGCATTTAAAATTCCCTATACCTGAATGAAAGCTTCTGTGTTTAAACTCTGTGCATGTTAAAGGTTTGATCGTCACAGCACCGATTCCTGGTTAGTCCAAAGCAGAGCTGTAGAGGTGACACTACTTCTGCCTTGCAGATGAAGGATGTGGAACTGAGCAAAATCTGCCTACTACAGACAGACTAAGAAGGTTTTACCCTACTAAAAGTTTGAGGTTTGCTTCTAATCAGGTTGACACAGGTTGTAGTAACTCTTCAGTTGCCCTTCTAAGCTGGAGCCTGATGTGACAGGTTTCCAGCCAAGGAAAGGTGTAAAGCAGTCAAAGCTGTAGGGAATGTCAGCATATGGTGTGACAGTATGGTTGTACCTCTTGGAACTTGCAACACCCTGTTGTCACAGTAGTGTTTGCTGATGCTGTGAAGGGTAAGGTACAAACAGGAAAACATTAGGAGAGATTATAAAGCCTATAGCTGAAAGGGAAGGTTACGGGCCAGCAGACCTTGAAATTAACTTGTTATTAACAAGCATATAGCTATATGTAAGTATATTAACTTGTTAGTGGCTTTTCTATGAGCAAGTGGAGACACAGGGAGGGCTGTAACTACGTGGGCCACATAGGTTTTCATTTGCTTTTGTGGCCCCTTCAGAAGAAAACTGGGGTCAGAAGTATGAGTTGTTCTATATCCACCTGCCATTTCCTTTGTGGTAATACATGAAAATTGGGTTCTTTGCTTAGTTCAGTGGAACTAAGCCCTGAGCAGGGAGGTAACTGTTGCCTGGAGTTGCCTTCTGCATACTACTTACAAATGGCTGCTGGTCCCCAGTCCTTTTCTAAATCTTAAGGTTGGTCCTTGTAGCAATTAAATAGGACTGTAAATGGGTTGATTGGACAAGTGTGAGATGGATTTACATGCTGAGAACAGTTTAATAAGCATGGGGAGGTTGTGCATGCTGCTTCAGCTTCTTCCTGTTTAACCTGTGCTTTGCAGTGCCTGGCCAGTAACTACAGTGAATTCCTTGTATGTGAAGATTGTAGCATATTCCACGTTATATGCCAGCAGTTACTAATAAATCTATTAAGCCCTTGTATTTTTCAGTCTTTACCTAGTTTTCAAGTGCACTTGACTGCAGGAATGTGATTTTTGTCCCTAGTCTCTGTTCCTTCACCCATGACATGAAGCTGATAGTTGTCTTCAGCTCATCTTTCATGATTGATGTGTCCAGCACGTGCCAAATAAGGATTAATGGTAGGTGTGTAAAAGCAACTGCTGTTCTTGATGACTTACTGAGCACCCTGGGCTGTGTGTTAACTTCTTAATGGAAGAGACTCAGCTCTGCTACTTAGACTTACTGGTAATGTTTTTCTTCTCTAGCTGCCTCTGGGTAACACCCTGAAAACTGTCTTCAGCATGTGTTCCAGGGTAGGGGGAGGTTAATTGACACCCAACTACTACTCAGCTGTTCAATAAGGCTGCTCCCAGCTTTAGCAAGGACAGTGAGTAACATGCAACTGTTTGGTGAGCTGCTTGTATTAAAAAAATGAAGTTCTGCTTTGAAATCTCATGAAAGCAGGCATCTGAAAACTTCCCTGTCAGCTGTGATAGAAGAGCTGTGTGCTTTCTCTTGGTGCAGCATCATTTACCACTGTGCAGCTTTGCTTTCTCACTGTGTAGGCAATGGAGCGTTTTATTAGCTGAGCTGTTTGGTTTCCAGATGCATGGGAAGTTAAAACCAATTTCGGCTCTCATGAGCAATGAGGAGGAACGTTTTCTAGTGACCTTGGAGTTTCAGTCTTGTAAACTAGAATTTGCAGTTTCCCAGCCAGGAGTCCCCTTTGGCAAATGATGCTCTCATCATGCTGCCTTGCTTAGGAATAGTGGCAAAGGGTAGTTGATCTGGGATTGTCACTGTTCTATGCTGCAGAAGCAAGTGTTCACTTCAAATGTCTTATCACATACTTACTTGTAAACTTTGTGCTAGAAGTTAGAGATGGCAAAGTTCCTGCCCGTCATCTGTAAGGGTGACATACTTTGCCAAAGACATTTGTGTTTTGAAAGTGCCTTAAGCTTGCAGTGCAGTTCCAAAACTTTGGTGCTGTGTCTCATTTGTGTAGGTTAATGTATCTATGTATATATGCAGTATATGCACATAAAAAGCTATTTTGTTTGATACAGCGCCTTGTAAAACTGGAAATGAGGCCACTGGAGGGGATTTTCCTAGTCACTGAATACAAGTGTGTGTGGTGCAACAGACATGTAAACTGCTATTTAAAAAAATTTGTTCTGTGGATGGTTTTCTCATAGATGAACCTTGAATCTCATGCCTTGCTGAGGATTACAGTCAGTTCTGTCTTAAAGTTGTGGTTCTATGCCTGGGTAGTAGAGTGAAAATTCCTTCACTTTCTTAAAAAGCAATGTAGGCTTGTGATAGAGATTCACAACCAATTAACGTTTAAAAAGTTACTTTCCTTGTGGCTCAGTCTAACCTTTCTATTAAGGAAAAAGTAATCCTCTTTTACCCCACTAGTGAGAATTTATATTTTAGTACACATATTTTGTTTTATATTTTGAACAGATCTGTGTAATCTTCCCCATGACATTATATGAAGGAGTTTAATGGTGATATGAAACTGATCCTATTAAGCTGGGGGTGTGTGTCTTAACTTCACCAGTCATCAAGTGCAGTGGGCACTGGAAGACCCAATTCCCCACTCCTGAAGGCAATGTGTCTGACCAGCATAGAGCTGGTCAATGCACCAACCAGTTTTCTGGTGTTGGTGTTGGGGCTATTCTTCCTAGATCCTGACTTCTGCCCACCAAGAGTTAGGGTTTCCTACATGCCCCATGTAATTTCTGCCCCTATGACAGTGAGGTGATGGCTCACAGTGGATTCAAAGTCACATCAACAATCATGTAATACACATTTTGTGTCAATTTATTCACCTGGAAGTTTTGTCTTGCAACCACAGTTAAAATTTGCAAAGTACACTGTCTCTTGAGATATAGGGAATACCCAGTCAAGCAGGAGAAGAGAGTGAGCACCTTATTTATTTGGATCAGTTGAGGCAAAGCATTTGTAAGCTCTGGACATGAAAGTGTCACTTTATAGCAAGGCCTGCTGCCACCTGGCCCAGCCCTATACTGCAAGAGAAACCACACATCAGCCTCCTCCTCAGCTTCTACTGGCAGGAATAAGAGCAGCATCTTTTAGTGCAGAAAGAGAGGGGAGGGTGCTGAACTCTGACAGGTGAAGTCAGGTGCCAGGCACACAGGCGGGGAAAGGCACTTCTACCTCTTCCCAGGGCTTGGCAGATATCTTGACCCCTGACGAACTCTGGGGAGCTAGCAGGGCTCTTTGTGGACCTCTGTGATAGCATAAAGAAAGTAGTTTTGATGCTCCTGAAAAGAACCAGTTTGCAGTGGAGAAGCACCCGAGATGACTCTGCACCAAGAAGTGGCAGACAGTGGAAATGTGGAATCAGGGATGCATCTCAGTTGCTGGTAGTTAATCTTCAGGCCTTAGGAAAGAAGGGGCTGGTTTCCTTCCTGCCCTCCTGCCTTAGTCCTCAGGGCGGGAGTGTTACTGTGGCACCAAGCTCCCCAGCTCCCTGGACAGAGATGCCAGCTTGGTCCCTCCAGGGCAACAAAGAGGCACTTTTTCCATGTGGTTCTGGGGAAGGTGAGGCATGGGGAAGGAATATTATATTCAAGCACAGCACAAGGAATGCAAATAGCCAGATGTTACCAGCACACCAGCCTTAGCTTGCTGAATTTTTACTTAACAAGATAGTTAACTGCCAGCTAACATAGACCTCTAATCACTGATTTGAGTATTGAGATAAAAGGGAAAATAAGCAATTACACATTTTAGTAAGTACTTTTTCTCCCCCATTTCCAGGTTCAACTCAAGTTACACTCCTCTCCTTCCCTCCTGCTTAGCCTTTTATTTCCTATAGCAAAAATGCTGTAGATTGCCCTTGGCACATCCCCATTTGTTCAGGGAGATGTCAGCACACGGGAGATGTGGTTTGCATGGTGCCATTGTTGCTTCAGCATGGGTCCTCCCCTTGAGTCAGATCCCCTAGAGGTGAACCTCTCCAGCATGTGGGACACCTCTGTCCTGAAGTAAGTGTCCTCAGAGGTTTTTCCTTCCACAGATCTCCTCAGATCTCTCACTGGAGGTCTCCTCACATGGCACCTCATCTTACAGCTTCCCATCTTCTGCTGTGGTGTACAGGCTTCTCTCACCAGTTGGTGTTTTGGCATGTGATGCCCCCAGTGACCTGAACCCTGCAGTTTCTGTCCCCCCAGCACTCAAACATGTACTAAATGGGCACTCACACATGTGCTGATGAGAGCACATAAGAAATGGCTGCTTGTGTGTAAGCTGATGGAACACCCGGGCACGAGTTTATTGGGTCCCCATGTGAGCCATCTTGATGCTCGTGTGTAAACAAATTGAGTGCTTATGCATGAACTAAGTGGATGCTTAGGTATAGATTTATTGGGCACTCATGCATAACCTAATTGGGCACTAGAGTGTGAACTTTTAGGGCATTCACGTGTGAAGTAATGGGATGCTATACATAAATTCTTGGGTGTTCATGCGTAAAAGTATTGAGTGCTCATGCATGAACTGATTAGGTGCCCATCATGCAGGCCATCAAGTCTGCAGTGTCTACTCAGCAGTGGAGGTCATGCTTTCACACTGGCGTTCTACTCACTAGCAGCTGGGAACTCATGAACATCCACTCACACATCTCCCTCTGCCTCCAGTCCTGGCTGGCCAGCAAGCACAGGACAGTATTTTCTGTAAGAACTGGCTTAAAAGAAATCCAACCCCCCAAAAACCTCTAGGCAGCAGATGCCAACTGTGTTATGTGCCATCCAAAGCAAGCTTTTATCCTCCTCTGTGCAAATAAATCGATAGTAATACTTTGGAAAAGATGTTGATTTTCTCAACTGCCTGTGAAAACTGAGCTTGGGATGAGGTCAGAGGGGTCGGTGGTGTGCTAGCCTGGCTTTTATCCTCCATTAAGTGAATCGAGTGTCTGCATGAGTCACTACAGCCCCAGATCCAAGCATGGGCAGCTCCTTGCCCAGGCTTAGACTGTACCTTTCTGCCACTCTTTTGCACCATTGTCCATGCTGAAAAAAACCCTTGTGAGAAAGTGGCCACAGTGTTGCAGCAGGGATGGTGCCATTGGCCCTGGTGCCTGGTCCACATGGTGGCAGACCAGGAGTGGACACTGGGCTGCTGCTCAGCATCCAAAAAGCAGTTACTATGGCCCTATATTAGCCAAAATATCTAAGCACGTATCGAGAGAGATGGTATAGCATGGGCTTTGTGTTCCTTCAGTAGCATGGAAGTTTCAGTGATCCCTTGCAGTTCCAAGGATATTTTTAGCTGTATATTGCTTGTTTGATTCACCTATTTTCATTGATATGTACATGAAAGGGAAAGTTGAACTCCTCTGTTCTTGTTGAAAAATGTTTTGCAGGTGAATTACCATGTTTGAAGGATTAAGGTAAAAATGAGAAAATTGCTTCAATATTATTCACTATTACAGCTGAAACTTATTTCTCTTGATGAGGGATGGTAAGTCTCCTGTAAGCCCTTGTGATTATGAACATGGTGAGCGCATCTCCTCCTCCCCATGAGGATTACTGGCAAATTCCACAAGTCAGTAAAAATATTTGTGTTGCCGTGGTCAGCACTGTATCCCTATTGACTTTTCCAATCTCATGGCCTCTTGCCTGGTGTGGGAGAGAAATGATCCTGACCTGATCTGTCTCCCTCCAGTGGGATGGGAATGGGTATAACCTAAACAGTTTTAAGGGAAATAAGTTCTGACAGGATTTAAAACAGCTTTTCCCCATCATAGAGGAAAATTTTAACATCACTTATGTAGACAATCAGGCCAGTTGTGTTCCAGCATTTATGGGGTTTTTTTCAAAATATCACTAATATTAATGCAACTTGTTTGAAACCCACCCATTCATTGCTGAAGACACTCCAGGACAGCAAATATAGGGCAGTGGTCTCTTGCCCCATAAACTCATCCTCATTTTTCTGGTAACATGCTTTGTAATGGTGCCAGTGATACTGACACAGAAAAGGTCAAGTTGCTCTCCAGGCTTCTGAGCTTCCTTGGCCCTGAGGAGATGAACTCCTGTCCTGCTGGAACAGGCCCCACCAAGATCAGGGAACAGCAAGGTACCAGGTGAGAGTCACAATATCCAAGCACAGAGCTACTTCATCTGTATCAGTCCAAAGGTGTGCAGGGATCCTCTCATGGCCTCACCCCCCATCCTACTGCCTCAGCCAGAGAGTAGGGGAAATTGAGGGGATTGGAAACAAGGGGCAACCCCAGCCCAGAACTTGTCTGGGGCCACAAGTCATACCTGAGACCTGATGCTATTATCCCTCTTCCAGTCATGAGCTCTGATGGCAAATAAACATTGTTTTGTTACAAAATAAGCTGTGCCTTTACTGGAAGAGGGGAAGGTACAACCCCAGCAGTGTGATAGTTGATCCTTTAAGCGTATCTAATTAAAGATACTTGCTGTTATAAACTGCTTATTTTAAACTTTTTGTTGATTTCTCATCTCTGTTGTCTTTCCAGTTATACTTTGAGTTGACACTGGGTGGCAGCAGTCCTCTGTATTCACCAATACATTTCCTTCCCCATGTCCTCCTCCTCCTTCAATATTTTCACAGTTCAAGTGCCAAAGCAATAAATTGGAAGTCACTATCATTTTTCGGCATTCCTGTTTGTATTTATGCAAAATACTTAACCAATTAACTGTGTCTTTCTTTCCTCTTGGAAAGAGGAGTCCATTTTTATGAAACTTAGATCAAATGTTCCTTGAGGTGATGGAGGGAGTGAAAAGGTTTTCTCTCGTATCTGACTTTTCCTTGTCTGTTGGCTGGCCAGTTCTGCGATGATAATGCCACATCCACAGTTATTCCCCTTTCAAACTGGTTTGTTTACAGATCCTCTGATCTGACTGGTGCACTTGGCTGCAAATTTCAATATCCCACAAGCTCTCCCTTGTTCTTAATGTGGCTGCATCAGTTAAATTAGTCAATTATGCTGCTGTTACTCCTTGAGCACATCATAACTTTATAACAACTGTTAAATGCCAGTTTCTCTTTCCATGGCTCAGTCGTCTGATGCGATAGGGTGAGAATTTCATCAAGAAGTACCAGATTTCACAACTAGGCTAGATTATTAGTGGCTTGTTGTTTGGGCTGTGATTTCTGGCCTTTGATTTTGATGAATATTTGTGTGACCTATGCAAGCAAATTTGTTTTCTATTAATCTTGCAAAATTATCTCAAAATTTAATTTTTTAGTCTGAGTTGCTTAAAAAAGTAGCCTTTATGCCTTTTGACAAAGCTGAAAGAACCCCAGGCCCCAAATCCATTAAGAGTGAAGTAAAGATACACATCGTTCACAATATATCTAGTTATATTCTAGCACTGCTCTCCCTCATTGACTTAACCACTCTGATTTATTTCTGTCTATTTAAGTCAAAGGATGTTCACCCCATGATTTCTGTGACAGCTGTCTCATTTTGTGAGATGTTTCTGGGATGACACTGGCAGCCCTTGTCCTGCTTAGGCAAGGCCTCACAGCAAGTTCTGCTTCAATAAAAATGGTAAGTGACTTTTCTGTTTTGTTGGGGTTTGTTTTGTTTGGTTTGGTTTATTGTTGTGTTTGGTTTTTTGCCTAGGGTAACCAAAACAGTGGGTGATTTTCCATCCCTTGTGATTCTAAGAAGAAAGTCAGATGTTACAGCAGTTACAGCTGAACACCAACAATTCTGGTCAGCATACTCTAAAAGTACAGCTGAGTCTGTGCATCAGTTCTTTTCTACTGCCAGCTAAAACTGCTGAATGCCCAGACCTTCAGTTGATACCAAGCTACTTGGCTTCAGTGCTTCCTTCAGAGGTGTGTTGGTCTGTAACTTCCAAGGTTCTTGGTCTGGAGAAAAGATAAAACCAGAATAAATATAAGAGGCTGGAAAGATGAAAGCATCAACCACAAGACATTTAGTTTGCTCACAAAAGCACTTTTAATCAAAGCACTGCTAAAAGAACATGTCCTGCAAATGAATAATTTAGAAAACTCAACTTCACTTGGATGGTCCCTCTAATGATGTTATCATAAAGCTGTACAGTCAAAAATTACTTCAAACTCTCTTTTATTGGCTGGATTTCAAGTAATTTTAGGTTTTACACCTGGCACTAGGCCAATTCTTGTGGAACTACGTTCTCTTCTTTTTCAAAATAGCTTTCCTTTCTTGTGGTATGAAATGCAGACAGGGAGAACAAATACTGTGCAGGGAAACCAGCTAGTCACAGCCACCACCAGGCTGTGAATACCAGTACAGGGCAAATTCTAACCTCATTCAGCTCTAGTAACATTAAGAGGTTTTTTGTAATGAAAGCTTTGAAAGCATTCAGGCAAGAGATGGTGACAATGTGGGCTATATTGGATGGTGGGGTTTCTTTGTTGATTTTAGTTTTGTTTTGGTAGTTTTTTGGGGGTTTTTGTGCTGTTCCTTTATAAATCAAATGGAAACAGCAGCATTCTGGTAGTTTTTAGGCAGAAGGAACTTGAAAACCATTAAACTAGTAAGTTATTATTTTGCCAGGCTGAGCCTTCTCTAAGGTTAATGGGCAGGTTAGAAGTCAGACACTGTATGTGCAAATCAGATGGGCTTAAAAAACTGGAAGGCAAAAGCTGTGCTTCTCTTCCATCTGGAAAGACAGACAGTTGCAGACAACATAAAGGTTTTCACTGCTGTGTCTTGGTAATGAAGAAGAGCCTGTCTCTCTGGTGTGGAGCTGTGTGGACTATGTCTTGACTTTAAGGATAGTCAGAAGTTGTGATGTGCACAGGCTGACTGTACAGTAGGATTTTAATCCATTGGTCACTCCTTGGCCTGGTGTCACTAGGAGATGTGGGGAATACCACCTGCTAAGCTGGAAGCAGGCTTGGATTTTCAGTAGACATCAGGCCCAGCAAGCAAAACAGATGCAGTGGTTTCCAACAGTTGTCTTGCAACAGCTGCACAAATAAATCCATAGTTTATAAAATTCAGTGTGACAATGCCTACTCTTGAAAATCACACTGGCTCAAACAATAAACCTCACTAAATCTAATCTTCAGTTTGTAGAGAGCTTGTTGCAAAGCAGATTTCATAGAGCTTAATAAGACAAATTCAGTTTTGTGCCAATATGTCTCATTCTTTGTTGAAGGTGTAAGTAACACTATCACTAACATAATTTCCTGTACAATATCTGCTGCTGGTGCCCAACTACAGTCCCCCTGAGTGACAGACAATGCACAGGCTGAAGGAACTAGGACACGGTTCCCCCTTGCTTTGTTCTCAGCAGCATGATACACTGCAAGGAACAGTTCAAGGTAAGATCTGGCATGTTTCTGTTGCCCCTCCTTTCCTTCAGGGAAGCTGATCAAAACCATCTCTAGTGCAAGCTCTCAGCAGTCAGACACCTCAGCAGTGTGACTGTACTTCATTTCTGGGTGCTCTTTTGCATCCCATTAGGGCGAGTTTCAACTTTCTTTGTCTGGAATGTTTTTAGCTTAGCAAGGCAGCACAGAAAACAATCTACCTGGGGATGTCCCTAGTGACTAGCTAGACTATTCAGCAGCCATTCCTTCTGCTATTAGCCCCCCAGTTTAATTGGAATACTCATTCTGTCTTTTGCCATTGCTGGTCTGCAGCTTAGTACAGGCAACAGATTTTGGCTCTGCGAGCACGTCAGATGAGCTCAAAAAGAGAAGGGCCACTTCTCATCTGCCACACATCAACGAAATGCTGGCTGATGGGGGTCAGCCACAGTGTGCCCCTGATTTCTGTGGGTGAGGAGCTTACCTTATTTGAGTACTTTTGTCCCAGCTCCTGTCAACCAGTGATGAGCCACAGAATATTAGGAGTCACAATGAGCTCACATTTGGGAGTTCTGCCAAAGGATGCACCTGATCCCTGATGTAACTCTTGCTGCCGTCTTGCTGCTATCCCCAAGACAGACCATTGGGCAATATCTGCAAACAACAGATCATGGATTTGTGAGAAAGTAATTACCCACCTGTGCTTGGTGTGCAGCTCAGTTTGCTTTGAATTTGTAATCTCCTGCACACAATTGCACACAATTGCTTTGATTACAAGGTGACAATAGCCGAAACTAAGAGCCTTAAGAGGAAAAGATGCTCCTGACTGCTCCATCGTTCCCTGCTGGCCCAGCCTACTGAATAAATTTGTGCTGGGTCTCAAAATAATACCCTGCCCTCCCTCTGGAGGTGACTCAGGTTCCAAACCACAGAACAGACAGGTTTGAAGAAGACAGGTTGCAGCTCTGCATGATTATGGATGCATTTAATTTCACATCTTCACATCTGCTCTCTGCAAAACCTCCTCCTTGCTTTCCACCTCTGGGAGGAATTATCCAGGTTTACTGATGCTACAACGTTCAAGAACAAGGAATTTAAGAGATAAAGAGCACCAGTCTTCTGCTGCTTTGCAAAAAGTGGAAAGGAATGATGAATTTAGGACAGAGTGCTACACTACAGTTGGGAAGGCTGCCTTTACCTCTTTTCCACACTTTCTACACAATCTTGAGGAAGATAAATTGTCAAACCATCAAAGGTGTCAAAACCCAAAGCTACACAGAGCTCTCTAGAGGGGCTTTAAAGTCAAGGGACTTAAATCCCCCAGGACTTTGTCAAATAAACGTAAGAATTCTTCTTGCCACTACACCACAGGGTCCCGGGGGACCACAGCAGGGGAAAGCTCGGTCTGTTCAGAGGTAGTTTGTTGAGTATGGGGAAGAGAAAGGGATCTCAGTTGCTTTTCATTGCAAGTAAGACCTGTTAAATCCTGCCTAAATTAACAGAGATTCTCTAAATACCAGGACAGCTGTTTCTTCTCATTAAATACAAAAATCTTATAGGCTTACACTCTCTAACATCCACTTCACAGCCCCTTCTATGATCAAATTCAAACATTTGGGGCACTGGGGTTACTTCTTCCTCTTTCTGTTGACAGGTGATACATTCAGGCATGGAGGTGGCCAACCTCCTCCTTCTCAAAGGGGCAGATGTGAGGTGGAAATTCATCAAATGCACTAAAAACTGGCTGGAATTATGATATGCCTGGGACTTTACTCTCTCACTCTGCTTCTGCTCCTGCCTACAAGTCTCTCTGAAGTTCTCATCTGAATCTCCACTCTGATGTTGTAATTGGAGAAGGCACTTTCATCCCCCAGCACAGGCGAACTGCTTCTCATCTGTGCCCTCAGTCAGGAACAAATATCATCCCTTCTGCCTTCTGAGGCATGTTCTTTTGTGGCAGAAGTACATGGGAAAAAGCAGAGCTATAGCTGAGTTTCTCAGGAAGCCACACAATAAAAGCACAGCTGACAAGACAGAAAGGCAAAGCACAGATAAAAGCACCAGAGACAGAACTCAGACAATTACTGACATATTCACAGCATGACCCAAACTTGAATGTCAAAATCTGCTATTCAATGATGTTAAATTAGAAAATGTAACAATAAGCATAATCTGATCATCATCATAACTGTCCATTCAATTTTCCCATGATCTCCTGCACTGTGAAGATACTTGAGCCTGAATCACTTATTTATCCAATTGTTTTACAACAGCAGAACTCCACTGGTGCTGGGTTGAACTCTGAAGTACATCTGTCTGTCAAAGACGTTTGGCATTAGTTCAAGTAATGTTTAGCCTCTACCGTATCAGCTTCTATGATTCTATGATTCTGCTTGTTTCTGGAAAACTTCAGCTCCGTCAACTCTTACGTGCCAGAAATAAAATGAATCAAAGGTACATGGGAACTCTACATAAGTACAAAATGATCTGTGGCCTCATTTGTTGTAGCTTCTTATGAATTCATTTTGCCAATATACACCAGGGAAAACATAATCTGAGTGGGGACATGCTGCAAGAAATGACATTGGTGACTCTCTCTCCAGGGTAGTCTCTTCTGCCTCAGTCTCTTCTGAATCACGTAGACAAGAAGTAAGACTCAGGGCTACCAATCTGGACTGCTGAGTGGAATGTGCTTCTAAAATATTAAAATCCTACCCATTGCACTTTAAGCTTACTTTATTTGCACACAAATTAACAAGGTAAGTTAAACTTTATAAAGAAAATACATCCTACAGCCGCATAGACCAAGTACTAACTGCACTAAACTTCTCATACAGCTATTTATTCACTTAAAAAAATGTGTACACACCATTATTTTATATATATATATATGTATATAATGTATAAGGAAACTACCTATAAGTACAATGGAAAAATACAT
Organism: Pithys albifrons albifrons; assembly: GCF_047495875.1. NCBI lineage: Eukaryota > Metazoa > Chordata > Aves > Passeriformes > Thamnophilidae > Pithys > Pithys albifrons. The sequence goes on from NC_092462.1 coordinate 17,089,479, forward strand.
TCAAAAGCTTTTTATAAAACTTGGCACAATATTATTTTGACTGTAATAAAAAATACTTATGAGAGAAAGAAAAATGCACAGAGAAACATAAATAACTAACTCCCAATGCTCTAAATCCTGAAAAGAAAATCTGGTCTTTGGTGTTGCTAATCAAAGTTAGTTGCAAGCACCTACAGTCCCAGCTTATAGCCTCTGCTCCACCTTCTCTGGCTGTGCGTGCTTACCATCATTTTGCACAGGCTTTGCTGGCTGCAAGTTTCCATAATAATTTGCAAACAGGCAGGGAAACAAAACCAGCTAATTGTGTAGTGTGTCCTTTCAAGGGCTCAATCCAACCTTCATTAAATTTAATGGAAAAGATTCTACTGCCTTATTCAGGCTGAAGGTTATACAAAATATTTAAATTGATTTGCTGTCAAAGCAATGGCCATGCAGCAGCAAAAAGTAATTACAACCATGTAATAAACTATGGAACTGCCCCTGTGGCAGTCCTTCCCTCACCCAGTGGGAAAAGTCATGACCAGTAGCAGCTAGGAAGACTATCCAGCAATCACGGTAACTAAATCCTGAGCACGCAGCAGGAGTTGCCTGGGAGGCTTTCCAAGCAGCATGTGAAATGCAGGGTGCTGTAGCAGCTTCAGTTCTGAAATTTAGATTGGACTTTGTCTCTGTGGGAGATGAAACAAATCCTAGCAGGGGTTGGAGATGCATCGATCCTGTAAGCCCAGGAATGTCCCTGTTTCAACAGCTGTTGCAGTTCCTAATGGAGAGTAACAGAATTTTTCTGTATAAATCATGAATGCACAACATTCAACTGCATTTTTTTCCCTGCAAAGTAAGCGCTTTTTGTCTAGCTGTTTTATCTTCACACTGCATAAAAGCAAAACATTTTAAGAAATGGACATGGCTCTTTGAAGCAGTAAGGGAAACACATGCCACAGTCTGATTCTTGAGGCAACTTCTATTATGTATACACCTTGTTTCCTACTGGATTGTCATTTGACCTGTCTCACATATTCAACCTGGTCCAAAACTTGACTGACAGAGAGGCAGCTTCACAGTGAAGCCCTTTTAGCTGCAGCATCAGATCAAATCAACCTTTCAATAAAAATCTCTTTTATACACATTTCTGGATCAGTGTAATACTGGACGTTATGGTGGGGAAAGAGAAACACAGCAGACTTTAGATAAAATGAAAAATAAATAAATATAGTGTCAGCTGTTGACAAATGCCACAGAGTTATTGGGTTCCAATACTTATCATCTCCATCCAAAATAAAGACATATGGTAACCCTGTTAATATCAAAATATTAGCTATTTATATTTCTAATGGCAACACCATAAATCCGATCTGAAGTGTCTGAAAATATTCACAGAGACACTGTGTATTAAAAATCATTCAGGTTACATCCACTGACTGAATTCATGTCCTTGTTTTAAAGAGATGGATACAGATTTTGGTGCATTGTCTGAAAAAGTTCTGGTTGCTGTACTGTCTTCTGTTCTTCAAGGAGAACTGTGTCATTTGTAGCAAGAAACAAGATAGCAGGTCTAGTACCAAAGCCAATGTCCCAGAAGAAACAATAATCAGAAATCCTTGTCCCAGCCTGAAAGTTCATCTGGAGGAGTTCCCTCTTCAGGTGGATAGCTGTCAAAGTAGCTGTAATCAGTTGGTCCAGACAACTAGGACATTAAAAACACAAACAAATGGTTGTTTCAGAAAATATCTTTTGAAAATATTCTCTATTGATTATGCATCATTTTTACGGCTGTCAGTGAGGAAATGAAAGGCTGGTATGATACAGAAGGCTTGTTTCAATGGATGCAATTCCTCATTCTTCAAAAGATAAACCTTCAGTAATTTAATTGTACAACAGAGCAATGGCATCCGCCTTCTTACACAAAGCACTTCCCAAATGCTATCAACTCCAAGATTTCACTGAAATCCCTATAAAGTCAGTAGGAAAGCTGAGCCAAGCTGCACACAATTTTGATTCAATTTTAAGACCAAATCTACATTCATAGGGTAGCTACTCAAAGTCAATCTCAGAATTACTTTTGGTTTCAAACTGAGGTCCAAGTGAGTTTCAAATTCTTTACCCTCAATCTTGTTTCGTTTTAGGGCAAAGAGAAATAGGCCATTTAAAACAAGAAGCTTACTCAAGGATGTGTTGTAACTCAGTGGTAAGAGAACACAGGAATTTGTATTCTGCACAGTAATATGAACAATGCATCTTATTAATGTGCCCATTACCAAGGCAAATAAGGGGTTTTTCCGTATTAGTTTCTAACCAAACATAATTTATTCTAGTAATGGTGAAAATCTAATGCAAAGTACACAGGCAGAATAATATTTCCAGTATTTAACTGAATTGAAGTTATATTTTGCTTGCTGTCTTTCTTTCATATAATTTTCACTAAAAATGTCAAACTGTAATAATTCAAATGCATCTTTGGGAAATTTTGCTATCACCAACAATTGTTCTTTGAAGCCAAGCTATATTTTTAAAGCATTATGATATTGAAAGCCAAAGACAATACCTCTCTTTTTAAAGGTGATGTTAATTTCCTCATTTTCAGACTATCCCAGTTAAAACCACTCAACCACCTGATTAAAAAGAAATGAAAGACAGACAGGGAGAGACCAAGAGAGAAAGACATTGTTTTCTGTCATTATACTATAAATAGCTGAAAAACATGTGAACAAGGGCTATAAGAAATTTTTTTCACATCAACTCCTGTCCATGTAACAATACAGTTGTTTGAGCACTGTCATTGCATTACAAGGCAAGGGGAGCTTCAGGATTACCAGACACACTGGTACTTCTGTACAGAGGAGATGCAGAAGTACAGTCATACAAAGACTTCTGTGTCCCCTTGGAATCTCACCCTCTTTACAGCATGAGAAGAAGGAGTCAAGCAGAAAAGTTAAAGAACTTCTTTCCCCAAGCACAAGCTACGTGGCTTAGAAACAACTCAGATAAAAAGAGAAAGCAGAAAATGTTTTATCTACAGAGTAACTTCATTAGAAGAAAGACTTGCATTAGAAGAAAGACTTTCTTCAGTAGAAGAAAGAGGACAAAAACTTAGTATTGCTTTGGAGCTCTTAACTACTCATTCTTTAAAAGCAACTGATGGATGATCAGGAGGTCTGAAAGGCAGATGCTGAACTGGCATCAATTTCCCTGAGAACTGAATTAAACTCCTACAACCACAACAACCTGCAACAAAACCAGTAAACAATAAGACATTTCTAGATAATCATGTTGAGGATTTATGTTTGTATTGCTGCTTGGTGCAGTTGCAAGTATACTCAATAGCAATAGAGATCTCTCTTTATGGGTTTACCAGACTGGGTTCTAACACATTAAAATTATTTTAAGTTAGACCCCAAATTTTCTTCTTGACAGATTCTTTTGCTTACCTGTGCTTCTTGATGTCATTAATTCCATTCCTCAAATTTCCTAATCTTTCTGTAGGGTTTTGCCTGATAAAAAGAGGAAAAGAATAAGGACAGGAATTTACAAAATATTTCTATTTATTAAAATAACATTTATAGGTCCAAATTGCTTGGGTTTGACAGTTACACAGGGATTGGGCTTGCATACCATATGTGGCCTCTTAAGGACACATAATAAGCTGTTGTTCACTGCTACCTTTTTTTTTTTAAGGCTGGAGAAACCTTCCAGGAAGCCAAAAGAGTGTCACTCAGCTGTGAGAAGCAACAGAGTGAAATCAACTGGCTGAATTTTGGTTGCACATGTTTGTTTTTTTTCTTAGCCAGTAGGTCTGCTCTTGAGTTACAGAAGGAGCCAAATCAAAATTTACATCTACAAGGTTCCTTTCAAATCCTGGTACACAAGCATGTTGTACATTGTTCCAAGTGCCATGGATGAAATCCCACAGGAACCGGGAGTTCAAAGCCAGCAGTGTCACCAGCCAGAGGCTGTGCATGTCACTGTGCATTAATGCTTCTGAGTTATGCTGGCCCTTTTAAAATACCACCTTCTGCACATTTTCAGATGGGCTTAAGTCAGTCTTTAAGTGCCCTGTGTTTTCTGTAGAAACTATAGGGCAAAGTAATGTGCTTGCTAGCAACATCAAATTCCCTAGCTCTTTCCTCAGCCCACACTTCATAGGTTTTCCCTGAGATGTGTTTCAGAAAAAAGTCACAGCTACAGAGAAAGCCCAAAGCCAACACTTGTAGATGCTGCCTCTGCAGACTGAGAGGTGTGACACATAATCATAGGCATGCAATGCATACTGAGTATAATCAGAATGAACCGTGCTATGCATAAAAATTCTCAATCTAGTCGTCAGGAATTCAACACTCTAGTTTGAATTCTACAAGGCTCAATCTGTGTACACCCTGCCTTTGCACAAACTGCCCCTCCTACCTGCAGAGTCTGCGGATCAAATCCTCAGGCCGCCTTGTTATTGTTTTAGGAAAATCCAGCTTTTCAATGCCTTTGAGAATCAAATTATATGTCATCATTTGATCACCTCCAGAGAATGGTGGACTAGAAAAAGAAAGTGACACTGATAAATGGAATGTCTGGCAAGTGGAGATGTGGCCATTACTTATCAAAGCATATATTTGAGAGTATGGAAAAAAACCCCACCTTCCTAGTTTTACAACCCTCACCCTTTCAGACTGTTTAAGATGTTAGAAAGCTTTGAAAATGAGAAACTTCGTGTAGGTACCAGGGAAAACGCATGACCATAAGTGTTCCTCTAATCCAGCTCTGCCTCTAGTATGACTCAGAGAAGCTTTCATGTTGTGTTACCATTGAGCATTCACAAAGAATTGTCATGTAAATGTGCACGGAGGCAAAGAATAAGCCCTGCTTACAGTTCACTCACTCACCCTGTTGCAACCTGTCACCCACTAATGGGGAAAAGAACAGCCTGTTGACAGTTGTTCCTCACAGGAAATATCATCAAAGGAGCTCTACACCAGCCAATTATAACTCATGCCTGGCCCTTTCCTTGCATGGATAAGTCAGAATTGAGCATATGTACCACACTTTGTGGCATTTCTGAAATGATGGAAGGTAAGACATGCGTAAGAGGCAAAAACAAGTATCATTTTGCAAGTCTGTTTACTGATGGAAAAAAACCAACATCCCAAACTGTTTATTTTAAAAGTAGCTTTAAAAAGGTTTATGAAAACAAATAAAAGAGGTAGGAACTTGAAGTAGGAGGCACTTACCTGCCAGTAAGGAGTTCATACACAAGAATCCCAAGGGACCAAAAATCCACACTGAAGTCATGGCCTTTACTCAGAATGACTTCAGGGGCAACATACTCAGGGGTTCCACAAAACGTCCAGGTTTTCTGCCCTGATCCAATCTTCTTTGCAAATCCAAAATCAACCTGATCAAAATCAACACATGCTGCATAATGCAGAGTTGCTTTGCACTGGGAAGCCTTAAGGTCTTAATTGCTTCCTCCCCTCCTGCAAAGATCTCAGTTGCCAATTTACAGCTAAAACAACTACAGTGTAGTTGCAAAGGAGAGAGAAGTAATTCCACTGGATTACTCAATGTTGTAAAACAGCTGATACAGTTATTATCACAAGTAATTTTCTGAATTATTTTCCTTTTGGAGAGAACAACTCATGATTTCATTGAAGTCATGAGATTTACTGCTCCTGGAAAAGAGGACGTTGCTCATTGTCCTCCAAGAGGGTATTTAAAGTTCTTTGAAGCGTATTCTTGTTTCACTTTTCACCGTCACAGTCAAATATGGCAGGAGTTCTTTACTGTGTTCCCTTTCTACAAAGAGAGGGAACCCATGATTGTAGATAAAATGAATGAATGTAGAACCTATGATTGCTTGAGGCTGGACAGGGTGGTAATTCTGCACCTGGGAAATGTGGTTCCTGTCTTTACATTAAAATATTAAAATTAACTGCTGGGAGAACATGTGGTGGTTTTGTTTGTTTTTTTTTTCCTGTTTATACTGTGGCAAGAGCTCTTAGAGGCTGCAAATCTTCAGTTGGTCTGTGGCTTGTAATGGCTTTGCAATGCCTTTGTTTCTCATTGTGCAATAAGAAGCCTGCCCTCTTTTCTACTGAAGCTCAAGAATTATTAAACTCTGGAATCTCTAATTACCTGCTGTCTATTTATAGTCCCCCTGCAAAGAAACAGGAGACAAAAGGAAAACATTACAGCAGATTACATCTTACCAGTTTTATATATCCTTCAGCATCCAAAATTAAGTTTTCTGGCTTCAGGTCTCTGTAGATAATTCCTATGTGATGTAGATAATCAAAAGCCTCTGTCACACACCCAACACAGAACTTGGTGGTGAATTCATCAAAGCTGCCTCTGGAACAAAAATAATCACCATTCTTACAGACAATTAAGTCATAAAAATGCCTCATTTCTTAACCAGATAACACATATTAGCCAAATATTAATACACCATCAACCACACTGAAACAAACATCTTTTCATTACACAGCCCTTGAATAGAGAAACTACTCAGCAGACGTATGGAGCTGAGTGGTATTTTACAGGGAAGGTTACACTTTTTTGCTGTTACCTGTCTCTCAGCAAGCTCCACAATTCCCCTCCAAGGCAAGCCTCCAGGAGCATGTATACATACTTACTATCTTTGAATGTGCGATATAGTCTGTGGAGACAAATGGCAAAAACTTAGAAAATGCAATATAAAATGCAAGACTTACAATGTCTTTTCTCCAGAACTCATATATACCAAACCTCATTCTTAATAATGCTGTTCAGTGGCTCAACTGGGGGTCAGCATTCTAGGAAACCTTATGGTCAACTTACTTTACAATGAATGGAGAACATATTTGCTCAAGGATTTTCTTCTCAGAATAGACATGCTCTTGTTGTTTGGTGTCCACTACGTGTTTCTTCTTTATACACTTCATGGCAAAAGCCATGTTCTCATTTTTCACTTTAACCTGTGAATAAAAATGATGAATATATATGAGGCAAAGTACCAATCAGTTCTCAATAGGTACATTGATATCCATCTTTTACAACGTAACACAGGACTAAAATTGATGGCTGCAATGAGGGACAAATTCCAGATATTCTGCAGAACGGTTATGGGTGATTTACAGTCAAATATCAGATCTTTTTAGTTTCCCAATCCCCACTTGCAAAATTAAATGTTCTCTTTGTTCATTTTATGTATACAAAATAGCAAAAGTTTGCATAGGTACTACATTCCACAATGAGCTTATACCTCAGTGGGTCCTAATTTGAATTTAAGATTTCTAACCACCTGCATAATACAAAAGAACAAAAAGCAGAGGCAGTTTAGGAAGAATGTTTACAAATGATTATGAATTACACTGAAATATTATCCAATATGCAATAAAAAGATGGAAGTTAAAACAGGGCTTAGAAACCAAGGAAGCAGTTATCTGTGTTCTACACCTGGAAGAGAATTCAATTTTTAGCTTATTATTCAAGCAATGTGGTAGAATTTCCACTGTGGAAAGTTTGGGGTTTTTTGTGAAGCATGAATCAGAATAAAACAACTGCTGGTCTAATTACTGTGAAGGATTATTGACTTCACTAAAATCACAAAGTCTCCCTTAATTTACCATTACCTTCAGCAGCCTGCACAAAAAGCTTTCAGATTTTTCTCAGATGTTTACTATTCAGCCAGAGGAGACTAGAATTTAAGCCTTTAGGCTCATGAGGCTCTTGGTATCCCAGAAACACAGCTGTTCATGCTATTGAATATGACTCAAAAGAGCCATATAAATTGTTGGAAATTTCATAGTCAACACAGCTCAGAGAGATCACACTGGTTATAGCTGTTGTGGGGCATCCTGAAGCAATTCTAACAACACAGATTATGTGAGGCTGTGGAGATTACTTCAGGTCCAGGCAGAGCCTTGGGAACACAATGCAGGGAGGCACATCTGCAAACTCCACATACACAACCTGATGACTGTGCCTAGTGACCAGGAAGATACTTTTTAACAGCAGGAAATGGAGGCACACAAGAATGGATTTGCTTCTTTGCACGTCCAAGTCCTGAAATGTTTTTTAACTATGCATTGCTTTATATAAAATTATTTCTGCCTGAGAGGCACAAGCACATAGAATATTAAAATCCTTCACGTTATTCAGTGGCTAAATCGATCATGTAAGACAGAGAACTACTTGAATATGTTTAAAACAATGTCTTACAAGCTCAACCCTTCCGAACCCACCAACACCCAGAGTTGCAACAACTTCTAAATTCTTGAATGGGGAAGGAGGGAACTGGGCTACTTTCTCCTTCAGCTCTATCATCTCCAAAGACACCTCTTTGGTCAACTGTCCACAGAAGGATCTTCCTCTGCATTGAGAAAATGAACACAGGTTAGTGCTCTTCCTTGCCATTACTTTCAATGCTTCTACATAAAGGAAAGAAAAGGAAGGAAAAGGACAAGGACAAAGAAAGAAAAGGAAGGAAAGGAAAGCCTTCTTATTTACTAAGAGAATCTTAATTTCATTTTATGCAGAAGCATTTTTTTTTTAGGCATCCTGTCAAAGTAAATTAGAAGCAAAATGCTGCTGAGTACAATCAACAGTATTTTTAGCAAGAGCTGATTCATGGTGAGAATCCTATTGATGTTGTCAGCTGCAAGACTTTGGGCTCTCCAAGTTGGAGAACCAAAGTTTGAAGAACTGTGTACCAGTAACAATAGAACAATCAGAACTAAGAATGCAGCTGTACTCCTAAACAGAAGAAAAACATACTCTGCTAATTTTCCAGTAATGCTCAGGTTGAAATCAGAGGCACATAAACTAAAAATGTGGCCCACAGCTAAAAGCAAATGTCAGGATTATCAGTGCTACACTGAAACATTAAAAATAAACTGCCTCCTTTATGTATGTTTCTTTTTCAAAGGACAATTAGTCTTTTGCATAGTAAAATAGTTTCTTTAACTCAATCAGGAGTTAGAGTTGGCCTTTAAGGGTTTTACCAGTCAAAGAACTTACTGTCAGAATGCAAAATTTATTTGAGCACAATGTCACTTCTTTTCTTGGGATAGGGTGAATTCTTGTTGGAAAGTCAATATACTGAGATTCTACATAATTTTTGTTTCAGAAAATGTTTCTTGGACTCTGTAAGCATATCCAGACTTTTATTATAGCGTCTGCTGTTATTCCTAGGGCTCCCTCTCCATTAACTACCATGCATGATTTCACTCTTTTTCATAATTACCTACTAAAGATGTACCCACTAAATGGTCTGACTTACTTTGCATGTCGCTCTTCATCAGCCTGGGCCAGATTAGCCACATAACCTTCTAGGTAAGTTTGGAGCTCCTCATACGTTCCAACAGTTTGATTAAATGTCCTAAAACCACAAATGAAACATTATAGAATGCTAAACATTTAAATCATCATCCAGACCAAGCTTTACATTGTCACTTTTGACAGCATTTTAAGAGCTCTGAAGAGGCAGTAACCAGTTGAAGTACCAAACATTTGCTAGGGGGTAGGGGGACAGAATGCCTGATCTCCTCAGGTCATTTCATGTCATGTTTAAATAATTTTAGCAGGGTGTACTTTGCCTCCCACACGTAGTGTGGTTATCATGTGTGGTTCCACCATCTCTACCCCAGGAACCAGCCTGGCATGAGTTCAGGCAATCAGTTCTTCTGCCCCAATGGATAAATCCCTTGGTACACAGTGCCAAAGTGACTGAGATCACCTCTCCTACTTCACAGGTGAGTAACAGCACTGCGGGAAGAAAAGACTTCGACTATTTCTGTTGGAAGAGACCTACAGCAACACAGTCCAACTGCCTGACCAGCTCAGGGGGAATCAAACTGAAGTATGTTATTAAGGGCATTGCCTAAATGTATTGAGCACCTCACTAGGAAGACTATTCTAGAGTTTCTGGGCCAACTTTAGCTTCTTCGGGAACCTTCTTTGAAAAATCCCATGGGAACAGGCCCTGCAGGGAAGAGGGATCCAAGAGAGTTGGCTGATATTCAAGGATTACTTCCTGCAGGCTCAAGAAATGAGCAAGAAATTGGACAGGTAGGGCAAGAGACCTGTGTGGATAAATAAAGAAGTCCCGTCATTACTCAAGTATAAGCAGGAAACATCTGGGAGACAACAGCACCCAGGATACGGGCCACTTGGAATGAATATAGAAAGGTTGTAAGAGTAAGCAGAAATGAGACAAGGAAGGCCATGGCCCATGTGGAATTAAAACTGGCCAAGGATGTCAAGGGCAACAAGAAGGGCTTCTTCAAATATGCCAGTAACAAAATTAAAATGAAGGATAATGTGGGCCCATTACTAAATGGAGAGTGGCCCCAGTAACTGAGGATGCAGAGAAGGCAGAGCATTGGTCTTCACTGACAAGACCAGCTCTCGGGAATCTCTGACCCAGGTGACCAGGATAAACAGCACCACTAGGAGAGAAAAAAAAGAATACCTCTGAGCTACTTTTAAGCTTCTGTGTGCCAGTACCTGCTGTCAGTTTCTCCTCCTTAGTATTTCAAAAACATAACCACTCATTCAGTGTTCCCTTAAGAAAACATTGTGAGTTTGCCTACAGGGAAGTCTCATTAACCTACTGAAAGGATGCAAGTCTTTTATTAAACAGTAGAGTACTTACTCTCTGTCTATAACGAGGCACTCCACATTGTATTCATCTGCAATAACATTTGCTGATCTGACGTCGTCACTAAGAATTGAAATGTGTTTTCAGAAACATATCAAACATACAAAACTCCTCAAAACTGTGAGGATTCACACTATACCTCACACTGTACCCCACACTGTACTCAAGGAGGGTCACTGTTACTATAGATGAAACTCCTCAAAGGTATTACAGCTTGTATCTGAATATTGCTGACCCAAATGCAACATTTTAACATTTTACTGGTCATTGTTGTTGTATAACAGTATTTTTTCCAGTTTCAATAGGGTTTGGATCATGACATCCTTTAGCAACCTTCCAAGAAATTAGTGTAAGCAGTAATTAGCACTATATCAGAATTTACTACTTATTTCTGAAATAATCCTTGGATATAAAACATTCCAGAAACCAAAAGATTCCCTACTCAATCACCCACATAAATATTTATTATGTGACTCTTTCTGTTTCTTACTATCATGGGCAATGGAAACAACAGCTCAGTCCAGCCATAATTGGGCTTATCCATTTTAAAGTCATTTAGAGCCCAGCACAAGTTTTCATCACAGCTCTTACTGAAATATAAACAATAAGCCACAATGTAGAGAGGATCAGTATTTGTCTTCTGCAGGGAAACCTAAAGGCAGATGACAGTGTATACTTTCGAGTTCTCTCTTACAATCAAAACAAGCATTACATTCAAAAGAGTCATGGGTTGTAGAATCTGATATGTAGTGATAGGAGAACTGAAATACTACACATCATGAATCAGACAATGTGAACTAACCTAATAAGAGCCTTTTCTCCAAAGTAATCCCCTTTATGTAGATTTTTAATCAGCTGAGGTTTTGAGTGATCTGCTGTACTTTGGGTAACTATCACCTGGAAAGTACAGGAATAAAAATTTAGCAAGGTAAAGTTTCAAAGTATCACATGGATTTCCCTTCTTTTCTGTGTATTTCATAAGTGTCTTAAATGCTGTAATGCTGCAGAAAGAGCTATAGATATATATAATTACTCCTTCCTCTCAAAATTGAAATCCAAACATTCTCTGACACATCTCTGATTTTTGCTGAGAAAAAGGTATACATTCTCTATTACCCATCTCCAAGTGTTTTCTCTTCATACCTTTTATAATGGATCAAAATAAGTCACATTTTATTGAAAAACTAAAAATACTTCAGTTTCCACAGTGGGCAGACATCATATGAGCTTTTTGTATTCTCAGCTAAACCAATAGCCTCCAGAAGCATTAACTAACATTTCCCCCTCATGAAACTCTTCCACAGCAGCACACATTCTGTTGATGCTCACATTAGCAAAAAGCAAACCAGAATATCACCAGACACAGACAGGTTTTCAAAACTCTCCTGTAAGTTTATTGGTGAAATTCTTTAGAATCCCATGTCAGCCTCCAATGTAACAGCTGATGGGTAAAGGCTGCTGCCTTATTTCTCCGGTACTAGTAAATGTCAGGAACAGATTCTGAGACACCTAGAAGGCCATTCTCCATTAAGAAGAGGACTCCATTACTTTGTAGACGTTTCACAAGTCTATGTTTTGCCTGTCAGATATTGAACCATCTAGGAGAAGACATAGGATCAAATCTCATTTACAAAAAAATTGACTTTACATCACTGCTACAGCATCAAGAGGCTTCAGGACATACTTTAATTACATTTTAATTAGAACAGTATAATATGGGTTCATAGTGAATGGAAAATTAGGCTCCCTGAACCTCTGAAATGCTGCTCCAGGGCTTTATCACAGTATTGTGAACTTAACAGCACCCTCAAAACCATTCTGCACAGATTTTACTGAAGATCACACCTCTCATGGTAGCTTTTGAAATACAAGGGTCTGTACGTGTTAATTTATAAGTGAGGTTTATTAAATCTTACCTTTCCTTTTGCTATTATAAAGAAGGTATTTCCTTCTTCTCCTTCCCGAATAACATAATCTCCCTTGTCATAGTACTCCTGTTGGTGGGGAAGTGAGAGACAATATTCTCTAATAAGCTGAAAGTTCTGATTACTATGTAGAGTTCTTAATACATGTTGATGTTCCACTGATGCTTAATTTCCAGTCTCCTTCATTCATTATATCCCATAATATGCAACCATTTCATTATAGAAAACATGGTGGCCAATCTTAAAGCAGCAGCACATTACTTGTTTTTAAAAATAGTAACACTGGTGTCCTCCTTATGAAGCAGGGGAAAACCAGGGGAAAAATACCAAAAACTTTTTAAGGAGTTCTAAATCAAAAAGGCATTTCCAAAAGTAATTTCAGGCTTGACATCTCAGTGGGAATGCCTAAATTATCTGTTGTAAGCTACAAAGGCACCAAATTTTCTGTGTCTGCTAAGGGACCCTGCCCACCATTACCACGCATTACCATTCAGGCCATGAATTATCTGATTTTTTAACTTTCAGTTAAGCATTTTTTCCATGTTAACTTCAAGCTTTGTGACATGTTCCTCATAAGAAAACTCATTATTTTTCTGTCTTCTGAGTGTTCTCTAAAAGATTTCCCCTCCCAGGAAACCCAGAAAGAAAAAAAAAGTTACTGCTTAAGATACTGCTGTGCTAAGGCCGTTTGCCACTGCACATGATCAACATCATGATCTCCTAACCCCCTGGTGATCCCATGAATCATTCTATCTGCCTCCTCCAACCTGCTTGGACTGAGGCTCTTTGTTTACTGAAGGAACTTTTGTTCTCCCTTTGCAGAACTGTTCCAAGACTGAGGTTCCTATAGATATTCCCTATACAAAAAGAACTAATAGTTATCACTGCCTGTGGAAAAAAATGACAGCTACGTCAAGCCTTTACCTTCAAAGCCTGTTGGCAAATGCAACCCTAAGGCACACAGATATTTATCTGGATTCATATGTTTAAGACCTTGTCCTAGTTCAGCAGCTGGGACCAGTTTATCACTGTGTGGATGTGACCAAAGCTGTGTATTCTAAACCCTCTATATCATTTCTCATGAACTGTTAACAATGGACCATTTGCAGCAGTTGCCCAGGGCACACCTGACCCCTCAGGCTGCAAACTGGGTATTAAAGAAGCTTGTGAGATAGGAACTGTGACAGCTCCCCTCCAGGGAGTTGTTAACACCTCCACACTCAGCCTGAGGGGTCGTCTGCTAATGGGCCAGCAATGATTTCAAATACCCCATGACTCACAGATCACCCATTGTGGAACTTCCTGCCCTGGGGGAGGTACTGGGCATTCCCACCTAAACCAGAGGATATATAATCCTGAGGTGTGGGGATTTCTGGTACCACTTGTTTGATCCAGAGGAGAACCAGAACCTCGACAGGAGGAGACCACCACTCTTGACCAGACTGCAACCACCATCTGCACCAACAGGTTTTCCCCTTCCTTTTACTTTGGACTCTGATGAACCATGTGTGTCTCAGCACAGGGGCTAATGAACACCATTTTGTTTGTTCCTCAGGGTGCTGGGTTATACTTTTGGGTTTTGTGGGGCAAAACCAATTTCTCTTTGCATTGTTGCATTTATTGAAATATTTTTATTAAATTGTAACTCTGACTTATCTCTTTCATGCTGGGTTCATTTCTGCTGCTGGTTTACCTTTAAACCAGTAGAGACCTAAAAACATATATTTTGTAGCGTATCTGGTTCAAGGCATATGAAACTATTTCATATCCCCACTGCAAACAGGTAAAGCCTGATTACCAATACAATTAGAACTGGAGAGCAACTTTGTGCTTAATCTTAACAAACGTTAGATTATAGATCCTCTTATCTACTTGCTTGACTACTTTGATGCAAAAAAACATTACTTACTTTTAAGCCACTAAATGTTACTGTTTGCTGCCAACATGGAATTTCACTCTGATCACTCCAAGCCCACTCTCATATTAAAAAAACCTTGGTTGTTTTTTATTTTTACTGGTTTATTTTTCTCTTTTATTTTGAAAGCTTACTGAATACTATTTAGAAGAACTTAACAGTATCTTACCACCTCCAGGCAGTCCATGATCTTGGTTAATTTATCTTCAGGTAAGTTTTTCAGCAGGGACACACTTCCAGAAAATAGAAATGCAAAATAAGGAAAAAAACCCCAAACGTAAAAGAGTTATTTTTGACACTTTTTTATGATCTAATCTATATAATTTGTACAATGACATTTTATAGCTAGTTAAACTGGTGGTGAACACAATATACAACTAAGTCTTAATTTGGAAGGTTCAAGCATTCTCATCAAGCATTCTTCCTAGTGTAATACAAGAGAAAAACAATTAAAATGGGAAACACTCTCATGAATCTTAAAAAAAAGAAAAAATAGGTAAATAGTCAGGCTTTTTAGGCCATATTTACATAAAGAGCATCTTTTTCTCTCTGTTTACAAGACAGGCACAGTATTATAGTGCACCTTACTAGGCAGCCCAAAGCAGTATTAGAAATAGAAATTCATCATATTTACCTTCTGAGGAAGTTTCTGTACTGCTCTTGTCTTGTTTGTGCTGTCACTCTCATGATATTTTGAAACACTTCTCTGTCCAATGCCCATGTTTTAACATCAGTGATTGCTTAGAGAAAACAAAAAACCAAGACCAAAATCAACAATGTTTCCAAATGATTTGAGGAATGATATTACAATATCAGGTCATGCTACAAGACCAATGAGCTCTTTCCAAAGGCCCAAGACCAAGTTTTAAAATATCCAGCACCTATTGCGAACAGACTTTTAAAAGAATTCAAATTCCACTTAAACAATGCTACCTAAAGTAAGGCATAGATTTCCAAATGGTTCCTCCATGTAGCATTTTCCATGCAACTCCACAGGCTGAATAACCTCGAAAATCTAATCAAGTACAAATAGGGCTGAACACTTGTGAAGATCTACTCTTATCATGGACAGTCATTGCACTCAAAAGCTGCAATCTGCAAAGCGGCTGATTTGAAAGGAATAAAAACTTGGCTGAAGTTTTCCAAATCCTACGATGTTGAATACTGTGGCTTGGATTCATCTCTAATTCAACTTACATGTAAATGGTTGTTAGATACATAATAAGACAGAAATTAATTTCATTTAATTCTGAGATCCTCGCAGAGTTTTTCTCCAAAGTATCCATCTTATAAGGGAAAAAAGGGTAATTGAAACATTAATTATTACCCTTCAAAACATAGTCAAAATATTAATACAGTAATCATGCACAAGATTCAGCACCAAAGATGAAAACCACTACGCAGCCTCTGTGTCCAATCATTGACACAACAGAACACACTGCGCCTTTTATGTTTTGTTTTTTTTTTAAGTAAAAGGAGGTAATTCTGTTTAATGTAATTTTTTTAAAAGAATACTATACCATATACAGCAGTTTTCCTTCCGTCATAAGAAAGAACAAAACTAGCAGTAGCCATTGAAAAGCTGTTTGGGTAAAGTCTGTCACTCATCAGTTTTCAAAGACTGCAGGAAAAAGGTGTCAGTAGATCCAGAATCAAGGAAGGGTTTTCACATATGTGTTTACTCTTCATGCTCAGTTACGGCATTTTACTGCTCTTCCTCCACAAGAAACATGGGAAAGCTATTGGGGAGGGGTAGGTTTCTGCAGCAATTTCAAGTATTCAAACATCCTTTCTTGTCATAATTGGACAATTCTTGTCCTACCTCAAAACCAATTACTGTTAACAAAGGTCTAAAGCAGCTTGACATCTTATTATGCAGAAACAGTACTTTATAATGCTAATATTGTACAGCAAGCTAAAAAGAAAAATAGGGAACATATTCAAGTAGAACAGCATGTTAGTAAGAAAAATAATCACATTACTGATGCTTTTCTCTTTATCAAGCAGCAAAAAACCCCCAGATTACATGTAATAACTTCCATCTGCACAGCCAGCAATGATTAAGTGCCTAAACTGGGTGCAGGAAGAAAGACCAAAAGCTTTTAAAGCAGACAACTTTGTGTTTTATTCCATTTGCTTCTTATTAAAACAAGATGAACTCTTCATACTTACTGGTAGTTCAAAGTCCCTGCAGATTTAGATGAGAACAGAAATTAGACTTCAAACAAAAGTAATACGTATGGAATGGTGGAGAGTGGAAAACTGAACTTAATCTTATTTGGTCACTTACTTGTTTGTCACAGAAAAATTATAGTATGTTAGAAAAGGAATCAAGGGTTATTTAATGGATGAATACCCAGGAAGAGGGATATTTGTATCAGAGCAACACTTAACTCCATCCTGGTCAGTCTGCAAATAGAAGATGCAAAAAGCATTTGCCTCAGAGAAGCAGCAGGTCTCATCTAGGAGTTTCATCTCTCCCACCACCACATTTGAGATCAAACTCAAATCTCCCAAATGCCAGCTGCAAATGGATCTAGGCAAGACTCAGTAACGTAGTGATCATACAGAACTAAAAGAGGTACAGAGGGAACTAATTCCTATGTATTTTGTTTCCACTTGAATTAGACTTTATCTGCTCTACTAAAAACACTGTGGTTCTAATATCTTTTCAAATTCACTGTAATTCTCAAGTTTGCATTTCACATGAGCCCTTAAGAGCCAAAGACCATCACCACTACTAATGCACCCACAATTAAAACACAATCTTTGCTTAGTCTTAGTATGGCACAGATTAGGGTAACCAGCATACTTTGGAGATGCCTAATTGTTTATCCAGGGTTATTCTAGAGATGGAGTTATATTCATGGCATAGTATTATCACAGTTCCCAAGGAAAAACTCAAGGAAGGAAACAAGCTTACTGTAGACAAGCAAGACAGGCAAACATCTATTAAATGAAAACTTCAGAAAAAATCTGGATATAGCAGGGACCTCACAAAAATACATAGTTTTGATTTGGAGCAATATTGTCATAAATAACTGTAGGTACCTTTCACAGAAGCTGTCCTCGTGCAGTTGTATAAAATGGCTAGTTCACCAAATGCTGTCCACACAGGTATTGAGGATAGTAGCTTATTCTGCTGAAAGACTTCCAGACTGCCCTCTGTCAAAAATCACCAGGATAATGGGTATTAAAATTGTGCTCAACTGCAGGGAGTGAATGGAAAACAAATCAATGTAGTTCTGACTCTGCTGCTCCCTGGAACACATGAATGAGAGTAACAATGCAAACAGTGCTTTGAAACACACATATAAACCAGTAGAGGTTTTTTTAAAATGTACTGCTAATCTACAAATCTACTCTGAAAGGTAGGGCCATTCTAAATCCTGATGGGATAAACCTTTGCTACAACAAAGCAGTCAGTAGTGGTTCAGATATTCTAGTGCGGTGTAGACAAATTTAAGGTCTTAAAAATAGTGCTCACTGGAGAAATTACTCATGAGGATTGTCTGTTCATATATATGTATGTGTCTATATGTGCAGAACTCAAAGGAAAAGGCAGAAAATTTAAAAACACATTAAATATTCCTTCAAGAAATTGTTCTTGAGCCTCATTACAAATCAAGAAAAAGTCAAAGAAAGTCTGAATTTCCTCACAGGTTATGGCCCAGAAAAATTTCCAGGTGCACATCTTCTTTCTCATATTTCATCTGTTTTCAAAATGTTATCATTTTGTGTTGCAAGAATATGACTATCAGTTACAAATCTGGCCTCCTCTTTCTGCCTGCACCATTTATGTTATCCTAGTTCTGTTACCATAATTTTTTCAAACTAACACATGTTTATGAAGGTAGAAGACAGAAAATGTTCTTTCCAACATATACCAGTATGCTTCTGGCTTAAAAATTCTTGCCTAAACAGAACGTACTCCTTACAGCATAAACTCTAATTCATATGAGTCTCTAGGCTTTTTAGTGGTTTAAAATAGACAAAATATGCAAATTAATTTTAATAGTGAGATGATGAAAGAGACAATTAGGAGCAGGGTCCAGTGTGGATAATCTGCAACTTGAGATTTGCATGTAAGCACAGTAACAGTCAGCACATATGACTGCAGAAAGATTATTTCAGAGCTGTTGGCATTATTTTAGGGAAGCCTTTTTATCCTAAAGATTTTTGTTTGCTTTGTTGCTAGTTTGGCACTTTGTTTTTCCCAGAAAAAGACTCAAGCAGGTCTTAAAAAAAACAAAAACCAAAACAACCAACCACCCAAAAACCTTTCAGCTTTGAGAAGAGTAAACGCAGACCTCATCTCTGAACTTCCCACACACAGAAAACTGGTATTAGTTCTCATGAATGTTGAAAGGTAAGTTTAATTCAGAAATGGCTTCATCATTGAGCAGTTCTCTATATTTTAAGTAATTCCTGTTCTTCCTTTTGAGATAAAGGGGTTGGCTGCACGTACAACAAAAAGAATTTGCTGACCTCCAGGCTTTTAGCAGTGTGAAAGAGGTCATGAAATAGCATTAAATCAAGATTCAAGTTTCCAAGGTGCTTTTTGCTGTTTTCACTCTGTTTTATAAGTCACAGGTAAAATCTGCATTGCCTCATCAGGCCAGCGTAAATTATTTAGGAGCACAAACACCATCACCGTGGCTTCCTGCCAAAGCTTCTTAACTACTTTCCTGTTTCTTGCACTTGTGTGCTGTACAAGCAAGCAATATTCACCTTTGAGCACAAAAATGTGATTGCCTGGTTCTCCCTGTCTGATGACGTAGCTGCCTTGCTGGAAGGTCCTTTCATACATACATTCCACCATATCGCGTGTCTGGTGAGGCTCCAGTTTCTTCAAGAACTGATTTTTATTCAGGGCATCCGTGATAAGCTTCTTCTCACTGGTTTCAAACAAAAACCCCAAAGTTTAAAATACCCAGCATGGTTGTGGTATATTATTCACCAAGCATGCACTCCCCTCAAGATGCTTCCTCTCACTTCCAGTACTCACATGACAGGTACCACTGGCAAATATTTCAATCCTTGCAGGATTTTACAATCCTTGCAGGAAGACAGGCTCCCCAGAAAGTTTTGCACTGTTTCTCATGAATTGAGGTATGTAGCCTTGCTTATCTGAAGGAAAGAAATGTGAAATGTATGTCTTCATATATCACTGCCTGTACAGGATTATCAGCTTCTTACAAGATCTGGCTCATTATTCTAAGATTCTAAACAATTTTTTTCTAATATGCAGCAAAACCATAACACTGATAATATTAATAGGATTAAAGTCAACATTGATTGTACTAAAGCCTCATCAAGAGTTTCTCTTGAGTCATAAAAGACGTATGGAAGGAAAAGTATGCACAAACATGATTAACATGTGTTGTTTTTTCCTAGGAGAATGTTAGAAGACACTGCTAGTGCATGAAACAAAGCAAGTTGTAGGTGGATACGATTGAAAGAAGACTACAGAGTCCATCTTTTGCACTAGAAAAATAATATGACCCTGTGACATTTCCTCTTTATAGCTACTAAGTAAATCTATTTGAACGTTGTCCCGAAATTCACAAAGTCCAGGATCTAGGAGAAGCGTGTGTGGAGGTGGAGGGTCAATGCTGATCCTCTCCTGCACTGCTCTTTGCTTTCCATCTATGTCCCTGAAAAATTCCTCCTACCTCTACTGTGCCCACTTCCTTTACACAGATGACAACAAACAGCATAAATGATGCTGTCTGAGTAAAAATCCTATTTGTTCATGTGGGATGCCAAATATATTCCATTTCCTTAAGAATGACAAAACATGGGAGGATCTTCCCAAAGCAGGCCCTTTCCTCTACTACTTCTATGACTTTTTAGGGTGTAATTAGAAGTTGCCAACCCACTCTCCATGATATTTTAAAAGTTGTGGCAGTCAGATGAAGTCCTGGGTGATGGGAAAAAGGGAAACAATGTACACATTTGACTGGGGTCAGATCTGTCAGAGCCTGGAGGGCAGTAACAGACCTCATCGATCAGCCTTCCCTGGGACCACCACACATGCATCCTCTGCCCTGGACTGCATACTCTATTTAAGCTCAGGTCTGGGCATTCAGTTCTTGTCTGGGCTATGTTATAGAAATAATTCCTTTTGGCTTTGTCTTCTGGATGGGCATTGGCCCCACACTGTAAGTACTTTGCTTCTGTCTCTGGGTGAGAGCTTGCATCTGATTGATCTCTTATTCTGTGGGACTCCTGATGGACCCTGTCATCACCATCCTGCTCAGCCTACTTTGTCCAGACCTTGGAGATGGTATCCTGGTTAGTGAGGGAATTGTCCATGCTGTAGTAACCTGGTTCATTTATTCTTGTGGAGCAATCTTGTTCTTGCTGCTCCCCAAGACAGTCTCTGTATCTTTTCTTGTAATAAATACATATGAATGAGTTGTAAAGACAAGAACAGGCTATATTTGAGCAGCTGGTGGAAGAGGCCAGTTGTTAAATTTTAAGAAGAAGAAACAGTGGATGAATCCACTAACTAATAATGACTAACCAACTGAGACAAAGCAGGCTATGCACACCTACTGGGCAATCTGTGAGTTCTGATTAATTTGTGCATGTCTTGGGTCAAGGGCTTCCTATAAAGCAATGCTTTGAATCTATGCCAGAAATAAATGCAACTAAACAACCGCTGCACTGGTGGAGCTTTTGCGGACCTACTGATTAGTTCTCCTTTATTGCTGAAGTGACAGATAATTCTGCGTTTAAAGCCCCCATGTTTCTAACAAGCATGTAAGGAAGGTGTGTAATGTAGTCAACACTTTGACAGCTTTCTGAGGCATTTAAGGCCTAGTCTTGCTTGTATTCATAAAACAATCCAAGGTTGTCATCAAAACTAGGTTATGGGGGGAATCTCCTGAGGACAATCCAGGAATGAACAAACATAGGGCAAGTAAATAAACTTACAGTGTTACTAGCCATATAATGACTGAAATAAGCAAAGGCAATGAGATGAGTCAAGAAAATAAAATCAAGTAACTATGGTGAGGACTGTGTTTAGAAATGGAGACCATAAGTTACATTCTGCTGAAAGCAGCAGGGTTATTGCAATATAAGCTCTAACTTAGTTTTCTGCTAAAACCAAACTAGCTAATTTAATTTACCCTGGCCTCCATCGTGCATACAATACTGTAATAACATACTGTCATTCCATATAATCCAATACTTAAAATGAGCAAAAGAGTTTCCAGAACTACATAGGAGACTATGCTGTTTTCAGGAAGTGCAGGTGGCCACAGAGTGAAGGACTCATGGGTATCCTAAACTGTAGCTCAGGCTCTTGAATCAGTTGTTTGCTCATTTCATGGGCATCCAGCACAGTAACAGTTGTCCCTCCATTTCTCCTGTACCTACCCCACTTTTGAGAATGGCTGCTGGAAAAAACTGGATGTCCTGAAAGGAGAGAAGACATTTAGTCCTGTACTTGTGCCAGTCACTGTCCTTATGAGTAATACTCAAAAGGTTAAAAGAGGTGCACAGAGCCACAGCACTGTTCTGGTGTTGATGTCTCTCTTGTTCTCACTGTTAGTACAACTTTTCTTCACTGCCCAGGGCCAGCTTTGCCATAGCATCCTTCTCCATGTTTTGTTCCCCACCTTGTTGTTAGCCTTCATGGAAATGTCCCCCCTGCCTCTTTCAATACATTCCCAGTCAAACCCTAGAAATAGCACCTGGCACCCTAAAAATGACTTTTTGTGAACAGGATTGGGAATTTAGTCACATCATAAGATAGATGTCATCTTACAGGTGCAAGGGTACAACATATATTTTGCCATGCAATGCTTTCTTTTCATATATTTTTCTGATATTAATGAGAAATTTTTGGCTGTCTGCTGGCATTTACTGGTAAAAGACATCAATGTCAAGGGTCAAGATAGTTCTTCCACAGCCAATAATGGCCGATAACAGAACTGGGTCATGATCCTGAGCCCATAACAGGAAGGAACTTTATACAGGTAGTTTAAATGCTGCTGATGGTAATAGCATGCTCTGTAAGGACACAGAAAAATGGAGAAGCAGTCCAGTAGATAATGAGACACCTAGATTATTAATACCACAAAGGTTAAGAGATTCAAAATATTTTCCATTTGAAAGACTTTTGAGGGATCTGCTCTCATATACCACATTCAAATTCTGAAATCTTCAGGTTTTAGTTAAATTTTCAATGCTTAAAATCCCATTAAGGAAAAAACTCATTTTTTGAAACTGAGATAGATTTAAGAAACTGGCTCAAGAGAA
The DNA here is from genome assembly GCF_047495875.1 of Pithys albifrons albifrons. NCBI lineage: Eukaryota > Metazoa > Chordata > Aves > Passeriformes > Thamnophilidae > Pithys > Pithys albifrons. The sequence goes on from NC_092462.1 coordinate 17,112,217, forward strand.
GAAATATATACACGAAAAAACATCCACTCCCATGGGATAGATAAGAACCACTGAAAGCTTCTAAAACTTTAATTAAAATCAGTCGTGCTGAGATACTTCAAACTAAAGCAGGGCACTTAAAACCCTACTAAATTAACAGCATAAAATTATGCTATTCGTTTTACAAATGTTTTTAAAAGGGACTGATAACACTTTGGACTCAATGCAAATTCAAGAACACAGCATGGAGCTACCCCTTTTGTAATAACTGCATTCTCAACTGTGTAGCAACACTGCAATTATCTTACGCAGAGGTGGGGCTGCAGAAAGTCCTTTCTCTGTAAAGGAGAGGCAGCTACTGATACCACTAACTCTAAACACTTCTAATAGACACTGTTAGGCTAAAAGATCAGTAGGTGTTAATTACAGTGGACAGAATTCTGCAGACAGTAAACATCAGACTTTGTTCTTACCTGTATGCCAACTATCTGAACTTGACCTACTACAGTATTTACAGCCTAGATAAGGAAACCAAATGTTTGTACCTTTCAGCGTTTGGTTGCTTCAGTAGGAAGGTGATGGAGTCTTAAACAAGCACATATCACAGGCTTATCTGAGAGGCAGAATAGTGCATAGTAGCACAGTTTTGTGGTGGTTTTTTTTTTAGCTAAGCTTACTTTTAAAGTATTTGGAACATCAAGTGACACTTTGGCCACTATCACATCAAAAGATAGACAGCTTAAGCTGCAGTACTTGGGTTTGTTCAGACTGCTGCACTTAGCTAATCAAAGCTCTTCTCTTGGCTTTACTCCTCAGTGCTGTTACAATTCTGTCTCTGAAAACACCCTAGGAAACCATCTGGTGGAGTACAGCACAAGGATGGTGCCAAGGAGAAGACAGATAGGTGATTACAAGTAGAACACTCCTAAAACAAGCAGTGATTTAAACTGCTCAGGTACTTGTGATGAAATATTAATACAGTTCTTCTACTCTTGAGGAAAAACACTGCTAGCTGAAGTTCTCAGCTCTTCATGGTGACTCAGGTTGCCTTTCTGATTCACAAGACACCCCTAATGTGTAGTGCTGGACATGATGGATGAGAAATCAAATCTCATAACTCTCAGGTCTACTGTGGTACACTCAGATACATCATGAATTTTTAACAGAATAATAAAGATCCCTAGAAATCTGAGGTATTTAAGCCACTAGCTGAAGTCCAGACAGAGTCTGGCTACCACCATGTTAAAATAGATGCTCAGGTTTTGTCTGTACTGTAAGGTCTTTATGTTTAACGATACTGGTCTGATACCTCTGTTCACAAGGTCAGCTGCACACACAGATATTTCTGGGTCTTTCAGAGTCTAGAAGACATAGTTGGATGCAAAGAGGAACAAGTAAAATTTCGTTCCTACACCATGACTATCAGAAGCCACAGGGCAGGAGGATGCTAGGAGGATAATCACACCATACAAAATAGTTCATTGCATTCGGGACAGCTAAGTTGGGGTCACCTGCTCCTTCCTAAGACACCCATTCTATAGGATTAAGAATGAAAGTAGGTGAAAGCATCCAGCCACCTTCTCATCAGTGTCCCACAGCACAGCTTAAGCTGTGAGCCTCAGGCAAACCTAGACCTAAGAAGCTTAGGTCTAGGCTAGAAGAGGTTTAGATTCTGCTTAGCTGGCCATAAAGATAAATCCCCAAAAGACTGTAAGAATCTAAAATAGAGCCTTCCCACCACTCTTCATCAAACTCAATCAGCATTTAGCTAAAAAACCTGTATGAAAAAGACGGTTATTTTAATCTTGATTTATCATGAGGACAGGATACCATTGCAATAAAAGTAACATCCTTGTAACAGAATCATATAAACCCTCTGAAATGAGCTCACCTGGAATCCTTTCGGACGGTTGCTTTTTCAAGGGAAAACATAGCTTGCCTGCTCAAATCATACAGCTGCGTTGTTGGCTCTGCAGATACACCTTCCTTGGCTCCTCTCCTTCTATTGGCAGAAACTTTCAATGGAGAAGGTTGAAGAGACTGCTGTCCTTGAGTGCTAACAACATCCTGCAGCTTGTTCAACTGTATACACTTGCTCTGAAGTTCCTTCGTGAGTTCTGCTATGACCTTAGTTTGCATGGCCAGCTGTTCCTGAAGCTCAGCAACATGACTTTGACTGTCTTGCAACTCTTGATTTTTCCTCCTCAGCTCCTTTTCCAGTTCAAGTACCTTGCTGCAAAGAACATCAGCTTGTCCATTGATCACACTGATGCCCAGGCATGGGTCCATCAAAAACTTATGGTTGGCAGCACAGCCAATAGCAAGGTTTGCTATGTGTCTATCTGGCTGCCTCAGGTGCTTGGGTTTCACTAATCTATTTCCCATTTTGGCCAGAGACCTAGATAAGAAAACAAATTTGCAGTTTTATCTCATTCTCCAGGAAGAATAAAAAATAAAATAAAATCATGGAATGGTAAACAATGAATTTAGTATTTAACTGGTAGCTGAATTTGCCATATACAACTATAGTAAACACAGTTGATTGTTTTCATCCTTTCCAGTCCTGCAAGTCAGTGTAGTAAAAGGCAAACAGAAGAGGTGGATGGGGAGGTAGAGACAGAGCAAAAGATCTGATGGCTACCACTTTATTTTTGTGAGTCAAAGAGATGTGTAAACTCCTATCATCCTAACAAAGACAAAAGAAATAGCAGGAAGAAGAAAAGCTTGCATTTGACTGCTGAAGCAAGAAAATTGTTAGAAGGAAATAATAAAAGTTGGGTCACTTCCCCTTTGAGGAATAAGTATTGAGCACATAGACTAACTTAACCAGTGACTGAATACCAGCTTAACATAAAGGATATGTGATTATTAAGCATACGTGTTAACAATAATTTTTGGAAAAAAATTTAAGGGTTATGACCATGAAAGAATGCCATACTGATGAGAACAGGAGTCTGGCTAGCTTGTTAACAATCTCCAACCATGGCCATAGGGAGATGTCCAGGAAAGGGTATCAACAAGGTGAGCATATAGGCTGCTTGACTGAAATACTCTCTGAAATTTCCAATTTCCTGGGCCTGATATGTTTTATTTAATCCTCAGTGAATCTCTAATCCTAGCACTTATCTCAGTCCCCTTCCAACCTTGTAAACTTCTTAAAAACTTAAACTCAGACCATGACGGGACCTTACCGAGGAGTTGTACAGGTCTGCTTCTTGCATGAAGAATTACCTCCTTTTATATGTTTCTTCCAACATATAGTACAAAACCAAGGATACAAAAGTTAGGAAAAGCCAGTTTCAGAAAGATTTTTCTCTGTCAACCTCTTCTATACGATTTTGTAAATTACTATGCTGGTTTTCTGCCTGAGCATATGCCTGAATTCTTTCCCAGAATGGTAAGTCCTTCCTCGTGCAGACATCCCTCCAAAAGTTTGACCAATATGGCTGTCTTTTGCTGATTGCGAATTCAGGACAGAACAGAGTTAGACCTACCTTATCCCTGTTGAGGGCAGGCATATTTCATGGGATCATTTTAAGAGGAACAAGGTGATTGCTGCTTAGGTCACACTGTATTAAATGCACAAGTTGATGGAGGAAAGAAATCAACACATTACTCTTGGAAGTCTAGTGTTCAACATTCTGGCCCACAGTACCCCAGAACCAGTCTTGGAGAGCAAAGTCTGCCTGTAAATCCCATCTGTGTGCCACAACAGAGCCAGGTTACAGGTTTGATTGAGCTCAAGCCTAAGGAGACTTCCACCAGGAGAGAAGGGATGAGCTGAGGGCCATGCCGTTCAGGCACACAGAGCTTCTCCCAAAATCCCTGCTCAGGCTTTTAGTGAATCCTGTTCAATTGCATCCTGCTACTCCAGAAGACCACAGCACAGAAAATACCTGCCTTCCTTAGATGAAACACAAAATTGTTTCCTTGGACTCTGACTTTTGCTGTATCAATAAGCTATTTGAATAAGTTGTATGAAAGTTCTGGTGCACTAACCAGGCAATCATTCTGCTGTTGTGATCAGGCATCAGTAGACCCAATGTAGCTGTTTTTCTGCTTCATGAATAAAGTAGAACTTTTAGATTGTACCTCAAGTCGCATGGTTTAAGGTAATACCTTTTATCATTTCATTGGAACTGGGTAAGAACATGTCCCAGACAACAAGAAAGAAATGAAGAAGCACTGGCAATTTGATTTTACTGGTTAATAAAACCATACTTTTAACAGATGCACAATTCTGTTCTGGTTTACGGCCCTCAGTGGGTTAGAATTGAAATAACTGACAAGGTAACTGACATTGCATATGTAGTTTTCCTTAAAACAGTCTTTCCTCTCAACCCTTGTCTTGCGTACTGTGATTTTGCACAATATTTTTCTTTTGTGCCAATTTCATGGATGCAGTTTGGCAGCTGGTGCTTCAGCTTGTTAGCAGGCTAGTATGTCAGAAATAAAGGCAGATCTGTACTGCACAGGAGAATTTAAACAAATGCATATCAAGGTACCAAATCAAATAACTCTGAAGAGGGACCTGTGTGTCACTGCACACGGCTTACCTAAAGATTGTAGCTCATCATGCAGCCATATTAAATAAAAAACAAACAACATCAAACCCCAAACAACAAGCAATGTAAACTAAATGTTACAATATAGAGAGTAGGAATGAAGATTATGGGAAACACATCATCACACACAACATGGTAGCAGCCTCTGCTACTTAATGTAGTGACAATAACTGCATTTCAAATACAGGATATCACATCTATTTTAAAACTGTCTTTATATAAGGGCAAGGTGACTGCTCCAAGGTACCTTAAAATTACTAAATGGATTGTATCCAGAAACAGGTTTACTGTGTGATGATGAAAGTTTGTAATATATCAACCCCGCTAGAGTGAAAACGTTAGGAACTTCTGTCTTCTCATTGTATATGCACAATTAATTGTCAGTGTAGAATGTAGAATTGCCAATGTAGAAGCAATTGGAATGGTCACTTGTGTAGGAAACTCATGCCCTACAGCAGGATTCAAGAAAAGACTGACAAGTGATTTTGGTAATTCAACATTCCAGTGTCCATTTCTAACAGATAACTTAAAACCTTATCCCTCCGAGGTCTGATTAACCTCTGCACACAGCTAGTGAGACACAAAGCAAAAACAGAGCACGCACTGTGTTTACTACAGGGCACCTCACACGCTCTTTGGAGGTCACTGGCCAGACGTGGCCAGGGACCGGGCAGTGCCAAAACCCACCCGGGGAGCCGAGGGTGCCCACGCCCGCCGTGGGATGCTCGTTGGATGCTCGTGAGATGCTCGTGGGATGCTCGTGAGATGCTCACAGGATGCTCGCGAGACCCAGCGCCAGCAGAAACCGGGTCTGCCCCAGGCCCGCGGGGGGCCGAAGCTGCCGGGCCAGGACACCTCCCAGATCCCCGCCCCTCCGGAGCGCGGTGTCACCCCGGGGAGGCCGCAGCTCCTCCGGGCTCCCTGGCAGCCGGTCCCGGCCTCCCCCGCTCCCCGCACGCAGCCGCCGGCGCCCCTCAGTGCCTCCTGCCTGGCCCCTCACCTGTGTGCTCGGCCGGCCCCGGGCTCCGGTCCAGGACGGGGCTGGGCGGCAGCAGGGACGGAGCGATGCTCCCGGGGATCCGGGCTGGGCGGCGGCGGCGGGGACGGAGCGGTGCTCCCGGGGATCCGGGCTGGGCGGCGGCGGGGACGGAGCGGTGCTCCCGGGGATCCGGGCTGGGCGGCGGCGGCGGGGACGGAGCGGTGCTCCCGGGGATCCGGGCTGGGCGGCGGCGGGGACGGAGCGGTGCTCCCGGGGATCCGGGCTGGGCGGCGGCGGGGACGGAGCGGTGTTCCCGGGGATACGGGCTGGGCGGTAACGCCGCGCCCGTCGCGGGCGGACCGGGGGCAGAGGGGCGGGAGCCGCGGTGCCCGCCCGTCTCTCCCTCCCTCCTTTCCTCTCTCTTTCCTTCTCTGCGCTCTTTCCTTCTCTCCTTGCCTCCCTGGGCGGTGCGGGGGCTGCGAGGGCACTGGGCTGTCACTCGCCCAGGGCGTGGGGAGCCTCCGGTGCGGTGTCCGGGCTCGGCAGGGAGGATACCCCGTCCCAGGCGGGTAGGGACCAGCCGGACTCCTCACCGTGTCCCACTTCGTAGAGGGGAAGATGCAGGGCCCAGTTCGGGCTGTGCCTGGCAAGTGTTTGTGCTGCTTGCTTTCCTCTGCCCTCTGCAGGGGTCTTGCAGCCCTTGTAATCTGAAGCTGAGCCTCAGGCACCACTGCACAGCCCTCTTGTCAGGGAACCTGCTCGTGTTCCAGGCTGTGTCCACACTCAGGCTAGAGCACCGCGGCTTGCCCCACGTTAGAGCATTGCCTCTGAATTAAACATTGATCCTTGGTAGCGTACGGTTTTCACAAAGGGCTGTTCTCTCCTGTGCCTATCTTTGTGTTGTTTCAAAACATCTGCCTTCACATCAAGGCTTGCTAGACACAAACAGCCTGAGAAACCATTGCTGAAAGGATTTCGCAACAGGCTGCATGCACATCTCTCCTACTGATGCTGTTGAGGGGATGTGGTCTAACTCCAGCCTGTAGCCTCCAGGACACTTGCTCACCAATTTTCTCCTTTACATTTACAATCTCCATTTGAGACTCTTTCTTGACATGGACCCCAAATTCTTTCCTGACCCACTGTTAAGAAAACTTTCCTGCCTGGCCCTCCAGGAGACACTGGCAATCACACTGGCACCACCCCAGGCTGTCACTGCTGGGATTGAAGACCCTTCACTGTGGATGGCTCCAGTGACCCAATGGGTGCCCCACTTGACTCCCCACACTTATGTAGTCAGAGAGGTTTCCCATAGCAGAGTCCCAGATGTCTTATGTAATTTAATGACGGTGCAGCAACACCATAACAGCTCGAACAGCAGCCTCTGGGGAGGGACCCCCAACAGACGAGTCACAGGGCTTTTATACCCTTACAGTCAGTGCAACCATTCCTCACATGTTCTTCATAATCCTTACATGTGCCTTGTGATCTGGGGTCTTGTTTATTTGGTTTCTATGGAGTCTCTGGGACTGACCAGCACCACAGGTTCTCATTGCCCATTGTTAGGCAAAGGGTCGGCACCAAGTCACGGCCCCTTGTTGGGGCTGCAGCCATTCCCCTAACCAGGGCACAACCTGCAGCTCCCACTGCAGCTGCACACCGAGCAACTGGCACAGGGTGAATTTCTCACCACCATTCACGAGCCTAAAATTGATTATCAAAAGTGCCAGCACTGGTATTGCACCTATGGTGCAATTCTGGCAGTCCCATGTCCCACTAGCAATAAACCTCTATGCAATAAACAAATGTCTATCTATTAAGTACCCAGGCAACTCCATCACATACACCAGTGTCAGTTTGCCTATCTATAAATCCTCCTTTGCTTTCAACAGCTCTCAGTGTTTAGCGTGGCTTCCACAATCACTGTCAGTGTCTGGGATTAAGCAACTTACATAAACTCTAACGGGAACAACCTGGGAAGGGCTATGCAGTCTTCCACTCACAGCAGAGTTCTCTATTCCAAAAGAAAAACTCATAAAAAATGTTGATGGCATGCATTTCACTAAGTCCTCAATACCTTAAGCCAGAAATGTTATAGTGATCAGAGAAACACGTGTTGAGAAAACTTGTCCCAGTATCTGCTTACACTCCGGAACTGAGCTGCTCTGGGAAGCAGCAATCCACTGGGATTCCCTGTGGTGTGAGGCTCTTTTCCTGCTGCAAAGTTCATAAGAAATGCAGTGAGGAATCTTGAGACTGTTCCTCATTTGTGGTACTTGCTCTTTGCTGATGAAACAGGTAATGGGTACCCTCACCAGTGCATTGACCAGGAGCCTTCAGGGGTCAGCACTGCACACCTGAGCCAGCCAGTGCAGGACAGAGCTCAAAGGTCATCTGGGGTGAAAGGTCAAAGATGTGAAAGGTCAAAGGTCATAAGTCAAAGATCACATGGGGTCAAAGCTCACTGGGTCAGGTGTCAATGGTCACCTGGGATGAAAGGTCAAAAGCCACTGGGTCAGGGGTCAAAGATCGCTGGGTGTGAAAGGCCACTGTGTTGGGGTCAAAGACCAACTGGGGTGAAAGGTCAAAGGCCATAGTGCTAAGGGTCAAATTTCACAGTTGAAAGGTCAAAGGTCACTGTGCAGGGGTCAAAAGGCCGCCGAGTCAGGATTCAAAGGTTCCACAGCACAAAAGCTCAAAGGTCAGGGGCACAAAGGTCACCAGGGTGAAAGGTCAAAGTTACATTGCCTGTATAAAAGGAGGCACTCAGGGGGACATAGATAAGAAAACCCAGAGACAATTATAATATGCCTAATCTTAGGAAAATACTCAGGAAAACTGCACCAACAGAGAGAAATTCCTTAGTGCTCCAAGAAAAACCCATTAAATCACCAATCAAGATGTCAATTGCTCAATGCTTCTGCAGAAGGGCTGCTCTCAGGCTGTTTCTGTGACACTTACATGACCAACTTCCTTAAGAAATGTTTTTAGAGCTGTTTATTATTAGAGGACAACTCCTTTAGCACTGTGGCAACCAATCAGGATGAATCACATCTTAAGGGGATATCATTGTCCCCTGTCTTACTGAAAGGAGTCTGAGGAGCGCATGAAAAGCACCATAGAAAATGCCCTGCATGACTGTATATGAAACCATTTTGGCAAAACCACCCTCTTCCCTGTTAAAGAAATCATTCGTTTTAGTTCCAACCTTTATAATCAAACTACACTTTTTTTGGACTTCTCAAGGGGCAAGCTGAAATGCTGAGAGCTATTAACTTCCTTTGCTTCTTACAACACTGACAGAAGGGGATATCTGGAAAGCTCTCCTTTTCTTTAGAAAGACCACAACAGTGCCAGTATCATGCAGATATATCTGAGGTGAGGTGAGGTATTTCCCACACCTGAGGATAAATTGGCTTTCCTAGTCAGCTTGCTCCACCATCACGATGTCGTAGTGGAATCACTCATAGTGCAGCTGTGCAGCGACACCCACAGGCAATGGGCAAACAGTGAATTGGCAACGGCAGAACTGGCTTAGACCTGATAGCAAATTGTGTCACTTGTATGGGTGCAGAAACACACTGTAGTCTGAAAAAAACACAGAGTAGACTTTAACCAAAGTTGGGATGAACTTTCTGCTTTTCTTGGTTTTGCTATCTTTCATGGTGACAATCAGTTTAGCAAATGCAGAATAATTGAATGGTGCCTTAGCCTCATCCTGTTTGAAAAGCTGCACAGACATCTCATAGTTGTATTTTGCAAATATTTCTACATTCTGCACTTGGCCCAGATCTGTGCTCTGAAATGGGTCTGACTGGTTGTAAAATATTTTTTTTCTTTTGCCCTTCTCCTTATATATATGTAGTGCTAAAATGCCTGGATATACATCTATACATATATATATATATATAAAACTGGGGAGCGACTGGAAGAACACTTAATTTTTTTTCCAATTTTTATGTGTCAACTCCAGTCTTGTTCTAGATGTAACTCTTCTTTCTCATTAAACTTTCTCTGTCAGCATCACAACATTATCATCCTGTGAAACTGAACATTAAACCCAAGCCAGTGTTACTTAGATTACCTGCCACAATGAACAAAAATCCACCCTGACAAATAGTAACAGAGTTGCTGGACACAGATGAAGTTGTGGCATCAGCTGTGCATAGCAGTTCACTGAAAAAAATATCCTCTCCTGGTCTCCTTCCACATCAGCCTCTGGTTCCTCACTATCAAAGTCAATTAGAGAGTTTTGCCCTTACCTTCAGGAGGCAGGGAAACAACTCATGCCCTGCCTGTATTTCCATGTAGGCTCTGCTGTACAGAGGGAAAGGCAAAGAGCACTTTCCAAATACTTCAGGGGGGAAAAGATTGGCTGCAGGTGTCTCACAGCTGTGTACACTACCCCTGCTGCTTATTAGCACCTTAATCCATTATTTAAATGCACCTGTTCTAATTATTTTTTAATTTAGAGTGCTTTGGGGACAGCTCTGTACTTGGTGCTTATTTATGGTGGTTTGGCTTGGGTTTAAGATCCTGTGCAAATCAAGGAATGATTCTGACCTGCAGCCACAATGTAACTTGTCCCACATAGGACACCTCTAAACCCCCTTCCTAGAACATAATTTTATTTTGTTAATTAATGCTACAAGCAGAAATAAGCAGGCCCTTCTGCACAATGGCAGTTCCAATCATCGAGGTGATGTATGAAGATAATAGAGAATTTGAGTTTTATTTTAGAATCAAGATAGAAAACCAGAGGAAAGTACATTTTTCACAAAACACTCCCAAACACCGTTGCTGCTTCTCCCCTTTTCACCACATACATTTACAGGACAAAACACTTCTACAGAAGCTGAATTTACTTACAGACACAGTCTGAATTCGTTGGACACATCTGTCTCCCATTAATCTCTGCAGTATGCTGCCCTGGGCTCATGAAAATTCGGCTTTGACTATTGAATCCTATTTTACCATATTCAGCTTCAGATGAGCTACTTACAGTTCCTCATGACTTCAATTTAGTCTGCAGGCAAAAGTAACAGCTTAGACAATATAAGGGGAAAATGTGCCACTGTCTATTTTATAAGGAAAACAAAAGCTATGGCAACTCTGTAAGGCACAAGGGCTTCTACTGTGCTCTAGAAAATATTTGTGCTGCTCTTTAATTCAGTACATGATTTTGTGTCTCTCATTTTGCTCATGTTTCTTGTTTTCCATTAGCATAGTTATGCACAAAATATAAATTATTTTTCCTGATACCTGCAATTCATCTAAGAAATAAGGCTCATGGATGAATAAATACCATTATATTGAGAATAAATTACTAGAACAAAGTCCTACATGGGTTACTTGTAGGAAACCTAATCTGAGAATGTTGACTGATATTACTAACCTTAGGAAGTCTTTACCACAGGAGAGCTATTTCCCAAAGAGAAGCACAACTTTTGGACCCATCTCAATAGGCAGAAACTGACAGCTCTTCAAAAGAATAATTTCTGGGTTATAAATCTACACAAGCAATACAGAGCGTGCAAGGGATGTACGTTGTCTCAAATTCAGCTTGTGTTCACTTCTCCAAGACATAAGTTAACCAAGTCCCTCTGGGTTTGGGTCTATTTGGACATTTGGTATAGTAAAGTTAAATGCTTTTCCTCCTAGCCAGTGTTACTGTATGTTTATTTTTGCCCATCTACCACACTAAAAGAAACCATGAACTGATCAAGTCAGGACACAAGGAATAGCAAAAGTGAGTCCACAGCATATATAGAATACTCCCTAAAATAATGAGTCCCATAGGAACGCAGTGGAAAAAGGTACTTTAAAATTTAAATATGACCTTTGTGAGAATGCACTTTCTAACTGCTCAGCAGAGAGCAGTTAACCCACTTCTGAGGCAACAGCAGTGTTACATATTTTATAACCCAACTGTCAAGATCTGGTCAGATTTCAGCTGATATACATGCTGAATAAACTAAACATGCACCATTTCCACCTGCAGTATAAAAACGTACCTACTCATACCAAGTACATATTCCTACTCTGAAAACAAGAACATGTTTCCATGCTAAGGAAATCTTCCCCTTTGGAATTAGAGACTAAGACCTCATTGTGTCCTAAAGGATTTCAACAGATACGGAGTTGAAACACAGGATGCAGGAGAAACACAAACTTGCTTCCCAATCCAAGGATTCACATATTTTTGGACAGGAATATAAGGTTTTCTGTAGGGCAAAAAATGATGACACTCAGGATAATGGTTTCCTGGCTTTGTGCTGATTAGTCACACAGATAGCTGGAGTGAAGGTTCCCACCCCTGTAGGTTCGCTTTCTCCAGGGCACTTTGGGCATGGCTCTAAGTAAGCCATTGTACCACTCCATCCTTCCAGCTGGCCATGGGTGACACGGAATATGGTGTACCCAAACTATTCCATGATCTGCAGTCCATTCTTGGATGGCTTTATTTTTGAAAGCTTTCATTATCTGACTCTAGCTCAAGTGGCACTCCATGGTGGCATATATGCTCATTTATTCCTCGTAGGATGCTACTCTTGTTTGCTTTCCCAGCAGAAATCTTCTAGTCACCATGGTGACAGCCATACCACTGTGAGACTGCAGCACCAGCTGGTCTTGATGCAACCAAGGGGGCCACATTAACCTGGTAGCCAGGCTTTGTCAAACAGACATTTTTCTCCCATCACATGTGCTGTTTCATCATTCACACACTGCAAGCATGTTGTAACATTCCATAGATCTCATGCTGCCTAACTACTTATATTGTGACTTCCCAGCAGAAGACCAATCTCTGTTTTCTGTGCCAGTAAGAAATTCAGTCCCTTGGAGCATGTTCAGCAGTTTCTGTGGGCCCACCTGGCTGCAAATGGTTCTCCATTATGTTCTGATTCCAAATCTGTGTATTAAGGTTAGGCCAGCTGGTCAGTCTGCTCATTGTGTTTCTCCTTTGGAACTGCCTTTGAGACAGGTAGAACAATGTCAGGAAATGAGACATTCTAAAGTTACTACAGAAGAACAGCAAAAGCTATTTCTTTTTATTGGTGTTTTTTGGTTTTAGCTCAGTGAATGCAATGATTATTGTATAAATGGGGATGGGGAAAACAACGTGTTCACAATATCCCCTAATTATTCATAACATTTGCAGCTTTGCCAGCCTTTGCTTTGGCTGTGCAGTGCAAGAGGGGAAAAGAGTTACACAGCTCTTTGTTTTACTACATGCTGAAGAACTGCTTTATGCAATACACAGATCCTCCAATTTATGATGAATCTGGAAGGGTCTTTCAGCTTTTCCACTGAAATACTGTGCAGGTAGAAGACATATAGAAAGTATTCTGTCTGCTAAAGGTGGGATCAATCTTATTTTTACCTTTTCCAAAAAGTGTAGCAAAGAGGGAGAGTACTTCACCTGAGAAGAGATGAATCAAGTTCTGGAGGTGCCTCATTCTTTTCAATGTCTTAAACTGCATGTGCAATATCTGGCTTGTAAGTGTGACATCTCAGTATACAAAGTTCTGTTGCCTGAAGAATCAAACACAAATGTAATTTGACACAAAAGACTAAACTCAAGAATGAGCAGATAATCCCAACCTCTAGCTGTGTTCTATCTCTGTTCAAAACTTAGTGTGTTTTCAATACAAGTAATTTCCTCTACTTCAGACAACTATTTTAATGTTATTTTGTTTTCAAACATTTGTAGCTGGAAAAGCGTGAGCCAACCTCCCGTCATGAGCTTAGTTAAGTTGTATAATTTATTCTGTAACCAAGTAAATTCTAAATTCTAAATGAGATGAGCTGTCTGCTTACAGGAGGTTGTGGAAGCAATGTGATATTAAACTGATACATGAATAGACTAACAAAAGCAACAAGAATGCGATTGAAATAAACGTGGTGAGACACAGCACTTACAACTAACATTTTTGCATTTGACCAATGATGGGGCAGGGTAGAAGGGGAGAGAGGGAGAATGAATTTATCTAAAATAATTTTTACATGCTCATTGGGTCCATTCTCCAAGGATTTGAGTAGTTGTTTGCAAAATCTATATATATGTGGGTGATGGTAGTCTTGTTGCTTTTTTCTCCACAAAAAGAGTTCGTCAGAGGATTCTTTTTGGAGTTTTCATCTCTCTTTCTACAGTTAGAGTAAAAAAAAAAGAAATTACAAGAGAAAATTTGCGTTGAATCATGCTCCATATGGTCAATACCAAGAGAGACATTTCAATGAGTTCCATTTTGACTCAGTAGGTTGCAAAATTACAGCGACAAATTTCTGATCATGTTCTTGATGCTCTTATTTCTTTCATTTTGCATTTTACTTTGTCCCCATCTCAAAATATCTGAACACTTTTCAGTAAGGGCATTAAACAAGATAACATCTGTCATGTGCTGAGGGGACTCTCCCTGGGACAATCATTACATGATGGCCAAGTTGTTTCATCCCTCACCCTGTCCATACCCATCTGGAGACTTCTCTATCCCATGGAAGACACTCAGGAACTCTTCCTATTGTGTGCCAGTCCCCTGCTTATTCAGTGGAATTAGCTGAGATATGGGCTAAGTCAAAACACGACGGCAGAAGTTGAAGAATATGTAAAAAAAGCAGTTACTGACTGCTGGGTATGGTCGCAATCTAAACAAATTTCTTGCGGACCTTCATTCTTAACGTCCTCATCCCCTCTCGGATTTGTGTCATTTGTACCACAAGAGGGCACCCTGCATCAGACTACAGTTTCTCATTCACATCTTGGGAATGGGAAGGTCGCTGGACTGAACTGGGCTTGCAGGGAGAGCGGCACTGAAGAAAGAGCCACGAGGGAAGGGCCAGTTACACCTGCAGTGTCAGTGCCCTCTCCTTGGGAGGGAGAGATGAACATTCACTGTCCTATTTCCCAGTAGGAAGAGGACTCCTAACTGAATTCAGAAGCAGCAGATTAAAAACAAGGCATTTAAACAAAAAAACTATAACGCTCTTCACTGAAAACCCTCTCTCAGTTTTGCTGAAGGTAATTGAAATGCCACTCTTCCCTTCTTTTCTTCACTGCTAACTGTTCAGACCGCCAAGCAAGTCAACTGCCAAAGCAATTTAAAACTATTTTGACAGGTTATGAAAACAGCATAATTTTGATTGTCAATTGCTTGGCTTTCTCCACTGCCAACAAAGTCCCAGGCTCCCAGTGAGAATCATGCCTGAAATACTGTGTTTGCTGCCAGTATGTGCATGTAATTGCCCTCTAAGCCCCTTTGGCCTCCAGGTGCTATTCAAGACATGCTGAAGGTTTCTCCCAGGCTCTCCCTGTGGATCCTCTGGAAGGATTTGGGCGTCCTGTAGCTCCTGGTCCAAGCCTGCCAGTCACAGGTGAAGAGTATCTGACACTCCAGGACACCTGAACTCCTGCTCTGCCTGAAGGGAACTGAAGTACACCCCTGGAATGCAAACTCCTGACATCACTGAAGCAGCTGCTTAAAACAAGCCAAGCCACTGATATATTAATTTCATTACTATAGTCACAATATTCACAAGTAAGTACTGAAAACCAGCTAAATACATGACTGATACTCTTCACAAGACATTATGTAACTATTATTTTGCAAGGCAGTTAATAAAAAGGAAAGAGTTTTTGTGAAGAAAAGCAGCACTTATATAATCCAATTAAGTATCTTTCTATTATATAAGTGGAAAATTGTAAAGACAGAAGTAAATATGGATTTAAATAAATGCACAATTTGTTTCTAAAGGTGATGACTGACTGTTTCTTAAGTATAACAAGTACTTAACAGCCCATCTAATAGAAAGCAGATAATCCTGTCCCACAGCATCACTGGCACTCAGACTGCTTTGACTCTATAAATAACTGGTGAAAAATGGCTGCTTTATTCACCTTATCTTTTACATTTTTCTTCCTCAAAAGTAATCTCCATGAAAGAAGGACAGTGTACTTGGCTTATAATGACATATCCTTTTGGGTCACTCTGTAGCTAAAGCCTTCTAAAAAAGGAGAAAGAAAAATCACACAAGAGCTTAATGCAGCATAGTGACAAAGCCCCAGTTGGTATCAGACGATACCCTTTCTGGCACTAAACTCTCACTTCTAAGCTCACTGATCCATTTTTGAGTGTGAAGTGTCAGCTTAGCACATACTTAACCACAGTAAACTTGTACATAGTTTAGTTCCCGTGAAAATCCTTACCAGCCTTTTCTTAAGCTTAAAAAACAACCGGTGACACAGGACCCCATGAGCATAAAGTTGTTTGGTAGAAGCAGGCTATCTGGATCTGACTGTCAGCAGCAGAACAGATGCAGCTGTGAGGGAATGCATCTCTAAGGGATTAGCCTTTCCCTTTATGTGGGAAAAATCTGCTCAGCATGACCAAGATAAGATGGAAGAGCTGAGAGAAAAAACAGACACTGGTGCATTACAAAAAGACTGTTCTTCTTTTCCAGCAGAAATACTGCAAGAAACCCACAAGGGAGCCTGATACACACAACTAGTACAAGGAAAGCCTCCCAAAATGACAGGGAATATTCCCTACAATAACAGAAGTTTTATAAAGTAAATGACATTTTGCCTATTCAGAAAAAAAAAAATCAGTGCTAGATCAAGCACCACGTTCAAGAAGAGTCTGTCTGGGAAGGTCGACAAAAAACCACCCAAACACAAAATACCCTCATTCATGCATAGGTTCTTTCTTGCTCTTTTAGAGATGACAGTTGTAAATAGGCTTTTGCACATTTTTGCATGCAACTGACTATTCTTTTCATGATAATGCCATGAAGAGTTTTCAAAATAGGAGAAAAGGGAAATAGCTGGATGATAAGGAGAGGTACTATTCTCATGGGCTTAGCCAGACATCTAGACTCTTTTGAACATGTTTGTTCGCATGTGTCCATAAGACACAGAGTTTTTGTCTCTGTACCACAAGAAGAAAGTTCTTCACAAAGAAATGAGTAATTTTTGAGCCATTTATAAAAGAGACATCAGTGTTGCTTCCATCCCCCTTAAGCACTGAGAATCTGTCAGCACTGGGATTTTCAGTCCTGTCTGAACACTCAGCTTGTAGAATTAATGAGTTCTTGCAACTTATCACTTCAGAGAATTTGTGATGTTTTCTTTAGAAGCCAGTTGACCACAGAAGATTTAGTCATTTTCTCTCTTACTTGCTACAGACAGTTTTGAATGGCTATTTCCAAGCCAGTGGTTCAAGAGTCTGACAGCAGCTCAGGATGTTCAAAATTTAAGCTCAGCACAGTGGCTAAACCGAATGATGTAGCAGAGGCCACAGTGCATACTAACAATCTAACATCAAATACAGTTCAATAATGGCCACAGGAGCAGCCCCTGGCTTGCCTGAGGCCATGGAATTTGCATTTCCCTTTCAAGCACCAGTCACAGGCTCCTGCACCTGCTGCCCAGCTTCTGTGCCATTGCAGCAGCCACCTTGAGCTCTCTCCATACCAAAGCTCCTCTTTGGTATGTGCAGCCTTTTCTGGCCCACTAGACAACATAGAGAGTCCACTCTCTGGACAGAGGCTGAGTAATGCTATTTCTCCTTTTATTTACAAAGGCTTCATTCCAACTGCAGAAATAGCAAATCCATTTCTAAACCAGGATAGCAGTCAAACTGTTACAGTGGAGGGGGGAAAAAGGGAAGTTCTTTTTACAGGTAAGATAACACTTTGTTCAGCCCTCTGCTTTTGGCTAGAACTAAAAATGTGAAAAAACCAGGTTAATGGAGATGAAAATGTTTCATTATGGGAGGTCATTTCAGCACCTTATTATCATATCCTACTTCCAGAAGGTATGGACGAAGAATACTCAGTTTTCCATGCCTTTCTACATAGACTAAATCTTGCCTATAAGCCTCAAGAGCAGGAGAAGGATGTAGAGGGGAACTTGGGAAAGACCTCACCAAGCCATCCTACTAGAACAAGCTGATGCTGAAATCATCACCATTAACATTGTCAATCCAGCCCCCTTTTTGTCCAGTTCAATGCCCACATGGGGACCAGTACATAATGACTGCCTCAAAAAAATCAACATATTCCAGCTGACCAGATTTAAAAGATATTCCACTGTCTGAAGCAGAATCATGGATCACCAATGGAACCAACTGTGTGAAAAACAGAACCTGCAAGGCAGGGTACGCAGTAATGGTTTTAGATCATGTTATCGAGGCACAGGTGCTGCCTGCCAGCACCTCTGCACAAAAGTCAGAAATAATTGCACTCACCAGAGCATTACAACTAGGGCAGGGAAAAGATCTTAATATATGGGCAGACTCAAAATATGCCTCTGTGGCAGTGCATGCCCACAGAGCAGTCTGGAAAGAAAGAGCATTGCTCACATCGTAAGGAAAACAGATAAAGCATGCTGAAGAAATCTTAAAGCTGCTTGAGTCTGTCCAATTATCAAGGCACTGCAGAGGACATCAACAGACCAGGAAAGGGACAATGGATTGGCAGATCAAGAGATGAAAAAGGTAGGAAAACTACAACTGAAAGGGTAGGATAAAACCTGGAAAAATAGTACTTCAGCACATAGCAGTGGTAATCAATGATTTTACAAAGGACCTGGTGTGTAGCTGTTTGAAATATTATTGTTTGCAATGACTATGTCATAGCAAGTGGAGGACACAGGAACTGAATGTATAGTTAGATAAGATAACCACAAACTGAACTTTGTACCGACCCACAAAGGATGTATGAGATAGATAAATTCAGAACTTGTTTGTTCCAGAGTATAAAAACCCCTCGAATTTTAACACGTCAGACATGCATATGGAGGTGCTCACCCCTACATGTGCCCCAGCTGAATAAAGGTGTGCTTTTCTATACAGTGCCTACTGTGCAGTGGATTCCTTCGAATCACTGGTCCTTATGGAATATGTAACTCAGTGACTTCCAGCACCTTGTACCAGCAAATAAGCTGTAGTTAAGGACAGTAACCCTGTCGATGAAGGCTGCTTCAGCATTTCTTACAGAATTCAAAATTAATGTTCTTGCCTGAAAAGGCACAGATAGAATATAAAAACCAGCTTATCCGAAAACTCAACAGATGCAGCACAACAAATACATATATTTATTCTTATTTATTTTCCTTTTTTTTTTAAATAACAGTGGCAGAATAGTAGTTTTGCCAAGTATGTACTTTTGCCTATTGATTTGGCATCCAGGGTGATCTACAGCTCTATGTTTATTTTTTTTCCCATCAGGTTCATCCTAGGATAGATAGTGACCAAGTATTCAGAGCTACGAAAAACTTATTAGGAATGTAACACAGTGACAATACCCCATAAACATAATCCCTAAAGCAAACACACAGGAAGACTGGTTTGTTCATAGCTGTATTTGAGAAGAAGCCCCTTTTGTTCTTTTTGGTATCATGCTGTTTCAGTCAAAGTGGATTTTGTTCTCTACTGTTAGCCTTTAAAAAAAAAAGCAGTAATAAAAATTACTGAGTGAAATACTTTCATATTTCAATGAAGTTTGTACATCAGTTTCTCAAAGACTATTCTAGAAAAGTCAGCTTGTTCAACCTAATGTAAGAAGGTCAAGTATGGAAAATCAGAGTAACAAAACTATACAGTAAAAATTATGATGTCTGTAACATGTAGTGGTTAGTTGCAAAGAAGTGAAAAAAGAAAACACTGCCCTAGAAGTTGTAGAGCTACATAGCTACTATCTTTTTATAACAGGTAAACTTTCTACCACACCCTTGATTTTTATTACTTTATATTCTTTAAATAACTTAAAATAATAATGAGTTTGCCTACCAGCAGCGAACTCAAAAACATATTGGAAAAAGAAAAAAACACAGCCACTATTATAGTGCTGGAGAGAAATTCTCCTCAACAGCCAATTTGTTGTGTCCAGTCCTTTCCCTTCTTAGCAATCCTGACCAGGCAGACTTCTGGGCTTTACTCAGCTTATTAGGAATGGGAGCTCTTCAATGCAGACTTGGGTTTCACTGAAAGAAATGGTGAATATTTCTCCTCCATAATCTGCTGTGAACTCTGCAGAGTCCTTGCAGCAGCAAGCTGCAGCAAAAGAAAAGGAAAGAATATTCCATCCAGGTGTGAAATGATTCATAGGCGGCATCCAAGATCTTCAAAAGGATTCTGTCAGCGCTGTTCTCAATCAATACTTAAGCCTGAATCACAGCTGAGTGGGATGGGATTTTATCTCGTCTGTCAGATGTTAGAAGCTGCTTGTTTGTTCTTGAGTTAACTTCTTTCATCTTTGCTGACACAATATCGCAATTGACTGCACATTGTTCATCACTTTGAATGCCACTCAGTGTACAGAAAAATAAACCAAGCCATGCCCCTTGGTAATCCACATAACGCAGCAACAGCAGACGTTTTGTGCACTAGACTCTGCCCAGAAGCGCTGACCTGAAAGGAAGAGGGAAACGTAAACAGGTAAAGACAATCATTAGAATGATGCAAATCTTCTCAGACAGTTTCAGAGCGCCTACGAAAAGGATCCTGGGAAGCTGAGATTTGTATTACTACAGATTTTCATCTTGCCACGCACTGTAATGTGAAATCTCTGTGCCCTCTGTGGGTAATTTCCTCTTTCTGTCTTCTCTTCAAAATAATGGGAATCAATCAAATGCAATTGTTACATTCCCTTGTGATATTCCAAGAAAAACCAACATGGTCTGAGAAGAATCCTAAAGATTGTGGTGTTTGGTGTCTCTTAGCAGTGCTGCAGAGTGGATCTGAAGAGCTGGGATATTATATCCACGGGTACCTCTAGGTGTTAACATATCAGCTGCCTGAAACACTGACAAGGACACCTGACCAATGGTCAGTTCCTTGTCATATCAGTAGTTTTAAGACTAAAGTGAATGTATAGCTTAGGGATGAAAACATAGGCTATTCTTACACCTGTTTAATTCTGTGTCTCTATGCACCTGATTACTTTTCTCTTCTGCCATGAATTCAACTTAAAAAATAAAAAAAAAAGAAAAATTAAAATTCAATTGAAAAAGCATGGTTTAAAACAATGCCATAGTGGTTCATGTATCCTTCTGTGATTAGTAAAATGAAAGACTTTATGAGGCTATATTCAACCAGCAGAAGAAAAGCCAAAAATGTGATTTTGCTGAAATTTGCTTTTCCCAGCCTGGCCTCTAAATTGTTAACTGGTTTCATGAATACATTTGGCCTAGAGTGATCTTTGTGAGAACCTCAGCCTTGTCTGAAAGGCTGGTGCATAAAGGGATGCAGTAGCTGCGAAAACATCTGCTTGGAAACCAGAGTGCTCTGTATAGTACTTGTGAGGAAATAGAGATTTCTTGGATTTTATTAAGTACCTTTTTCCTACACTGAGTAACACAAGAAATTAAGATACAAAATTACTTATGCTAATTCCCATTTCATAAGGGAAAGGAAGACTGAGAGGGTTTAAGATAAAGACTGATTGTTCTATATTTTTCCAAGAGTCCCAGATTGGAGGGGGGATTTACAATGATACTGTGCTCCATCTGTTGAAACATGTAGTATAGTGTGCCATTTGGCTTTAACTGTTTGATGCTTGCTCTGTATCCCATTCTATTTGTTTATTGATCCGGGTAACCTCTGGACACAAACCTTAATGTCTTCCATCTGTCCTTTTCAACGTGATTCTCGGGACTTTCGCTTTCATAGGAAGCCAAGTAAAGTGCTGCAATCACAAGCAAATATATTATGTTAGGCCTACTGGCATTTTAAAATTTGCTTTCCCTGAAAAGTGGACTGAGTTAAATGAAGCAGGCATGCATTATCCATCCCTCAGATCAGGGCTTCAGAATCCCATTAGGAAGTATAGCATCGCTTATAATTGCATCCTGACGATACTAACAAACTGTGCATGAGAACAAAGATTACCCCAAGGGGGGAAAAAACCAACCAGTGGAAACTCAAAAGCATGAGTACAAGAAAGCACTCAAAAGAAAAATAAAAGAGCCCAGGGACATGTTGCTTTGTAAGTAACCAGTGAAGTCCTGTTTTCTTTCTCAAGCAGCACCTTTTAGTGCAAAGTCTCCTGAAAGTCCATATAAACACATTTCACATGATATTTATAGGGACCAAATAAATTTTGTTTATTCCATTTCAGAGAAAAGGGCTATGTTGATTATCACAGACCACATGCATATAAAAGAAAAATCTTATCTTCTCTCCCATTTGTAAGGGAGAAGGGTTTTTTACTTGCCAGACAGAGATGTGTCAAGGCAAAGTCTTTATTTACTATGAGGAAGCCACAACTTAACATGGAAAGACATAAGCAGTAGCCAGTGACACCAGACCTGGAGGAAGTCCAGAGATCCTTACCATCATCACTGAAGACTGGAATAGTGAGCAAATACTGCAGAATCTTCCAATCCCTTTCAAAAGGACACTCCACTTGCTTCCATGTCATAAATTCACTGACTTGTTTTGCCAATTCCCAAAATTTCTGTCAGAATAGAAAACAGAAGGGATGCTATATATTGAACTGTACTACTTACTCTGAACAATTTAAGAAGAGAGAGATATCTTAGTTTTGAGTCCAAGCCTTGGACTGTTCCCAGCTTTTAAGACAGAATTGAAAATGATCTGACTCAACAACTCAGCTTCTAACTTTTGTGTTTATGTTTCAAACAGCAGTAACTTCCCACTCCTTCACCTTGGTAAAATGGCTGTTATTTATAAATACAAATTAGTATATCATGAACAGCATTTAGTTTCTTTTCAAGGAGCTAGTAACACTCCTTATGCCAACCTTTACCTTTGATGATGCTCATGCTTTTTGTTTTGCAATGGAATACTTAGTGATTTTCACATCAGAAGTCTCTAGATGTTTAATACTGACATTTCAAAATCCAGATTTTTTTTGTTAGTTAGTTAATCTGAAATGCTCTATTTTCTTCCTGGAAATTTATATCAAAAATAAACATTCTCCATGTAGCATTTTGATGCCATTCACTGATACACTCTTTCAATTAAATTTACCATGCCTCAAGTGCACAGGGATTCCTTGAGCAAAAGGACATTCCAGATTATTGCATAGTTTAGCTTTGGAGTCAGGCTAATTCAGGTCAATGACTACAAGTAGAATGCACTGTAATTTTGTGTGAATGACCCAGGCTCCTTAAAAACTGAAAGAACCAGAAAAAAACGCTTGGGTAAGCCACACTGTCAGATAACAAACATGAAGTCAGAGGCAGAGCTACTGAAAGACAAGAGACTCAGAACTCCTTCTGTTGCTCTGTCATGTTTCTTCAGAGACAATCTGTGACTTACAGCATGAAAATACTGCCTATATATCTTGTCAAAGAAGGAACTCACTTTTCACATAAGGAATTAAAAAATAATCTCTAAAATACTAATTTGAATGATTTTATCATTAAGTGTAATAAACCTATGAATTGAAATGTTGAGATGAATTTTAGCACTAGAAAAAAGTTCTGACTTTTTTCCCCACTGAAAAATATGAATATTGAAGGTTCTATAAATACACAATCTTCAGTAAAACTGTTTTTTCCTGACTACCTCCCAGCTCCTCTGAGAAATAACAGACATAGTCAAATTCCAGTCTAATTTTGCTGTTCCCAGAATCCAGTGGAAGTTGAACCATGATATGATTCAGTTTTCTGTTAAAGGGGCTGACCCTGTATCAAGACCTCATCCCATGGTGCTCTACTTACTTCAAAATTGACATGCCCATTTGGAAGACGATTGGCACAACCCTCATTGAGGAAGTAAATATCTTTGATCAAGAGGCTGAAGAAAGGTATTACGATCTAAGGAAAGAACAACATTATTCTCAGTCTGGTCCTGAGTTGAGACATAATGCTCCAGAAGAAAATAAAAGGAAGATGCATGATACAAAAGATAAGCAAAATACTGAAGGACTAAGGTCTCTGTGATATCTCTCTCTCACCACACAAAAATTCTGTATTGAATGCATTTTGAAATACATGACGTCTCTCCACAAAAGAAGTCCTCCCTGGAATGGCAAGCTAATCCCAATAGTTTTCTTTTCAGCTTTGTGCCAAACTGCCTCCATTAACTTGAACTTCTCTTGGCACATAGCTCCCTCAAGGTCACAACCAAAGTACTCATTAGCAACTCACTGCTTGTCAGCTGTGGCTGTGAGACCTGTTTAGAACAATAATATGCTTAACATTTTGTTTCTATGTCATGTCCCTCTTGTTTTCAATTTTTCATTCTTCCTTGCAGATTCCAGAAGAGAAATGCTCAAAGGTGCCTACTTCTTGCAAGTAATCCCTGCAGGGTATTTTGAAGTGCAGCTTTCCCTCTTGACAGGACTTGCTTGGTAAACAGGGGGAGATGCATTAAAGCACAGCAGGGAAAATTTGGGGCTATCAGCACAAATGGTTTTTGAACTACAACTCCCCGAGCTCATGCAAGAAATTGAACCTTGACACTCGCTGGCTGAAAATGAAGCCTTTCCTGCCAATTGAACAAAACAAAGTATTTTTCTTTGGAGAATTCTGGAACATTCTCACATTCTTATTCTATTTTAATTTTCATGCTATAAAAATTTTCACAGCTAAACATCCTTGCTACAACTGGGGATAAAACAAATGCCACATTGCTATTTCCATGGAAGACTTCACTGCACTATTTCAATATCTGTAAAGTTCTTTCTTTGAAGACTTAAATTCACTTTTCTCTGAAAAGATGTAATCATCTTACTTAAACTTCTAATATTTTAAAAAATATGTGAACAGATCCTTAGGACTTAGGAAAAAATTCCACATATAACAACAGTATAGACCAGCAAACAGCACATGGATTTTCTTCATCTGCCTGGTAGTTTATTCTATGAGCAACAAGATCAGGTTTATTAAACATAGTCCTAACATTATAAGCAGTTGAGAAGCAACTGCTTATAAGTGGAAAGGAGCTATGAAGCTATTTGGTTCCTTTCCACAAGAACTAAAATGGAGATTCTTCATCAATGTATGAAAAAATACAGTTTATTTTTCAGAAGTTAATTTATTTTAAGAATAAAGAAAGATCCCACCTGTATCAAGGCATAGTTCACAGTTGCTCTTGAATCTGGAAGGTGGATTTTAGCCCAGTGCATTACACAAACACCTGATTACGCCACCATTTCCACTAAAAAATCTCAGAGTATATTTAAAGTTCATCTAAACACTATACACAGGAAGGCAGCTCCACAGCTTTGTCTAAATTTAAGAATACCTTTTCTGAGCAAGTTTTAAAGCTTTTCCACCCTCAGTCATAAACCACTTAAAATTTAGCACAAGTAGCAGCTCTAAGAGCAAATTACAAGCACTCTCATTTCAGCCCCTAGCTTTTCCATCTGTTTTACTGGTTTGTGAGATATAGTTCTTTGTCAAAAAAAAAAAAAGCTGAGGCAATATATATATTTACTTTATTTAAACAATCAAAGTTTTTATTTAATGTTTGCAGCTTTCAGTCAGCACCAAACTGAACTGGTAACCTAAGGAGCTTTTTACAATTCCACCAGGAGTAGAGCTACTGAGAATCAGAATTCCAAGATAAAAGTTTGCCATGCAACTTAACAAGCACATTTCATTTTGCCTCCTGCCAAGTAATTTGTAAACATACCTTCTCTCTGTTGCTATGAGCTGTCAAGGACCTCTGAGTGGCTCCACGCAGAGCAGTTCGGTAATTATAAAAATTGCTAGAAGGGTCCATCTGATGCTACAAGGCATAAAGAAATTTAAATAATGAGGCAGTAGCATCACCACAAACAATCCCTTTTCAATTGTGCAACTGTTTTATAAAAGAAAAGGTCTTCTGAACAGCACCACAAGTACAGCTTTTTTTAGATGTCTGTGGGTCTCTTTATCTGTTCATTTGATCAGGTTCTAACCTGATTCTAAACAGTGTTCACTTAGCACAACAAGGGATCCAATACAAGTCAGGGGCAGGAAAGAAAAGGCAGACTTGATGGACCTTCTTTCTCTCTCCACAAAGAAGGTCTCTCATCTTTAATTCAAAAGTCAGAATCATGAAACTGAGAAAACAATGGGTTGGCACTAATACTCTGCTCTTCCTAGTATGCAGGTTTCTCAGAGCTGATCCAGTTGCAGTGGCAAAGTAAGATCAGACACCTAAAGTTATTAGTGCCCCACCTCACGGCTCCACTGCTCACCAGCTGCTGCACCTCAATGATTGGGATCACTGCATGGCTCACAAAGCATGACCTGAACCAGCAAAGTCCAGCCTGCACAACCAGGTCAAAGGAAATAGGGCTGTAATCTTACGAGCAACTTCCTGAGCTGTGCAGCCACCCTTAAGGTAAGGAAGGTTATTTTCCACCCAAGGGTGGGGGATGGAAGTGTGAGTTGGCTGCAGCGATCCAGTTTTAATTTGTTGCCATAATACAAGTCAAACCTCCTGATGATATTAATAAATATTTCATGCTTGTGTCAAGCACAAAACATTATCTTACCTTACTAATAAACAGCCTGAATGAACTGATTGTCATTTACAGCAGGATAATTAAGTAGCTGGCAAATAATCTCTTGGGTAAATCACAAACACGTACAGTGCTGCACCTACATGATCTTTGACCAAGTTTTCTGCTACCTGAAGGTAACTGTCAATCAATTAATTCAAGACAAAATTCTCTGAAAGTGCAAGGCAGCTGCCTTACAGCTCAACTTGATTTTCAAAGGCAGAACAGCATAAGGTCAATCTATACAATCCCTCTTAAATGTATCTCCCTTTAAAGGGCTTACTCTTTGTTTTCATAATTCTTAGGAAGTAGGTTTGGGAAGTAAAAAGCCCAAACAAACAAACTTCAGTTTCCTTCTTCCAGTTCAAAAGAGCAGTCAGCTGGACAATTTCCACAAATACACTAAATTAAACATGCCATACTGAAGCCAAACTCATATTTTAGAGCAGTTAAAAGCAAAATGCTATTAACAATCCCCTGTTCAAATATTAGCCAACCTTACCTCAAGAATATAAAATTTGGCTGTCTTCACTTTAGCCCAGGTTTTCTTTAATCGAGACACAGGACTCATGTTCATGCCAGCTTGATATAAGAGAAAGAGATTGTTGGAGTATTATTAACATTTTTTTCCAGTAACTAGGACTAGTAAATATTTCTAAAGCAAAGGACCTATTAACAATATTTTTAACAAAGCTACTCAAGAAATTGAACTAGTTGTTTTCTTTACATTCCAAAACAACCTTGGAAACAAAATCTGCACCTCTTACAGAATGAAAGCTCTGAAAAAATGCTATGACATTATTTAATATGGATTTGATGAAATGAGTATACAGCAGAAAAGCTCAAATGAGTGTTCCCAACACCATGTCTTACATACTCTTTGAAAGCTACACATAACTATGAAGTTCTCACATTTCAAATTAAAAAAAAAATTCCCAATTTTTTCCTATCAGATGTAAAGAGCTGTAAAATTTTTAAACCACCAGAATATTTATGGCCTGACAGAAATAATGGAAGACATTGATCCTTGATATTACAGGAAAAGTTACTATTCAATTTAGCACTGAAGTTGGTTTAAAAAGGTAGGGATTTAGATCTCTGAACAGTTGCAATGAAAACTTTGGTTTTGAGTAATTTGTACTACACACATAGCACTACAACAGTGTTGAGCAGTTCTCCAACACTTTCCCTCCCAACTTCATGCTGCTGACTAAGCCAAGCAACAGACTTTAGTGTAAAGCACTGTGCTTCCTTTGTCCATATTCAAACAGGGACATATCTCAGCATGCATACTTACAAATAATGGCCATTAAGGAGTTAAAGTTGCCAATGTTAAAACATTCTCGTGCCACATCAATGAAATATTCTATCACTCTTGCTCTGTGCTTCTTCTTCACAGGCTGCAAGAGATGCCATTTTAGTGTTAAGCTCATCAGCAAACAGTGCACTGACAGATCCCCAAAAGAAACAGCACCCCTGTTAAAAGTCTCTTCCACATGTACCACAGTTTCACACAATTCTCTGCATGTAGAAGAAGCCACACGATTGTGATCAAAAGCATTCAGGACAGTAAAGACAACCCAGATACCAGGCAGGCAGACAGTAAGGACAACAGGCTCTGCCAAGAAGAAGGATATGAAGAAAAGTAGAGCAGAGCAGAGTGTCCATTCACAAGGGGCTTTCACAGGAGAGAACTACAGGCCAGATGCACTCCTGTACCGAGAAGGTTAACCCAGCGTAACATCGCCACTGTGCCACAGGAACAAGGCTGACACACCAGTACAATGCTGAAAACACTGAACTTATTTCCTCTTCAGGCATGTGCTAACTTCACCCAAATGTGAAATAGTACAGAGCTGAGAGAATGAGAAGTCCAAGAGGCACCAAACCTATAAAACCTTCAGTTTTAGATAACAAAATCCTTCAGCAAAAAAAGTTCTTGCTTACCATACAGATTTCTGTTGCAACCAAGTAACTGAGCCTGTTAAACCATTCCACATAGGCTTCAAGATTCCGAGCCTTCTTTTGCTCTCCGTAGCAGCTCTACAGATAAAAGAAAAATAGCGACTTTGAGTGCAATTTTCATCTTTTACCTTTTGGCTTTCTGCCTTGCCATCCCCAAACACTGTCAAGCAACCAGGAATAACACAATTATCCAAAGTGACAAAAAGCTTAGAGGGAAAGCAGCAGTGATGGCATTTGAGCATGTTCTGAGCTGCTGGCCCAGTGAAGCACTTGAGCAGGCATGTGAAATCCATCATGTGCTTTAAGTCCTACTTGAGATACTTTCAGGACTTAGGATAGACTTATGCAAACAACCAAATCTAAGTATCTGCTTAGAGCTTCTTTGAACATGAACACTGTTTCAGTCCTTACTCCTGTCCCGCAGTGGAGTACATGGCTGACACAACATTATGCTCTCTGCAAGTGCAGAAGGAAAACAAAGGCCAGGCCTCTCTGTGGGTACATTATGTTGATGACAAGTTGACATACTGCATCCTAACTTTGGGAGGTCAGCTCTGCCATTTTGATTGGATGTTTCCTTTCCTGACAGGTGCATCTTGGAATGACTGCCACATCTCAGGGCTGCCTAAAAAGGGGTAGGGAGCAGTTTTAGTGATCTTTATCTACAAAATAATTTTCAGAGATCATCTGACTGAAATCAATTGTAAACTTGTGTCACCATTTTGTTTGTCAGTTTTAAGGAGGACGGTTAATTCAAGTTTTAATAGAGTGACTTTGTCATAGTCTACTTAAAGACCTTAAGGCATCTTGAAAAACACAAAAAACAAAGTCATAGCACTCAAAGAGATAACTCTATCGCAGCTAGTTAAAAACATTGCATCTTTGCCTTTCATCTTATACGGATCTAGAGCTCATTGCCCCCTTTTTGTGACATATGCCCTACCTGCAAATTGCCCCACTTGCCAATGTGCTGCGAAGAGGTCAGTTTACTGAAAGGAAGAAAAGATGTTGAAAATGAGTAAGGCAAAAGCCAAATTTAAACTCAGCCTCTTCCAGCTGTAGACCACAGCTGGCCTGGAAGTGGCCTTGTAGGTGGCCTGGAGAAAACGTTCATAGGATGAAGTTTTTGTTTCAAAAAGTCAGTTTGTTGGCTGGGTTTTGGAGCCCCAGGAGTTGTTCTCCAAAAACAAAAAAACATTAACAAAATGCTTAAGAGGAATACTAGAGCCTTTTCATTATACAGACTGTTTCTACTGGTCCTCATTTATTGCTGGACCTCACTTCCCTCTCATGGTGCACCTGAGCTCCACGATGTTAAAATGCTGCATTTCAGAGCTGCTCCACATCTGCTCCAATTACCTTGTCATTATTCAAAGGATCCTTTTGAACAAACGCCTGGATAAATTCTTCTGGTCCAATATAATTGAGTCTCTCCTAAATAAAGAACAGAAGTAGCAAAGTCATATCCCATGCTAACCTGTACTTCAAAAAGAGGGGAAGGATGATATCATTCTTGGAAGTATAACAACTCACAAGCTCTATGTGTGTCAGCTGCTGAGCTAATACATAGGGATCATTGCAGACTGTGATTATGTCCCTCTGGATGGACTGGGGCTTGGTCTTTAGAACCGTGAGGCGATCTGTGGATGTGGCATCAATTTTTGCAAGCACTTCCTCATACTGGCTGACAGCAGCAAGCTTCCGGATCAGGTTCTGGAGGAGCTGCTGGACATTCTTCCGATACATCTGTCACGATAATAAGCAATCAGTGAGACATTTTCAAAGTGCGAGGAGGTAGCGTTGAAGTCTGCATGACGCCAAAACACACGGATGCTGATGTCTGCATTTGTTGCCAACTTAAGATAAGCCCTACTATGTGAATTTGTAATATTAGCATTTCATCAGATCAAAAGGAATCCAGCTGAGGATTTTAATAGTGATTGTGTCATAGATTCAATATTGACTCAGTTAGCTCAAGGGACAGCAGAAAAGCTCTGCACAATCAACTTCCTGAAAAGTATTACCAACCATCAGAAGAAATACAGAAAATGAAAATACTAGATCTTCTCCTGTTTAAGACCACAGGAAAAAAATTGTGGCCATTCAATGATGAATAAAGGGCCTGCTTCTCTCTAGAGCAATTATAGATCAGTTTCACCAAAGTCAGAGTTAAAACTTGCACTGAATCTGAGAAAAAGAAGATAACAAAACCATCTCTCTCTTCTTTCACCTTTGCAGGCCTTTCCATGTAGTAGTTTAGGTTAACAGGAATGACAAATTTAAGCAGGAGCAGGACTCCATTCTTTAGTAGATAGATATGTGTAACCAAGGTGGTTACTCTTCCAAATTCCACGTATCATCCTAAAGCCATTAACACAAAACCCAAGTGGCTGCAAAAAGGATCATTCAAAATCTACTGGCAGCACACTACAGTGTGGTCAGTCCAAGGCAGCAATATTTCCTTTATTCTTATGAATTTGCCATTCCCTCCAAAGCATTTTCCACGGATGTTTTTTTGAAGGAGCAACATGTTAGCATAGTGAGCCATTTTAGCTGGACTCTTACTGACAGCTCTTAATAGTACCAGAGTTCAATAATTCAGGAAGTGGAATAAGAAGCTACAAGTACAAGAGCAATAGTGAACAGGAATAGGAAACACTGATTCTTTTGTATTCTTTAAAGTAATGACTCACACAAATCCAAGCAATGCATAGAAAAGCAAGGTCAAGGAAATTGCCATTTACTGTTCCAAATAGTTCACAATAAAACAAGTAAATTTACTGCAGCACTTGCTTTCCCTTTTTCTGAAGGAAACTTCAAAGTCAAAAACCCCTCAAAGCTAGAGCTAGAAAAGGTTTATAGCTTTCTGTCAGAGTAAGATTGCTCCCGAGTGCTCATTTTCTAGCAGTTTTGTACATCTGCCTTTCCCCTCAATAGACGATTTCACTGTTTAAACTGTGTGTATAGCCAGAAACTTCACTGTATGCAACCCTTCACTCTTTTCATTTCACTCTTGGATCCACCAACTCAACTTCCTCCAGGCTAAACAGTTCTTTCTTTTTGTGCCAATGGGTATTTTTCAAGTGGGTGTGAGTCCTCAATCTTACTACTTGTTTTTGAACTGAACTTCAGTTTCCTACCTTCCTATTAAGAGTACCTATAAAAAACCCAAAACAGTATAGGAGCAGTGTACAGGGAAAGAGGCCTTCTGGCACCTCTACAGCGAGAGCAAACCTATTGCCTCTTCATTGTCCAAAGCTCCCTTTAACTACCTTGCAGCACCTCTCAGCCTGGCCATCAAATTAGGTCTATTTTTCATTTGTATTTCATACTTTCATTCCTCCCTCCTTCCACAACATCAAAATGTATTTCAGCTTCCAAATGCTGCTTAAGTTTGTTCTCTTCCATCCTTGTTTACAGCCTCTCAAGACCCTCCTAGGCCTTTGGCAGCACTCTCAACTCCTCCCAGCTTACCTACCTGCTTGTTAACGTGCTGTTTGCTGCCTTGTCCATATCTTTATTCAAAAGCTTACATAAGGAACACCAGCCCCTGAGGAAAGCTGGAAACACAATGCCATTTAGTAATTGCTCTTTGTGTTTATAGTTCTTCCAAATGCCACTCCAGTGTCTTTCGTAATCTTAGTATAATGGCAGCTACACAGGAAGGATCTGCTTATTAAAACCTTGTTAATTGCCTTTCCACTAAGCAAATATAAGCCTTGGCTTTTGGCTGAGTTCATTTCGGTACTTAAAAGACAACCATCAGTTGAGCATCAAAATATTTCATAATACCTCCATGGAACTTATATCTGAAAACTAGAACTCAGGGAAAGGTCAATTGATTTCCTTCTGTGCTTCATCCAGAGAAAGGAATATGACAGCTTTCCTCTTGAGTCTGTAGCCAACGCTTTAAGCTCAAGACAATTCTTCCTGGTGTAGTCTTCTTTTAGTAACTTTCCTCCAAATCTGCTATTAACTTTTCCATTAACCTACAGATCAAAGGCCCAATTCCAACACACCTTACTTAGGCAAATCAAAGAAATTATCAGTGTTGATAGGGATTTCTCAGACATGCAGGGCTTCCAGGTGTCTTAGCGAGCTTCTTCCATGCAGAATCACTAAAATGATGAATACTAACGTCCACCAAGTTGTGCCTGCTTGCACAATGTGGAATTATGTTATGTGCTTAGAGATGGAGAAAACCTTGTCCATGCTTTGAAAGAGATCTGCTTATGCTGTGTGGTTTCTTCCAAGGCCTATGTGCCTACCAGCACCTTCGTAATAAGTTAGCTTAACCACCCAGAGCCATGCCATGTTATAAACAGCAACAAACCTGCAATATCAAAGCAGTAAAAGAATGCCTTTTTATCCAATAATTTTGTGTACAGGCAACTTACCTCATCCCCACTGGCTATTCTTTGTGCCAGCTCCTTTAGGTTCCTCATCATCCTTTCATCTCGGAAATCATAAGGAAAAGTCTCCGTCCATTCAGTCAACAGCTGTAGGATTTTCGGTGCAATTTTTTGCATCCAGTTCTATTTGAAAACAGTAGTGAGGAATGTTACATGTAACAGCAATACAGCAAATAATCTAACTCAAAGGAAATAGAATTCTGTTCTGTAGGATACTGTGGCATGTAAGTGTATGAATGTCAGTTAAATTTTTAAGCTTAATTTAATTCAGCATTGGGTTACAGGATAGAGTCAATAGCCATGGAAGCCAATGAAGAGACTCTCATTGGATTAACTGACCTGGAAATTAGGCCTCAGGTAGGTGGAAACCTTAGTGTGACTCCCCTCATTATCAGGAGTGTCTTGGTGCAAGACATGTATTAGTATTTCAGTAACTCATGACTAATTGTCAACAATGAGAGTGATACGTTCCAGTTCTGCCAAGGCTTATGCACACACTACACCATATACTGAGAAAGCTGTTTATGAACAGAGAAGGGCTGGTGGGAGATGTGGTGTTCAGAGGCTGTCTTCAGCATAGTGACCACAAAATGATTTTTGATTCTCAGTGAAGTAAGGAAGGAAGCTAAAAAACTTCTACTTTGGACTTTCAGAGGATGGACTTGGGCTTGTCCAAGGCACTGGTTCAGAGAGTCCCTTGAGAAACAGTCCTTAAAAACAGAGCGGTTCAGGAAGCCTGGACACACCTGAAGAAGGAAATCTTAAAGGCACAGGAGCAAGCTGTCCCTATGTGCTGAAAGACAAGCCAGTGGGGAAAAAGACCAGCCTGGCTAA
This sequence comes from Pithys albifrons albifrons, assembly GCF_047495875.1. Lineage (NCBI taxonomy): Eukaryota > Metazoa > Chordata > Aves > Passeriformes > Thamnophilidae > Pithys > Pithys albifrons. Next base: position 17,145,408 of record NC_092462.1, read on the forward strand.
ACAGGTAGCTTTTGGTGGAACTCAGGGCAACAAAGAGGATTTGTGACCATTGGAAGAAGGGGCAGGTAACTCAGGAAGAGTTACAAGGATGTCGTCAGGTCATGTAGAGACAAAATAAGGAAGGTGAAAGCTCAGCTAGAACTCAATCTAGCCACAGCTCTGAAAAATAATAAAAAGTGTTTTTATAAATACATTATCAATGAAAGGAGGGCCAGGGAAAATCTCCATCTTTTATGGGATGTGTGGGGGAAAACTGTCAGCAAGGATAAGGAAAAGGCTGAGGTACTTAATGCCTTCTTTGCCTTGGTCTTCAACAGAAAGGCTTGTTATCCCCAGGCAGCTGGCCCCTGAGGCTGGTAGAGAGGGATGGGGAGCAGAATAGACCCCCTGCAGTCCAGGAGGAAGGAGTGACCTGCTGTGCCACTTAGACACAAGTCTATGGGACTGGATGTGATTTACCCAAGGGTACTGAGGAAGCTGGTGGAAGACCTCACCTAGCCACTCTCCATCATTTTTCATCAATTCTGGTTCATCAGGGAGGTTGGCCATTGTGATGCCCATCTGCAAAAAAGGCTAGAAGGAGGATCTAAAGAACTGCAGGCCTGTCAGCCTGACCTTAGTGCTGAGGAAGGTTATGGAAGAGATTATCTTGAGTGTGCTCACACAGCACATACAGGACAACCTGGGGATCAGGCCCAGTCAGCGTGGGTTTAGGAAAGATGAGTCCTGTCTGACCAACCAGATTTCCTTTCATGATGAGGTGATCCACTTGGTGGATGAGGAAAAGGCTGTGGATATAGTCAACCTGGATCTCAGCAAAGCCTTTGATACTGTTTCCCGTGGCATCTCCTGGAAAAGTTGGCAGCCCATGGCTTGGAGAGGTGCACTTTTTGCTGGCTTAAAAACAGACTGGATGGCCAGGGACGGACAATGGTGGTGAATGTGCCACACCCAGTTGCTGTCTGGTCATCAGTGGTGTTCTCCAGGGCTCAGTTCTGGGGCCAGTCCTGTTTAGTATCTCTATTGATGATCTGGATGAGGGACTGAGTGCACCCGCAGCCCAATGAAAAAGCACCCGAGGGTGCTGGTCAACACTGAGCTGAACATGAGCGAGCAGTGTGTTCAGTGTGGCCAAGGCCCGTGGCATTCTGGCCTGTATCAAACCCAATGTGGCCACCAGGACCAGGGAAGTGATTGTCTCCCTGTCCTCTTCACTGGTGAGGACACATTTCAAGGGCTGTGTCCGGTTCTGGGCCACTCACTACAAGAAAGATATTGAGGCACTGGAGCAAGTCCAGAGAAGGGCAACAGAGATGATGAAAGGTTGAGAGGGTAAGTCATATAAGGAGCAACTGAGGGAGCTGGAGTCGTTTAGTCTGGAGAAAAGGAGGCTCAGGGAATACCTTACTCTCTACAACTACCTGAACTGAGGTTGTAGCTATGTAGGGCTTGGCCTCTTTGTCCTGGCAGTTAGTGATAGGATGAGATGAAACGGCCTCAAGATGTGCCAGGGGATGTCCAGGTTGGACATCAGGAAGAACTTTTTCACAAGGTGGTTACACATTGCAATGGGCTGCTGAGGGAAGTGGTGGAGTTGCCATCCCTGAAAGTGTTCAAGACATGACTGGATGCAGCACTTAGTGGTATGGTTTAGCACACAAAGTGGTATTTGGTCAAAGTTTGGACTTAATGATCTCGGAGGTCTTTTCCAACCTTAATGATTCTATGAGTTATTCAAGTATCTTTATTTAATTTGTGTAATTTTCTATTGTGGTGGAGGTGACACAAAACAACATGCACTCTCATGCAAAGGGGCCAGCAACCTAAGCCACTTTGCAAAGACTGTAGCAAGAAGTGTAGCTTAAGCATGCAAGACATGTCGGTGTAATTCTCGTTGATGTGCTTAACTCATCTTTCCATCTTTTCAGCAATTTGGCACTGTATGTCAAGACATTTAGAACTCTGAAAGAAAAGCAACCACTGCAGGGCCAGTACAAGATATGTCATAAATAAAAGGCACTTTTGTTTCTAGTCCAGGTATTGGAGAAACAAACAGTGCAGCAGAAACAACAGCCTTCATGGAGGACAGGCTGAGGAGTGTGGAAATTTCCCATGAATGTCAGTGAATAAAGGGTCAAATTCTAGTTGCCTGTGTCGTGTTTTCAATCTCTTTAATCCTACTGGGGACTCTCTTGAGTAGGAACATTTTGCTTTGGGCAGGGTAGAGACATTTGACTGGAACTGACAGGAGTCCCTGAGAGTGTGGGACCTTACCTTGTCCAGTCCGGGCTCACTCAGTCTCTGCTGCTCAATGCACAGGTGGCACACTTTGGCCATGAGCTCATACGGATGCATGAACAGACGTGAACTGAGAAGAAAGGTGAAGATGTACGTCCTCTGCAAACAGAAGGAAGACAGAGAAAGGATAAATCACCACCATTTTGATATTTTCTCAAAATGCATTCCTAACAAATCTGTTCCCAATACATTACTACCTGTAGAAGAAAACTCTGCATGTGGCTGTGCCAAAAGCAATTACTACAGAAGAAAGCACTTAGCATTGCTCCAGAATCAGTGTTATTATAATCTTGTGCTTGAGCCAAGTTATGCAAGATTTAACCAAAACAAGGCAGGGCAGAGGTAGTTTAGCTCTCCTATTGCACACAGCCTTATTGCAAGCTCATTATGTGAAATTACTCAGAAAAAAATTTCAACTGATCTTCTCTTGCTCTACAGTGAACCTTTAAGAAAGCCATTACCAGATTACATAACTCTTTTTAGCCTGACAATGGAGTAACATTCATACTGCAAGTCCAAGCTACTTAGAACACCAACAGAGAAATCTTGTCTGCTTCCACACTGCTTGCAGATGTAAATAGTCTACATAAAAAGAACAAAAAAATACGAGTTGACCAGATTGTTAGACTGACTCAATTTTGACCCATACACCATCTTTACTACACTGTGTTTGCCTGTCTAACCTTGGTAAGTTGCACACTATGACCTTTTACTTCATTTAAGAATCCCCAAATACTGTTCATTTCTCATGATATTGATTGTGTCCTTGGTGAAAGTGGAAGGAACTACATAGCTTTATTTAACAGAATAAAAACTAGTAACTAATTCTAAGGTTACAAGAAAAAGTTTCTTATTTTTCTTCAGTTTTCCATATATCATGAGTGGAACTCATTGTGAGATGAATATTCAAAATAGTCATTCCACTCTCCACATTGCCAGCAGTTAAATATCTGTGGCACCCACATGAAAGATATTTCAATGTTCCAGATTTAGGAATTTGGAATAAATGATCATGTTTGACCAACCAGAGTATAAATTGCCACATACTTAAAGTTTACATCAAGCATTATTGGCTAAGCACTAGCTTGAGCATAGCCCTGTACTGCTGCTAATTCTGACCCAAGTTATAAAGGATCCTGTCTTACAAACATGAATAGATATGACAGAGTCTTTCAACAAGCAGAGATGCAGTTTTATCATTCCTGAGTTGTAATGAACTGACTCCCAATTTTTGATATAGTTCTTTTTTATCTTCTTTTCTAATAATTGTATAAAATGTCTCAATGCACGTGTCTAGATATGTCTAGACAAGCCAAAAGTTCTCATACAACAAACTGCTCTCACATCCAGGCTCTGCTGGTTCCAAACAGTGTAGTACTAGTTCAATGTCTCTGCTGCTAATTGCAAGATATATATGGACCTCAGATGCGCAATAGGAAATAGGCATTAAAAACTGTTTTTGAAATAAATACTGTCATTCTCTCATGCTGGTGGTCATGCCTTTCTCCTCAGCTTGCCTGGCACATTTAAAGGGTCAATGGTATATACAATCCATTAAACAGTAAGCCAGTTTAGGCTTATAATATACAAATATTTATAGTAATAAACATTATAATATAATTTATATATAAAAATAAATTATTACAATAAAAATTATAAATGGGTCACCACACTTGTGCACCTTACAACAGGAGCAATAAAGCATTAGACTTGCTGTGTTAGGTGAGTTATTGCATGCTGCACTCACGTAAAGCATGTTTATCCTATGGTTGCTGATCAGTCACTTGAACTCCTTCCTTAGTGACACATTCTGCTTCTGCTGCACATGTGGCAGTTCCCCTTTAGGAGATGCATCAGACCAAGCCATATAGTTATCTGGGTGTATAAACTTACATCAGGATAGTAATCTACAGTGGGTACTAAGTGCTGGATCAGAGCTTCCAGAGACCCAGACAGGAGATTGTTGTCATGGTAATAGAGCCCTCCACAGTTGTCCTCTTTTGACTGATACAGGTTCCTGTTGTAGCCACTGCTGTCAAACATCGCTGCAAAGGGAGGTGTCTGTGGCATCTTTCCCTGAAGAGACACACAAAAGAGATAAAGGATAATTCACAGAAGGTACAATGTAAGAGGTTTTCTAATCTCCAGAGACAGTATTGTGCTGAGAAGGAAACCCAGTGTCACACCATGGGTTGCTTGCATACAGTAGTAAAGATTGTACCGTTTTCAAGCCTCTGCAGATTTCTCAGGAAAGGGCCAACACAGGCTCTCATCACTGCCTATCACACACATTGCCAGGTGTTTCTTTTATGTCTTCTTGTTTCTTCATTAAATGACAGATAAGACAACAAAGTTAAGAGTTAGAAGGCGCGTACAAGAATACTGACAGGTTTGGGGGACTCAGACTTTCTATAAAGCTTTTGGTATAATGTTCACTGAAAACTTTGGGCAAATCCTGAAAGTAGCTACCTAAAAGCAGCCATCTGATGGAGAAGAATGTTCAGGCTGTCAGAGGCTGACACACCCCCAAGCCAGTGCAGAAGGAGAAAGACTGAGGTAAGTATATGCGAGAGGACAGTCTCCTTATGCAACACCACAGCCTTGTAACTGCAATCAAAAACTTCCATTTCCCAACTCCACCCTAGTAAATCACTGCTGAGTTTTTCCAGTTACAGTGTGACAGGTGTGACCCAGGCTAAAGCCTGATGCTTCACTGCATCTGCCTCCACCTACACTCTGAGTAGCTCTACAGAAACTTGGAAAAATATGCCCGTGTAGAGTTGCTTACCAACGTTGTCCAAGTTCACCAATGATATAAAAGATGAGAGCAGACTCAGAGATCTGTTAAATCTTTTCCCCAAATGCTGTCAAAATGTGAAAAATCCAGCTCTGAGCTTTTCAGCCTAAGGAAAAATAAAGCAATTACTCATCAGTCTGCATCTCAGTGCCTGTGGAATAAAATGTCTTTCCAAGGAAAAGATCAGTCAGTGCTACAGGCTATTCAGTCATCCAGAGTAGTGGGTGGGCATTAAGGGGACTATGACCACCCAAGAGCTCTTTTGGTGATGCAGTGAAAAGGCCAAAAGATAAAAATCTTTCTGATTACTTGAGTCTTGAGTTATAAACTCCTTCCTTCTCATTTCCCCTCCCCTACCTTATGGGACTAGCAGCTCTTGCCAGCGTAAGGAACGTAGGTTTTACAGCCTCAATGGCAAGCTACGTTTCTGCCTGCTTTTAACCCCAAATATGTGCTGGTTTTAACTACTACAGCAGTTACTGAGCTGTGGGTGCTAACAGCCATTCAGAGAGTGGCCAGATAAACTGCACAATGATATTGCACACTGCTTCCCATCCTCCCCACAACTGCGAGGCAAAGGAGATCAAACTGAGAAGGCTCTCCACAGGCTGCTGTGCTCGTGTGTTGACAGAGCATGTGCATGTGCATGAGAAAAGCATTAATGCCCCTGAGCCACCATTGTAAGTGCAGGTGCTGTTGCTTTTCTCTCCATTGTACCAAATCCTATTCTGGAAAAGGCTCTTTAAACCCACAGACCTCAGCAGACAGCAGTCTGTGAAGGCACCCCATTTTGAGAACAACTAGAGATGTGACAGCCTGGAGATAAATAGTGTGCTGCCATCTGTGTGCTCCACAACTCACAATAAAGCACTTTGCAGAATGAACTCGGCACAGATGAGAAGCTATTAAATTATTAGCTAGATTCCTTAGCTAAGTAAGACCTGAAGTACCACACAGGGAGCCACAGACTTGTGGCTGCTGGCAACATGTCCAGACAATGGAGGCATTCAAACTAGCACAAGACTGAGTGGTTCAGTAAGTAAACAGTAAGAGAAAGCCAAAAACAGTTGCAAAGACAGAGGAAGACAGTGAAGAAAGCCTCCTGGCCCACATGACCTGTGCTAATCCCACCTTGTGAGATGCCAAAAGATATTTGTGTCAAAAATGAGAAAGAAAAAGGAGTCTCCATTTCTGAAAACTGACATTAGACACTGTGCAGCTGTTCAACCAGCGATTCAACTCCATTCAGCTCAAGGAATTGGGAGAAGAGACGAATAAAGTAAATACACGAGCTGCAGCATGACAGCACGAAGTGTGGGACTGAGCAAAACAGGGTTCCTGTACAAAAGAGTTCAAACTACTGGGCAGGTGAGGTATAACACAAACACAGCCATGCTCTGCAACAATAAGGCATTCTGATGCAAAAAGATTCCTGGTCTTTCAAGTTCTTTGCAAGGCTAACACAGTTTAAGAAACAAAACAGTACTGCTGAAGAAACCTTCTGCTGAAGGAACAGCTGACAGGAACCTTCTGTAGCATTTCCTATGTTTTCATACTTTGTAAAGGCACAGACTTGAACAACTCCAAACTACTTTTCAGCCACTGGCACTGAAAGATGCCCGTGTTTGCACCAAAATTCATAATTCTTTCCAGCTACTATAGTGAAGTTTATTCAGTTAAAATGCAAGGGGTAGTGAAGAGTATGTAAACACTGCCACCCACAAAACACTTGTAGCACTGTGACTCCAAGGCATACTCCACAGGGAAAGTGAGAAGGACTAGTTGGCATCTGCAAAACATCTTGACGTCAGTATTAGCACTATAAAAAAAACAAACAAGGAGAGTAGTTGTTTCAATCTCGATCTAGTATTAAACAAAACAGCCTAATTCAGGCTGAGACTGGAATCTGCAGGGGATTTAGCCAGCAATTAGCTGTGATTTCATACAACCTGCACCACCCAAACCAGACGGGGAGTGTCTCAGTCTATTGGAAAAACCTCCACTTCCACCATATCACTAACTTCTAGCATGGGAAGAACTGAAACAGGTGTGAATCCCAGAAGGGCTTTTCTCTGACATATTTTACACATGCATACTATATATTTCTGCCCAGTAAAATACAAGACTTTTTCAAAGGCCAGCAAGCAGTGCTTAAATTCTAATAACTAAATCCCAAAGGGAATGAGACCTTTTTGAAGCTTGCAGTCCCTAACTCTCTGCATAAAAATTAATCTCAGGACCACGCAGATCTTTCTTCAGACAAAACTAAATTTGAGACACAGTCTCCAAGTGCCTCATCAAGAGGAAAGAAAAAAAATCATCAGGTTGTTAATAGATGTACTGATCCATAACAACAAAAGAAAATTGCCAAAAGCCTGGCCCACAAGGTCCATATTAGCTCATTTGTTTACTACCTATTTCTGGAAGCTGCTTGATAAAGAGGGCTCAGTTCTACTTCAGCGAGACATCAAGTTGTAGTAGCTGAAAGACATTGTGCACCCTCTACGTTCAGACCCTGGATTTCACTGGTAAGTGAACAGGACAGGACACGTTCTCCATGCGATGAAAAGAGATGATATCACAGAGATAAATATAGCATAGCCAACAGGATGATTCATACAACACATGTGCTTTTCCAGCATGACTCCTTTATTACCTTGACCTTGACTCCTCTGCTGTATTTTATATGGAGGTGGAGGCACATAGCAGCATGCTTAGTTCTAATTAGAAGTTTCTTTAGTTAAAGCTTCAGCCAAATCCTGCCTTCAGACTAAGTTTAATGGAACTGAAATTTGGTTACAGAGCAGAGAATGGTCCACAAAACCATGGCATGCAGAACAGAGGTATCTTGGGACCTAAAACTACTGTTGCTAAACTACATCAATACAACATCTGTCAAGCACGAATTAGACAAAAAGACAGGAAATATGACTCTAGTGAAAAACATACTGAGAGATAAAACCTGAAACTTTTTAACTGGGCTTTGGAAACATTTGGCTAATAATCACATGGAAAACCATTTGTCTCTCCTTTAGTTTTTTCTTTTCTCTTTTTTTTTTTTATTAAAGATTTCACTTGAAGGAAAGTGCAATGAAATAATTTCCTGGCTTACAAGTGAGGTTCTTCTGTGACAGAGAAGAGTTGATAACTCTCTGCACTGTGGAAAAAGGAATAAATTTTTTCTGCATTTGGTATAATTATGGAGAATGTGAGACCTTGGGTGTTAAGGTCCAAATTCTGACTCTGAGCAGCTTCTGACAAGAAAGTAGTTTCAACCTTCCCAGAAACAGTAGTGTAAATCGAAAGTCAGAGCCAAAGATGATGTGCTCAAACTCCCACCACTTCCTGTAGGAGTTGAGTTCCAGTTTGGCAAAACTAAAGGAATCAGCCATAGCTTCCAGGTTGCCAAGTGCTAGTCTAAACCTCTATCTTCAGCAACAGAAAAAAAGAAAAAAAAATCTGTTCTCTACTATAAACAGTGGAAGGTTGCATTGGTTTCTCTTCATTTATATTAAAGAGCTTGGGCTGCACATCAGATGTATAAAACAAAACCAACAATGTGAACAGCTTGTATCCTTTAGAGAAGCACCCACTGAGGAGTTCAGTAGTAGCCATGAAAGGTGCCTTTAAAGCCACTGTCAAACATTTTCAGCTCCACTGTTATGTACAGTTATCTCCCACACTATATCGTGCAACCAGAAGAACGGTGCCTGAATTTGTTATGAGTCCCAAGGCACACCTCCCCATAGAAGATGCAAACTTCAGAAATGCAGTTACATCCCCTCAGAGGTTTTTCCCCATACAATCAGAAATCCCAACCCACATTTAGCAGATGATTACCATTCACCATTGTTATCAAGGATATCATCATAAAATTGAGGTATGGAAAAACAAAAGTCTGGTGGGAAAAGGACTACCAATATTATCAGCCTGCACCAACCTGGGAGAGTCTGAGCAAGTCAGAATAAGCCTCAGCTTTAATACAGAAAGGAAGTAAGGAATAGGTGCTTGCCAGCAACATCCAGCTTTCTCTTAAGTGTTTCTGAAGAGTGTGGAGTATTTTAGGTGATCACAGAATCATGGAATTGTTTGGGTTGAAAGGCACCTTTCAGTTCATCTACTTCCAATCCCCCTGCCATGGGCAGGGACATCTCCCACTAGACCAGGATGCTCAATGCCCTATCCAACATGGCCATGAACACTGTTTGGGATGAGGCATCCACCATTTCTCCAGGCAACCTGTTCAAGTGCCTCACCACCCTCACAGTAAAGAATTTACCCAATATATCTAACCTAATTTTTCCCTCTTTGAGTTTGAACCCATTACTCCTTGTCCTATCACTACAGTTCCTGTTGAAGGGTCTGTCTTCTCTCTAGGCCCCTTCAAATACTGGAAGTTTGTTATAAGGTCTCCACACAATCTTCTCTTCTGCAGGCTGACTGGCCTCAACTTTCTCAGCCTGTCTTCATAGGAGAGGTGCCCCAGTCCTCATATCAATTTCGTGGCCCTCCTCTGGACTTGCTCCAACAGTTCCATGTCCTTCTTATTATGCTGGGGACACCAAAACTGTATGCAATACTCCAGGTAGGGCCTTGCCAAAGCAGAGTACTCTTTCTCCAAAGGGCTGCTCTCAATCACTTTACCCAACCTGTAGGTGTGTCTGGGATTGTACTGACCCAGGTGCAGGACCCTGCACTTTGCATTGTTGAACTTCATGAAGTTCACACAGAACCTCAAGCCTGTCCAGGTCTCTCTGGAAGGTATTCCTTCCCTCCAGCATACTGACTGCACCACATAGCTCAGCGTCATCAGTGAAGTTGCTGAGGGTGCACTTAATCCCACTCTCTATGTCACCGATAAAGATGTACAGTATCAGCCCAAGTACAGACTCCTGAGAGACCCCACTCCTCACTGGTCTACACGGGGGCAATGAGCTGTTGACCACAACTCCTCTTGTTGTCATCCAGTCAATTCTTTACCCACCAAGTGGTCCATCCATCAAATCTGTATCTCTCCAATTTAGAGACAAAGTTGTCATGTGGGACACTGCAGAACGCTTTGCACAAGTCCAAGCAGACAATGTGAGTTGCTTTGCCCCTATCCACCAGTGCTGTAGCCCCATCAGAGAAAACCACCAAACTTGTCAGGCATGATTTGCCCTTAGTGAAGCCATGTTAATTATCACAAATCACCTCTTTCTTTTCCATGTTTCTTAGCATAGTTTCCAGGAGAACGTGCTCCATGATCCTGCCTGGCACAGAGGTGAGACTGACTGGTGTATAGTTCCCTGGGTCTTCCACGTTCCCTTTTTTAAAAATGAGGGTTATGCTTCCCTTTTTCCAATCCTTGGGAAGGCTGCCTTGGAGAATCATATTTGCTACCAGTTCCCCGCTGTGATGAGCACAAGGTCCAGCATTACACCTCCCCTTATTGCCTCTTCTATCGCTTGTATGTGGAGGTTGTCACTGACAAATTCAAGGAACCTCCAGGATTGCTTGTGCCCTGCTGTGTTGTCCCCCCAACAGTTACCGTGGTGGTTGAAGTCCCTCACAAGGACCAGGGTTTGTGAGTGTGAGGCCTATGGACAGCTTCATCCACACCCTTCTCCTGACTGGGTGGCCAGTAGCAAACTCCCACAATAACATCTCCTATCTCTGCCCTCCCTTTAATCTTGACCAATAAGTTTTCAGTTGGCTCTTCATCCATCCCCAGACAGACTTCCATACACTCCAGCCTGTCACTGATATAGAGGGCTACAACCCCTCCTTGTCTCCCTAGCCTCTTTCCTAAAATGTCTATAACCTTCCCTTCCAGTACTCCAGTCAGAGCAGCCATCCCACCACACCTCTGTGATGCCCATGGTATCATATCCATACAGATGTGCATGCTGCATGTCTGTAATTCCTCCTGTTTGTTTCCCATTCCCATTTGTGTAGAGGCATACAAGCCAGGACCTTGATAAAGGTGATTCGCTGCCTGGAGCAGCTGGAACACCTTTGCACTGCCCTGGGCATCCACCCAGGTGACCCAAAACAAAAGCATACCAGACACAGAGGCCATTGGTCACATTCCATACAGCTCTGCATGTGTGTGCTTTGCTTACAAAGCTTTTGTTTTTTCCACTGAAAGCTAAAGTGAAATTTTACAACCTAAGCTATTGAGAAGACAAGCAAACTGAAAAACTCACAGATCGGTGTTTCATGTGCCTTACTTGTAGAAATTAACACCACAGAACTATCCCAGCTCAAGCCTTCTTCCTTCCATTCTTCATGAAGAATTTACCATACAATTCTCTGAGTGTGACTTCAACACCAACTCTGACTTTTAGCTCTTTCCTAGAAATGCTTCTTATTAAGTGTATCTTGTAAGAGGCAGAGTACAGAACATTATTTCATACTCACAAAGGAGATGAAAAGAGGAGTGACATTGGCTTTCTCCTGTCTGAAATAGAGAATAAGATCAAGAACAACTCAGAAGAAATCCACTCCAGAGCAACAAGAGGACCAAAACTATCCGTAGGTGATACTGCTGGACAGTGACATAACAGTAGAAATACATCTTGCACAGTTGCTGGTAGGTCTAGGGAAGACCTGAGGTAGACATAAGAAACCCAACTGAGCCTTCAAGTTCTTTTTCATTTTCACTAAAACAGAGAATGGACAATTTTGTAAAGTTTTTAAAAATTACCCTGGCAACAAGCTGCAGATGAAAAGCCCCAGTAGGCAAAGAATAAACCAGAAACTGAATTTCAGTTAGAGGCATTTTCCTCCTGAATGTGCATCTTTCTTGGATCTATAAATAGATCCAGCTGATGATGTGGGAAGGTCAGATGCAAGACTGCTGACTGATCACTCACATAAGAAAACTTTGGCACAGTTATTAAGAGAATCTTGAATGATTTGAAATTAAAGACCTTGGATACTGAACTGCAAAAGTGTGATGGATATGAATACATTTCTGTGTGGGCTTGGGAACACAAGGAAAAGTGGGGGGGGGCGGTTTAAGAATGCCTTGAATTTCTCAAAATCTGCAAGGGTAGAAAAAGGGAAGGAAACAAACATGTTCCTCTTTGTTGCTGATGTGCTGTAAATCCATGTGCCCTGCTTAGGCACCAAGAATCAACTCCTCTTCTACCCTTTCCTCACGCTCTTCTTCTGTGGGGCAGGAAGAGTGATGTGAGCATAATGATGCTGAGAGTGGATGTGCTACAGCACTGTTGCAGTGCCAGACAAGCACACACAGGCAAACTACATCATGGAAAAAATCCCAGTTGCAGGAAAATTACCCAGTCTAGGGAGAGGACAAGATCGATATTCCTTCTATCCAAAACATATGAAACAATTTGTGTGTATTGCTGGACATACAAAAGCAGCAGCCTTGAAACACAGAACAAGAGAAGACGACCACACACATAACGTATTAACTTTTGCAATGCACTTGTATCTTACCATGATCACAACACAGCTGTGATTTCTAGCTGTAGGTTAAAACTGAGAAGGCCAAAATTATTTAAAGAACCTACATGAAGTATGCTTCATCCCTGACTGATTAATCTTTTCATTAAGTTCATTTGTAAGCTATTTTTAATTTTATGGATAATTTCTTCATCTGGATGGCATGCTTTCAGCATCTGAATTCAAAATATGGCTGTTCTCCTATAAGTGTGGTTAAACACATCTTTCGGATAATTCCGTATCTTTTTTTGCCCCTGGTTTCAGAAGAGAAGTTTAAAACATGAGCCATACAGGAAAAGTATCTATTTTCAGTGACATAACAGATTAACACAGCAGTAATTATATATCAGAAGGCAGAAGAGAATCTAGAAAAGTTCAGACCATTGCATGCTCCATAGTGACTCCTGCAAAATGTGAGAGATTTACTGAGAAAAACGCTTCACATAAGTCTCTGCCCAGCCAAAGGATGCAACAAAGTACCACCCATCTTAAACAACAGACAACACATACATCTACTCTTTTCTACCAAAACTTTTGACCAGACAGCTGGAGCGAAAGTAAGAAAGTTTTGATAGACAATCAATACTGGGATTGTATTAAGAAGAAACTTCTCCTCGTCCCAAGATCTCTTTTCTTTCGAAAAATTCATAAATGGACTGTTCTCCAAGCACTCTGTTTGAAGTCAAACTAATGCACAAGCCAAGTATGATCTCCTCAGTTCTATGTGCTAAATTTTGTTCAAAATCAAATACCATCAGGAAAGACAGACAGACTACTGGCTGGCCAGTACAAAGCATTAAGGAATTGGCTGCAACTGCTGATCGCTGAATCAAGAGCTTTGACATAAGACTACAAGTATATTAAACGCAAAGAAGACACAAGAACGCTACCAAAGTCTTACACTTCTTTAACTTACGGAGGCAGAGTGGGGATTTCAGAAGCACACAGCATTCCCCTCACTGCGCCCAGCGAAGTAAGAACAGTTTTGCCATTTGCTGTTCTGGGAACAGAGGGCTCTTAAATGTTACAGTCATAAAAGACTAAAATCCCACCTCTCTACTAAGCCAGCTGCAGGCTGGTTTGTCAGAACTTCCATCCACAAGGAAGCTGCAAAGCTCTAAAGACTCAAGGAGGTCACCATCCCAGTCTCCCAGGCTACTGAGTGAACAGCTGAGATCCTGTTTGTCCATCAGCTGATGAATTGCTGCAGTTTTGAAGTCACAAATTACAAGGCAAATGAACAGCAGTGAGGATTTACTTCAAAACTGTAAATGGAGTGATTCAGCAGCTGACTCACAGTGGCTTAGATGTCCAGGAATGGGGTGTGAGGTAGGGTGGACAGATGGGACCTGTGATGTCACACATGCTATACTATCCCCACTAGTGAATCAGAACTCTGACATGAGTTCTATAGCTCTGTATCTACAGAGTTCTGCACTCTGCATCATTTCTGTAGTGTACTTTGTGCCTCCTGCATACTTCAAACTGAAGACACAAAAATTTGAAGTTGTCAATGGAGGTGGGAGCAGTTTCTCCAACACTATCATCAGAAGAATATCATTGATTCATTGTGGTATTAGGCTTTCACTAACCTTGGGGAATATGATCCATTTTCTGTGACAAGGATGTGCATCTCTGTAATCCTAACTAACCTTAGGAGATCAAGACCAATCTCCATGGTCAGTAGCTAAGTGCAGGTCCAAACTATTTCAGAATGATAACCAGCTTGATGCAGAACCACAGAAGCATCTAGATTGGAAAAGACCTCTGAGATGAAGTCCAACCTTTGACCTAACACCACCCTGCCTACTAGACCAGGGCACTAAGTGCCACATCATCAAGAACTGTTCACAAAGCCATCCACAGTCAACAGAAAAAACATTATTATCTCAGTGCTCAGACCTGGAAGCTGGTAGCTTGAATCTGCTTCTGACTCTGCTACAAGCTCCTCACAGGGCTTTAGTCAAGTCACTCAGCTTCTCATTACTGCATTCCTCTGACAGCACAAAGAGGGACAAGCGTGGGGTTGTTTCCTTTCATTATGCACTAAGATCTTTTTTCAAAAGGGGTACAGGAGGTGTATCTCATTATATTAATGCCAGAAGCACAGTACTAGCTTTAAGCACGAAGCTGTCTTGACACAGTTCCTTCTTCAAACTCATCAAAGCAAGACACTTTCTGAATCCAAAAACTGTTGCTCTTTGCAGACACCCATGCTTGGCAAAATCTACGATATGTTTCAGAAGACAGCACCATTCCCTTTTATAAACATAATAGGCAGCCAAGTTACAATTTACCACAGCAAGTTGTAGTAGTGTTAAAAAAGCTGTACTTAATTTCATTTAACTGGTTCTACCTAAAACCTCATTGCCAAATGTCTCTTTTCCATTTAGATGATACAGACAAATTGCTGGTTTTAAGGGCAAACAATTCACATGATCTTTGTTTTTGCATTTGCTGAGACCTTACATTTTCATAAACAGTACAGAATTTTTACTGAGATTTAGACATATTTGCAGTTTCTGCAGTGGAAATACTTCAGTTAAAAAACCAATCAGAACAAAAAAAATACACTTTCCAATGTTTAGGTTGAAGATAAAAGTGGATGGTTCCACTTTGACAGTTAAGAAAGCAAATGCAACTCTGTATCTGCATCAGTTATACTTTGCTCACACGCATTTATATCTAGCCTGAGTATCAGACAGTGGTTTCTAGACCAGAGCTCGGTCTGAGGTACAGAGGACTCAAACAGTTGTCTCCAATCAGCTTGACTGACTCCTTGGGAAATCAAAGAGAAACACATTATAGTCAAAATGACTGAAAAGAGCTTTTCCTCCCGTCTAGACAAGGCCATAGCAGAAATCTCCTCCACTCACATGCTGCATCTGATGGTTCATGTCAGCCTTTAAGACTCAGCAGCAGTTCCCGTGCTCGACTGAGGGTGGACCCTTGGGCTCTGCAATCGGTGGTCAAAGGCTGCTTGCAGTGAAACAGCAACTATGAAGTCAACAAACAGTAGTGTTGAGCAAATGTACCCCAGTTTGGGTTGTGAAAAGATCATTACAAAGGTGGCCTAATAGCGTCTGAATCCTGGCAGGATGTTTAAGGGAGGATCAAATCACAGTCCTGATGGACAAGTATTGTCAGTTCAGCACTACATTCATGCAGAAAGCACCTAGTCTTGTATCAATGAGAGCAATTATCTCAGAGAATACCCCACTCCCCAGTCTGACTCAAGCATATTTATCCTGTTTTATTCCTCATAAATCTGAACGTCTCGTTGTGCTGGCTGATGCAGACTCACAGCTGCCAGGCTCATCTCTCTGTTGGCATGTTAACTGCTAATTCTGTTCCACCTTCCAGAGGTGACCAGACGCAAGCACAATATCTGCCCCATGGGAGGAGCACACAACTTGGGGAACATTTTACTCTGGGGAGAAGATGTATTTTACAAATCAAAACAAAAACAGTCAGAATGTATGGATCTGAGTCATGCAGTGCTATTCTAGAGCCGCCCATGAAGAGTGAGCTGGATTGCTGTCATGATCCTGCACATTTTCCAATTAAAAATACAGTCATACTAAATACTATCCATTCACGTTCCTCACTGTAGTGATTTAGGCTTTTTAATAGTACTTCTTACAGCAGCTAGAATAGAAGAGAAATTAGTAACAGCTTTCAGCTAGAGTCTTTGCCTCCTGTTTGTAAATTATGCATTGTCTTTGCTGTGGCTACAAAATACTCTCTGGTACTTTTGTTTACAAGCTCATTTTGTAGCAATTTGTTTATTGGATAATGTGGCTCAGTCCCTCATACCCATGCCAAGCTAAGAGCACTTGTCAGTGTTTGCATATACTCCTGTGTATCTACTAACATTTTGAAAAAATGCTTAAGTACATGCAATCACAAATTCTGCTTCCTCCACTGAAATGCAGACATCCTATTCCACCCCGCTCTAGTACATGTCATAACACCAGACCCGTACAGTGATGTAGCACAAACTGGCCATATGATCCACATGTAGCTCCTTCCTGTCTTCACCCCAAGAAAAATTCACTTTTTAACCACTCTGAGTTACAAAAACAAAATCCCATGTTGTCAGCTTTTCCAGTTCATATTCCTTCACTGATGATGCTCCAGTGTTGAACTGTGTCTGTCATTTTTGACACAGTGTGACAGCAGCTTACCCCACAGACCACGAACAGGTATGGTGACTCTGCATTCCTCAAGGACTGTTTAGATAACTCATACAACTGGAGCACAGGTATCAGCACACTATACTGTCCCCAAAAACCTCAGCAGAAAGAAACCATGAAGAATGTAAACCAACAGGGATTCATTGTACCATACAAAAAAGCAGTTTACTCCGTGTGTGGCAGCACTGTGAGTTTAACCCTCGCTAAATCAGCATCTCCTTTCCTCCTTTGGAAACATTTAACCAAACCCATAGTGGCCTGTTTCAGTCCTGTCTGTTTAAAGGACTGATATTCCCATTGGATATCCCAAATAAGTGCTGAGTCTCACCTACCAGTTCTCCCCAGTACAGCTCACCAGTTAGCTACTTGTCTTGAGTAAATTTAGCATTGATTTTCAGCTGATTACCAGCTTACCTAGGCATCTCATTGGAAGCCATAAGATAAGCCTGAGGAACCCACACCTCAAAAAGCTATTCTTGGCTTTCAGAATAAAGAGACAGCCTAGGGACTCAGTCCTGCCTGCCCAAGTCCCAACTTCCCACAGACGGCATGTTATCTCAGCCCACCATGGCTGTAATCTCACTGAAAGCAACCCCCTCAACATTCCTCGCTTAGATGGATAGCTGCCTGAGGTACAGAGTGCCTCTTTGTTCCTGGCTCTTTTGATTTCTCAGGCCATTCTTGCCCTTTGAGAGGAGTCAGCCCTCCTCCGCTCTATTCAGGGGAACTCCTCTGAAAGAGTTCCTCATCCCTCAGTACTATATTTAGCTTTATCCACAGGCAGACAGGGAGGCACTGCTTGTTAGGGCTGCCTTAGTTTGCAGCCTGGACTAAGCACACCATAGTAGATGTAGTTGACAAGCAACATCGGTTACTCTTCTTCTGCCCCTGAACTGCTGCCACCTCACACAGCAGGAACCTCACACAGGAACCTGAAGTTTTACCACAGTCACAAACAGCAGATGCCCAGCCAAAGAGCAGCCCATTAACATCCTTAGGTGACACCACACACACACACACACGCATCCTGCCCACACACCCACTTCATGCAGCCCTACAATCACGATCTAGTAAATTAGTGCTTTTTCATCCTTCGCATCCAAGAAAATCAGCCATCAATTAACTGAAGGGTTTAAGGGAAAACGGGGAAAGCTTCTCCCAGGACTACAGCCACAGAAAAATCACATCGCGTAGTTTTACGACCTTGTTCCATCTTACTACAGGGAAGGGGAGAGGGAGAACGACCCAATCACTGCAGCAGGAGAGCGCTCTTTTTTGCTAGGTTGAAGTCTCTCCCCTTCTCAATATGCTGATCCCTCAAAAAAGAGCAGCCTTGGCAGTGCAGACCTAGGTAGCCAGGAAGGAGATCACACCGCAGGAGGAATGAGACCACCCCGCCGGGGCTGGCAAGAAAACAGATGGATGGACGGATATACGGACAAGACGTACGTTCGGCACCGCGTACTGTACCTGGAAGTGGCCGCAGGCGCTCCCAGCTCCAGACGCTGCGTTATGACTCTCAAGCACTCATGGTCCGGAGCACAGCACGACACGGTTCTGTTCGGCTCGGCTCTCCACGGGACTCTCCCTGGGGCAGGCGGAACGCCGGTCAGCGCCGCTCCCCCGCCCCGCCCGCGCCGCAGCGCCGGTGCCTCCGGAGGAGGCGGAGCGCGGTCCCGGCCCGCCCCGGCCGCCCAGCCGGCCCTCGGGAGGGCAGGGCGTGGGTGCCACCGGCGGGCAGGTGTCGGAGGTCCTGGTGACAGGCGTGGCCCGGGCTGGTGCGTGACTGACCGCTGCCCGGCCGGACGTGCATCATTCCGCCGGCAGCGGTCGGGAGAGGAGGCTGCCAGCGGGCACGAACAGGACACACATGCAACAATGCATCCTCTGAGCAGTCTCCCAGATTGTGTTTCCAGCACAGCCGAAAAATTTGGATTTCGTTGGATTTCCTCGGATTTCCTCAGCCTGATGCTGTTTCTTCAGGAGATCTCTCTTTGCAGTACTCCTCTAGTTCCTCTGCAGCTCATCCACAATAATCTTCAATAAAGACTTGCACAGATCCACTACAACTCCTTACCCACTGTCGATCCTTGTGGGTCAATTTCAACAGAATATTCTGTGATTCTTCATTTTCGCTGCAACTATTTACTGGCTTGGATGTGGTATCCCATTGCTCATGCATGGAGTGACAAACACTTTGCTCCTACGTGCTCTCTTCAGAGTTTTCTCCACTTCATTCGTAGCATCCTCAGTCACTACTTTTACAGGCTGAAAAGCCCAGGTTTACCCAGTCACTTTATCAACAGAGTCCAAATCTCTGACCATCCTTGTTACCCTTCACCAATCTTTTTGCAGTACTTCTAAACTGTCTGAGATGAGGGAAATGAGCTGCACGTGCACAATTCAAGGTGCAATTGAAACTCAAATTTAGGGAGCAGTCCTCCAGCTTCCCCTGCTCTCTAATCCCTCCTCGCATTTCCTGATCTATACTCAATTTCCCTTTTTAGACTGCACCTGGGCACTGAGCTGGAGTTACCCCTCAGAACATCCGGTCAAGATATTCTAACCGAGTGGGAGCAGCCAGGAAAGAGCTCAGTCAGATCTTTCACTAATTGAAAAAACCCTGCCCCTGGTAGTTAAAGCTTGAAAGACACGAGTGCCTCTAGCTACTCTTTCTACATTCAAGCATAGAAGGAGCACATAAACCTGGCATCCTTTGGCCAGGATGAGTTTGGGGGCAGTCACGCAGTCCTGGCTACCTGGGTTTCCATTTCTTTAAATGCAGTATCAAAAAAGAAGTACTTGTAAAAATTATTTTAAAAGTAATTGTGCTGGAAAGATAACTAATAGTAAAGGGAACCCCAACACAAAGGACCTTTGTGCACCCAGCACTCTCTAAAATTGGGACTTAAAGGTGCATGTGCTCTCACTGTGGATTCTAGAAATTACCTACAAGTCTTCAGGTTCTGGATTCACACAAAATCCTGCTCTGTCCCTTTGGACAGCATCACATATGTAAAGTATAACAAAATGACATTGCAATGTTATTTTTGAAGGAAGATTATGCAATGCCAAGTTGGAGGTCGCAGCCTTTGCACACATATCCTGGTACTTTTCCCATTTTGATGAATATGTCAGAGGGCGGTGCTACATATTTTCCTCAGGTTCTGCTCTGTGCTGTTTCTATCTCCAATTCCTCTCTGTGACAGGTTTCTCAGTGCAATGAACTACCTACCTTGCTTGACTCCTGTTTACCCCTACAATTCTTTTCATCAGATAACCCTTGTTATCATACATACAAGAGATCTAGTATAAAAAAGTTTTAGACTTCATCCAGATAAAGGGCTTTCCCCCTTTCTTTTAAACTCCTTTTGGATTCAAGGTCAAACATTGTTTTTCCGTCCTCTTGTACCCCATGTTCTCATATAAGATCATCAATTAAAGTGGAAATATTTTACTGAAGTAATTGCATGTGCAGACACATCCTGGTTTGTTTTGGTGCAAACTGACAAGGGCCAAGGCAGCCTGTGGGCTCCTTAACAGAGAGGACTACCCCAGGGAAACGACTGTGTGTGAATCAGCACCACTGTGCTGCTGTGAGTCTGGCAAATGCTAAGTTCAGGGTGGGCTGTAGTCAAGTACTGCATTAAGCAAGTAAGGTATTTTTTCTACTGCGCTTAGTGTTGCTCAGGCTACATTTGCAGTAGTGCAACTGGTTATGAGTAACTTGGCAAGAGCTGAGAGGGGATCAAAAATCATAAGGAGGTAAGAAGTACAGTCATAAGCCAGCGCTTCAAGCACAGAACATGCCCGGTCTGCATTGCTGAGATGTTTTGCTTATTTATTCTTCCCATTTTGACATGGTAGTCCTCACAACAGCAATGCAGACTAAGGGAATCAAGCCCAAACAATGCCTAAAAAATTAAATGCGGGATGATTAAACCAATTAAACCAATGCCTACTAAACAAGTTCTATGCAGGCAATGTTTTCCTAAAATCCAGGCTTGGGTCTCATGGCTGAATCTGATGGCATGAAACCCAGCATCTAGTCTGGGCTTTAAGACTGTGCCAGAAATACAGGCTACAGGCTTGAACTACAAACCAAGCCTCTGCTTTGCTTGGGTATTTGAGTTGTGGAAAATTTCATCCACAGCCCCATTTACCCCCATTATTACTGCAAATATATATTATTGATCTGCATGTGAAAATGGAATGTGTTACTTCAAAACAAAGTGGATTTTAGGAGACAAGTGATTTTTCTGTTAGACTTGTGAAATCTCCGGGCAAGCAAACTACAGTTCTGGCTAATTGTGTGCAGGCTCCTGGGGCTTTCAGACCCTCAACAGAAAAGGCAAGTTGAAACAGCAATGCCAATATCAACTGCTGAAGAAGCAGAAACTTTAAAATTTCAATACTTACATAGAAAGAAAGCACATTTTTCCAAGACATTTCTGTTTACTTTTTAGGATTAGTAGCTGAGCTAATAAGCTTCAAATCAACACATTCATCCTATCTAGTGTCTCTCTCAGTCAAAGGAATTAGAAGTTATAAAGAAGGAGGTGGGGAAGGCAGGGTGGGGGGTAAGCATATTTAATGGCATCAGATACCTTGAGGAAATAAAGCTTTAGAAAATTCACCAAGCCTGGAATACTAAAAATAGTGTTGTTAACTGCATGCAACTTCTATTGTGGACCAACGGTTGAAAATCTGTGTACTGGTAAAGTAATCCACACCCTCCCCATCCCTGGGTTTATCCTGATCCCATGCAATGTTGCTTGTGCTTTGTGCCCCAGCCTAATAGTTGTAATTTCCAAGTGATAAATCAGACACAATTTCCCTCAGTTTACCCAGTAATCTTTCACTGGTCATGGAAGCAGAGTCTGTAAAACTGTTAAATGATGGTGAATTTTAAACATAAAGAGTGAACATTCTCTCTTGCTTCAGCAAATAGCTGTCTGGACAGTTCTCTGTCAGAGCAATGTGAAACGATTGGCTAAACTAGCTGCTTTCTGCCTCCTGTAACTCCAAAACATCACTGAAGAATAATAATTATGAGAAAACAGCCAATGCCCATATTTTTTTCATTGTAGTACTTGTTGCTTTGCAAATACATCAGCCCTTACCCTGTGGTTTGTAGCAGAAAGACAGCAGGTTTCATTTAAGGTCTATGTTTATTCAGTTTAAACTTGAACTAGGATCATATTAAAAACAGATTACAAATCATTTAGGAGCTCTTAATGCTTGCCCAAACTAGCCTGTGGTTTTAAATGAGACGAAAGTCAAAGTAAATGAAAAGTAGCATTTAAGTCACTGCAGAGAAGTCACGTTACATAAAAAGTGCACAACATATTTGGAATTTCAGGAAGTACTCAGCAGAGTCCCATACACAAAGAGTACTCGGTGCAAATGGATGGAAGGGAAGGATTTAAAGTCTGAAGTCAATTGTCTGAAATTCAAAAGTAAGCATTAGTCTGGCAATACTAGCACATATTTAAACCTGTGCACAGAACTCCTACTGAAATCACTGAGACATCAGCAGCATTTGAGATATATTTAAAATTGTTTGCAGAGGCAGGTATCAGAACCTTTGACCACTTTGAATTTTCAAAAAACTGCTTCAAATTGAATGCACACTGCAAAAATGTAGATCAGGGGAATTCAGTCCAGCAAATCACTTAAATCTTGCCTCAGCTACAAGTTTGAAATTAAGTGCATACTTCAGTGATTTGACAGAGGGATTCAAGCACAGTCTTCAGTGTTTAGATGGAGTACTGTGACAGTGCAAATGTTTGTGAACATTAAGAGATGTAGAAGCCCTTGGGGCACTTGAATAGTAGGCATATAGTAGTTCCTGTAACAGATTTTTCCTAATGAGACTTTGATTTCAGCTGTTCACTAGTTTGTCAGAATTTAAACAATTTAGAATTGTTGATGGCAGGTGCCTGCTTCAGGCTAGGGCAAAATTCAGATAAAATTATTTATGCTTTTCTGAAGAAGTGGTGGGAAAAAAATTACTGTTATTGCCCATGTTCCTTTGTTGACTACAGCTTTCTGATTTCTTACCGTTACCCATTGAAGGAAAACATTCTGTGACAAAGCTTTGGACACATCTTTAAAATCGAAAGAATATGCTCCCTCTCACTTGCCTTTAATGTTTTGCCTTGAATTCAAGAACAGCCGGAATTCAGACAAGCTCTTAATTTCTGAAAACTCTCTGCCTGCCCTACAAGCTCAAGTGAGAATGTGTCAGCATAATTCTCACAGACCTTCTCACAACTGATAACACCAGTCCCAAGCTTCAGGCGCTGAGCTGGGCTTGCACTTAACTGATCTCCTTCAGTGCAGGGGGCACTAGAGTTGAGAAGATGAAGAGATTCTTCTATATTCTCATGCTATCCATGTTAGCACTGAGACAGTGTAAAAAGGAAAATGTCTCTGTTTACTTTGCAGTAAACATAACTTTGCTGGTACTATTGGATGCTTTACAAGATCAAAAACATCAAAAGATGTACAGCTCGATGCATGATCACTCAAGTGAGTCACTATCCCTGAAGGTATTTAAGAGATGACACTGGGGAACATGGTTTAGTGGTGGACTTGGCAGTGCTGGTTTAACAGTTGGACTCTATGATCTTAAAGGTGTTTTCCAGTCACAATGCTTCTCTGATGTTTCACTAGTCCCTGATGTGTCTTATAAGCTGGAACATGCAGAAAGTGAGTGAAGTTTATCCTGACTCAATATGGCTTAATCCCACTTATTTCTGAAAGATACTGTTTTTCATTGCAATCACTTATGTTATCAATTACCTCTATTTAATTGTCCCAAAGGAATCAGTTGTCCAGAGTGAAATAATAATTTCCTTTTTATTTATATAAAACTCCCCCAAAGTATCTTAAGTAATATATCTTTACAACTACATGCAAATTTGAAAAATATTCCACCTTGTCTTAAAGACAAAGAAACGGAGGCATTTCCAAAGTCATGGGATGCAAGACGTGAGCACCTAACACCAAGAACAGAACCGAATCCTAATCGACAAGTCCTCTGTGGCTTGGGAAGTCAGAACCCCGTGGACTGGGAAGTACCCCTAACTGCAAAGCAGATTATCTAGAGGAAATAACATACCTTGCAAAATCACTATCTTTAACTATGGGTAAAATCACTCATTTGGGACTTTATCTGTTTTTATATATATGAAATACAAATACAGGAGAAACGGGAGTACTGATAAACACAGTCTGGCTTCTGTTCCTAGAGAATAATTGCAAATGCTTCTGAATGTCTCAATGCCATCTGCCTCAAGCTTTAAAAGACCCAAAAGCATTATCCCAAAGCTAGATATTGGGACCTCTATTTCTGTTTAGTTACTGATTTATGTTTGCTTTTGCTGGAGGCAAAGACGAGGAAACATTTTCAACTTCTCTTGCCGCCCCCATCCTTTCCTCTTTCAGTCTGACATCCTTTCACATGATACCCGACAGACTGCGGCAATCACACTGTGAATGGTGGGTCATTTTCCTATGACAGACTCCCATTTACTCTGACACCTTCCAGCATTCTCTGACCCTTACATAAGCATTAAGACATTAACAATCTGACACAGGGTTTAAGGGTTTGAATAATAATGTCCTGCAGACTCACTGCACTCACATAGGCAGCCGAGAAAACCCCCTTGTGCACTAAATTTTGCCATCCTGGCGGCTGGGAAAGGCGCTGGAGGGGTGACTTCGGTGACCTGCATGGATGAACCGCCACGTTTTGCTGTTCCAGGCAGCGAGGCCTGATCTCTGGCCAGTGAAGCTTTGAACATCTTTCCTGTAATGCAATACAATTGAGATCTGGGCTGTAAGGGATAGACTCACTGTTTTAGGAAAATGACAGAAAAGAGCAAAGAGGAAAAAAGGAAGTTTTCAGGAAAAATCCACAAACAAATCAAAACAAATCAAAACAAAACCAGCAAACCCCTCTCTAGACGCAAACCTCAGATTAAAACAAATAAACAACCTCCTCCTAAAGTCAAAACCAGTCCTTCTTCTGAATTATGGAGTGTTCATAAACCCTTCCTGAGCTGCTGGACTGGAACTTGAGAGCTCTGAATTGGTTTTGGAGGGCATTGTCTTGTACTGCAAGTATCAGGAGGGCAAAACAGACTCCTTTTAAATGGACTATCAAATTGAGAAAGTGATCCTACTATATTTGCTTTAAGCTTTTACTAGCACTTTGTTTGTTTCTCTTGTGTGTGTGCCTGGTGTACAGCCAGTCTGGGAGTGGTATAATGGATGATCTATTAGCTTGAAAGACATTCTCTTCTGTCACCTCCAACCATACCAACCATGTCAGAGCATGTCATGGAGGAAATTAATCCTTTCAACTTGCTGCAGTGAGGGCTCTTAGTAACTGTAACTGCAAACCTCAAAGCACTGGTTATAGTAAGAAGCTTCTGTACCAGATGACTTACAGGAAACTTGGTATGTCTCCCAGATGTTTAATAAATTTAACAGTGTCCTCTCAAAGTCTTTGGCTAGAGTTCAATCATCTCTACCCACAACCAGTGCACAAAGGATTCAAAGACTTCATAAACCACGGAGTTTGTTTTGAAGTATGGGTAAAGTATGCACACACATTTCTCTGTGCATGCAATTTTATGATGGGAGCTGGGATGTTTTCCATCCTTATGTGCTGCAAAATAGGTTTTTATACTTCAACAGAAAAGATTTCCTGAAAACTAAGAAAATTAAGACTTTATTACATTTCAAGTGTCAGCTCAGTTGCTAGTTAGTGAAGAAAAGGGAAGATTTGTTACTAATGAAAGCAGTTTGACAGCCTAAGTGAAAGGAATTTGGTGCACAACCTCTCTCACGTTCAGGGAATCGATCTACATTTTCCAGATTCCCACCACAGCATCCAGCAGCTGTGTGGGGAATGGCTTTTGTATTCCACAAGTATTTCTAAGATGTTGCAAATTCCTCCCAAATCAGAACATATATTTGAAATCACCCCAAAAATTTATGTTAATGTACCAACAATTCCAAACATATACCAGAATGAAATTCTAATTTATTTAGTTTTTAAAAGCAAAAATTTCAAAGTTTTGCTTTATTTACAATCTGGTTTAACCAATTAATCAAAGTGTAAAAAAAATGGCTTGGAAAAAACAGCCTCAATTTTTAATATTCAGAAGTAACTAAGTAGAAAAATCTCAAATATTTTTTTCAATTCTCTCCCTGGGAGAAGGTTAGGAGCTTGTTCTTGCAAGTACTACCATTTCTTTTTTCTTTCCTAGCAATTTTCTGTTTTAAAAAATTTTCAGTTCAAGAGGGGAAAAAACAGTCAGTGGAAAATTTCCTACTCTTTCCACTTAATTGAAAGGTTGCCTGCTGCGTCCCCAGCTGTCCCCTTCCAGCTTCTAGTGAAGAGGAGGATTACAAAGCACTGCAGAATAAAACCTTCCTCGAGCCACTCCCACTACCCCCCACCCCCAACAAAGCAGCTACTAAATCCAAAGCAAGAAAAATATCCAGCCCTCACCCTTCAACCTCTTTTCTTGGCATGGTGTGTATCTCCCAGAACGCTGGGGACAACAGTTCCTGAGCTCATAGGCTGCAAGTGTTACTGTCCACCAGGCAGCACATACAAGGCAGAATACAAAGCTAAGCGCAACAAAACCTTCTCCAGCTACAGGTCAAAGCACTGGCAATGTATCTGTCTACATGGGTAGGCATCTCTTCATTCACAAGTCTGCTCAGACTTTCCTGAAAAGAAAATACAATGGTGGAGTAAGGGATGGAAACTTACTATTGATGCTTTTTTCTGCTGTTATTCTCTGTAACTGCAAAGACTTGCCATTGAGTCTATAGTTTTGATGGGCAGAAAATGAACACAAGGAAACAATATAGACTTATTAGCTTACACAGGCACCATTTCAGTCTTCAGTGTTTCATTCTATTAAGAAAGCAACAGTCATTTGAAAACTGTTTAAATGTTACTTCATGTAACAGAAATGGCTTCAAAACAGCTATTTTTAAAACAGAATAAACAGGGAATGTGTCGGTTCTTGTCTAAATATGGTTTAGAAGGCATACTTTTGCACCCATGATAGGCTGCAACTCTCATCTACTCCCAGTTCACTGGCTTTAAGTAGCAGTTTGTTTTTCCCCCTCTTACAGCATAATAGAAAAGAAAGGCACTGTCAGAAACCAAGATTCAGATTCTGCAAACTGTTATGCACACACTCAGCATCAAAAGGAGTTGATCCGAGAGAGTTTCATTAAATATTTATACAGTACTTCATATGGTGCACATGAGTTCAAGTATGTAGGACATAGGCTGAAAGAGGGACATTTACTCTAAAGGGTGCCATTTCTTCCTCAGATTTACAACAGTGTTTAAATATTATTGCTTTGTTGTCTTTACTTAGCAGGGCTGTATTACTTTATCACAGCATAACCTCAGCCAAGTAAGGTGTTTCTCACCACCTCTGACTTTATTAGAACGAACATCACTGCACAACAGGCAAATAGGAGAAATTAATCAGAAAACTAATTTTAAAACAATAGAGACTCCAAATCTTAATTATGTTAATTTTTGTTTATTTGCTTGGCTTTTTGTGTGTGTGTGTTTGCCTATTCTTTCTTCCACAATTTCCAGGCTTCTGTGATTTTGGGGTAACTGTACTCACCTTTCATATCGCAACAAAAGCCAGAATTGTCCTGCCATTTTTCAGCAATTCAATTGCCAGCTCCAGAGATTTTATCAGAAAGGTTATAGAATGAAAATGTTTGCTTCCTTGCATTGAAAGACATTTTATAAAGCAAAAAAACCTAATATGTCCTTCATTTGGTTTTACCTAAATTTCATGGTTATTGGAAGGAGCATGTGTATATGACCAAAATATATATTTAAGGCTCAAAAAGGCACACAAAAATAAACTTATTTTTACATCAAGGTGTTTCACCTCAGCTGTCAATTGTTTGGGAGAAAGAAAAGGCAGAGGTTTTAGGTGTTACACATTTCACCTTCATACCTCTCACAGCCTTGTTTTATGCACACGAAAATGCAGTTGGACAATATGTCTGCTCTGTTTTGTTTTGTATCATGTAGGAAAAATATTTTGTGATTTTTTTAATGATTTCTATTGCATATTTCAAAGTAACTACAATATTGTTCACAAAAAAATTCCATTTGATTCCAGCTAGAGAGGTTCAATACAACATTGATTTTCACCTATTAGTTAAAGAGTCAACTATATATTAGCATAGCTCTCTATTTATGAAGAATAAACATTAATTATTTCATTGATCAAGAGCCTGGCCTATACTTTCCTTTTTACAGCATAGGGGAGAAATAAGAAGCTAAGAAATATGTACAGATTGCTGAGGATAATCTGTGTAAGAGAGCACTTCCTCCTGCAAAATGAATAGCTGTTCTTTGAGGACAGGATTAATTTAAGAGTAGGCTTAGATGCAATTCATAATGCTAAATGAGCAGGTGGCATTCTTAATAGTCATGCAGAAGTTTCTGCCTCTCTTGGCAAACACAAATGTTTGATGTGAACAAAGCCAAAAGGGTTTTGTTAATTGCTGAACAGTCGATGCTGGCTCCCATTTCCAAGCTTGCCTTCCCTTAGGACATATGGGCCTTGTTTCAGTTACTCACTCACACAGATTAGAGGTTATCCTAAAAAGTATTATGACTAAGGCAGCACAAAGCTTTAAGAAGGTTTCCACTTCTTAAGAAATGCCCTCAAATATTATGCTTCCGAAAAGGGAAGGAGCGAGGTCATTTGGATAAATAGGGCGGATTGGCTAAAAAAGGAAGTCCAATGATGAAAGTAATAACAAAACTCCAGGATGCAGAAAAATAATTAAGTAGGATTGTAGTTCCGAAGAGGAAATCAGAGATTATCATGTACAGTTTTCACTGAGCCATTTTATTGCAGTTTAAACTCTGCACAGCTGTGCTGTAATCAAACAGGAAGAACACCAGCAAGGAAGAGTGTGAAATTCATGTGCATGACAGTCTGCTAAAACTCTTTGGGTCACCCACATAGAAAAACCCCAAGCCTGTGGTGAACAGCTTCAAAAGCAAAGGCAGGTAGGTGACTACATGCTGTTTCCTGGAGTATATAACAGATTGGTGCACTTCACTTTTATAAACATCAAGGGCTTGGTCTGCCCTGCAGAAAACCACAACCAAATGGTGTATGTCACTCAGCTAATATGGTCAAAGGAAAAGAAGTTTCAGGGAGCTTGGAGACAGTGGTGCCAATGGCTATTGATGACACAGAGAGAGAATTGCAAAGTTCTCAGGCTCTGTCACCAATGCTTTCTGTAACTGTAATGTACATAATTTCCCTTCTATGCCCCTGTTTCCCTTTTCGTTTCCTACAGGATAAGCATTTCTGAGCAAAACCAACTTATTTCTATGTAACTATCAGACAATCCACAAATCCAAAATGAAGGGCATCATCATGCACGAGGAGTTCAGGATGCTTTCACATAGAACCAGAATTAAACCCACCTTCTGAATCAATTTTTAACAGTTAGCAGGACTTTTATTTAATCCTTTGCAAATGCAACCACCACACTTCACAGCATCAGGATGAGCTGCAGAGCACCAATAGAACACAGCCTTTGGAAATAAAAACTATGCTGGCAAAGGGGGGCGGTGGTTAAATCATCGGTGAATGATTGCTACAATACTTTTAATTATTTAATGTACAGAAGAAACTTATTCTGGATTCTGGTGTTCTTCAGTGCCATGGAGTTTGAAGTGAAAAAATCACAGAATTCATAATGCAGTAAGCAACACAGAGAAGAGTGACTGTCACAAAATGAACCTACTGGCTTGCTTCCTCTGGCATGTCTTTCCAGAAGTGTTTACCAACAGGCACTCTCCTGCACTCCACAGAATGGATTCTGTTTTCCTGTAGCTGCACACAAGCTTTGCTACAACACTTAAAACTTTCCCATCCTGAGTCTTGGAACCTTGCAGGTGGATGCATATAAGGGGAAACAGCCTTGTTCTAGTATTGCTGAGTGACATAATATGGGCTAATTTGGGCTGAGATATCAGTCCCTGAAGGGTGAACTCTTGATGACTGTCATTTTTAGAGGCCATTTCAAAGAAGTCACAGGTGTGAAGAATTCCAAAAGCTTAGAAGGTAGAACCAGTGGCAACATGGAAAGAAACTCAACAGGTGTTAAAACTGACATTCCAACTGAGTCCTGGGGGGTGAAAGAATATTCTCTCCTCCTCTACCCTCCATAGTTCTATATAGTACCATCACTCTGAGTGGAAGAGAAACTGCAAACTTGAAAACATTGACTGATAGAAGAGCCTTTTGTTGTAGGAGCTCATAACATTAAATGTCAGCCAGCACTGTGACAAATCATCCATCTGCAGTGCTGTTGATATAAAAAAATACTTCAGAGAGCTGATATGTTGGCTAAAGGCATTATTTAATGTGGTTGCTAGAAATCCCTTCATAAAAATTCATGGCTCCAGCAGCTGGTTGTAGTTGCCATGAGACTTCTTGTGTGTTCTTCTTTGGAAGGCAGAAAAACCAAAACCATACTTCAAGTCTCATCAAAGAGCTGTGCCTGTTTTTAACTAAATTGAACAAGGAAAGGCTCCCATCACTACTCATTACAGAGATGCCTTTTCTGTCACCTGCAGCTCAGAAGCATCATTCCAATCTGCTGTACTCTCCATAGGATCAGGCAGCAATGAGCTTTAAACACAATGATTAGATGCAGCAGAAGTAACCCAGAAAGCTTTAGGAGTGTTGCTGCATTCATGAAAAGGAAGAAACGGCTCAAAGGGGCACTGCTACTCATATTTACATTTTAAAAATTGTTCAAAATTTGTACTCAAGGATAAGAAAATATCTCTACTGGGGTATATAAAAATAGTGTCCTATAATGGGTATATAAAACTAATGTCCCATAATGGTATCCAAGTAGTTCACTTCTGATCAGGGCCTTACAAACACTTCTTTTTATACCCCTCTGAAGCTGTCAAATTCATCTGTTTTAAAGGGGATCTAAAAATACCCAGGTGAAGCAGAGGGACCTAGTTTCCCAAATTGCTGTACTCAAACAATGAGAACTAGGTGATAAAGTTTAATTAAAGTTTAATCCAGCACATTAATCAGGTCACCTCTCCAAACACTCTTTAGAGATTAAAACTCACTATTAACACAGTCAGAAACTAATAATCCTTAGGGCAATGAAGCCCATGGCTCCCACATCCTTCTCCCTCAGGGTGGACCGCCAGGTTCTGGCAGCAGCAGCAACTGAGGGTGCTCAGTTGCTTCATCAGAAACATTCTGCTCAAGACATCATTTCTCAGTTAAGACACACTCTTAACTGGAGCTCTCAGAACTAGGTGTCTATATTCTGAAAACATCTACACATGAATCCTTTAAGCACTTTGAAGCTCTACTCTTCTAATGCCCAGTCTGACTTGCTAAGGACATCTTCCCTTTCAGAGAGCAAGACAGTCACAGACCACAAAGTGCTGAATACAATAGTTTAGCTCAAGACAGGAACCATAAGGTTCTACCCCATCACCTCATGATGTGTAACTTACTACTCACAGAAGACAAATATAACTCCCAGAACTTTTCCTTCTGCTTCTTGCACATTTCCAAACTGGCTTGTGTCAGTATGAGAGTTTACCACACTGCCTTGGATAACAGGATTCTCTGCATACACTTCCCTGTCCCTCCTTCATTTACCACTATGTGTTATTACAGCATATCTGTGGAATAGTTACTGATCAGCTACTGATTCAGAAATAGGAAAACTCACACTATTCTGTGGAAAATATACAGAACTATAATGTGGTGGAGTTCCTACGGAGTTATTAATTGAAACAGCTTATACAAAAGCAATTTTGAAAAAAATAATTAAAAAAAATCTGCTGGCTTAGACTGTTCAAAGGTTTCTTAAATTGAAAACATAAGCACTTTCACTTGCAGTGGGGGTTTTTTGGTGAAAATGGTATTAAGGACAATGAAATTTCCAGTTACATAAATATTTCTGAATTCAAAGTCATGCAGCACATGAATAATTAATACTATTCAAAAGTAATAGAAGCTACTTCAAAAACTGCAGTCTTTTCCGTTGTGATACTTTTCAGTAGCTCTAAATGGAGATAACTGGTTTTCTGTGGCATATGCAACTAGCCAAAGAGAGGTGCAGGGGTTTGTAAAACACAGTATTCTCTGGGATGTATTTTCTATTAATAGAAGCTAACAACATAAAATTTGTCCACTGTTTCACTGAGTATCTGCAAAGTGAGTTAGGTAGCATTTTTCTCAGAAAGTTTCATAGGGGAAACAGTCTCAACTGTTCTCTGACTTGCAATTGTTCTCCTCCCTTGCAAGGCCATTACTGCTGCTGCAAAGCAGACAGACAAACCATTCCCCATGCGCAAAAAATTGGAGATGGTGTCATGAAGTGTGCTCAGAAAGTTACAAAAATTGCTAAACTAAAACTATAAAACTCTAAGGTACTCCAGAATAGAACACTGAGTCCTTCATGTACAGTGATATCCAGTGCAAGAAGGAAACTCTGGGTTTCCTGGCTAAAATCAAATCACAGAAGAGAAATAGTGATTTCTCTGCTTTTAATGGGGTCATGGTCTCCAGCCATCTCCTAAGACCATATCTAGCCCTGTAGAAGTAATGAGAGAGAAAAAAGCAAGGGAAAGCAGCAACAGCAAGTAGCTGAATCCAGACTATAAGTGAAGTGCTTATGTTCTGTGACAATCAGTTAACTTTCCCCAACTAAAATGGCCTGAAGTCTCCAGGACACACTAATGAAGGCTTCAGAACACTTAGGAGGAGCTCCTAGAAAGATGGAGCTGAGTTTCTGCTTCTGGGGGTTCAGGATCTGTGTGAGACATGCTGGGTCTCCCTATCTGCCCGCATTTAAGCATATTTCTTTCTCCTACTCTTTGTTGTGACATGTGGATCCAATAAATGTCTTCATCCCTTCTGGATATCACATACTTGCTTTGCTGGAGTTTTACCACCCCACCACACTCTTCCTTTGAAAATCTGCCTCCCTCTCCAGTGCTCACTTCCTTCAGTTTAATAGCTACCAAGCTTTGCCTGTGTCCTGGGCACAAAGGGAGAGTTTTATTCCTGCAACCCATGTCTGGACTGAACAGCACACTTTCTTTGCCAGAGTAATGCTGCAACATTGGTTGGCTCTGAGGGTTCCAGACAGGGTGAGGCTTAAGGACTCTAAATCAATTAATGCTTTATAGACTTTACACTCAACCTTAGTCCTCTAGCTGTTTTCTTCAACAGTGCCAAAGGGCCAATCTGGACATGCAGGAAATAGAACAACACCTGGGACATGAGTCAGCTTTTGTAGTAGTCATACTGTGAGCTCTGAGAGGTTAGGTTTTGCTCAGTCTCTACCCCTTGCAGCCCTGCTTGGGGGTGGACATGGCAAGTTGGTTTGTTAGCACCAGAGCACATATGTCAGCACCAAGATGAACTGTACTTTCCCCTGAGGCACTGACTCAGTTTCTCTTCAGTCATCCATCAGCTTTTGCCTCCAAGTAACCCCTTAATTCCCATGGCAGCTGCCTTCACCCCAAGTAACTACTACTGCTATGCATTGTAGAAAGAGGAACCGATGAAATAGTCCGCTGATAAACAAATACACTTACCCTATAGAAAGCAGGGGGAAAATGTACTAAATAGAACAATGGCAACTTTCAGAATTTTACTGGGCAAAGAAACTCCTCCATCCCAACAACCTCATTTCTCTCTGTGAGCTTAAATCTACATCTGGCAACAGATGAGTCGAATACAGACTGTCAAGAGTAGGCTTCAAGTACTTTAGCAAGTTCTCCAGCTAGGAACAGGTGCTTCTTTCTATTGCCCCTTCAAGTAACACAAATTTCAAAGAAAATTCAGCAGGGTTTTCAGTTATCACTCTTCTGTCTGTGTCTAGTTGGACACTACAGGGAAACCCATCTGTGCCAACTCTCCAGTTCCCCTGTTTTTGTACTGCAACCACCGTTGTGACAGTGACTACCACTGTAGAGACTAGAACTTCTGTTTTGAAGTCAGTGTAGGCTCATCTATCCCTTGGACTCTTGAGATGTAAAAAGGCTTCCAGAAATGTAAAAAGAATTTCAAACTAGAAGAGTGCAACCTGATGAATGAAACTCAGACCTACAGACTATCTGAGCCTGTCAGATCCATCTAGCTTGCAGGCCTGTAAATCCATGGGTCAAATAAAAATCCTGAGCCTAGAAACATTACACTCCAGTTCTCATTCCTGCTAGGTACCTGCTGGTGATTCTCAGACTGTCCTTCCTACCACATCTGCTGGGCAGGTAGTCTTTTTCATCTATATATTATTTCAAAGGCAGGTGTCTCTTTTCCTGCCTTTAGAAGGAAAAGAGATGAGAGGTTTGTTTTTCTTGCCTCCAAGCAGAAACCACTGAAAAGATTAAAAAATTATGTAAAGTTTATCAGGAAATGAAACTTAAATTGAGTGGCCTAAAGTCCAAAATAAACTAAGTTATTTAACTTTAAAAATTACATCCTGTATCTTTAACCACAAGAATATTTTTCTCTTTTTCCCATCCCTACATGCTGACATTCTTTCCATTACCACTATCATCAGAGAGTTTCTCTCTATATAGAGTCCTTTTTTGTCCATATTGTCCTTGTTGAGTAGATTCAAGTCAGTCCAGTGATCGACAAGTTCATCAGTCCAATAATTTCAGGGGTAAAAGTCCTGGATGAGTCTCCTCACAAGAAATCATTCCTCATTTTAAGTTGTCTGGTGTACATTGAACAACCACATAAGAGACACATTGAAAGAACTTTATCTTTGTAGCTCATATCACCAATTACAAGTCGGAATGAGAACATCTTACTCATAAGGGTAAATGAACTGCAAGTCACAATAAGAACCTCCCAAGAAAAGAACTACTGGCAAATAGAGTCACTGTGGGCCTGTGTTCACATGTCATGGGTGGCAGGTGAAGCTCCTTCTCCTAGAGGAGCTCTGAGAGCTGAACATTTTAGAATCAAGCCACTGGAAATGTTTTGCCTGTTGTTCACATTTCTGACACTTTTAAATGCAATCAAAAGTCACCCAGCTGGTTTCATATTATAGCCTTCACCTTTCAGAACATCACTGTAGTCACAACTCTTCACATGACTATTGGGATATCTGTTTTTAAATTACTTTATATGATTTTATTAATTATATGCTCCAAGGATAGAATTTGGTAGGGCCTTCTGCAGCGGCTGAAATGAAGGAGAGTATTCCAAATGTTTCCACATGAATGTGCCTGCAGGATCTAAACCCATTTTTGCTAGTTTTTATGGAGTGGGGCCATGATATTTTTTTCTTTTTCTGTTTGTTTTGCATTTCAAAGGGATGCTAAATGTTTATGAGAAATTTTAGGTATGTTTTTCATTTGATAACATCTAGAACTGTAATTCAAGAAATAGAAAAACACTGTCAAGCAATCTTCAGATTGCTCAGAGCAACATCCTCACAGTGTACATACCCATGCATGCCTGAGGGAACTGTACCACCAAGGAAGACAGCCTGCAGAGTTCTCCCCTTGTTGTTCCACAATAACGCTTGTGGACAAAGGTAAGCAGCTCAACAACAACATGCATGCTTGGGAGATTTTGGAGACCAGAACTTGGAAATAACAGTCAAGTCTAGCTGTATGTAGGGTTTTATATTAAATAAGAAACAACAAAACAACCAGGTTTGGAAACTCCTTGGAGTAGCAAAAGATAAACTGAGCACACAAACATTGACACATAAGCAGGTCTTGCTGCTCAAATCCCAAATCTGAAAGGCACTTATTTTTATTTACACTGGTTTCAGAGAGCTCAGGGTCAAATCTCTGAAGGGAATCCATTTGCATAGGTATGCTTCGAGTATATCTTCAGAGCCTGGAAAACAGATACATTCTGTAAAAGGAGAATAATGTGTACTTTGCTATGCGGGAACTAAAAGTTTCTCAGGGACAATGAGACCGTTTTACAAAGGAAGCATAGCTCTGTGGATTGCTGAAGAGCTGCAGTAATGCCTGTACCAAAGAATTCCACAGTAGGCTTGTGAGAGAAAACAGACTTGATACACTGGGTGACTTCTGAGGTATGTGGACATATTATTGAAACATTGCAACCTCAGTTAGGTGGAATGCAACCTATCCCTTACCTAAAATCCACAACCTAAGTATGGAGTAGGTATGGTGGGAAAGCTGAGCTTTTCCTAATGCAAGTTCCTACCCTTTTTTTGTCAAGTTACCTGATGACTATGAGAGTGACATACTGAAATTCAGCCCTCTCCTCTTTTCTGTAGGGTAGGATAGAGCAGCATTCAGCATCCCACACTGCAAACTGACAATGTACCCAAGCATTTTCTTGCCAGTGCAGACAGCACAGGCTTGTTCATGCTGTAGCAACTCTGAGAATTACTGCGGCAGGGAAGTTGGTATAAAAATATTCACATACAATTTTCAGTGACCCAATGACAGTCTCTTCCATCAGCCCCAATTATTGACCAGAGCTCTGAAAATCTGGGAGAATTTTGTCACAAATAAAATCCACATGTTGAAGGATAACACTGGTAGCAAACAGAAGACAGAACATTATTATAAAGGCAAACAGTTTGCCTGCTTTCCTTTTCAATTGAAATCCCCAAAACACAGTTTAAATGTAAGAAATTTCTTCTTCTCCAAAAGGTTTTCTGGTTCTTGGAAACTTGTGTTTTGAACAAACTCTGACAACAAAGGAAAAGTTTATCCAAATACCAGTATCTACTGGGAAAAAAAATCAGTTTCTTCTTATTCTGGCCAAATTATGCAAATATCAGTTCTGAGGCTTGGGGACCAGCTGGACCAATGTAATACATATCTTTCAGCCCATGATGTAAAAAATGTGCTCTACACCACAGCTGGGGAGAATGGTCCTACCTGGAGGCTCTGGCAGAAAGCACCAGAGGAGACTCAAGGTCAACCCCTAGACTTCTGGAGTGAAAGGCAGCCAAGTGATATGCCACAACTGATATTGCTAATGCAGTTTTCTAACTAAGATCAAGAATTTGTGCTGATGGCAGGATGGCTGAAATATAAACATGGGGAGGCCTGGCAGATTGACTATATCACACTCCCACAAACTCACAGGATTTAAGGATGATTATACAACCACAGTGTAGGTTTGCTAACAAACTGTAAAATGTTTCATAGCTATTTTCTTCTGCAAAGAAAACTTGGCAAAATGCTTAGTGGATAGGTTTTCAGTGTGTATTTACATCACCATGAAGAAC
The DNA here is from genome assembly GCF_047495875.1 of Pithys albifrons albifrons. Classification (NCBI taxonomy): domain Eukaryota; kingdom Metazoa; phylum Chordata; class Aves; order Passeriformes; family Thamnophilidae; genus Pithys; species Pithys albifrons. The sequence goes on from NC_092462.1 coordinate 17,182,488, forward strand.
TCAGTGAGGGCACAGAAGACTGGCCTGAAAAAGACTTGGCACTCAGAACCCTGTAACTAGGGGTGTGGATAGACAAAGAGGAAGGAGTTTATTTGGCATTTCAGAAAGACCACATTAAGTTTTTAAGGCTGAAGATTTGAAAACTATTCCTTTTACTTCTCAGCTGCATGTATATAATACAGTACTCATGACACTCTACACAGAACCCTGTCTGACCAATACAACAGCCACCAGATATACCCGAATATAATATTTTTAACTAAACTGCAACTTTTTTTTGCATCACAAATGATCATTTCAAGATGATGCTGTCAAGTAGAAGAACTGATAATCTGTACAGTACATTGAGAGCAAACTGTTGCAGATTGTGTTTGCTTTCGTCTGTTTTCTAACTTCTTGTTAAGTGGCTGAAGGACGAAATGTTTCTTTTCTTCCTAGATTTAGATTACTGTTTTGAGTTAGCTGACTTACCAACGGAGAACATGGACTATTTTGACACCCATCAACACCATCCACCTTCTCATTATTTCTATTAGAGAAACAACTGCAAGAATTTTAAAGATATAAAATAAGTAGGAGCGTGCTTCATCTTCACATCGACATACCTCCTTCTTCCAATCTACCGCATGAAAGTAAAGGATGTTACTGGGTCATGGGAGAGAGCTGCAATGATAACCTACAAGATCCGCCTTCCCTAAACATTTGCCTCAGGTAGGTAAGGCAGAGGAAGTAATATTTCTATGCTATTTACTGAGAATATAATGACTTATAATCTGCAAAGGGATAAAGATAAACCATTAAAGTTATTTACCCCTAAATAGACAAAAATGATTTTCATTGAAGAAATTTGACCTGGTGCCATTCCATTTCTCCAGGTCACCATCAGGCCCTAATACCCAGCCCACCCCCATCTCTTTCCTTCTGCCTTTACTAACACCAGGCAGGTTATTTTCTGAGCTGTAATCCACGTTCCTTCTGAACTTTTTCTGAACTAACATATTACACTTTGATCCTATCTCAAAACTCTTTGTAGTAATGAGTAAGGAAATTCAGAAGTGAACAGGCCACTGATGTGCTCTGATGTGCACAGACTCTTCTAGCTGGTATTGGTTGCACCAACTCCTGATGCTTCCTTTTCTGAGTTTAGCAATTTACTCTTTACTGATTGAGATCATAAGTTCTCTTACAATAGAAGAACTGTGTTCTTGTTATAAGTTCATATTGTGCTGAGCACCATCATGTCAGGAACAATGATTCATAGAAATGCAGAAAATAAAGTTCTGATTAATAGCAAGAATAACCTGAAGGAATTCAAAGCAATATAAGAAATTCCAAGAAATTGAGACTTCCATGTGGTATATGGGCTGCCCTTAATTGAGCCCAGTACTAAAAGTTTCTAAAACAGGACGTTGGGTTATACACAGTTATGTCTCATGTCACAGGCAATTCTGTTTGTGTAGCAGTGACAAAATCTAAATGGTTTCTGACGTATTGCTTCAACCATCAAACTTTTATTTGCTGATTTATTCTGTATTCTTACTACAGCAAATTTCTAAGCACCCAAACAGCACTATTTTTTTCATGATTTTACCCTGTGTTAGACAAAATACTAATAAAAGGCTCTTGAGCTACTGCTGAGATACTTGATGGATCTCAAGTGCCATGTGTGTTCCACTGAAGAGCTGCTGCCATGAAATGGAGTAATTGTGTGTCTTCCTAGTGGAAGAAAACCTATGCTTGCCCATTGATTCTATCATCAAGTATCAAAAAAGCCACTCTGATTAGGTCACACTGATAATGACCTGTACAGTAGGTTGCTCATAATTTTGAATTTCTGTGGATGCAGTACAATATAAGGCTTTTTCCTTGTTGAATAACTTTCCCAGCTTACGTAACAGAGGTGAGGCTGCATGATACCCAGGTGGTCTCCTGCTGATCATCCCATCCTCATGTTACTGTGTGAGGCAGCCACAACTCCACCAAAACTAGGGAGGTAGATCACAAATCATGGAGAACAACCTCATATAGCTCTGCCCAGATAACAATGCACTAAATACTGAAGGATTACCTTTTATCCAACTGTGCCCTTATGCTGTGCATATTGAGAGAGTTTACTTGTATCAGAGTTACTGACTTAAATAAGAGCAATCTCCAGGTTGTTTTAACTTGTGCTCTAAATCCAAATCTTGAGGATTAAAGCGTATTATGCCTTTTCCCCTAATCCACAAAGCAGAAGCTTCACTAGGGACAGCACATACAACCATGCAAGTCACAGGACACTGAGGACATATGGTATCCAAATAGAAATGCAATTATAAAATTTCATGACAGCACTTGAACCATCTGGACTTTTAACCAAATAAGATTCCATACACAATTGGAACAGAAGGGTCTTCAGGAATATGCTGTGTATCCCAAAACATGTCCCACTCAATTATCATAATTTGAGAACTGAACTTTTATGTCAGGTATAACTTGAATGAAATATTTTGAGAACTCATGATAATGTAAAACCAAACAAACACAGCCCAAACTGATAAACAATAACAAACACCAAGACCCAAATAGTTAGTGCAACATGTGAACATATAAAAGCTCTTTTCAGCAGCTGGTCTAGCTAAAAAAGCTCAATTTTGCTCTCCACTTGTTGACCCATGTCTTCAACTAGTGTAAATTCACAGGAAATTGTGGAAGTTCACGGAAAGGTTCTGATTACTAACCCATGCATAAGATTCACCCAAAAACAAAGGATTTAGAAGATTGTTCATAAATCAAAGCATGACTGCATGCACCCCTGCCCTGTATCCCAACTTCACAGCCAATACACCTGGCACCTTCTCCCGGCCAAATAAACATACTTGGATCTCAGAACCTATCAAAGAACTCATAATCCTTTGCTCATCAAAATGTTTTGAGGAGCGAAGTCTTTCAGCTGATTTCCTAACTATTTATGCAAGAAAGTAAGACTGTGTACTGATGACTCCCCAGTGAGTTAAAACAATACTGAAAAGGAAAGTAGATTCTGACAAACAAAAAATCATCACGGGTTGAAACTTATAATAACCTGTGTGTGAAACAGCAATGCTAATTGCGTTAGAAAGAGAGCTAAAAACAGGCTAAATGTTCATCAATACAAGAAAGGCAGAACTAAAACAACATTTCTTCTTTTAATAAGTAAACGATAATAAGGAAGATTCCCAGAATGCAAAAGCTGGAGCCTGATTGAAAAAAAAGTATTATTTACTTACCAACCAATTATTAAAAACTGTATCTTGTCTTTGTATTTATGAGATTTCCTAGCTAATATTTTGGAGGCTTCAAATGCCTTTCCTGGTTCAGAAAAACAAAACAAAATGTAAACTAAGATTCTCATGTAAGTAGATGGTTCTAGGACCAAAGATTTCCAGAAAATTGCTGGAAATTCAAATCGGTGTCAAGAGAACTTGCATTGCCTTAACATCAAGGCAAAGAACTAGACCAGGAACTGTGTATCTTGTCTTTTAAAGTGGAATCTCCAGGGAGCACAGTCTGGTTTTCTCTCTTATGTCTTCAATTACTTGACACAGAAACTCTTGCCTTCAGTTAGACTGCCTGAAAATATATAGGCTGCTTTGTTTTGCTTGGCTTGATAGCCCCACAAATTAACCTCCTGCAGATACAGGTGCAAGGGAAGAACTAAGCTCTGCAGAGCTCTTCTCTGTTAACAGCTCTATCTGACACAGTCCCAAGTTGTCCTGTTCCCATTCCTGCAGCAGCAAAGCTCTCCTCCTCCAGGCTTTGTGCTATTTAGGAGACTCTTCCCTTGGCATTTCCCCCAACCAGCTATTCATCAGACACAGTAGACAGATATCCCCTCTGTACCCCTGGCCATTACTACGGTGCTGGTGTTTGAAAGAACACATGGTGAGAAATTAGGATGGATAAAAAGACCAGACACGGCTGTTATAAAGATTTCTTGCCTGGCCTCAGTGGGCCAGGCTTATAAAAATTAATCTGCTGCTGCTACCTGACATAGATTTCTGCCTAATAAGTCCTCCAGACCTTGGGTAGGAGAGTGTGAGCAAGGCAAGAGTTAACACAGGATCACACTGTCCCTTAAACTCTGTGGCCTTAGCCTGAATAGGTCCAGATTCTATTAACTTGCCAATTGCAAGTAAACATGCATGGGTGTTGGAGAAAAGTATTGAAGTTCTTTTGTTTTGTCCAGAAAAAGTAATATAAGCATGTTTACTTAATAATGGAGTGGGAAAAATGAACCTTTCTGCTCCATATCTTCTCTGGTTATTTTCACCAATAAAATTTATCTTTGGCAGGCATGTTTTTTATATTTTGAAATCTGTCTGTATTTCAAAGGGAAAGATTTTCTCTGACAACATACAAGAGAAGCAAACAAACTGGCAGATACAGTGACACATGGGTCACTAGGAGCAATACTGGCTTCAAATAAAGTTTCTTAGGGTTGTTTTATTGTTTATATAAGACATTTAGTTCTATTTTTCAAAAAGTGCCCTTGGGCAACTACATAAATCCCATTCCTTTAGTGTAATTGTACTAATTTTAATCACAAGCAGCTTGTGATTTCAGTAATCACTGAAATACCTTCTGACTAAAACTATTAAAGCATTTGACAGTGATGCATGCAAAACAGCATCCTGTGATTAGGTTGTATCATTAGTGGGAGATGTTTCACTTCACATGATTAAATCTTCTTGACATTTGGTACTGCATTTAGGGTGGCTGTTTGATCATGAACCCACACACATGACAGCAAATCTGCACTCACTCAGACAAGGTCAGTTGTAGTGAGCACAGAAATGCTGTAAACAATATAACAAGCAGCCTTGTTTTTGCCCACGTGGAGCAGGACAGAGAGAAAGAACCTATCTTGAAACTCATGAAAAGCGCCAAGAACCTTGCCGATTCTCTCAGTTCAAGCACAGGCTTAAAGAGTTTTTGCTCCTAACAGGTCATTCCCAGCTCATCCTTGGCCTGCAGATGTGCCAACACAGATTGCCTGGAAAGCTGCAGCAGGAGCGCCACTTGGACATGGAAAAGAACTGACAGCAAAATTTCTGCGTCAGTCTCCCAGTCCATTTCACCCTTTTGTCTCACTATTGCCACAACTGAAGATGAATAGCTAGCTTGTTTAGGAAGGTTTCCTGCCTGACCACTCTGGCTGTAACACTCGCAACCACCCCAGACTGTCACTGCTGGCTCTGAAGCCCCTTGAGAGAGGGTGGTTCCAGTGACCTGATTCTTGACTTCCTACTCACCCCACACTCACACAGTCAGACAGGTTTTCCTTAGTGACTGGACCCCAGGTTTCCCATAGCACAGTCCCAGCTGTCTGGATCCTTAAAACAATTTAATCATTCTGCAGTAACAACTGAACACACACAGCTCGAGTTGGTGCCTCTTAGAAGAGACTCTGAAAAAAAGGAATCCGAAAAAAAGGAATCCCAGGGCTTTTGTACCATTACAATCTAAGAGTACAGTAGCTGGGGTCTTCCTCCTGAGCCATCGCGCTCCTGGGGTGCCGAGTGGCAAAGGGATGGTACCACCTCATGGCCTCTTGCCTTGGACTTCTGCCGTTCCCACACCCAGGGCACACACACCCTGCAGCTGCACACCGAGCTACCGGCACCAAGTGTATTCCTTGACACTGAAGCCACTTAAGCTGGAAGAGCCACTGAGAGGTCCAGAACTACATGCCTTTTGGCAGCAGTGTCCACATCTACACTAATTTAAGGCAGCTGCAAAAGAATGGGTTTAAAGTGAAAGCACTGGGCTTTTTTTACTTAAAACAGTGGTGTGGATGTGGGGACAGATTGCTCTGGATGTGTTCTCTTTGATCTCCCATAAGCTGCAAACTACCATTTACATATCCCTAGTGTCTGGCCAGCATCCTGGCACAGATGGCTGTTCTACACATCTCTGCCAGTACAGCCAAATCACAAAGGCTATGTGGTGGTGACACCCCCACTCAGCCAGAGAGAAACCTTTGTTTAAGTACAGCTACACTGGCAGAAGATGAGTTTTAGCAGCACAGACTGCACTGGCAGAGAATGAAGTGAACAGAATTTGTTCAAAGCACAGATTTGCTTTCCTTGAATGTACCAGTCTTGTCAAAGCACTTTTGTTAAATTCCCACTGTATGCAGGGCACATAATTCCAACAGGAGCAGGATTTTCCTCTCAAAACCGTAAGCTGAGTCATGAGGCACTGCTAAGTACATTCCCACTGGGAGACAACTCTGATTTGAGAAGCCTTTCATGTCATCAATTTATTTTGAGGAATTAATACACAGACAAGAAGTCTCTCCAGGCAACTTCACTGCTCATGCTCTCCCAAGACTGAAGAGTTATAATTCTGGAGGATGCAAAGCTGTTATCAACAGGTAGATCATAGATATATTCTGTTTCTTTGCACTCAGAGGAAACTTTCAGCTGTACGTATTAGCTGAGAAACCTTTTATTTCTTTTTCTGGAAGCATTACCTTAGCAGAGGCATGCAACTGACAGTGAACTAAAGGCAAATTTTGGTCTTAGGGGTTTGATGTGAATAGTAATGTGACCACTGCAAACATTCCTGAATTAAAGGTAATCAAGATCTTGAGAAGACCAGTATAGGCAGGTCAATCTCTTTAAACCCTTTGCCATCTTTAAGCATTTAATTTCAATTTAATTAGGTTTCTGTCAAAACAGCTTTCAGCCAAACACATTTATTCAATTCAGACATTTACACTGAATATGTTAAAGTGCAGGCTGACAATATTTACTCATCCTTGTTTTACTCTCTATCAGGCACTCTTCTCTCCGTTAGTTTATTTATTTTTTAAAGGAAAAGCAAAGAACCCAAGCAGCGTGAACCACCTCATAAAGGATCAGATGAGCCAAAACAATGGAATTAGGCAGGGAAGGAGCACAGAGGAGTTGAATGGTTATATTGAGTCAATCTTTGTCACTATTTAGGGAGAAGGAATACTGCTTTCAATGCTTAAGCTGCTCCCTCGCTGCTCAAGGGCATTTCTAGCACTGAGCTGCAGCATTAATCATAAGGGACTCGAAAAATTTCATTTAAAAGCCTCTTTATTCCATCTTGATTCAATTTGACTTGCAGTTGTCAGAGGTCTCTTGGGTATTTTGTGTATTCCCGGATTGTTTTGATGAATGGAGGCCAAACCATCAGCACGTAGCAGCAAGGATTCTGACACAATTGTTCCTGGGCAGTGGCTCATTAGGTCGGGTGCAACTAAGTTAAGATCACCAAGCTTCATGGTGAACTACAGAAAAGATGGTCTATTCCATTTATTTCAGTCCAGTAGTAGTATCTAACACTCGGAGAAATAGTACTGAACACCAAATATTCAAAATATAAAACTAAAGTGCATTTTAGGTTGCAGAAACTTTCCTCTGTAGTCAGAACACAGCATAGCATCAGAGAGCAAAGTAAAGGAAAAAAACCCCAGCAACTGTTTCATATTCTTGTGGAACAAGATTTTGGTTTTCCCTTTGTTAGTCTTTGCTCAAGGAGTGATAGGTGATGGTACCATAATGGTAACTCACTATTATTTCCAAGCAGAAAATTCTAGTTAAATTATCAAGTTAAATGTCCAGGGAGTAGACAGGGAACTTAACAAAAAAACCAGATATTTTCCCCTACACACTGTGTCTCTGTCGTACCCTCAAAATTTAGTCCAGATTCAATGAAATCACCTCAAAATTCAAGCTCAATTCCACATGAATTTTTCCTGAGTTTCAGATGGACCTTAGACTAATTTTTTTGGACTAGAAACCCTGGGAAATATCTTATCTTCATGTGATCAAACCACAAAAATGATGAAAATGAGCAGTTTAAGCTCAGCCTTGTTTTGAAGGGTTTTGTAAAATGAAGTTCAGTTACTGGGAATTCACATGTTGCAGAACCAGAAATAAAACCTTCACAATGTCCCTGAGAAATGAAACAGTAGTATTTTACCCTACTTCCCTTTAAATGTCCTTAAGTGGTAATTATTGTCTTGCTTACTCTGTTTTCTATGCTTCTTTTCCCAAGCTTGTACATGAAAACTTCTATCTACCTCAAACACCTACTCCTCTGCTGAGAGATTGTGGTGAATGGGAAATTGGATTTGTATATGTTTTTCCCATGTGTCTTGTTTGGGCTTTCTAATGTGAAGAGGAAAGCACTGCAAGTGCCTGTTTTACAATTGACTGTTTGTTTTTGGCAAATTTAAGTTAAAAATTGAAAACAGGGACTCACCAAGCCAATCCTATCATAATCTGGATTCCTAATCATAAATAAAGAAAGTGGTTACCTGGTTTACACTGCTAGCACACACAGTCTGCAACACAAGCAAAACAGCATGGATACTAATGTATAAAGAGCTGCATATCCTACACCCATAACATAGTAAAGTACTACAAGCACAGACCTCTGCATTTAAAAGAATAGCCCTTCAAGGCAGGCTTGGTCAGGATCCCTTACCAAACTGTCAGTCAGATGGAAGTTTGATCATGATCATGTTTGAATACATCCAAGTCTCAGAAATGAGATGAATGAATTAATTTTTGCTTTTGATATGTAGTCTTATAGCTGATATAAATACAGATACAAATGTGAAGGTCAGTTAGAGATATGATACACTGTTTGTATATTCTGGAGAGTGGATTTGTGGGGTAAAACAGGGGAGAGTGAGTTTAACCCTTTGTTGAGTCCAAAGTTCTTATTATATTCAGAAAGTAATAGATGGCATTCAAGTGAAATATCAAGATTTACAAGGAGCTGTCACAGTCTTCAGTTGCCAGAACTGAACAAGGTCTGCAGAAAAGGGACTGAATGCAAATGAAACCTGTGGAAAAATTCTCCAAGTCAGAAAGCCTCCAAAGCAAATTACTACAATCTCCTCTGAGAAACCTAACTAGACCTCAGCTAGGCCATCACCTTCCAGGGATGTAGAACAGAAGGCACCCGCAACACAGTAGCCAAGTACAGGGGGATACCTTTTATGTGTTACTTTGGTATATGGAGAAAAAACTTGCATTTTTATTTCTGTGGGGTTTTTTGTTTGTTTGTTTGGGTTTTTTTCCCAGTTGGATTTTTAATTTTTATTAGTTCTAGTTTGAATTAAGGTTATTGCAAAGTCACTGTTAACATAACAACAGTACTCAAGGGTAAGGTCTTGAACTAAATCTGTGTGTTAGGCTGTCTGAAAACTCTTGAAATGCTACATGTCAGAACAGCTAAGGAATAACTGGATGTGGCATCATGGCGACTTCAGAGCCCTGGTGGGTGGCCAGTATTGCTAAGAAAAAGGCTTCCATAGAGGCCAGAGGTCTCTGGCATGTAACCAAATCTTCAGAGATATGCTAAAATCCTGAGGCCCACAGGAATTTTTGACAATATCCATTCTGCTGTATGAATGTTCCTCAGGAACTAAGCATCCCTGTGGCTGCTCTTCTGGCACAAGCTGGGCTGTCTCTGCGTGTTTGCAGCATTTCACATTTTCTCAACATCATGTGCTATCCCTTTCTATAGCAGAGATCATCTTAAAATTTAGATGCCATGCACTCCTTGAGACACTTAGAAGGTTTTCCAGAAATCCGTGTTGAGACCCAGAGGTCCCCTGGGGGACCTATTTCTGTAGCAGAACAAATTGGCACTCAAATGTTCATCTCCTCCTTCAGCATGACCTTTCCACCCTGTGCATCTTCTCATGTCAGGTCAATGTGCTGAGTGCAGGTTTTCTAAAACCCTGTTACAACAGGGCTTACTGAAAAAGCATATTTCAAATGCACTTTCATTAGTAGTGATGCCTCCTCTGAAATGTACTTACTTGGCTCTGTAAATATCCAGTGGCCCAGAGTAACCCTTGGTTAATAATAAAACCTCACTAATGTAGATCCTGATCAAGAAAACAGGAACAATAACACGCAGACTTCCCATCCTTTAGTTCATCTTGTCTACCAAAAGTACTGTTTTGTTGAAGCATGCCACCATCTCCTCTGTCTTTGGAGAGCATGGTGGGTGTGCCTGGGTCCAGACATTTCACAACAGAAATTCTGAACAGTGCAACCTCCTCTGCTACGTCTGAAAGACACACAAGTGAAGAAAGAGAAAAATCTCTAGAAAAGTCCAAGATTACTATTGAGGATAATGACAGAAAGGAGCCACACAAAACTGAGAAAAGGAAATAGAATCTCTGAAAATTACTTATAACTCTCTTTTTAAGATCAATGATCTGTATTAATGAACCAATGGGAAGCAATAGGTATCACAGTAAAAAAGGGCTGGACAATCTCCTGGTAAAAAGAGACCCCCCTGTTTCCATGTAAGTGAGCAGACAGCATTCCTCTACTTCAGTCGCTAGTATGACATAGTTCTGCTCCACAGTTTTTCCCCATTATTTCTCATTTTGCCATGGATGGTGGCAAATTTGCTCTCACTCTGTTTAGTTATCTAAATGACTTCCCGCTGCATGCAGATGGCCTTTTTAATGGAAAAGCAAAGGATAAATAACTTTCCATGTGATTTTTTTTCCTGTTGACTGACCTTTCTATTCACCATTTCATCTGAGCAATCATATGAGGAACACGGGAGTTTTTCTATCATCTGCTTTTCTTAAGCACACTTGGGCAAAGCTGCAGTGAGAGAAGCCTGTGAGAACTTCCCATGATACTTTTTAAATTAGCAGTTCTTTCAGGCTGCAGCTCTTGAGAGGACCAGTACATTTGCATCAGTGACAGCCAACAACTGCTCCTGGGTCATTCCAGTCACATTTCTTTTGCATCACAGTTGACACTCAAGGTCAAATGACATGTTAGCTTTGACACTGCAGTGATGTTTGACTTCATCAGTCTCTCAAGGTTAGGCTGTTCTTGGCTGAGCAGCACAGAAAGAGAAGCCTGCTTGCCTCCCTCTGCCTGGTCCTGCTGTGAGTATCCACAGCAGGGAACACTTCCCTCTGCCTTACTGTCAGGTGCCCCTCTAACTCCTCATTGCCCCATGTATTCACATGACAGATTACTCACCATCTGCTGTCAGACCCAAGTCAAAAAGGGCTACACCAGGCACTACAGGCAAAGGGAATGTAAAGGAGGGTCTGACAACTGAGCATGTCATTTTCATCCTTGACATGCAATAAAGAGCAGGACACTGAAATGTCATGAGCAATGTATACACTACATTCAGAATCCAGCTCTCTGGAAACATCAGCACTCACCGTGGAAAGAGAAGGTGAGATGCTTTACACAAAGCTCTGCTAGTGCCTCTCAAGCCGGACAGACACTACTTTGGTGATTGGCTTTAACAAGCACACAAACACACAAGTTGGTGCTGTGCTGAGCCTCACCTTGCTTTTAATTTCTTAGAAGATGTGAGAAGGCCTTGGAGCTTCAGGCAAGAGAAGCTTAAAGAGGATATATGTTTGATCACTAACTTTATTATGACCACTGTTGCATAGCAGCCTCCTCTTTCACATCACTCTGTGCTACTTAAACCTTTGTGTGTCACTTCTAGTTTCCTTTGATCATAATACTGTGAAACAGTTCAGTGGCAGACAAGGAGGGGCTGAGAGAAACCTGTGCACTCACACAGCATCACACATACATGATGGAGAACCTTTGTTTACTTTTGCAGCATGAGATATCTGGGAAAGCTTCCTGGAGGCAGACTTGTAATGTAAAGTTCAGGACAAAAACAGGCAAAAGAAGAATGTTCACCTTATTGAGGACACTGTGATTGGGACAAGTGACATTCTTCCCATTCTGTATAATTACTGTAAGGGTTAACCAGCACTTTGACCATTATGTTTAAGAACAGTCCTAAAAATAAGTTGCACTACATATAGACTGAAAACAGACAAAATGACACTTTCAGTTTACATAACACTAAAAAACCCCCACCAACCCAACTTGATAAAATTCAAAACTAAAAGAAAAAAATTGATAAGGATATAAATGACTTCTGGCTACCACACAAGAGCCATCTCAGCATCTTCTGAAGCTGTAATTGTATTTTGGCTCAAAACCTTCAGTACAAGTCAGGAATATATGAATAAATAATAAAAGATGAGCATGTCTGTCCCTTGGTAAAGACAAGAGAAAACAATCTATACAACACTTTACCTTTTATTTCAATAAAATGTTTTGAAGCACAGTATGTGATGAAAGGTCATATAAAAAACCAAAGTCACCACTATGGCATTTGAAAACAGAATATACTTCTGTTTGGCTGACTTATTTCCTTTCTTTTTTCCATGCCTGCAACATTTGTTCTGCAGTCTGAAAAAGTCCCCAATCAAATCTGCCCTAATACTCCACGTGTTCATGCCCTGTGCAGGCACACACATAGACTCACCCATTTGCTAGAACAGGCCTACACTCACCCCCCTGGCACTGTGCTGCCATCAGCACATGTGCACACACAGTCACACAGCACCAGCTGTGCTCTCTCAGCCTCTGTTGCAGGCAAATAAAGCCAAGGTCAATTGTTTTCTCTGTTAGCAGTCCATTTCATCAGTTTGCACAGAATCTTCCTTTACAAAGGAAGAATCTTCCTTTACAAAGCTCATTTTATTCAAAACCATTCTAGTTGCTGCTTCTTTTTCACCTGGGACTCTTTTTATTTGATCCATTATACCAAAATAAATTTTTGTCAGCCGAAAACATTCTGTTTCAAGGTCACTAGTTTGTTTCCCTTTCCCTCACTAAAGAATCTCCAGCTTATTCCTTTTCATCTGATATTTGTAAAGTCTTTTCTCTTTCAGTGCTCTAACCCAACATAGTGATTTTTTGCTAGGCCTTGCCAGTGACTCATCTTGTACTAAGACAGCAAAATACCTCTTTTCTTCCACTCCAAATAGCAGAACAGAATAGTATTAAGTGACAAAAAATTATTAAAATAACTTGAAAGTAGTAGAAATAATTTCTCAAATTCTACTACCACATGCAATAGTCCTCCTACCCTCCTTTTTACTCTGAATGATCTGGTTCACTAAAGGTACCCAGAGTATGGAATTCTATCTGTTGCATCTATCCTGCCCATTTACAGCAATCCTGGCAAAGGTTTTCTTGAGCTAATCAATATTCTTGTGCTCTTTATCTCCTGATAGTCATTACGTGGTACCTTCCATGAGATGGCCAAAAAACACCACACTGGGACTTCCATAAATCTGACCCTCTTTATGGTGTTTCAAGGTGAAAGTTCAACACTTGCAATAGTGAGAAGAGCATTATATTTCTATCTTAGCCATTTTATTCCAGGTCTGTTCCTTTGGTGTTATGAAGGCCCTTGAGGCTTAAAAGAAGGGTACTGAGAAAGAGCTTTTCTAAGAGAGACTGTTTCACCTTTAGCCTCAGTATAGCTGTTTATTCCTGGGCAAGGAGACTGAAATTATGTACAAATAGATGTAATTTGCATAGAGTAAAACCACACTTATGCAAAGAAAGAAGAGAATCAGATGTGTGACTCAGAAAGCACTGAAAAACTGGTGCCTTGCACCAAATCTATTAGACTTCAGCTCCTTTTTAACTGATCTGCACACAAATATTTTTATGCTCATTTTTGGCAAGATATACTGTTGTCTGAAGCCTCAGAATAACCACACTGTAAGCTTACATTTGGCCTCCAAATGGCATGTTGAATTATCAAAAAAGGCTTTTTCCATCCAAGCACCATATAACTTGACTGATCTATTATTAATATCCTAAATTAATAACTCTTTGAGAAAACTGCTCCTTGACTAGTCATTACAAATGTTTATTTCCCATGGGAAAGAAAGGGTTTTCCAAGCTGCTTGCCCTGTATATGTCAATATTAGGCAAATTTGCCTGCCAAGAGCCTAAAATAGGCTTTTAAAAGTTAAAAAGGGCTCTGTTCAGAAATATATGGTTCATGTCAACTTGCATTCTCAGCTGTTGGGTTGGAGGTCTAAAAAGCAATCTCAGAGGACTGAGTTACAAGCAAAGCAGGGGGGCTTAAATACACAACTTTCTCACTGGCTGTCATGGTTTTGTGACTTGCTGAGCATCATACCATGGAAGGCAGGGTTTCAAAACAAAAAACCCCACCAAAATATAAGAGCTTCTGAAATGAAATTAGAACAACTCAGTTCAAGAGACAGAACTGGAGATTCCTAAGACTGTGCCTCACTGCTGAAATGAAGTAGTATTACTCTCACCTAAATATAAACATGTTAGATATGAAAGCTGGAGCTCATCTTTGAGATTCCCTGTGGAGGCCCATGGAGAGACATGGATTAAAAGCAGGAGTACAATTCTGGTAGCAAATCAAGTGTCTGGGAAGTATATGCTTTACCTCTTTCCAGTGGGGAGAAATGTGGGACGTTTCCTCTAAATTCCTAAAAATCAATTTTAATACAATCTAATAGAAAAATATGGAAAAAAAATTAAATATTTTCTCTCAGGGTCCTCTTGTAATGCTGTGGAACCTATGGCAGAGTAAACACAGAGGTTTCAGGACAACTCTGATCCATAACAATTGTGTCTCACATTCCCTCATAGTAGCCTCATGTATATCCTACCACATAAGGGGGCAACTATAGCAAGGAGCACTACATATACAACTCTTCTTCATATGACTTCAGTGATAGCATCACATCATTATTAAATGGGTAACTAAAGTAAGACAGTGAAACTGCTCCCAGTGTTCTCTAAGAAAAACAGATTTCTAACTTTATAACACAGGAATAGGCTTATTCTTAATCATCAACAGGAGAGGAGACTATATTTAGAATCTTCTTGCAAGCAAAACCACAGATGGGGAGAATTATTTCCTTGCAGAAGAGGCTGCCCGCACATTTTGTGCCCTCAAAATAGTTCAGTTTATATCAACTCCAGATGATCTGCTTTTCAACACTGCTCTAAGTAAATACCGCACAATGCGGGCACTCCCTGCACAGAGTGAAAAACACAATGCATTACACCTGAAAAATGTCTACAACCCTGTCAGGAAGAGGGGCTGAGATTCCCCTCTCTTATGGGCACATGCATGTACCTACACACTCCTCCTATGAAATCCTGGCTCATACTGTGAGTCAAAAAGGCCAGAGGGCTCTTCAGCAGTAGCTAAGTAATGCTCATTAGCTCTAGCCTTTACAAGGTGTATTGTAAGCAGCAATTCCTGCTCCTGCGACAAACATCATCCCTGCAGAAGACAAATGCCCTTTTCTTTGTTTGTTTGTTTTGACAATTTCAGTGAACATATAAATAAAATCCCAACCATGATCTGCAAATAGCTCCTCAAGCATCGATTGTACACTTCTGCAGGAAAATATGTAAATCTTGAGAGGTATGAAGGAAAAGTGGAAGCAGTAGTGTTTGAGCCTTTCCTGAGATATCAGGATTTACAGAATCAATATTTAAATCCTTGGTTAAAACATATACTCAAAGACAGCAATTGTGGCAGCTTAAAACCCCCAATCCGTAAAGAATATGGATTCTCCATTTGGGTCAGCTTTGGGCTACCAAGTCCCCTTCCTCAAGCTTGCTCTGTAGATGTTCTGTGACCCCCAAATGAGAGGGCACAAAGGGCTGCAGAGCCACAACAAGCAGCATCTTCCACAGCAGGGTCACCTCAGATTGAGGAAATCCTCTGGCTGTTTTGAAGGGTTTTAAAGTTTCTCCTAAAATCAACTGGTATTTTCAAATTAAGATACTGAAACTCAAATAAATGGGGACCTTTCAAATGGCTTGTTTTGTTTAAATGGAGAAGATGGAAGAGGTGTTAGCAGTTGTGGATTTTTCCAGTGATACAGAAATTAGTCCCTTAGAGTTCTGATCCAGAAAATCAATTTATCTCCAAATAGCCCCAGCAACATATTCTTCTTTTGATCTAAATAGGTGACAAAATCCTAGTTAGACAGTTATCAGTAAGATTAAAATTGGCTTCAAACCCTGTTGAACCTTGGAGCACCACAGCACTGAACTAATGCTGAAAAGCTCCATCTTCCCCATAAACTACCTAAGCCTCCCCCTAATGAAAATTATATGCCAAAAGACCATGCTTTAGTTTGAGGAAGTGATTGTGCTAGCTCATTTCTTTCTTGTTTCCTAAAAGCAGAGAATCTATCCCTGAATTAGAGCCTAAAACAAATGTGAGAAGAAAGTGTTTAATCCACCTCCTAAAGAGAAAAGTTATCTCTTGCTTTTCCCATCCCATCACAGAAGAAACGGAATGTCAGCTGCACTAGTTACCTTATTTCTTGTGCACTTCTGTGTATCCTCCATAGTCTTGTTTCTTACAACTAGGGTGAATATTGGAAAAGCAGAACCTTGGACATGGGTTTGGGAGGAGAAGAAGGATAAACAAACTTCTCTTGTGATTTTCATTAAATTACATCTTTTTATAGGATGATTCATTGCAGCATGTTTGTTTTAAACTAAACATACTTGAAGTCCTTGGGTATATTAAGATTAAATAGAACACCCATTAAAGAATGTTTATTTATTCATTCCAAGCTGTTTATATTCAGGAAAATATTTCCTCTATTTGTTGATTAAACAGATTCTGAGAGGGTCAAACTGGGCATTCAAGCAAGAAAATCAAAGCTACTGCTTAAAATAGGAAAACCTTAGCCTTGCCGCTTTCTGGACATATCAGCAAGCAACAACAGAAAGATACCACTATAAGTAGTAGACAAAGGCCTGTGAAAAGTCTTGAAAGAGAGTAAATGTATTCCTGTGAGGAAACAACACAACAGGAGCAATCATATCACATTATCAGAAATCTAAAGAAAATATGAGCTGTTTCTGAATGATGCCACAAAGGCACTATGATCTGGATTAAAAATCATGAAGCATTATCATGAAACTAATTGTTTATGATATGAATTTGTTAAATAGGAGAGTAACTAAAAACATTCTGCTTTACTTTCCCTCAATACGTTGAGCACAGTTAGCTTTCAGTAGACAATCTGCAGAACCATAAATGTTTTAGGCGCACTGTGAAGTCAGTCCTTTTTTTTTTGTGTCACTTTATTCCAGATTTTAACATCCAGGCTTAATTATTTTAACTACATGTTTAGTTGGAACCCATAATTACTTTCATCTGCAGGGGATTGCAATAATTCCATACTACAAGCATCTCATTGCTTGAATCATGCTATGAAATATACTCCATGAGGTGAAATACGAAGTAGATGACAAGAGAGAAACTTTGGACCCCCATCACTACTTGAGACCAGATTACATTTGCAATTGCCTTTTGGGGGAGATATAATCTTAAATCCCTAGGAAGACTTCCACTGAGTGAAGTAATTGGAGGGTAGGAGTTGACCCTTAGAGAGAGCATTCTCTGCAGAAACTAAAAGTACAGTGCTGAAGGCACAGGGGGTGATTATCTTACAGAATGAACATAATGCTTAAAGCAAAGGACATCTAAATGCAGGTAAATACACAGAGCATGTTCATAGAGAGCCCCAGAGAACCACTGGACGTAGACCTGAGTGGGCAGTTTGCTAACATCCAAGGTGAGTGACCTTGCTGCCACAAAGCAGCCTTGGAAGGGGCCATGTACACTTCCCTAAGAAATACTCTTTAGCTGCAGTGCAAAACATGGTCATGGTCTTCCTTTTGAGATAAAGGAATTTGAGACAATACAAGTGAGGGTGATTTCCCCACATCCCTAACCTCAACCTGTTTATCTCACAGCAGACATTCCTTGGAAAAACTCAATCCATCACTTCTACTCACAAATTGTTCCATGCAGTCTAAGAGAGTGCATTCGTCCAGATGCATCACTGTCATCTGCATTTTTCTTGCAGACTCCTGTATGCATTGCTACCAATCACTGCCAGAAAACCCAGCAGGGGACTGGCACACCTTGAGTCTCACCCAGTTCAACTGCCCTTGTGCGTCTGGGCTGCACTCCCTCTCACAGGGACAGTCATGGGCACTTGCAATTTCAAAGTAATTATGTTTTTGAAGAAATGAAGTAAAGCCTATAGGCTGTGATGGTTAATGAAAAGCCATCTGCTGGAAGTTTTAAGGAATATGATGGGTTCTCTCAAGGAAAGGGAACACACTTGCCAGAAGTTGGTCACCAAGCAGAATAAGTTTTTAAATGGCTACGACTTTAACTTGGCCAGTCAGAGTGGAAATTTATTCAGGCTTTGAAGTTGGTAGCAGGTAAAATATTCATGAGTCAAAAGGGCTCTTACTTCAGAGCTGAGCTTTTCTGCTGACACCCAAGCTAAAAAAAATATGACTAAACAAAGCTCAGATGGGTTTAAACTCCTAACTCCAAACCACAGTAAAGTCCATAAGATTTCCTCAAACTTTCTACTTAGACCCTGAAACAGTAATATCCTCTGGTCAGGGATGTTGTCTTCCCTTAGGATGATTCTACTGCCCCATAAATAACAACTTGTACCAGAATCAAGCATAAACCAACTCTCCAGCCACGCAGGGTCTCAAAGCTTCAACTGGTTATGTGGGAGGCTTGGGTCCTACACTAATTTCGAAAGCCTCTTGAAGGAACCCAAACATGACTTGTTTGAATTACCATAATATCATTCAAATCTCAGGCTGTTTACACATTTTTATAAACATAAGATCAAGTGCAAACTACCAGCACTAGCCTGAGTCTGGATCCAATCCTATGATTTTATTTGGATTTTTTAAATAGCCTCACAGCCCGAAATACTCGGTGAAAAACAGTTTTGTGTGAATCTAATGCATTTCAGACTGATGCCTTTAGTTCTTTTCTTAGCATCATCTTCTGTCACATTTCACAGGGAGGAGCAATCTAAGATACAGAAGCAGATTTTTTTTCCTGTATCTCAGAGAGTTGCTGAAAGAAATCACACCAAGTCAGTCATGGAAGGCAAGGAATCCGGGCAGTTTGTCCTTGCTGCCACACAGCAATCTCACCACAGGGTGGGAACAGAAAGGTAAGGTTGACAAGGTGACTTAGAAGCTGCTATGGAATCTTCTGTGAGGGTCACAGACTGACAAAGAAATGAGCCCAGCATGCTAAGGGCTCTGTATGCCTATGATGGCACAAGACAAAAAATTCTAAAAGGAAAGGCCAAAGGGGAAGAGGAGGCAACAGACACTGTGTGTGCCAGTGTTCAGGCTGATGTGCCATGAAGAAATGCTCACATCTTGCTCTCTGATAGAGTTAGCAACTCTGCAAGGCAGGCAGAGGGAAGGAAGAGGAAAAGGGGGAATCCATAGTCAAGGAAAGCAAGACAGAGAGTAGCACAGAACTGAATCACTCAGCTGTCAACAGATATGCTATTCTTTCCACTGTCACATGGAGCAATCAGGTTTTTTCAACAGGGACACTCGCACTGTGTGGCTGCTCATATGACCCCTCTCACCCCTGGAAACTCTAAGAACACATTCATGTGACAATCCTGGTCTAGCTATTTCTCTGTGGAATGCACTACCTCCTTGCTAAAACCATCATTTTTAACAAAAATCTCCTTTTATTCTGGTGTTTTAAAACCCTTCAAGTAGCACAGTAAATACATTGCCCTAACACCATGTATAGTTTTTCCCTTGGTTTACAGCAGCTTGAATGTTTCTTATGCTGTATTTACAATTCCTTTGTTTTTTCACATCCCTTGCAGAAAAAACCCAAACCAACAAATCTACTCCCTTACAACAGCAGAGTTCAAAAGAAATTAATAATGTCCCTGTGATCACAGTAGTGTTTGGGACTGTGAGAAGTAAATTCCTTTCAGTTCACCCAAAAAACACCTACTGAGTTCTGCAGCTGTTAAATATATGTTATGTTCCAACATAAAAAAACCCTTTGGTCTCTTTACTTCCTTCTCTTGCTGCCATTGCTTCAACTTCCTCTTTCCATTTTATTTTTCTGATCCCAATAAACAAGACAGAGTTTTTTAATCACTGTAAAGGACTGATTTTATTTTCAGCTTATTTTGTGGTGCAGGTGTTACTGTGGGCTAGCAGTGATCTGACATCTTAGTTGCATTGCAGCTGGGGTTCTGCTTTCATGTCTCTGGCAGAGCTGTCACCTGACTTGGTTCTTCTATGTACTGTGTGTAATTCATATGAATTACCTAAATTTCACCAATTCTTCAAAGTTAAAGCAAAAATAGTGAAGAAAAGGTCTCGATTAGCACTGTCTCTCAATACATCTCTTGAAACAAAGTCAGGCAGCAGAGGCTGCTTGGCCTGATCTTTGCTTTTGAGAAGCTCCATTTTCAGCAGTGCCAGATTGAAGTCCTGAGGTTTCTATTGTACTATCACATATGAACTTGATATTGTAAGAGGAGGATTGAGGAACTTCAATCACTTCAGTAACTCTGCCTAGCCCAGCAAGCAAATGCAGCTGTGCAGAAACCACAGAGCCACATCTTCCAGCCAATCCATATTTCCCCTGATTTCCCCAAGAAAACAGTACTTCCGTTTATAAAGGAAGACTGAGCACAATCAATTTGATCTTCAAAAGTAATTCCCTCCTGTCACTCCACTGGTGTTGTGTCTCTCTAGTCAGTGCAAACAGGAGTCATATGCCATGACTAGCATAACTCCTATCAGAAAGCAGACTATGGTAAATGACTATAACATGGTCATGTGAGCTTCCTCCAACTCACAGCACAGTGGCTGTGCACTGTCATGTTTTTCTTACACAGCACTTTCCTGCCCAGGTATATTCACTCTTGTGTACACTCACTGTGTGTCTCTTTGTACTCAAGCCTGTGTCACACACACTATTTGAAAAATTACCCTAAACAGGCAAATGACAGCCCAGAGCACTTGAAAGCCATCATGAATCCCAGAGCTGCCTAATAGCCTGCATGTGCTGAAAAATAAGAATTTCAATTAGTCTGACACTACGTAGTTAGGATATGTTGATTTTTGAACTGCTACATTAAAACACAGAACTTTTTACTCCTTCAGGTAAAGGTCTGCTACAAAATTAAAAGAAAACTAAGTTCTAACCAGGCAAGAGATACAAAAAGCACACCTTTGATGAGCTTTTGTGAGACAGTGCCTCAAGTCCCAGAGGCATTGTGACTAGCTCTAAGTCCAGAATGAGCTTGAGGCATAATTAGGAGGCGAACCCAATGTTTTAGATGTCATTTCTATTAGTGTAGAAAAACCAGAACCAAAATAGCAACTCAGAATTGAATAGTCTTCTCAGCTATGGCTTTGCAAAAACAAATTGTCCCTTGAAAGGATTTGCCCTGCCATGTGAGAGTGTTAAATAACTCCCTAAACAGAGAACAAGTAATCTTCTGTGAATTCATTCAGAACGAATGTGTTCCCATGGGGATCCTTTGATGTCTAGTACGAGGAGATCTCATACTACAACCTTTCCTTGTGGATTGATTCTTGTCTCTTCAGCTGCATTACTCATGCAGAAGCTGAATTTCCTTCAGCCTTCTGTTGTACAAATGTGTAAGCCCACAGTGACAACAGAGTGGGGAGAAGAATAACAAATATATAATATGCATAAAAAAAAAGAAAAATCTACAAAAGTAGACTGGAAGGAGAAACCACCAATACTGCTGATACATGAAACATGTTCGAGTTTCCCTGACAGTTGCATCCAAGTCCAGCAAGCTTTTGAAAACCTTTTTCTTATTACAGAGACCAATGTGAAATCCTGAAAGCAACCAAGCTAAACAACTGGATGATTCAGAAACAATTAGAGAAACTTATTTAATTGAGTGGTCAGGGCAAAGTCCTTCAAAAATATTGAATGCTGTAGGTCGCATTCATTTCTTGAAAGCTCACTATACCCTAAATTCATAGTGAACATGTTTATCCCACCAACCTTTTCAAAGTTGTCTTATGACTAAAATTGCTAGACATTATTTAAATAAACAGAACTGGATATTTTGGTGGACGCAGGCACCAGAACTTGACAACTACTATCTCTTGTGTCTGTGCAACTGAAATCCGATTTTAATTTAAACTTTGTTAAGCCGCCACCACTGCGTCCACTGTGCCAAAACTAACCTCATGTGAATTGGGGTGCCATCTGTAATATGAGGGAACAGCACCTCAAGATACCTGTCCACTCACTCATTTGACAAGCTGAAAGACAACCTGTTACATTCCGGGCTATCATCAGGCTACTACAACCACTGCGAACAGTGCTTTTGGAATCAGACAGCAGTGACCTAACATCCAAGTCCAAGGGAGTTAATCAACACCACCAGAATTAGTCCAATGCTGAGATTAATTCTGTAAAAATAACCATTTTCAGACCATCTTTGTAAATCCATTTTTCTCATTCTTGCCTGGCATGTCTTGCCACCTAGACCTCCTGTTCACACATTTAATGCTACAACACAGTTTGCACACAGTATTTTTCTATAACAACAATCTGTGGATTTTCAAAAGTCAATAAAGCAAAGCATAAGTGTAACAACAGGCAGAGGAAGTAATAATGTCACACATACTATCTGCATTTTTATGCCTACAGAACACATCTGATAGAAAGGGATAACTTAATCTGCATTAATTTAGTCAATATTCTGGCCCACAAAGTGAACTATAACTAGACCTGCAGGATCAAAGCTATGAGTTAACAGTCATAGGTAACTTGACACTAATTTTAACTAGTAGAGGGAATATAAAAAGAAAACTGAAAGCAGATACAGGTGTGTGTGAATTGAGAAAATCTGTCTCCTCTCAGTATAGACTGTCCTTCTGATACAAAATCACATCTTCAACTAACATTCATGAAATAGTCTGTGGCTGTTGTCCCAGGAACTGGGCTTAATGACAGAGCAGTCTATGTGGACAAAGATCATAAGCAAAAGGAGAGCTCCTGAGACTGTTGGCCAGGTCAAGCTGCAAACTTCTAGGGGTTTCAGTAGGAGAAGATATTAGATTCCACTATAAAATGAGTTTTATTAGGTCAAATAATCAGACAGTGTAGGACACAACTAACACATTGACTTCAAAGAAAGTTGGCAAGTTCCATCATCTGTCCCAAGAGTCTGTGTTTTACTGTTTTGGAGTAATGGAGAATATGTCGATTAATGAGCATATTGCTTAGTAGTTCTAGTACATAATAAGAACTGACACATACTTGAAGTCTGGGTAAAAGTAGTGGCTGAATGTATATCACATAAGGTAGCTTAGTCTTTAATTATGGAGAAAGCATCAATCAATACTATCCTGAGGCAGCAGCTGCAGAAAAGTTGCTTTTCACTACTGCTAAATCATTATCTTTCCACATCTACACGGCTTCCCTGCACTTTTTACAGGAGTGATCTCTGAATTGTGCAGTGAGTGACCAATGCCAAAGCTTTACAAACCCACCGAGTGGTGAACAAAGCCCTTTAGAGCACACTAAGCCCATCTTATGTCAGTCAGGCCAGTCTCCTGCTGTTCAGTAAAGGCCAGATACTAAGACCTGCTGAGCACCTTCTGTTCAGTTTAGCACAAGACTCAGATGCCTGCCAGCTTTCAGGATTTAGCTCTGAGCTAAACTCTATTTTTGTATACTCATTAGCACACAAACTTTCTATTTTTCATGCTAGCAATGCTTTTCATCAGGATAAGCCCAGAGACACTAATGTTGGCTGATTTAGGAAGAAAGGTTATTTTCTCTTTCTTGTAATTTCTATCAAAACATTTCTACTCTTAGAAAATAGAATTGTCTATTCAACTGGACTTTACCATCTGGAAAACCAAACAAGTTTTTCAGCTGGCAAAGATCAGTGTTGATCTCTGTACCAGAGTCAACTAATGCAGTTTTGCCTCTCAGAAGCTCATGTTATCTTGTTCAGGGCCTGTTGTGGTCTCTGTACCAGAGTTAAGCACTGCAGTTTCACCCCTGTGAAGCTCATGTTATCTCTTGCAATGCCTGTTCCCTGGAATAACATCACAGTGTCTCTCAGTTGAACTGCTATGGATAATCACTGCAGAGTATAGTAAGTGCAAGATGATAGATTGACTGTTACTAGTCAGTTACCTGATGTCAGGATGAGATTCAAGAGGGAATTCTGTACAGTTGCTGCTTTTTCTAGATTGAAAAGTAGTGTATATATAAAATAATGCTATGTCATCTTTCTATGTGTTTTCCCCCATGAGAGCAATTTCATAGACTAAGGATAAAACAAGGAGTTTTATGCAACAACTTTCACAAATAGTAAGGCTCCTGTCCCTATCCTTTGGAGCGTTTGTAATATAGCTTAACTGCCATGTTAAAACTGTTTCAAACAACTTTCAGCTTTGACCTGAGCTAACAAGGTGAGAGCTCACCTTCAGATTGCTGTCTGAAGCAATATTCAACAGGTGGCTTTCCACACTATGCAATGTGACTTGAATGACTAGAGAGAGAGAGAGAGAGATCCCATATGACTCTGGAAAATATATTGCAGATTTTTTCTCCTCTTGTATAATCACTAATATTTCACTGTCCGGTAAAGATTGCACGTGTCACCTGCTGATGACAAATTATATATTTTGCCCTTTTGGCACTTGAAATGTAGGTTTCTTTCCACCCTGATTACAACCTCAGATGTGACACTTTACATGGTTTAGAGGTGTACACAGTGGTGCTGAACTGACGGTTAGACTCGATGATCTTAGGGGTCTTTTCCAACCTTCACAATCATATTGTTACACAAATCTTTAGAGCCATCCTTCTTTTTGACTGCAGATATAAAAAGGAATTGATCTCTCCCCCAGGGGCCTCCATGAAAAGGAAAACATGGTCAGGCAGCACGCTTGAGAAAACAAGCCAACTACCCTTGCCTTTGATCTTATTACAAGGGAGGTTTTAACAAACCACCAATGACCACCCTTCACTACTCATCCTTGAATCTACAACACGCAGTGACATGTCACAGAGCCCAGAAATCTGGGAACTACCATTTAGTTTATTTAAGAACCTCAGGGAAAAACAAAAGAAAGCCCCAGGAGCAGCAGCCAACTGTGACAGAAGGAACCCTAGCTTCCTTCATGATGACCCAGTCCTCCCACACACTCTCATTTAAGCAGTGGCATATCAATTACAGCATAAATTAACTGCTCGGTTGGGTTAGTAGGTTATTAAGCACTGAGAAGCAGTCCAGCCTGTACAGTTAAGAAAGACAGAAAAGACAGAGGCAAAGTTGCTCAAGGGAACCTTTTACATCAGTTAAGTGAAAAATTACAAAAATACATTGTATGCTGAACTCATGACTCACCCTTGAGACTAATAAAAGAATGCTTTCAATATTTACTGTATTTATGGTATGGAGAAGTACAGTTCCATTTTATATGTCAAGTGACATTCATAAACTTCTATCACATTGCCAGTTATAAACCTACTGTTTTGTTCACTCAAGGTTAAAAAGGATTCCTGAAGGGATGCTCTGCACACCAAACCAAATCCAAATATGAACAGTGGGAGATTGTTTATGTGGTTTCATTAAGACACCTCAATGTTGAATGAACACTCACATTGCTTCAGCTTGTCCTGTGTCATAGCTGCCATGTCTATGGCATGTGTCAGGATGGTTTGACTGACAAGTGACATTCTAAGGATATTAATCTTTAATACTATGCAAAATTGTGATGGATGAGGTCATATATGAAGAAACAAGACAGACAAAAATCTCCCAATGGAAAATGTTTTTTTCCAGTCTTACTCTTCGAGTTTCAGTTTAAAATAGTAACACAAATCAGCATCAGGTTCTCACCTGGTAAAACTACTGTAGCCTTGAAAATATTGCTTGACTTAGGGCCAGAAACATGTGCTAGACAGGCAATGCTTTGTCAAAGGCTCTCTGACTTGGAAGCTTTCAGACTTTCACCTTAGTTTGAAATACTCCAGGTGTGGAAATCAGAGTTAAAGACTCTGTTAAGATCAAACTGAACATACTAGATGAATGGCCATTTAAAATACAAAAATAAAAACCCCTTTGCCATTGTTTGAAAGACCAAAACCTAAAAGCAGATGACAAACTTCTGTTTGTAAATTCACTTGCTGAAAGTAGAGCTTGTGCAACTCCAGAGGAAGATGAGGCCGGATAGGAAATTAGGGCAGGTACTCAATGAAGCAAATGAAAAATTATCAGACCTTCTGTCAGTCTCGCTTTCTTGCTTAGTTCCTCTCTGTGGTCTGTAGAAAAACATGAAAATCTCTACCTTTATCAATATCTTATGTTAAAGGTCTTGAGACGATTAAATGAAAGCCAAGGCATATGCAACTGGTAGCACAAAATCATTGAACAGAAATGAAGAAATTCAGTACAGCCTCTTGACAGCTGCAACAATTTCTGGGAACTGAGAGATATTGGGCATTTGAAACTACATTAAGAAATTACTGTCCTGTGAGGGGTGATATTTACACAACCTATTAGAGAGATCTGAGCACCAGGAAGCTTCCTTTGATATCAGTGGCAGTTGCCAGATGCACTGTACTACTACAAATAAATTACTGCAATGCTTTCACCTCTGGTGACCTTCTCAAGAGGCCTGTTTTGTTAAAACTTGTCAATTCTGAAAGGGAGTTGCACAGCTGAGTAACCATTTGGACTTTTAGTAGAAACTCTCACATTATAAGACTATTGGCTAAGAGGGAAAACTCAAATTGATCTTTTAGGTAATTTTGACACTAAAATTAGAGACACAATATTACTGTGTAGCAGATAAATTGATATTTGAGCAATAGAGGTACTTCTACTTCCACCACATAACTATGCATTTCATGATTTTGATCATAATGAGGGGTTATAAGGAACTGAATTTTTCAATAGGTTAATTTTCTAAGTAGTTCACACAAGCTCAGTGTTGGTCCACCTTTTCCATCCCTTCTCTTTGTTAGATGGGATGTTTCTGTGACTAACATCACACTCAGATTCGAAAGATTGCGATTGTCTCCTGGCTACAGTAAAGAGCTTGTGCATGAAGTCCAGAACCACGAATTGGATCAAAACACAACAGGTTCATTTCAGTGAGTTTGAATCAGGCTTTTTGTTATCAATCATCAGAAAGCAAAAAGGTTGGTCATGCTCTCCAAGTTCTGTTAAGTCAACACCAAATATTACAGTCAATGAAAATATCAGAGGAGTAAAAAGCTACAACTTTACAGCCATGTTTTCAGAAGAGATTGTTAAATTTTACATGATTGCCACATCTGGAGAACTGGAAATAAAGATGTATTCAGTTCAGATTTTTCAGAAAAAACCCCAACCAACCAGAAATGCTGATTACAGAGTCAAAAGACTAATTTGAAATGAGCCAAAGAGCCAGAAAGTGTATCTAAAGGCTACTACTAAAAATCCACCCAGCTGACTGGGCCTTTCCAACACTGCATGCTTCCTCTTATTCACTATGTTTAGCCTCAGTCTTAAGAGACTGCCTGTACAGGTTTTCTGTGCAGGAACCTGAAAGATTATTATGATGTGAGACAGCTGATCTATGAAGTCATAGCTAGTTTAAGTGTGACTGTTCACAATCAAAAGCTAGAAAACTGTCATTCAAACTGTCAGAAACCAGGTAAAAAATCAACAAGAGGAAAGGATACATGTGGAATTCACTGCAGAAGATGACTGTGGGTCCCAAAAACTGACCTGAGTCCAAAAGGAAACTGACCAATTTCAAAAAAGAGAAATCCATCTCTCACTGAGACAAAGTCACATACTGAAAATACTTCAAAGGCACAAGTCTCACCTAAACATGCACCATCCAGGAGCCACTCTGGCAGTCTCACTCCCACTATCCCAGACTGTCACTGCAGGGACGGAAGCCCTGAAGCAGTTCAGGGACCTGATGGGTGCCCCACCTAACTCCCTACGCATGACACACTCACACAGTCAGGCAGGTTCCTCTCACCAGCTGGACACCAGGTTTCCCAAAGCAGAGTCCCAGACGTCTGGATCCTTGAAACAATTTAATTGTGCTGCAGGGACAGCTGAACAGAAACAGCCTGAGCTGGTACCTCTGAGGAGGGACACCCCCAAAAAAAGAATCCTTGTGCTTTACCATTACAGTTTAAGTGCATGGTAGCTGGGGTCTTCCTGCCAAATTGGTGTCAATTCACAGCACCTTGCCTGGGCCTTCAGACGTTTTCCAGTGCCCAGAACACACCCTGCAGCTCACACCCCGAGCCACCTGCACTAAGTGTATTCCTTAACAATAGACAGGTTGCAGACTACAGCCATCTTGGTTCTGACACTGTATGGATAAAGATCATCTTGATCAGATATGGTTTTTTGTACTGACCCATACTCTTTTCCCATAATGTGCAGTCTGTTCATCACAGCTGTTATTGTCTGCACATACAATTCTTATGCTTCCTTAAAACCAATGGAGATTCATGTAAAACAAAAGACTGGTTTGGACATATGCAAACACCCCAAGTTACTCATAGAAGGAAAGGGCAAGGCTTCCTGAGTAACCACACAAACATGACCTGAAATAAGAGAAAGGCCACATTTACATGTTGCCAAGTAATGGGTTATGCAAACAATCAAACCAAACTTCAACACACATTTTCCTGGTGTTCCTGAGAATACAGAGAGGTGTAATCCTAAAAGGCAATTTTCATGGTTCATGCATTTCCTGGTGGGCTGGCTTCAGCAGCCCCATGATCAGGACAGCTGTTATTTTTCTCATGGAAAGTGTGTAGGTGTGCAATAGCTTTCATACCAAAAACCTTTTGGAAAGTTACTAGTGAAAGGAAAGGTGCAATTTCTTTTCACAGTCCACATAGAACAAGGAGAAATCAACAGACCTCATTGCCATAGAATCAGTATATAAACAACTCGGAAGTAGTTTTCCTAGACTTTAATAGCAGGTATGCTTCATACAACATTTAATATAATCACCCCAAACTCTATCTATCTATGATATAGCCTTGGAGTTACTAGAGACAAAAGAGGGCTTGGGGTGTCAGACCAATGGGAAAAGGCAAATGCCATTAATGAAAGCATGAAGGATATTGACAATATTAGGAACAGCAACCCTCAAACCATGCCTTACAAAGCACCTGTGTATGACATGGATATATAAAGTCAATCAGATATTAAAAAATCAGAGTTGTAGCCTGAGGACTGCCACAAAATATTAATGCTTAATCTATAAGCTGTATTTCAGTCCTTCTGCCAACACTCGAACTATAAAGATAACATTTAAGGT
This sequence comes from Pithys albifrons albifrons, assembly GCF_047495875.1. NCBI lineage: Eukaryota > Metazoa > Chordata > Aves > Passeriformes > Thamnophilidae > Pithys > Pithys albifrons. The sequence goes on from NC_092462.1 coordinate 17,211,569, forward strand.
AGCAGTCAGATCATAGTTCCTACAACTCAAGCAGATCCAGGTGCATGCCAGGAGGGAGCTCCTAAGTTTATTCAGAATGTGAAGGGTGAAAGTAGAAACCTGGACACAAACCCTCAATATTTTGCTTTGAAAACAGTTAAAAATTAATCCTAGCCTTAACTGAGGTATCAACTGAAATGAACATATCAGGAATAAATCTCAAATACAGTAAAAACTCTAGGCTTAAAACTGTGGTATTCCATAAAGAGCTGCTGAAGTCAAAGCAGAGATCACTTTGTGTTAAATGAGTGGACTTGGGCCCTGGGCTGCTGTGCTCATGGTTTGCCAATTTCCATTGCTCTATTCAACTGAAACACCAGATGTTAAAAGAAGAAAACCAATTATTTCAGAAACCTAGTAGTTCTCCTGCAACAGTTTAGGATATTGTCACAATCACTGAAGGTGACACACTATTTTAGATGAAGAAATAGGGTTTGCCAACCCTGTGTCAGACTCCTGCTGCTCCCAGTCTGATGACCCTGTACTCTTATCACATATGTCAGAGGAATAACCAACTCGAGTTGAGAAAGGATAACTGTATCCCTAGTAGGATCAATCTCTCCGTTACTGGAAATCTAAGTGCACAACTCCTTCACACATTTCTATAGTCCTTAATGTGTTGCAACTAAGGACTTTCTTGTTGACAATATAAATATGCAATTCTCTAACTCCTACTATGCAATGAGCATCTGTTTTCATTGAATTGTTGACATTAAAACCTTACTCTTCCACCTTATCTGCTTGCAATAAAGTAAACCACATCGGTGCCAGAATTCTTACTTCCAACATGGACTATTTGGCACTGGCTTGAGTTTAATCTCATGAGCTATGACACTTGAAATCTTTGCAGCTTTGGAAGGTCCTGCCAATGCACTGTAAACTCTCCTCGATTTTGCTAACATGTACCTGGATGCCACTTGCAAATTCTACCCCCTAGATGCTGACCTCTTCTGTTTGCCAACCTACTAGCAGAGGAAGCAAGTTTATTGTTTCGATTTCTCATCCTAATTTTGATAGCTCATGTCAAAGAAAAAAATATGCAGAATTTGGATTTCTTTTCTCCTGCAATGAACAGCAGAACACAAGACAAACAGGAAATGTGTGAAATGTGGAAAGTCAAACCAGACATGCAAAAAGTGCTACCTATAGGCAGGAAACAAATAACTAATGAGAACTATCTTCTGTGTCACTAAAAGAGCAGGCAACAATAGACTTCTACTGAAGAACATGCCAGATTAATCAAGAAAAAAAATGTTTTATTTTCAAAGGCCTTTATTACTATTGTAGCTTTAGTTCTTTCCTTACCTTACATTTAAAGAAAATTCAAAGTCTGTCTTTTGTATATGTGGCACTGACCTTGTTAAACCTAAGCTAGGGATCACAGGTAATTCCTGTAAGTAACACTGAATACTTTCTGAGTATAACCTAGAAGCCAAATTGTGTCAGTGTTTTAGGAGCAGGACTTTCCCCTTTTGCTCAAGGTGAACAGTCAGAATCCTGCAGTCTGTTTTTTGCTTATTACTCACCCCATAGCCATTTTCTAAAATATGTCACTTAAAAATGAGTTATGCAGTCCCCAGTTTAAACCAGTAAGCAAAAAGGTAATTTGAAATCTTCAGTTCTGTGATAACAATAGAAACATACCCCAAAGACCATGCAGAAAGACTGGCACAAACTCTCTCCAGAATCTAGCAGCTTTTTGCATTTCATTTTGTCTGGGAAGACAGGAATTTAGAAAGGAATAGGCTTTGGAAGACATCCTAATGGTTAAAACTAGAGAAAAACTGAGCCCAAGTAGGGCTTTTATAGAAGTTCGGTGTGGTGGTGTTTTCAGAAACAACATTCACAGGAAGGTACCTGCCTGAATACTGTTCTATAGAATAAATACACTTCCCCTCAAACCCCAGTATGACAATAGTATCTTAGCATGACAGGTTTACCCTGGTTTCTCATAAACTATTACTAAATCCTGGGATGAGTAGTGGTAGGTGTTAAGGCCTGTTAAAGCCTCAGAAACAAGAATAAAGAAAAATTACTTTAAAGCAGCAGATACCGCAATCTTATGAGTCCTCAGAAATCCAAGTAGGTTCTCCAACAGCCATTTAAAGCTGATGTTTTCAGCAGAGATGTAGTTAACCTACCACTAAGCAATTATACCAATCTTCTCTACTTTGTGTCAAAAGTAGAGTGTCCAGTTGCTGGGAGAAGCAAAAAGCATGGCCTTCCCTGGACCACACTCAGTGCCAGTCAGTGTGGGCCAAAGACTCACATGGGCTCATGAGGCTTTTGCCTGTGAACTTATCACAGTGGTACTGCTCATGTTTCTACTGCACTGCAGTTAAGAGCAGCTATTGCTCCTGAGAGGTGGAGAAAGCAATCACATTGAAGTGTGCTACAGTGGCTTTTAAAAACAACCAGAAATACTAAGGACAGCAAGCTAAATTCAGCATTACTGGAGCCTCTTATCACAAGGAGTTGGAGTGCTAACTATATGTTTGTGACAGCTCAGCCTAAATAAATAGCAGTTTCTATTTGCACACATTCAAACTTTCTTCTTTTTGGGTTTCTTGTTCTGTGTTTCTATTATGGAAACATCAGTTCTCATAGCTAGGGCTGTGTGACAGGTGGGTGCACTCCTGTTACATGCTCTCTGCTTCTCTGGAGTCCTGCAGTTTCAGGCTCCAATGGTTCTTTCTGTACCTGGTGATCACCGTGAAACAAAAACTCAGTTGAAATTTGTGGCCTTTTATGTTAGCACCACACATTAGCCAAAATAAAACAGAATATCATCCCAAGGACTCCAAGCCTTGAGTCAAACACAGTATCTACCAGATAATGAACACTTTAAAGAAATCAGTCTATCAGTGACCACAATTAGGCATTTGTAAAATAAATATGGAAAACACATCTGGAAACTTTAGGTATTACTATACCCCTTTTGTGAATTCCTAATCCAGGTGTACATTCTGCTTGTTAGCCATAAAGGCAGGACTAACTACCTCAGGCAACAAAACCCTTCCTATTCCACACAGACCATGTCAAGTATGCTCCTGAATCACCCCTGATTGCCATCATGATTGTTTCTTCACGCTACATTTTAATTTTCAATATATTTTCTTGCATATGTACTGGTAGGGTCCTTACAAAGGACAATCTAGCCTTTTCTTCTTTTTGCTTTTATAGAGACACACATCTACATTTTCTTTGTGGTGGTTTTGATCATCTCCGATAAGAGTCTTAATAAAAGATAAAACCCAGAACTGAAAATATGTCCTCTGCTGTACAGAGATATATATAACTCTTAAACCAGCTGCCCTTGCTTTCTCTAAATGGGTTCCAAAGAGGACACACACACAAACTGTAAGGTTTCGGATGATGAGTTTGCAGTGGACAAATTACTGTGCTGGATATGAATTCACCAGTCCAGACCTGTCAATGGCTCTGTACTTCGGCTTACACTGAGTGTGTGTGCTGTAATCAACAAAAAACTGGCTCCTCAAGCTTGAAAAAGGAAATAAAACCCAGTCCCAGCTTTTGACAGCAGTGTTTTGTATAATTTCAGCCAATTCAAAACCAAGTAGCATTTCAATATCTGTTGCACTGTATATTTGCAGTGCAGATCTCAAGATTAAGGCTTTCATTTTAAGGGTCTTTCCTTTCAAAGGCGTAAAATCCTTCTGACCCACAGATCTCTGGTACACCATCTGTCCCTTCTGATTTTCTTCTGTTACACAAGACAAATGTGACGTGACAAAGCTTACAAAATCAGCTCAGGTAACAATAGTTTCAGTGGCACATCCTCTTTCTTTTTTTCAAACCAAGAACTCTGTATAAACTTCTATTATAAAACCTTTCCTTGTGAGAACAGATCCTCACAAATACTCTTCATTAATGCTAAAATTCCCCCTTTAATACTGTGTTTTTAATTCATCTAAATGTTTGTCCAAGGGACAGACTGCTTCAGAAGCCAATTTAATGTATCACACCACCATTAGCATACTACAGATCGGCAACAGACTGTGGAAAGCAGATGTTTCTCTGTTATGATCCTTACAGGCACATCACAGCCAAAAGCTTTTCCAGTGAGTCACATTTTCACAGATGTCATATTCCTTGTGTTGTGCTTGGAAGTGAAGGCAAAACACTAATGACCCCTGGCAGACTTTTGCCTCTCCCACCCACACCCTTGGGTGGGTCCAGGGAGATAAAGATAACTCAGAAGCTGTATGCAGACCAGAAAAGTTCCTCTTCAGAGACAAAGTGCCATTGATTTGTGTGACATGGCCATATTTCAGAGCTTGACTTCTGCTTATGACACAAGCTTTCCTTTTCTTCAAGAGATGAAGATTCTCTTTTCTACCTCATGTTCCCACTGGTGAAGAGCCAAAAATCAGTCAAATTTGCAGGTTTCAAGGCAGAGGGAACCAGAATGCTCTTGTTATGGGCTGCTATGCAATTATTGATACTCCCTTGATCTGGTTATGATTATAAATGGGCAGACTTTGTTCTGAGCCCAGTAAGCCTCAGGACCCCTTGAATTGCCCTTATATTGCACCAACAGTCACTAGTTTTAATATCTTGCTTCCAGTGACATTCTGCAAGGATATTACAAAGGGGAGTAAAAGACCACCAAGCACATAGATGATAATCTGTCCCCTAGGAAGCTATGAAGCCTTGAAAGTCACACAAATCTCATCGTGCCCCAAGTAAACTGCTTATGCTTATAACAGTCATTGCAATAATACCAGGAATCTGTCTTATCCATTACTTTTACTTCAGTTTATGAATTCTGCAAGGGACAGATAAGTTGGATATTATCTGGGAAAAAAAATTGAATATTTTTTACTTAGCATGAGAAGATAACCTTGAACTATCCTTGTCTGGACATTAACAGCATTAATTTAACCATTTCATTAATTCAAAATGTAGCATAATACAATTTTTAAGTATAATTTCAGTATTGTTTCACTGAGATTGCATAGTATACACAATATTTTTCTGAAATATTTTCAAAAAAGATAAGGTTTGGAGATTTACTGTTATTTCACACTGTCCATTCACAATTAGAGTGCAGATGTAAAAAGATAATGAACAAAACATATGAAAAATAATTTAGAGATGTGCTTTCAAAGTGTGGATGCTGGTCACTTCTTTCCTTTTAACCAGATGGAATAAGCATCAAAGATACTGTAGTGAAATTCCTGTTGGCATCAGGAAAGCGTGAAAAAAAGCTTAGCAGAAACCTCAAGATCTGATAATGTAATTCTTTCTGAAGAGGGAAGAGGGGAGGAATTATTCCTCAATCTTTTTTTCTTTTTCAAATGTTGTGTCAATATATTTTCTGATGCTTTTATTGTTGGAGTTGAATTCGAGATCATTTTAACATAGTTGATCCTCAGTTGCTAATGTATCCCCCACCCCACCCCCCAAAAAAAAAAAAGAAAAAAGAAAAAAAGAAATCTTCCTTCTCCCTAGCCAAGATCCAACTCAGCTACCTTTCCATTTCAGAAAACTTAAGTCAGTGTTACCAAGTAAAACTTCTGCCAGAAATATGACCAAAATGAATAGTGGGAGCACCCCCTGCTCTGATCTATAGGATTGTTATTTACAGTATGTTTTAGAATTTTTTCCAATGTGAACTGAAATTATTGAAAATATTTGAGAAATTTTACACTTTCGGTTTTCACCATTACAGGTTTTTTTTTCCCCTACCACATGAATACCTTCCTCTGCTTGAGCATATGAACTTAAGTGCTTTACTGAATTGGAGCCAAAAGAGAGACAGAAATCAGAGCCTTGAGCTTTTTCTCTTGAGCATTATATCATATTACAAAGTTCTCAATTTTCATATTCCTTCCTTATGAACTGCAGCCAAAAAGCAGAATTAGACTTGCCCAGAAAAGAGCAACATTTATTACTTGTCCAGGGTTTTCACTTATCTTGTGTCATTTCACATCTTTTCTTTAGTTTATATGATATTTTGACATCTGAAGATCAGCCCCCATTTCCTTATAGGTAAAAAGGGGGAAACCAATGCCCTTGTGCCAGCATCAACAACTCAACCACAACTAAACATTTACATCAAGCCAGCTATAATTTTTTTTTGAAAAACATTGGCTCTTTAACTTTAGTAACAGTACTCTTTTCTGACAACACATGTCATCTTACCATGTCCATTTACTTCAGAGATACCTGTGTGGATCTATCTATAGTGCATACTGAAAAAGATCTGACTTTTAAAACAGTGTTTCCAAATCTGAGATCGCTCATCCTAACAAGCTACTTCCTCCAGATAATTTGTACAGTAATATTTAGAACTGCATGGATTTTAAATATGTTTGTAAATGCAGTATTGACATTCTATTCTCTTTTCACTTTTGAACCCACAGGATTTCCCAACAAGATTATTATTTTAGGATAATTTCAAACAATCACATGAGAATCTGGAGTTTTCAGGACCGTATTTAATAGCTAAACACCATTCAGGAAGCTGCTATTATGTGTAGGATCTCTCAGCTTTACACCTTTTTTTCCAAAACGCTGCTCAGGTTAACCTCTTCAGTGAGAAGCACTGCTCAAGGTAGCAACTCCTGCACTATTTTCAATGCCCTGATGAGCAGAGAGAAAAGCAGGACTTTAGCCAAGAATGGGATGGAGGGCATCTGCCATAAATGATCTTTCAAAGTAGTATCAAATCACAGAAAATACTCTTAGGCTTTTCCATCATCTACTGCTGGCAGGAAAAAGCTGTCCCAGGGACCTTTGCAAAGAACCATGGCCAACCTCCAAAGCAAGTATGAATCCAGAGATACACATATATGAAAACAGTCCCATGAGCCAGAGCACTCTTCAGCAAAAGAATTGAACAACAGAAATGTCAGAAGGCTAAAGAGAGAACTCAGTTCATGATGTTCAGAAGTGCTGTTTCAGAAGCTCAGTTCTTAGCTGAACTACAAGATAGTAGGCTTGAAGGTCAGAGAGAAGCTGTAGCTCTGAACTGAATCACAATCTCCCTTCTAACAAGAAGGCTGATTAGACTTCTGTTTTAGATGGCTCATCCACTGTACTTAGTCCCTAATTTTATGTTTTTCCACCTATTTACAGAAGTGGAGAAAAATGAGGTATCTCTGGAACACAATAAGGTCAGTTCCCCTCCACCCATGTTTTCATGGGCTAAAATAAACCAATTAAAATATTTGGATCTTGCCTGGACCTAAGAAAAGACCTTTATGCTTAGCCTGAACTAGATATTCAGGTACATGAGTTCTTCTACCTGCAGTATTTCCTAGCTGATCCAATCTGTGACAAAATTATGTCTATGCTAAAAAGTTATGCCTGGCTAAAACTACCACAAGGGGGAAGGATGTGTGTGAGGTATCAGAGATATAAATCACAGGTGGGAAAAAAATAAACACGCAGAACAACCTGGGGCAAAGGACAAAAGGTACCTTGCCCCATTCTTCCTTATCTATGGTTCACAAGCATGACTAAGGAGAAGGGAGAGAGGCACAAAGGAGTTATTCAAGGAAAGCAATATATCTACTACTTGCCTACCCCAGACCTTCTCAATAAGGCTGCTGTGCCTGCCCTTGGATAGAACAGCAAATCACTCCTCAGGTGCTCTCAATGCCCTGCAAACAGCAGTATTTGCAATCACATTCCTCAGAGTCCTCACACCTTTCTATCAAATGCCTGTATTTTCACTGAACACTTGAAAACAAGTACTTTTAAGAGAGCAGCCACCACACAATGAAATCAAGAGTATGTTTCATACTCCTCTTGGAAGGAGATGGCACTCAGGTGGTTTAAGGAAGAAGCCAGTCACAATTCAGGACAGCTCAGAAGTAAAAATAAGCAATATTCAAATCTAATTCACTGTACCATGAGGGTAATTACTTTGACAGGAAGGATACAGCAGGCTGAGGAGAGCAGTGTTTGTCAAAAGCACAGAAATGATGCCAAATTTCCCTTCAGTCTGGCAGCAATTTCTTTACCCTCTGACTTCCCTGCACTCTACCTGATTGTAAACTAATAAGTTATCAAACGGAGCTTGTTTTGTCATTTTAGACAAGGCTCAATAAATTTTCATTAAAAAAGCCTTCTACATTTCACTTCATAAGTCAGGTTTATATAGTGGACAGTCTTATCCAGAAAAAAACACCTCCCTAATGTCTTCACAGGGAGATAATTTAGTAAGTAGCACATACTTTATAAAACTCATTTGTGCAAAGACAGATGGAAGCAATTTAAATCACCTCTTCAATTAGTTCATCTCAAACAGCAGTTATGAACTGGATGGCTCTGAGTGACTGCAGAGGAAATGATCTCTGGGCTTTTAGAATGAATCTCTAGATTGTTAAAAATCAAACAACTAATATGGAGTTAATTAATGTACCAATTTTTAAACTGCTGAAAAAGAGTTTAACATCTGTGAGCAGCTCAGATCACACAACTTGGTGTACTATTTTATCTCCCTTATTTTTATAAATCACTTTTCATTTCACTTCTCAAAAAAAAAATACCTGTGACCATTGAGCTACAGGAGATTGTCATTTAAATGCATAGAATATGACAAGACCTAACACAGGCCCTGAGCTACAACTCAGACACTATACAGAAATGATACGTATAAGCTACTGTTGATAAGAACAAAGAAAGCTAAACTTCCAGAGAAAATACAAATATTAAGATAATCTGGACATTGAATAAGACAAATTTCAGTCTTCAAGTTTGCCAAGTTCAAAAGCAACTAAACCCAGCCTTTGCTGAATTGTACGATCTCATCCAAGCTGAGGATTACTTCTCCAGCATATGTTCAGACAACATGTCTGATATCAGTCAGGGTTAATACATATCTGTTATAATACCAAATAAAAAAATAGTAGTAAGACCTACAAAACCAGTAATAGTGATCTTGCACTAACAGTTGCAAACCCAACTGTTACCTCTTTCACTGACCCATCTTCTATCCGTAAGGGCTCAGGAGACAAGTCCCTAACATCAGGACAAATCATTTTGGTCATATACACAGTTAAATATCAGATAGAACAGAAAGGAATTAATGCAGAGTTGGTTTTTTTTCCTTGCAGTTTTCCTAACTGCTCCAGTCAGGAAAATATTATATAAAAAATATTTTCCATAGCACAATACTATGATGGTTTTAGGGATGGATGCAGCACTATCCATCTAAGAGACAGCAAGTCAGGCCCCTTGTTACTGCCATGTTTATGACTGTCCAAATTTAGGACCTGTCTAATTTCTGTCTCTTATGATCTCATAATTCTCTTTTCACATATACCATCCACTATCTCTTTAAATAATCAAATAACATTCATTAAATTAAACGGATGCCCTCAAGCATAACTGGTTTTTTGCATAATAGTAGACTACTGCCCTGACATAATTTTTGCATAAATTGATAATTTACTCCCCCTGCTGTGTAAGCAAATGTTCTTAATCTGAATTTCTTTGTCTCCCTTCAAAACCCAGAGAGCTGTTAGGGATAAAAATGGCAGTTTTCCCATTTGCAAACCCACCAGCTTCTATGCAGGGTCAAAATGATCTGAGTGAAAACATACCATACTGGGACTTGAGGGTAAGGGAAGCAGCTTGAGCTGACTCTAGAGCTGAAGTCCAAGATCTGATGCTTTGAACTTTAAGCAGAAAACAAACTATGCTTCCAGTTATTTCAAACTGAGCAAATATTTACTGCTCAGATACTCGGGCGGGCAACAAATTGAATTTTCAAGTTGATTTTCCAAAGCAATAATTGTAGTACTGCCTATTCAACCATTTGCGATTCATTGTGCAAACAGATCTATAAGATCCACTGCCTGTGTTTACAGTTCCTGGTCACAGCAGGGGTGAAATAATGTAAGCAATACATTGAAACCAGATTGCTGAAACAACAAACAAAGAACAGTTTCGTGTTAAAAGCGGAAGACTGGGGAGGAGGGTTTTGAATCACTCAAGTGACTTTGCACCTTTGATAAATCAGGGGGAATAGCAGGCCAGTGGTCCTCTAGAATGAAGAGAGTTTAACAGGGCTCGTGTCTCCTCTTATATACATCTGCCAGGATGATGTTTTGGGGATCTGCTAGTTATCGAGGTAATGGAAATAAATTTTCTCTTTGTGTTTTTGTATAAGTTTATGGTTGTCCCAGCTGCCTGTCTGTGCCAGCTCACACAAGCAGAGAACCTAAAGGGACTCTTTTCAGATCCCAACAATCTGCTCCATTGTGAGCAAGTCACAGCTTTGCCAAGTTTATGGGTTGTTTTTAAAGACATCTTTCAAGTACCCCTTCCCCAAGCAGAAATACAGTCACAAAGAGCTAGTAGAAAGCTGGGCCCAAGGGTGAATCAGTTGCTGGCTGAGCCAACAGGATTATTTTGTTGATTTTTTTTTTACCTCTAACATTGCTCTCAACTCTCCACCAAAGCATGGACTGTCTTGCAATAGTTAAATACCAAGCAGAAATAGTGTACAGAAGATTTTCTTAGTTTTATTTTCTTAGTTTTGCCACCTTCATAATATTTGCTTGATATGCCAGGACATACATTATTGCCATGATACTTATGGTACTGTCAGAGTAGTATGTAAATGTTATTTAACCACCATGTCCATATAAGCAACAAAATTTCCGGATAAGGAAACAAAGTGAAGGTCACAAGGATTTCATGTGTACTTCCTATAGGCATTTTCACAGTACAACAAATTGACAAATGCTTACAGGTCTGAAAGCAGTTCAAGTTAAAAACAAACCAAACCAAAATAAACATCACCTAGAGGCAAATTGCATACATTGCATGTATTTCCCTATGCAGCCTTGTAGCATCAGTTGCCCACTGCAGAAATGAGATCACTGCTACTGTTTTGGTAAAATAAGCCACAGATTTATTGCAGTAACAGCAAAGGCATCAGTAAGCACAGAATCACGTTTCATTCTTTTCTTAGGTCTGAAGACGCAAACCCTCACACCTTTGGCTATGAGATCAAAGATCTATCTAACTTTGCTCAACCTACTCATGCCCAAGTTTTGTCACCATGAATTTCCTTTACAGACTTTGGAACTAAGACATAAACATATCCTGGGTCTAGACTTCATGGGGTTTACCGCAGCACAGTTTAAAAAGTCAAGAAAATTATCTTGAACTAGTCCAGCTAAGGGCCTAGAACACCATTACTTTAAAGTTTTCTCTCAGTGAAGAGTTGAAATTTTGCTATTTCCTGTCATGTTCTTGTCAGAGACTGAAATGGTTAATGATTTATGCATTGTAAGAGACTTTGCAGGCTTTTGAATTTTACATTATACCCCTGATGGGCAGTTGGGGCCCATCCCTCTAAAAGTGTAGAGCCCGGAAGAGGCAAGAAGAGTCGTTACTCCACATGAACCCGGCGAATATTGGGGGTTCACAGCCCGCCTGGTGGCTACTTCGAATATTGGGGGTTCACAGCCCGCCTGGTGGCTACTTCGTGGAAAACAACCCTCTGCCTCGGGGGAGGTGCAAAAGGCATGCTGAGAGTATATAAATGAACTGGTGACTTTGAGAGTTTGGGTTCTGTTCCTTGCCCCCACCGCCTGCAGGACTGATGAGATGCAACGCTGGATTCCTGGGTGGTGACTATGTAAATATTTTCATTCTCATTTTTTCTCATCTCTTCTTTTTCCTTGCTGTCCTGGACTCCTCTCCTGTCTTTCTTCCCCCTGTGCATCTTCCCCCTCCCCCATTAAGGTTATTTCTATGTCACATTACACGTAATTGTTAAAATAAGCACCGATTATCTAGTGTCGTTTCACTTTAATCCACTCCAAGAGAATTATTGATAACAACCTAGGTTATCCCTGTCCCCTTTCCCAGGAGCGGGTCGTAACATATTTTGCACACATATACTTATAACCATAGAATACCATTGTGAGTGGACACACCAGAACAAAGTCCCACTGGTTGAATGAGCTTCCTGTACTTGTGCAGTTCAACCTTGACCTTCTGCACAGAAATAGTCTCATCCTTCATTAACAATGTTTCTTTTCAAGCAATAGAAAGGACATAACTGTCAACACTCATGAAACACACTAATTTCTAAGAACTTGGAGGACACATCTAGCATGAAGTATGAAGAAAATATTGTCATTCATATACAAATATCTTGATGATGTTGTGAGTAAATTATTGAACTTCTTGGCACATGCATGGTTATGTTATACTCTGGCCTGTCTGGAACTGATGACGTGCAAGGGAAAAGCTGGCTTTATCTTCTAACATCTTTAGGTTGATCCTCTGCAACAGAGGAATATGGTCATGTGTCTCATGCTGGGTCTTTGTGACTGTACTTTCTACATGGCTTTCTGTCAGGCTTTTCATCTCTTATGCAAGTGACCAGATAAAACATATCCTGCTCTCCAGGGATTAAGACATGTCTTAGAGTCAGGCAGGTTGCTCTCCTCCAAACTCCAGCTTTTCATTCAATTTCTTAAGCTTGTGCAGTAATTCATTAGCTCCAGGCAGTCTTTCTGGCCTGAAACCATCAGAACTAGTACTTGACCTGAAATTACAAGTAATTCTGTAATTAGCTTTAAACAAAGGTCTCTGCAATAGGAAGTTAAGTACCAGGGCCTTAAACAGTGACCAGCACAGCAGACATCTTTCACTCCTTTGCTTGCAATACAAAACCAGCTTTCCAGACAGAAAAAAAGCCAAGCAGGATGTTGAAACACTACAGAAATGGTCATTTGCAAAAAGGTTCTGTTTTGTCTCTGACAAAAGACACTTAAGAGTGGCATGACAAGTTTTCTCTTCTCAAATAAATTGTTCCCAATTGTAGAACTGCATTAATTCCCTGAAAACACAGCTACAGACCAGAGAAAGCAATTAACAACCTAAGCACATGATAAAGCCTGAGGGATATGCAAACCATACACGAAAATCATTGCCTTTGGAATGGGCCAAAGGTCCAGATGCTGCTGCTGGCTGAGAGCTCCTCAGCCTGGTTACACAGAGCAATATGCTGAGGCAGTGGAGAGTGGGTTGAGTGTCTTTTTCTGAGAAAGTTCTCCTGTCAGAACAGGCAGCTGGAGGAACTACACCACACAGTGACACCTGAAAGGACAGAGCATAGCTGGTACCCTCACCACATCCACTCTCATAACAGCACCACGGTCAAGCGCCAACTCTGTCTGTACCAGGGGTTATGACAGGAATATGAAGCATACTGGAGCTCCTCCTGACCTTCACAAGCTGAACCAAAGCATCCTATGATTTTCTCCTGGTGGTTTTCCATTTCTGAGAATGACTAATATAGATTGGAAGTTTTTGTGCATCCAGAAGAAAATTTGGAGTGCTCACTGAAGACAAGGAAAAGATTTTAAAAACTTATTTTCTTTGAAGATTGTATGATCTAGGATAGTTAAAAAAATGAAGAGATGAAATGTCAAGTCAGTGTACACAACATTTAGCTGAAGGTAATATCATTTTCCTGCATTACAATTTTTTTTTATCTTGTTTCTCCCATGTTGCAAACAAGTAATCAAAACACTGAATCCTCCTGTCTTCATTTTCAAGTATTAAGATTCTCAGAGACAGCTGTTCTATTTCCTTCCTAGAAAAACATTTTGAGTTTCATTCTAGTTTTCTATTCAGCCTCAGAATTTTTTCGTGCTACAGCTGACTCACTACCTATAAAACTGACATTGTACTGGCATAAACTGAAGATTAAGAGAATGTCTCTTGCAGTCTACCAGAAAGAAAAACAGACAGACAAAACCATCCAATTTTATCTCACTATAAGAACACTTGGAAAAATATTATCTAAGCACTTTTTGAACCTGATGTTCTCAGCTTAAAAGACAGATGCTTTACATGAAATTGCTACAATGAGAATGTCTACTCAACAACTTTTGCAAGCCATACAATTACAAGAAATAAAATTTAGAACAAAATTTTGAAAAAAATTAAAAGAACTGAAACTTGCACTGAGGCCCATTTGTTGTTACTCTCTGTCAATAATCTGGACAGACACCTGGTCTCTCGATTGAGGAAAAGCAAGTTGTGACTAGAGTTTCAGTGCTGCTTTCTGAGAGACTGATGGAGAAAGAGAGAAAGCAACAGATGGAGCCAAAGACTTGGTGAGCTTTAAGCTTCTTATTTGCAAGCAGAATTACAGATTGAAAGGGACCACACTTCTCTCCTTCCCACCCAGATAGTCCAGCATACAAATAGTATTTCAAAGCATTAACAGCACTGCAGTTTGTCTGAAGGGTAAATATGCAGTGATTATTACAGAGGAATATTGCACGGCCAAGAAGTAGGTTCATTTTACCCTTTTTGTTGAAAAGCTATTATAAAAACCTCATCTGCAAACAATGCCTCAAAGGAAACAATTTCCTCTTGAATTCAGTGTTGTAAACTGCACATCACTACTAGGTTGATTCCTAATACTCTTTCTCTGACCTGATATTTGGAATTTTAGGTATCCACATGGGAGCAAGAAATCAGGTACATTTCTGAATAGCAGCTGCTTATGTGTGTTACATTCTGTTATGGACTCACTCTGGCCAAGTTGAAGCCCTGTTCTTTGCACAAGAGAGCAAAGACCTCAGCAAGACCCCTGAATGTCCCATTACTTGACTGCAACACTGAACCAAAACATTCTCTCCTCTTTTAAAATAAATAGTATTCTTCTACCTCTTTTGAACTTCTCCCTTCAAAATCTTCTGGAGAGCCAAGAAACCTATAAACAGTAAGTTTAAGGTGGGATGGGCAGCATGTGCTTGCTTGTTTACACAGATCCCTGAAAACCCAACAGACCACCAGCTGTTCATCAGTAGGAGACTAAAACCTGTTTCTTCAGACTGTATAGAACACTAGTGCACGATAATAAAATGCTAATAACATGTTTAGGCCTTAACTTGAATCCTCAAGCTTGCTGTTTAAGAAATAAGCAATGCAAACCCTGCAGATCATGAAGTGATGGATGGATGTATTTTACAGCCATGAAGGTGGGAAAAGAAAAGGCTCTGTTCAATTAGACTGAACCAATAGCATTTCATACCTTAAAGCACCAACTTCAAGAAAGTGTACATCCTTTGGACACTTGCCATCCTTCTCAGAGTGTCTTCCTTCAGAGGACAATCCAGCATTTCCAAGGTCATGCTCTCTAATTGTCTCAATTAAATCAGCATTTTCAAGCCAATTTCAGTTCAGCTCAAAACACAAGTGAAAGCTTCCAAATTAATTTAAAACAGCCATGTCTTGTCAGTCAAGAAACCAGTTAAACCAAGGAGGTTTTAAGAAGATAATTTGTGAGTTCTGCACAACTTTATATCCTCTTTGTCACGGCTTGAAAATTATAGGTTGCAACTGGAAACAGCAGTCCAGGAAAACTGCAAAATAAACAAATAGTACCCCATCATGTCAGTGATGTCACTCACAGTGGACTGAGTGCACCGTCAGCAAGTGCGCTGGTGACACCAAGTGGCAGTTACAGGTATAAACGCCTACATTCCAACCATTTCAAAACTAGGAACATGAAAACTACCTGCTGAAACAGAAGAAATCAGACTATGTCAAGGAGGGAACCCTATAACCATTTTCATGTAATTTTCTCACTTTCAGTAGACATTATTAGAGAGAATCATGGTTTTCTTTATCACTATCTTTCCTCAAGAGAGATCTAGTTGCTAAAAAAAATTATAGCCTAAAATAAAGCCATCAGGAATCAACTGCTTGTAACTGATGTAATTCTTTTTTCTCTGAAGAGCATCTAGGAAGCTGCCTATAACAACAAACATTACAGAGCCACACAGAAACAAATGCAAAATAAACTAAAAGCTTGCAACTGACAGCTGAATACTTACAGCCTTAGCCATTGAGTGAAAAAAGCGCAAGTATATCTGCATTTTTCATCCATATATTCACAATATGTAAATGAATGTCTCTCATCAAAACATTTAGGCTATCCTTCAACAGAATAATTAGCATTATAAGAACATGATCTTTCTCAACCTTCCGCCCCTGCCCCTAAACCCCCACACTTTTCACTTAAAGGTAATAGCAGACCAATATATAACCCAGGATGTGTGAGTCTCAGTGTTAACTACTAAGTTCACAAGGATAAACAAGGAAAGAAAGAATCTTGCCTAATAGTATGTTCAAATTTTCTGAAGTAGAAACATTTCTCTTTAGTGAAGACAGGAAAGATAGCTGCATCCCATGATGGTTCCCAGAAAGTTTAGAGAAAACACAGGTTTCATCATAACTAAAGCCAGTTTACCTCCAGACATTTTCTCACAGAGGCCGTCTTGCTTCAGCCCCAGAAAGTGTTGTGCTTGCAGGCTCTCACCCTGATGTGGGATTTCAACCACCTGAATCTCTGCACAGCTGGCTGTTGTGGCACTCTCCTGACTGAAAGCCTTTGAGACTGCTCTAGATTGAAGCTTCTGCTAAAAAGTACATGGTTATTGAGCTAGTTGGTCAGATCTGAAGATTTTTCAGAAACAGTTGATTTTCCATGGCATTCATACATCTCACACTTGCTTTTTTGGATAACATAAACTTCACTCACAAACACTCAGAACAGCAGTGGCTGGACTTCTCGACTTGATTGTTTGAAGAAAAACAAAACAAAACAAGTCAGTTTCAGTTACAAAGACACAGATACTTGAAACACTACTATAAATAGTACTAGAAATTGAAACACTTCAATTTTCCTGTGTGAGCAAGGAGTTTGGATAGGAAAAGTTAAAAAAAATAACTCACAGTTCAATTTGGTATAATATTACACTAATTATTGTCCACCAGATTTATTACCAGTTAGGTAAACCAAAATGAAAAGAACTTTCCCTGAGAAGAATATATGGGAATCTACCAAAATAGGGAAGGTTAGGAGGAAGCAGAAAAACTTAAAAAAGTCTTATTGGCACATGTAAATGGTGAATTTGGTCACTGGTCTTTGTTTTCTACTTTCCTTTTCTGGGGGGGAGGGAGGAGGAGAATGGCACAGTACCTTTCTACAGTAGTTTTCCCTCCTTGCTTTAAAAATACATTGGTTTTTAATTGTTCCTAAGGGTACTGAGAGATAGCCAGTCAAACCTTCCCATAGAAGATACAACAATAGCCAAGGAAATGAGGCTTCAACACATCCTCTCTTCGTCTACCACTTTATTGTGTGTCAGCCCCAGGGTTTGAAGGAAAATCTCCAACGAAATATTATTCAGAACCTGCATGATGGATCAGATCCTAACCTGTAAGTTATCATGTCCAAGCAATCACAAGGCAGATCAGTCACATCTCCTTTTATACAGTTTTTGAAGCTGTTGGGAGCGAATAACAGGGAGTACAAAGCTGATGCGTTCATTGTGCAAGATTTCTGGCTCAAAATGTGTTTGCTCATGCATAGGATTTGATGAAGAGAATGAGTGCATAGATGTGCTTACAATCAGCATCAAAGGTAATAAAATCCACATGACTCCTGTGGAGATACCGAGTGAATAAAGGCAGTCATATTTGCCAAATGCTCCAAGAAGCTTTCTTAAATGATTGTTATTACAGCAACTAACTCCAGCTTCGAAGCATTCATACCATCAGAGCAACACCTGCAGGCACATGGGTAAAGGCTGTTAGAATACCTTTCCAGTCCCTAATCTGATAGCTAAGCCTCATATTTCTTTTCAAGGTTTAGTCCTTTGCCCCTGTATATTAGAGAAAAACTTTGCATTTTTGGAAAAGACATGACTGCTTATTCCCTGAAAGAGGATTCCAGCCTGAGGGATTAATTATTTTGGGTCATATTTCTTACTATTGGATTTCATGCAGTGGACATAGACAAGACATATTCTAGGGGTGGGATGGCATTGCATATTCTAGCTGTTCTCCTCTTCAGGAGCAGGTTGTAAAACTACTTTCCAGTGTTCTGGATACAGCCCTTTCAGGCTCTTCAAATGACCACACCAGCTGGATGCGTCCTTCCATGTTTTTTCTTGAGGTATTTTTGGTTTGCAGCAGATTAAAGCAATTCACTGTTTGCAGAACTGACAAGAGTCTGCTCTATGCTAAGGGTTTTCCAAAATGAAAAATTTGCTCTGAGCTTGAAGCTGCTCAATAGGCTGCAAATTCTTCCTTAAAAATCTCAACCCTCCTTCCCAAACAAACCACATTATAAAAAGGTGCCTTCAGATCACTGGTAGCAAAACAACATTCCAGTTTCTGGCTGTGATCCAATCCGTATTTTTCCCCATTCCAGTTTCGGGCCCTGATCCAGCCCGGGTTTCCCCCCATTCCTATTTCCAGCTGTGATCCAGTCTGAGTTTTCCCCCATTCCAGTTTCCAGCTGTGATCCAGTTCGGGATTACCCCCATTCAGGTTTTCGTCTGGAATCCGGTCTGGGTTTTCCCTCATTCTGATTTTCAGCTGGAATCTGGTCCGGGTTTTCCTCCATTCCAGTTTCCAGACAGAATCTGGTCCAGGTTTTCCCCCATTCCGGTTTTTGGCGAGAATCCGGTCCGGGTTTTGCGCCATTCAGGTTTTCGGCCGGAATCCGGACTGGGGTTTTTCCCATTCCTTTTTCTATTTAGTATCCTGGTTCTAGGCTACTATTTTATTCTATTTAACAGTAGTTTTACTCTGACAAAGTGCTGCACAGAGTCCTTAGAACAACCCAACTTAGCTGTTTCATTTTTGAAATCTACTGTCTATGAGATTTGCTTTCATTTTTTTTTTTTTTAAAGACATTTTGTTTTGAGATTATGTGTATGAATGAGAATTCTTCTGGGACTCCCTGATAGCATTTACATTTCTTTCCATATGCTACCCCTATAGAAATATTTTAGCAGTGCAGAACTACAATGAAGGCCTGAGAATCTTGCTGGAGATATATACGTTACTTTGTACTTATAACTGATGCTGAAGATACCATATTACAAAAAGCTCTAGAATTCTAGTATTCCTCTTAACAAGTAAAAAAAGAAAACAGCGATACTTGTTTTTTGCTTTATTAAAATGCTGATGCAGGTATATTCTGCTCTGGAGGGCGGACAATGAATGGAGGATTAAACTATCACAGTAATGTAAGATGATAATTAGCTCCATTAAGAATCAACCTTTAATGTATGTATTAACTAAAAAAACCCACTGTATTAAGAATTAGAAGATAAAATAAACCTCATGTTTTTACAGAGAATTTCCTTGATTCCATGAGGCTGCATTAAGAGAAAGAAGATAAACAACTTGAATTTTAGCAAGGGAGAATGTGAAATTTTGATTTCTGGAAACTTACAACTCTAACAAGTTACAGCTTCATCTGTATCCTACTTTACCTCTTGGAAGGACTCTGTGCTGAAAATCAAATCCTGCCACCTTTTAGTTGGCTCATTAAGTTTGTTGTGGAGTTTTGTGACCATGTTTTCCCCCTGTGGGATCTGCGGTGTCACTGTGGGAAGAGGGAAAAAGGAGAATGTGCAGGACTGGGGCATAGAGCACAGAAAGCAGCACTCACAGGTGTCACAGCAGTCATGGAGAAGGAAAGGTTTGGTGTGGAACTGAGCTGTGCTGAGATGCTTTGATAAAATGCAGCACAGAATGTCACCAATGTGATGTTCCCTGCAACTCTGGCCACAATTCATGGGGAGACAATGGATATCAAAGTGCTGGAACTTCACCAGACCTTCACCTTCACTCCATGACCTTTGAACCTGTGCCCTGATGTCTTTTGACCTCTGATCCATGACCTTTGACCCCACCAGCGACCTTTTGACCTCCAACCAATGACATCTGACCACTTCCATAATTTTGCAGTCAATTCCATAATTTTGGGAGTAAATTCCATAATTTGGAGAGTCAATTCGAGAACTTGGAAAGTAAAATCCTCACTTCACTGCCCCATGAACTCTGACCCTGTGAATGTTGACCCTTATGACATCTGCCCTGATGACCTTTGACCTTTTATCTGGTGTCCTCTTCCACTCTGGAAGTAATAGGAGAATTTTAAAATTTGCCTACAAGTAAAGGACAAGCATCATGACTGAAAGGTATATTGGATCATTTAAATATGTCTTGAAAGGCAACTCTTCTATCACTTAGTTTTGACTTAGTAATGGAGTCTAGTAGGTCCTACAGTAAAACACTTCTCCCTTCCTCAGACATCTCATATATCTAAACCTGCTCTGACCCAAAGCACAAGGTGGATATCTGAAACGCCATCAGCACGGTGAAGGAAACAGCAATAGGCACAAACAAGCCATAAAAATATTCAGGAGAAGAAATCCTGTCACCATCAGTTTATTGTGCATTAAACTTATATGCCAGAGAGATGAACAACTGCCAAAAGTTCATCCTTGTCCTTCATTTTTGGCAAATGAGCAAGATAGAAGAGTGGCTCAGTTCTAAGAGAACGTGTCCTCAGAGATTTGTATAACCAACTTGCTTACCTAATCCAACATTAATTGAAAGAAAACAGCTATTAAATGACTGAGAGCTTTACATGGCCTTTCTGATCATGTCTTTCCTATTGTTTGGAGAAACATTGATGGATAGGCTTACATTATCTTTCACTGAAGCCCTATTTTACAGGGATCAGAAAGAATACTTTGGAATACTCAGATAACCATCTCTTATAACTCTTTATCTCTACCTGTGGTATTTACAGCCTAACCAGACTACTAAATCCACACTCAACCACTTCAGTAACTGACATAATAACTGAACTGTTTCATATAATGTTAGAGATTTTCCCTAATACTCATGAGTTATCTTCATGGTCATCCTGAGAAAGCTGATTATAAGGAGGGAGGGAGAAGCTCCAGCACTGTATAAACCAAGCAGTTAAAATTCCAAACGATGCTTTTAATGAGTTCATTTTATCCAGGTGACGGAAGAGCCTTGTTTAATTTACAGCTGTATCTTAGTTTCTATTATAAGTCCAACATAATTTTCTGATTTTACTACACAAAGTGTTGATAACACTGAGAATTAGGTTTTAATCAAGAAAAGCTTACTTCTGGGCACTAGATCTCTGACTAATGGACCAATACAGAAAAGCACTGTAGCATGTAATTTTATCCCTGCTTGGTAGAGTACATAAAGTCATGCTTAATTTGAAGCATGTGAAAAGTTCCATTCACTGTTAAATTAAGCATGTTTATGAGAATCCAGAAGAATCCAGTCCACAACTTCAGTAGTAAATAAAATGAAATCAAGTATAGAAAAGAATAAAAAATTCTACTTTATTCTGTCCCATTTTTCTTATAAGTTGCCCAAGAGGCAGTTACCCTGCCATCATGACAATACCATCATTCCTGAATTGTCTTGAAGGAGAGCTGGTTTGTACTATGACCCCTGTTGTGTACAAGATGTTTGTGCAAACCCCAGAAATGAATAATCATGCCCCAGGTAACTTGAAGCCCATTTCTGTCTGATACTGCAGTATCTGTCACCACCCTTACCTAAAAGCAACTGAATATAGGAATGAGATACTGGGTTGTGGGGGGCTCACTCTGGGTGTCCCACCTCTCCAGTGAAGAGGGTAGGAAGTTCATACATTTCACTCAAACAGTCCAAGTTTTTTCTAATGCAGGGAGAAGTCTTTCATGTAGGTACTGCTGAAAACTTCATGCAAGAGTTTCACATGGATTCCAGGTGTCTCCTTAAAGGCAGCTGTTTGCAGCACTGGGATCTGTGTTGTTAATACATTAAGAGCTTCTCTTTAATCCTACTGAAGTCAGTGAAGGTCTTTCTGTTGATCACTTGGTGCTTTGTTACAGGCTTTTTCAGGCCAGATTTTACATTGGGGCCAAAATTATAATTCTTACTCTGGAGAGTTTTTGAAGTGCTCCTGCATGAAGTGAGTGGGCTTTATATGACAATGATTAATGAAGTATTCTCCAAAAACTAGAATTAGAAATTAGAAAAAAAAAGACTGTGTGTTTATTAGCACACAAGTGAAAGTATCATTGAGGTCTTTCTTGCACTTCTGTATTTTTATTAACGATACATGGTTTTCAACAAAAGCTGAATTTATATGCCATACTGCTCTTAACATTGCTAAAAACCCAAACATGCAGCTGAATTAATACACAGTGTCTTACAAAGTTGATTTAAAAAATTAACATGAAATTGCAAAGTACTGCCCAAATTAACACAAATCAGAGTTCATTACGTGGCATTAGGAGGCCATTTATTGCAATCATTATGCCTGCTGTTACAGAGAACCATATGCCAACTCCAGAAACAACAAGTATTCTGAATCGGGGTCATTGCTATCATATTAGCATGTGAAATACATTAATTGATCTCCTGTGCATATTAAAATTAAATCCACACATTTTTGTTCCTGAATGTTCTATCAGAAATTTGTTCTGTGAAGGAACAGAATGAGAGGAGAGAGATATGATGCTATAGAGGAATACTTGTTCCAAACTATGGTATACTCTTAAGTAATTTAATCTATTCTTCTTGACTAAGAGAGGTCCTAAATGTCTTTGAGTTCCCACATTAGGAATACATTCAGTCATACATGGCAGACATGGGAAATACTGTGTTCTTACCCATGTCATCTTATTCTGGTGGTCTCCTAGGGCATGTCCTGAGGAGCCTACAATGGGTGAACAACGTAGTGTTTAGAAAAGTCATCTCTTCCGTAAAGGTTTCCTGTGCCACAGAAGAAGGGTAGTGAATTTTATTGTTCAGTTACAGGGAGTAAGAATGATAGCATGCTCTTTAATTGTGACTCCCCAGAGACACTGCTGTAGTGCAAATTAAAGCAGTTCAGTAATCAAGACACATATTTTGATGTTTCAGGTTTTGTCTAGTACTTCAATGTTGCCTACAGATAAGTAAGTAAAGGGTGAAAAGAAAACCCTTATTTAACAATAATAAATATAACAATACCCTCCAATCCCCCAAACACTTTTGATAAATCCGGGACAAAGACAGTAGAAAACATCACATGAGAAATAGGAAGCACCTATTTCCAAGCCAAGGAGAGATTATGGGAGAGAAGATGGATGTGAAGTAATGCGGTAAAAAAGCCTTTATTCTAAGATAGGTTATGGAGCTGATGTTAGAGAGCTGACTTTCTGAATTGGAGACTGTGAAGAAGGAGGAGATCAAACAGTTTGAGAAGACTGAAAAGGTGATTTAGACAAGCCAGAAACTGGAGCTGGAGGGGGAAGTCTGACATAGGCATGAAGGGCAAAAAAATAGCTGAAAATACCAGGGACTGGGAAAGGGATGTGTCAAGAGCCATTTAAGGCAAGAGGGGAGCAGTAAGTAGGACATAAGAGGAGCAAAGATGGCATCTGTCCCAGATTGTTTCTCCCGTAGCTGGTGCCAACTCACTGAGCATGAATAAAATGTTTCCCTCTCCCTTTTACTCCTTGAACAGGAAGATGTACCTTCTCAAGCTGTCAGCCTACAAAGTTCTTAAGGACTTCTTGTTTGGATAAGGTTTCCCCTGTGAGGTCATGTGGGTTTCTCTAATCTGTACCTTCCTTGATTCCTACAGGCCATAGAGAATCGTTTGAAAGTGCAGAGTGATTATGGATTGTTTTGTTCCACTCTGCTTTATGGGAGAGCAGATTTTCTGGGGCACATTCTCCAGGGTTCATAGCCCCAGCACAAAATAGTCCTGCCCTGTGAAAATAGATCACATACCTTTCTATATGTCCTTTACAAAATAAAGGCAGCATTTCTGTTGTAATGTGTGTGTCACCCTTAACAATAAAAACAGAAGTAAATTAGAAAAGAGTTGCTTGAACAAAAAAATCACAATACCAGCATGACCAAAATAATAAAAAAACCCTTAAAACTTTTCTCAATTAATGTGTAAATGATGGCAGTCCAACGTTAGCAGTGCAAACAGCTTTAGTGCTTACCTAGACAGAGGGTAACTTCTCTGTAATGATTTGGGTTATTAAAATCTTTGGAGATAGTATTATCAGGAGCAGCACACAAAACTACAGCATTTATAATTTACCAACTCTATTCTTGTAAGTGCAGAGAACATAAACACTTTGCTTTCTATGCAAGTCAGACAGGCTGAGGCATGGATTTGAGAGGTGAGTGCTATTAACCTTCAGAAAATGAAAAGATATCAGATACACTTTAGCAATTGCATAAGGAAAATAAGTCTTTGCAACCATGTTATTTTGCACTTAGTATCAGTAAATGTAGCTCCTGAACTCAGCACTGCACAGACACCTGCCATCCCAATCAACAAGTGATGTGTTAGTGATGGCAGAGGCTGATGAGTTATTATGGTTCCTATTGTGAAGTCCAAGAGGTTAAGGATTACCATCAGTAAAGCACTTTGACACCACTTTGACACCCAGAGTGCTCCAAGAGCATTCCGGTTCCCTGTAAAACACGTGGGAGAACTCAGCAGCTCTGACTGGGATGCACAACAGTTGCTTGCGGAGTGTGGAGTCATCCACAGCCAGACCAAAGGAAGAGGCACAGGGAAGGAAATGGCTGAAGCCCTAGATCTAAAATGCTGAACAAGCCTTTGCTACTTCCATAAGATCTGCAGCTTGAGAGGTTCCTTTTGGAGTGTTAAGCAAAGGGAAACATTGCTTTTGGATCTACTGTGGAATAAGCTAGGAAACAGCAGAGTGTGGGCAAGAGCTGCTTTTCCAGTAGCTTTAAAGACCAAGAGAGAGGTGCTGAGTGTCTTGTACAACCAGTCAAGCAGGAGTTCCAACAGAGTAGTGCTGGAAACAGAGCCCTTGATTCAGTCCAAATCCATTTCCATCATTTCCTATGCCTTTATGGGTAGGGTTACATATAAGGCAGTGACGGTGTTTCCTGTAGTGTCCAGCTCTGTCCCAGCATGGAGACATGTAGGGTTCCTGTGAGGCATTTTCTCTTCCAGACAGTGGTAAGTCTAATCAAGTCAACATGCTGATAAGGGAGCTTACAAGCTGCCTTTAGAACTGTTTAGCCCATATTGCAATCTATTCTTAATAAATGCTCTTTGTCTGCATATATACTGAGATGAAATCAAGATGTGTATCAGATAAATCAATGGTCATTTCCATGCTGATTTTACAGTTTGAAACTACTACCTATTAGCGTATAGAAAAATTGAAGGAAGCAGAATGATTTGCTGCCCCTTTCAGTTTAATGTCTTCTCAAAACTTGATTAATAGTCTCTCTGCTCCATTAAAAATTAAAATAATTATTATATAAAGCCTGGGGTAGTCTTCTGATACCTGTTCAGCCTGAGAGTGAAAGACTGCTACTCAATATCAAAATGATTTTTCAATTACTTCTGCACCTGCCTGACAGTTTTTACATGCAGAGCTTATTTCTTCAGCTTGCATATGATAGTACTATGTAGGACAATATCAAAAGCCATATAAAATTCTAAGTACTGAATTTCTACCACTTTCTTCTTTATTCATGAGAGCAGTTTGCAAACATAGAATACATATAGATATGTCCTACCCACAATACCCAGTTCTCTGTTATTTAACATATATAAAGAAACATAAATTCTTGATAAAATACTAATTTCTCTCTCAAGTAAGTCCAGTAGGCTATTTGTTTTATTATTTCAGGTATTTATTCTGCTTACACATGAAATATTTTCTGTGACAGCACAAAATATGTCTTATAAGTTTGCATTCTCTTATCAAATGACAGTACCTTAGGGTTGAAACTGGCATAAAGTGCAAAGCTCTGCACAAAATTAATACTAAATCCACCTTTGCTGTATACTTAAAAAAATCTGGGAATCACTTTGGGACAAAAATGGGTTGCGTAAGAACAATCAAAAGAAAAGCATCTTCTTGATTTGTGCAGCATCTCGTAGTTTTAGTATAGTAAATAAAACCAGGATTTGACCAATTCATTAAATTCTTTGAAAACTATCTTACTGAGTAAGACAGATATTATATTTTATAGCTTATTCCACTGCCAGCAAACTCAGGAGGGTGGGTGAAACATGACAAATCTGGGTTTACCAGCTTTGCATGAGACATGGAGATATGAACATGGGACAGTTCTCTTCACTATTAGGTGGTTGTCTGTTGTGCAGGAAGTCCATCAAAGGAAGAGGGAAGAGCAGTCTTACAACCCTCTAAAATGTAATATCCACTTTTAAAACAGTTCTCTCAGTCTCCTGTGCCAAACTCTCAGGCATGAGGCTGAAGTTCAGATCACAGTTGAGAGTCATAACGATTTTCAACAGGTTTTTAAGTACCTCTTGCATCTTAAATGGAAAATGCTTTTGTGTTCAGCCAAGTCGTGACACAGCATCTTCAGATCATGAGTGATTCAACAGTTTTTTGCTAATTTTGCCCTTTCTAAAAATGCAAAGTATTTTTTACATGGATTGTAACACCTTTGTTTCATGGAATGAGGAATCTGATCACTTTTTTCTTGCAGATTAGGAAACCTACTTCCTAACCTACTTCCTAGGACTGTGATACTACCAGTGTTGGAGGCTTTGGAATAGATTTACACCTGAGAGATCATTAAGTATTTGAAAGAATAGAGACGGTCCTATTCTTCTCAGGAATCTATCTGTGTGTCTAGCTGTGTCTAGCTTACACACAGTGTTTAAAAAAAGATAAAAGGGACTGTGTCAGTCAAGATTTAAAGCTATGGTATAAATTTCATCTAGGACCCCTACTTTCCCCTTTAAATATATGTAACAGCAAGAAACAGGGGGTTGTATGAAGAACACCAATGACTTATTTTTCAGCAAGTTATGCTTAAAATTATTCAAGATATTAAAAATATCATGTACAGTATCCCCTTTATGTTACATGTTGGCAGCTGAGTAGTGACTGGAAAAGTATTTATCAATACTTTGCAGAGTTCTGAAAGATCCAGTAGATCAAAAAATCTTTGCATTAGAAGAGTTTTGCTAGGATGTGTGAAAGCATAATAAAATGCATAATATTATCTTAAGTTCTCTTTCTGTTGCTGCACATCCAGGTGCAGAACATGTCCTGCTTATGTGTGGGATGAGGGTGTTATGGGTTCACCTAGGTGGGCCTAAATTTGGGCTCTGAAGTCTGGACTAGGCCGAAGCTGTCAGCTGACTTGAGCTGGGCTGAGTTAACAGCTGACCTCTTCTAGCCAGTAATTTTGTATTCCATACCACATTATGACATCATCTCCAGGGAAGTAGGAACCAGTGTGGGAGTGGTTAAGGCAGTCGCTTCTCAGCCCTCCTCTTGGGAGGACGCACGATGCTGTCCCAGGGGGGATGGAGAGGACCAGGCCCACCACTGGCTCACAGGGTACCTCAGGAAAGTAAAATGTGTTCTTCTGGGTCTCTCCTTTCTGCTTGGGTTTGTCTCCCTGGGGAATAAGCTTCTTCTTAAGTAATGTGTAGTTAGGACAGTAGAATTTGTGTGTTCGTTAAGAAGCTGAGGTGGGGAACTTGTTGTCGCAGACTTGTGTGAGTGTATATTTGTACTCTCTTCTAATTGTCTCTTTCTTTCTGTGAAAAATATATGTAGATTTAGTATAAATGCAGTTTGAAGTGTTTTTTTCTTTCCCCTCTCTTTTCCTCCCTTTCCCTGGTGTTAGGAGGGAGGCTTTTCTCTCTGTGCTTGGGGGGGTTGGCAGTTGCTTATCTCAAACCAAGACAGAGGGTCAACTTACCTTGGAAACCCTTTAAAATACTAGAATTATTGTCTTGAATTATCCTAAAAAGTAGTTTTGATAGATGCAATCAACTTTCTTTATCCTTGACACTACCAGCTTTGCCTCCCAGAAGTGGAATTTCATCCATTGCTTGCTCTATTCTTGAGATGTTTACAAAGCTGAATTTTGAACATTTTTTGAACACTATTCTTGTAATTATGTTAGCAATAGAGAGCCACCAATGCCATATTCACATGGTATTTTCAGACAGTTTACAGTGGAAAATTAGCAGTACTTCCTCTGCTGTGGTGATAGCAACATTGCTGAGCCACCTCTCGGGGTTCAGATTTGGTGCAGATTTGATCTTCTCATAGCTGAAATCATACCATGGCTCATAGGGTTTACATATGCTGCTGAACAGCCTGTCTTTTTGTCTGAGTGAATTAATTTATGTATGGCTCTGCTTCGCAAACGAAGATTTGGGAAGGGCTCCACCCACGTGGGTGTGCCTTCCAGCCTGCACAGTGGAATTTTTAGGTGAGGCACAGCATGCACAGAAACTGCCCCGACCCTTTAACTCCTGAGGTTCATCTGCCATGGCCGAGTAAGCTTGGACAGTGACAGTGAAGTCCTCAGGACTAGAACCTACGGCCCCCATTATTCCCAGGAGGTCTCCCGTCCAAGTACTAACTGGGCCTGACCCTGCTTAACTTCCGAGATATGATGGAATTGGATGACAGGGAGCCATTTAACTGCCTCTTTGGATTAATTTACTGTGTTGTAAAACAACCTTTTCTAGTACTACAGCTCCAACCTGTCTGTGCTTGTAAGACTGAAGCAGGGAAGGGGTGAGCAGAAGCAGACAGGGAATGTGTCACCCCAGGAATGGGTCCATTCCTGTCCATTATGCAGCTTAGGGGGCAACACACTTGAACTGTCCAGTGGAAGACAGTAAAAGACATATTTCAGCCATGAATGTCTTGATGATCACTCAAAATAAGTTTCAGTGCAAAATCAAGCTTTTTGGCTAAACCCTGTGCCAAAGTTGTTTTTCTTGTTAGTAGATCTTTCATCTCTGCAAGGAATGACTTAGAGACAGTGCTCATGACAATGAAATCACCATTGTATGTGTTTCTGGATAGAACATGGGCCAAACATGCAATGAAGGTCTATCTGAAAGCCAGACATCATGCTGTCCTGTGGTCCTAGAACAACACACCTCTGCACTGCTACCTGCCAGTCTCATATCCTCAGGCTGGTGAAGGAGACCAAATAGCCAATCTCTTGCTGCTCATGTCATACTTTTAAGAGTTTGCCCTGGAATAATCTAAATAATGGAAACAGAAGAAGAAAATTATCTAAGGCTTATATAGTTTAGTATTTTGTGGCTGAGAGGGGAAAAATGAGAGAAAGCTTCAGTGAAGGATAGCATTTTAAGTCTCTGGAATGTGAAATAGAAAGAAATTATTAGAAGGCACGAAGTTCAATTTCATATCACCCGATATTAATACAGCGACAACTGCTTGTATGAACATCAGTCTTCTTTTCCTTGCTTCCCTCCTGCAAGATCGCAATCTTATGCTGTAGCTCCTACTTTAATACTTGCAGAGATTACTGGTGAGATTTGGCCTTTTCTAAAATATGGAAGAGACTATGAAAAGCATCAAGAGAGCTAATCTCAAGTATCTATGCTTGGGAAATAAAAATATTTCTGAGCAAAGAAAATTTTAGGCAACCATGGAATCACAGTTACAGTAATTTTCTATCTGTCCCACAGTAGCAGAGTATGGGATGTAGTACCTATTTGCAAGTAGGAGAGTCTAGTTCCAGGCAGGTCAATGAATGCTGCAGCAGTGCATTGCAGTGCCTGGTTTTTACTGTCCATCCCATGGCCTGGATTTCCAAAGCCTGCAGTAGCTTTGCTGTACTGACCAGTTGTCACAGTTTAACCCCAGCCAGCAACCAAGCACCACATGACTGCTCTCTCACTTTCCCATCAGCAGGATCAGGGAGAGAATCAGAAGGGTAAAAGCTGGAAAACTCATGGGTTGAGATAGAGAGTTTAATAGGTAAGGCAAAAGCCACACTCGCAAAGAAAAACAAGGAATTAATTCACTGTTTCCCATGGGCAGGTAGGTTATTCAACCATCTCCAGGAGAGATTGGCCCTTTCATTTGTAATGGCTACTCAGGAAGCCAAATACCATAATTCCTAACATCCTCCACTTCCTCCTTCTTTCCCTCACTTTATATATTGAAGTGGCACAGTACAGTATGGTCCTACTTGAAGCCTCTGTTAGAAAGCACCAGGGGAGACTTGAGGTGAACCTCTAGGTTTCTGGAGTTGGAAAAACAGACTGAGCATGATGACATTTGGTCTGGAATATCTCTTTGGTCAGTTTGGGTCACCTGTCTTGGCTGTGTCTCCTCCCAATGTCCCATGCACCCTCAGCCTCCTCACCAGCATGGCAGTATGAAAAGCAGAAAAGGCCTTGGCTCTGTGTAAGCCCTGCTCAGCAATAACGAAAACATCTCTAGATTATCATCACTGTGTTCAGCACAAATCCTAAACACGGCCCCATACCTGCCCCTATGAAGAAAATTAACTCTACCCCAGCCAAAACCAATGCAGTACATAAGGAAGGTTTCTTACTCTGGAGTTAGTATTTCTGTTCATGTTACTCTGTAGTCAGAACATATCCGAAGTATTTTGTGTTTTTAACCTTAATCACTTCCCAGACATTCTTTAGTACAGTCCCACAAGCAACTACACTGGCAGAGCTGAGAGAGGTGTGAACAGCAGCAGCAGCAGAAGAGCAAGCCGCTGACAGAGAAAGTGAAACTCCTTCCAGCCTGCTTTCCTTTGAATAAATCCTCATTTTTTCTCCTTAATTGGAACCATCTGTTTATGTGGATATAACAACTCAGCATCCTCACACTCCAGTATTTCAACCATGTATTAATATACAGAGAAAAAGGTTTCTCAGGGACAAGTAGAAGCATTTAAATTCCAATATGACTATCACTATTTTAACTTCTTTTTTTGTCTCTACAGAGGACCTAGCTCTTTTTTTTTCACAGAGGTCTACAAACATGCAGAGAAATTAATAGCTGTTTTGTGTATGTGCTAGTTTAAAGGTAAACTGGCAGAAGAAATGAACTCAAACCAAAAGAGATTGTAAGTCAGAGTTACAATTTAGTAAAAATATTACAATGAATGCAATGATACAAAGAGAAATTGGTTTTAACCCACAAAACCCAGAAGTATAACCCAGCACCCTGGAGCATAAACAGAATGGTGTTCATTAGCCCCTGTGCTGAGCCCCACATGGTTCCCCTGAGTCCAAAGCAAAAGGAAAGGAAAAACCTGTTGGTGCAGATGATGGTCCCAGACTGGTTGAGAGTGGTGGTCGCAGTCCTGTCGGGGTTCTGGTCCTCCTCTGGGTCTGACAAGCAGTCCTAGAAGTCTCCAAATCCCAAGATAATATACCCGCTCGTTCAGGTGGGAATGCCTTGTACTTCCCCCAGGGTGGGGAGTTCCACAATGGGTGATCTAACTCTGTGAGTCATGGGATAGTTTTGAAATTGTTGCTGGCCCATGAGCAGACTCACCCCTTCAGGCTGGGTGTGAAGGTGCTAACAACTCCGCGGAGGGGAGTTATCACAGCTTCTATCTCACAGGCTTCTTTAATACCAGCTTGCAGCCTGAGGAGTAGGGTGTGCCCTGGGCAGCTGCTGCAAATGGTCCATTGTTAACAGTTCATGAGAAATGATATAGAGTGTGTAGAATACACAGCTTTGATCACACCCACACAGTGATAAACTGGTCCTGGCTGCTGAACTAGGACAGTGTAATACAAATGCAGCAAAGTTCTCCAAAGAGCAAATGTATTTTATTTGGACTCTTGCTTACAGGAATCATAAAAGAGAGTCTTTTTAAAACATGGTGAAACTTTAGCTTTATTTCTCTGACTTTGACATTAGATTGGAGCTTGCACTGTGTTTTTGAAGAAGTTTATAATGGAAAAGGTGAGACATCCTTAACTGCAGCAGATCAAGTGATTTCCCTCACAGTGCAGCCTAGAAGAGGAAAGTAACAACAGCTAAGGAGGCTAAAGGGAAGCATCCTCAGAAGCCATTACATTAGTGATGCTTATCTCAGCCAGGTAGCTCAAATAAGTCAGAAGCAGAATTGAACATACTATTGAAGCAGCAGCAGTATATGAAGTGCTATTTGTGTGCTCTGTGTCTAAGGTGCTATACATTGGGCTCAGAGATAAAAAAGTCATCTATTTTTCCCTGTAGGAGACAAATTAGACATAAACAATCATAAGTAATTGTTTCTCATTGTGCAGATAATTTCTTGTATGTGTCTTTGCATTTATTTTCATGAGCCTCAGCCTTGAATCTTCCTTGGAAAGGCTGCAAGCAGTAGTTTTTTTCTTCAGCTTGGCAGGACAGAAATATATGGGCCATAGTCATGATGACAGTACCTCAAAAGATGTCCTGGTCATCCCATTGGAAAGGAAAGTGCTGTCTGCAGAAGGGCAAGAGGTGAAGATTGAAGATGTCATTCTAGGCAGAAGGGTTATCAAAAATCTGTCCCTTTGGGGAAGACTCTAATTTCTGAAGAAATTGTTTCTCTGCTCTGGACATCACTGACCCAGCTTTGTAGTGTTACAGGAATGAAAAGCATTCCTTTAAGAGAAGCTTAATGACAAGACTTGCAGAGCAGCATTTCTTAAAACCCTCTGTTTAACCATGTTAAATAGACAGCAACTTTCATGTCACCTTAGTGATTTCAGACCTCAAGCCAGACCATGGTTTATTGTGTCCTTGACTCCACAGATGTTGGAGTTTACCAAAAACACTATAACAACAAGCAAGCCGTTTTCAGCATTGAGACATAGTTGAGACAACAAACCCCACTCCCTGAGGTGGCTATAGCCTTTTTATTTCCAGTTTGGAGTCACATAAGGGCACACAGGTGTCTGTGAGATTACTGGTCCCAAGGCCCATTAGGCCAATGAAACATATCTTGCTGCCATGGGAGCACTCATGTCTTTTCCTCAGCGGGTTTTTAGATGTACACAGAGCTATTGAAATACTCTGGGACACTTTGGAGAGATAAGAAAGCACGCAGGCTTTTAGGACAGATAGTCACTTGAATTCTGTGGACCATCACTCTCTCACATGGCCTCCAAAAACTGAGAGGAAAGAGAGATGTACTTATTATCTTCAGTGAAAGTGAAAATACTGGCAAGTGGAGCTTATCCATATAATAATTTAGAATAGCATTTCCAGGAAAGCAGTGAATTTTACTTTAGTAATGACTGACCTGGGCTAGACTCAATTTTCTTGTCCAACACAAATTGATATAATCATGATTAATGTGTTTAAAGCACTTCACCTCTATTTCCTGTTTCAAAATGTGGGGTCAGAGATCTTCTTCTAGCCTATGTAAGTTATAGGCATTTCAGGGACAGATCTAGATCTTTCAGTGGATACCTATCACCACACAGTTTTAGGTTAAACTGAAGCTAGCTGAGGGTCCTCCTCTTGCTGCTCATATGACCTTCTCAATCTTTGTAAGGTCACCACTTTTAATTGCTAATGGTGATTTGAACTCCGTTAATCAGACTTGTTTGGTTTTTATCTACATGGACAGGTAAAACAGAATAGAGTAGAGTAGAATAGAATAGAATAGAATAGAATAGAATAGAATAGAATAGAATAGAATAGAATAGAATAGTCCTGGTGGAACAAACCTACAACAATCATCTACTCCAACTGGGAGGTTAAATACATAGTGCCATGGACAGAGTCATGACAATGATTGTACAGAGGAAGGTACATATTTCACCTCCTGCAATCAATACACTTTGTGGAAATTTCCATTTTATCATAGTAATTTTAAACATCATAATTTTGCCAAAAGTTTTCAATCAGCTGATGAAAAGATGTTGATGTGTTTTTTAAAGGTTGCAAGCAGTTCTTCCCTTTTCTAGGCAGAGTTTAGCTGGCTGACCATGTGTCCATACAATTGTCATTCACCTAAATAAATGAGAAGAGATTATGGGAGGAAGGATTTGCATGACTGATGGGAAGAATTAATCTCTTCTAGCCACCCAGCAGTACAGTAATTGGTGTCTGGGACGCAGCTGCAAGTGCCACATAATAGCTGTCAGTGTCATGTGTACACAGATGGTCTCAGTGTTTCAGTGTGGAGATAACACTGTGAGAAAACGATTGGCATAGTGGGAGCAGACCAGCAACATTCTTGGCTGGCAACCACTGGCAGCACTGTTGTGCTGTTCTCCATACAAGTTGTCTCTGAAAAGAGACTACTTCTGAAAATGTGTTGATGCCTTGAAAAGATAAAAAATGAGAGTTGAAAGCAACAGCAGAGATCTATGGGTTCCCCTCATACCCCATAGGCTTTTAGATGCCTAGAGGGTGGGTGTGGTGGTTTGGTTTTTGGTTTTTTTTTGTGGTGTGTCTGTTTATTTGTATGGGTTTGTTGTGAAACCACCTTGGAGACAAAGATTTTCTTCTGAAGATTGAGCATACTTTCTAAGGTTTTCACAAAGTATTGAAAGGCAAAAATACCTCTTGTGAGTTCATTAAGTAGCTCCCATGTCACCTTCAGAAAGGTCTTTCAGCTAGGAAAACAGCTAAGCCAGTATTATGGCTAGGATTACTCTATCACACTCTTTATTTAGTTTCTGTACTCTCCTGTTCTGTAATCCTGCCTCCAGAACAATCTATGTAATTTCAGGACCCTGAGACATAATGTCAAGTGTATTGGGTATTTGTTTAGTTTCTTCATACTGCTGAGTCTCCGTATTTTTGCTTTGTTAGTGCTGTGTTGCACTACAACACATTCACTATCATGGCTGCTGCATATCACATACGCTGCAATCTCATACCACATACCCTGCAGTCTCATATCACATACCCTGCAATCTCATTTTTATTTGGTCGGGAGAAGGTAAAACTCTTAAAGCCTTCAGGTCCTTGTGGTTTCAGGGTTGGCCTGATTCCCATTGGCTTCCATGTAGCACAGTCATTGGACAGACCTGTTTGTCAAGCCTGCAAGCCCATGTGTTATATGGAGAGTAACTGAGGACCTCAGTGTGCAGGAGACATGGTCCCTACATAGTCAGATTTTCCTACCGAGGCAGATAGCACTGGGAACAATGCAAATCACTTATGTTGGATAGGATTCTCTAGTTCAAAACCCACTTACTTCAGTAGCAAAGCTGTCTCTCTTAGACCTGAAACATGTACGAGAGAGTTTTCTTTTGGCTATATAGTTGCTCCCTTTCACATACAGAGGGGTGCTGCAGTGAGAAGGGGAAATGGGAAGGGTAGGTGTAAGGGTAAGGGAAAGGGAAAGGGAAAAGGAAAAATGAAGGGGAGGGGGAAGCAGAAGGGGAAGGGGAAGTGGAAGAGGAAGGGGAAGGGAAAGGGGACAGATTGCGAGCAGACAAGATTTCCATGCAGAGGTACAGAGGCAGTCTCAGAGCATGTACATGGGGTGAGCTATCAATGATATCTGGGAACAGATATGATTGCAATCAGTCAGCTGCTGAAGGCACTACTGTAGTAATAGTAAATGGGGTAACATCAGGCTGGTGACAAGTTACTAGTGGGGCTCTGCAGGACTCCATCTTAGGCCCTGTGCTCTTCAACATCTTCATTACTGCTTGGGTGCAGGACTCAAAGGAACACTAAGTAGATTTGCAGATGACGCCAAACTGGGAGGAGATATTGACTGCCTAGAAGGCAGAGAGATGCTGAGATAGACTTTGACAAAATAGAGAGCTGGGCAATCACCTACTGTGATTGGTGATTTAACAAAGTCAAGAGCCAGATTCTGCTCCTGGGATGGGGCAACAGTTTGGGGAATGAGATGCTGGAAAGCAGTGCCATGGAAAGGGAGCTGGGGGTCCCGGCTGATGGCAAGTTGAATGAGTCAGCAGTGCCCTGGCAGCCAGGAGGGCCAACCGTGTCCTGGGGGGCATCAGGCAAAGCCCAAGGAGAAGATTGTCCAGCTCTGCTCTGCACTGAGGCAGTCTCATCCTGGAATATTGTGTGCAGTTTGGGTGCTACAAAATAAGAAAGATATTAAGCCCTTAAAATTGTCCAAAGGAGGGCAGTGAAGATAGTGAAGGGTCTAGAAGGAAGCCATTCAAGGACCGGCTGAGAACACTTGGTCTGTTAAGCCTGGAGAAGAGGAGACTGAGGGGAGACCTCACTGCAGTTGCAGCTTCCTCGTGAGGGGAAGAGGAAGGGCAGGCACTGATTTCTTCTCTGGTGACCAATGACAGGACCCAAGGGAGAGCCATGAAGCTGTGTCAGGGTAGGTTTAAGTCAGATACTAGCAAAAAGCTTTTCACACAAAGGGTGATTGAGCATTGTAACAGGTTTCCTAGGGAAGTGGCCAGGACACCAAGCCTGCCAGAGTTCAAGAAGCATTTGGACAAAGCTCTCAGGCACACAATGTTATTCTTCGTGCTGTCCTGTGCAGGGCCAGGAGTTGGACTTTGATGATCTTTGTGGATCTCTTTCAACTCAGGGTATTCTATGATTCTATAATTAGTTTTATGATTCCAGAGATGAAAGCTCTGTGTCCTTAAGTGACTGATTAGGAAAGGAATCTGATCCATAGCACTAGTAATAAGGCTATTTGTTTAGATGTAGCTCTCAGTCACAAATGATCACCCCTTATGCCCCTTCTGCCTCCGTCCCAGGACTGTTTATTTATTTTTGTTTGTTTTGTCCTGACTCTGGGTTGTGAGCTTTCCATGTGGAACAGTCTGTCCTTTTTTTTTCCTCTCTCACACCTATGTATATAATCCTTAAATGCTTAGATCTTTGTTTTTCCTTGAAACTTGACTTACACTGCTGTATATTTTAGAGATGCATTTTGTTGTAATTTTTGGCAGCATATCAAGCAGCTCAGTAATTCTTCATTTGGAATGCCACTTTATGTTAATCATGGCTTAATTATTTCATGATCTCTAGTTTAATTACTGAGGGGTCGCCCTAGTTTGAAAAGATCTGGGAAAACATCATTTACAAAACAAAGCAGTATATCCAGATGCCTTTACTTTTAGATGGAATTAGTTTGCTCACAAGACCAAATATTTATTTATCACTTCCATAAGTTTAATGGAAGAAATTTAGAGATAATACTTTACAACCTAAACCAAATATAAGTAAAGAGGTCCTGAATGATTAAATTATTAAATAGATGCATGAAACAGATCTGTTAACATTCCTTTAACATGAATAAACAAAACTGGTATTAATAATTTGCAGCTAAAGTGGGTCTGCACTCTTAGAATCCTAATTGTGAGCTGAACAACAAGATAAACATTCCTTTCCTCTTTTTAAAAATCTAACTCTTTTAGAAAACAAATCACTCAAGAAGCTTACTTGTGTTATTTGCCAAAACCATTTAAAAAACCATATTCTGATTATGATGCATTTTGCTAGAACTGAAGTAGTCAGTCATGGAGTTAAGGCTGTATCTTGTCCTCAGTCACACTGAGGACACTCACTGCTTTCTTTATAAGCCATGCACATATTGGCACCAAATTATGTAGCAGAGCTAGGCTTTCTATTCCTCCAGCACATAATTCAAAGGTGTAATAAAGTCCTGGGATAAAATGAAGTTTCTATCTGCTTCTCTTCACTAAGCTGAGCTCAGTTTTAGTGACTCATTCAGGACTAGGTAAACATTAAGATAACTAGAGTGTGGCAAAAAAAGCTCTGGACCATTAGTGATGTAGTGATGTTGTGGCTATGACGATGTAAGAAAGATAAGGTTTGACAGAGAGAGAGTGATCTTCACAGTGCTAATTAATGTAGTTGGAAAGAACAGTAAGCTTTGGGGTGCATCCAAGGTTATCTCCAAGAGAAGCAAGTAGAAACATTAAACTCATGAATCAAATATAAGTTGAGAATGTGACTCTCATGTTGTTACTTGAGAAAAAGATAGATAGATATAGATAGATAGATAGATAGATAGATAGATAGATAGATAGATAGATAGATAGTTGAACATAGGTGAATAATTGAAGACCAAAGGAATTGTGGTGGTGATACAAGAAATTACTAACTTTCTCCAATTTGGACCTTAATGAAAGGTTCATTCAACCTGGATGCAACTCCTTAATGAACAGGTTTGACTACTGACTATACTTAGTGGGAATTGCTAAGTCCTGCCTTTCTAGAACATGGTACTCCATCCCCAAAATGACAGAGCTGCCCCAGTACAGACAAGGTATCTTGGTCTGGGGAAACAAATCCAATACGGCCAATAGAGATAATTTCTCACCTTATAGACTCTCCCTCCATGATATTGAAATTCACAAGATTAGGATGTTTTGCACAAACTGAAAACTTGGCCCTAAGATTTGTTATTTCTGAAAAGAAATGCAAAAGTCATCTACACATGAACATTACTAAAATAAGTAGAAAGTTTTCCTCCTTCAGAATGACAGAGCGTGAGGAAAGATTTATATTGGATTTTATTTGGGAGGTGACTTATTCAGCACTTATAGAGATTTCACTACAATAGCTGAAAACTTGCCTGTCTGTCTGAAATAGCCAAAAATTCATGGCATAGTGTTTAGTTAGTACAGGTGAGAAGGAATGTCAGAGAATGTATGACTAGTAAGAGCTTGCTTGAAAACTGGCATCACTTTTCAGTCTTGTTCACTGCAGGACACTACCAGGTTTCCACTGCTGTCCCTAAGTAGTTTCAGGAGATGTAGGTACTTCTCAGAATGCCCCACTAAATTCCTGTCCATCACTTCCAAAGTCCTTATCCTCCTTGATGATACTGTCATAGAGCTCAGCAGGACCAGAGAGTCACCTAAGATAGGAATATATGGAATATGCCAATGATACAGGCAGGATTAGTCAAGCTGGAGTTTTTCAACAAAACAGCTAAAAACAACACGGAAAGCAAATTTTGATAGGCAGCTACTACAAGATATTTTTCTATTACCTTGGTAGTTGCACAATGATTTTGGACTGATACCAAAGTACTTGGGGCTGATGTCTAGGTAGCCAACTCGTGCTACCACTGAACAAAAGTAGAATATGACTAACTATTCCAAATGTCATTTAAAAGAAAGCTAAAAGCTTGATTTTTAAAGCTTCCAGACAAGAAAATCTTGGCACATCTATGACCTCACATTTTAAAACACTGAAACTATTCAGTGGTTTGATTAGTAGGTGATATTAGAGGAACATTGTAAAAAACATCAATTAAGCTAAACTACATTTAAAAAAATCTTTCAGTACCTCCACTTTGAGTCAGAGTTTTAAAAAGATCTATTCGGCCATTAGAAATAGATGAAAAACATTGGCATACAGATTAGTCACAAGGTACATTTTGAGGAAAATTTAATTAAAGATGACAACAACCAAATAATAACAGCTCATGATTCAGCATATTGATGAACAAGATCAAGAAATTTGTGTTCTGTTTTCATTATGTCTGTCTTCCTGACATATGTGCTCTTCTCCAAGCAAGAATGCCATGTCTGTGAGCTGCTATACCATGCCCTCTCATCTTCTTTTGAAAAGAGACAGGAGGAGCTCACTGCAGGGCAAGGGAGGCCAAAGGTTCTGAAAGTTATTCTCTTCTCTTAGTCAAGTGTTGGCATATGAAGTTTGAGGAAAATAGTGAGAGTGACTCTATGAGGTCTGAGAAAACACCCTTCTAGCTAAATCTCCAGCCTCTGACAGCAACCAAGAGAGTCTCAGATTATGCCTGCCTTTCTCCAAGGGAGCATAGAGGCACAACCAGAATGAATAAGTTTATACAGAAATGTGTATGAATTGTTATAAGTAGTATAAACAGAAATATCTGCTAAAATGCTGTCTGATGATTCCGTTCTCCACAGAAGTAGATTTGTATGTTGATCTTTCTGGATCAGCTGATAGAAATGGAGCCAACAACTTTCAAGATTCTGAATTCCTTTTTCAAGAAGGAGCTTAAGCCAGGTAAAAAGCATATTAGATCTTGGTATAATGTAACTATATGAATAGATTAGACTGCTGGGAATAACAGGATAGTTGGGTCTGATGAACTTGAAATAATATTAAAAAGGCAAGAGGTGGTAGGTACCATGACAGTAGTAGTAGGCATTGCTAGTTATTATTAGTTGTCTTTGTAGTAGGCATTGCCAAGAGCGTAGCAGGAAAAACATAATGAGGCACAAACCCCATCTCTGTATGTGTCCCTTGAGGCTGAGGATTGGCAGGTTAGAGACAGAGTTCCTATGTAGATAATTTGGGGCAACCCATTGCTGGGTAGTGGTTTTTTACCTTTGTTCAAATAGTTTCCAGAAGGGCATTTAGTCAGTGAAAGAATTCTTCAGAACAAGTGTGGCTGGTTTCATGGATTTTGATGACTCCATGGGGATGGAGTATTGATTTTAGGGGCAATGGATCTGCTTTGCCAATGGTTGCTTTTACTCTTTGATTTCTTCAGTTTGCCATTCCTGTTCTGTGCGAGTATTTCCTATAGTGAGGAATTTGGTAAGGTTAGGGACATTTACAAATCAGCAGGAAGAGTTCTGAAGATAAGTCTTTCAAGTCATTATCTTCTTTTAATACAAGTAGTGATTTTTTAATGACTTCAAAGATTCCCATGCAGGCAGGTCAATGCCCGTGCAATGTTAGCAGATTTCTCTTTGCCTTTTGATATCTGGCATTCATAGTAAACCTTCAAAAATTCAGTCTGTTTCTCAGAAGGAGCATAAGAAGAAACCTGTAAAGATACAGGTTTGTCAGCTTTATGTTAGTGAAATGAATATCAGGATAGATTTCCATAGTGCAACTACAACACTTTTGAAGAGTTTGGCTATACATTACAGCTTTCTGAAAGGAGATTAAAGAATATAATTTTGGAATTCCACTTAATCCCTCTCAAATGTCAGTGTGTGAAGGCAGAAATCACCTTTGCGGAAGAGAGGATATTGCCAGTACTCTAGAGCATAGAATTCATGCACATGGATATGAGTGTTACCCTCTGCCCTTTATCCAAGGGAATGTGATCACACCCTCCTCCTTTCAGCCATAAAATTCTTCAAAATCAGACAAGTCATTCTCTGTGTCTCCTTCTCTCACTCTTCCTTTCACCCAGGCCAGTCCTCATAGACCTTGAGTTAGATATGCCCTAATTTTACACAGCTCTATAACTTTTCTACATGAAATGATTGACTGTCAAAAATTGAATCATAGCCCTGCTAAACTGTCCAAGAAGGACACAGCATCCTGGCACAGTCTGCCATGCAGAGGGTAAGCAGGACTGGCATGCTCACTCCTACCTTTCTGGTTTCATGCTGGCTATTTGACACTCAGTGAACAGGTTGAAGATGTAGAGATTTTTGAGAAGTATTTTTCAGAGAAAATCAACATCAGTGAAAGTCTGTTTTGTACAGAAGGGATATAGGGATATATGTTTTTCATTCTTTATTTCACTGAGTTGCAATAGTTTTAAACAGAAAGGAACCATCTAAAACCAGTAGCACAGCTCAAATCTACAGTGACCTCACCCTGTTCCCTGTGTTTATTTATTTTAGTCACCATGAGTGGTAACCCTCTCTTGCTATTGCATAGAAAAGCATCTTGCAGTTATTAATTTCACCTCAGAGACCTGACCCTGTGGATTGCCTAAATGGGACAGATGAAATTTGTGTAAAGCTGTCCTTGGCAGGCCTCCCATAGAAGTCACAAGAGGCAGTCTGATGCTCTGTGTTTTTGGGAAAAAAATGTCTTGGTTTGAGGGGAAAAAACCCAAAATGTTTACCCACAAGCGGGAGAGGGGGCCTTCTCCACAATAATCACGCCACTCTTTATAAAATTTAAGGAAAAAAGAATTTAATACAAGAAGGATAACTGTTCTTAACTGCTATATATAAACAGACTAGTGCAAACCGCTTCCCCAACACCACAAGAGAAAGAAAAAAAAAACAACAAAACCCAGCAGGTTTTCCTCCAGGAGGAAAGTTATACTTAAGCAGTGCCAAATGTCACAGTCCGGCTGGCTGTGGAGTGAGTTCCCAGTAGTTTCCAGTCCCTCTCCAGCAAGACAGACGAGTGGTGAGCTCCCAGATGAACTCTGTGTCTCTTGTCCCAGATGAAGGAAAAAGAAAGCTGAAAAGTGGGAAACCACCATGTGTCCTGCAAAAGCAGCTGTACACCTCTCTCCTGGGTCACTACCCCAGCCGGGGCGGGCAGGCCATGACGGTGCAGGCGGTGGTGGCTGCAACAGAGGCCGGGATCCCAGATGCAGGATCCAGGAGAAACAGCCGTGGCGAGAAGAAAATACAGCGTCTCAGCCAGAAGCCCTAGCAGTAGTCAGCAGAGCAGCTTCCCTCCTCCACAGCCACCGTTTTCCGTTCTGCCGAGCTAAAAAGGGAAAGATGTCCCCCAAAACAAAAGAGACAAACCTGCCCCCATCCAAGTGATCAGCAGTTAGCTACTTCTTTTGTTAACTGCTGGCATGGGCAGTTAGTGGCAGGGGAGAGAATTTACATAATAATCCCAAACTACAACAGCAAAAAAAAAAGAAGAAATATTGAATTTCTTGATGGTATTGATATGTTTACACATGGAAATCTGACTGTCAGACTTGGGAATAAGGATGTTACTTTGAAGTCACAAAGCTTTTTGCCTGCCCAGCTGTGCTTGATACCTACAGCTTACAAGTTGGAAATGCAACTTAAAGTGACAAAGCTTAAATAGGATGAAGGGAAAATGTAAACAATCAGTAGCACTGATTGAATCAATTGGACATCTCATTTTTAGGCTATTTACCCCTGTGATGCAAAGTAGTAATCTTCAACATAGGTACTAGTAATTAGCTCTGTTGGATCTTCTGGTCAATGTTTGAATTTGGGAATAATAGAAAACCTCCCAGATGCTATGCTTGGGGACAGCTGCTATTGGCTAGCTAATCTGCCTGAAAACTTAATTCCCTGTAAGAAGAACAGTTTACTTTCAGTGAAGTGGTAGTCTCAAACAAAAGTTTCCCTATTTCCCCCTTCCTTTCAAGGTAAAACCCACAACTATTAAATTGTTTGAGTTAGCAACCTTGTTATTTTAAAGATAATTGATAAAAGAGAAAGAAGTGTTTCTTTTTGTAAAAGCACCTTCCGGTGAGTCTTGCCTATATTTCATATCCTGTGCAATGCCAAAGGAACACATTATGGAAGTAAAGATCATGACATTTGGAAGCAAATTTTAGCCAACCGCTGATTTTTGTGTTATATGGATATATGATGGAGTGCACATAAATGTCCTCCAGAAGCAAAGACCTTTTGATAAATGACTGCACTGTAGACTTGCACAACTATTACAAGCCCTCATTATTCGAATAGTAAAAGTCTCAGTTCTTGAACCTTCTTGCCTTTAGCAGCAGGAAGTCATATTTAGCTCAAAAAATGGATAAGCAAGTTTTATCGTTTATGGCCATGGCTTAAAAGCTTTTGTCTTCCACCTTGACTCATTCAACATTCTGACTGACTGCAACATCTTCCTGTGTCTCATGAATGTCAAGGAGCAAAATTCCAAGGACTATGGTTTCTCAGACTTTTATTTTATTATTATTTATTATTTATTTTATTTTATTATTTTATTTTATTATTTTATTTTATTTTTATTATTTATTTTATTAATTTAATTTAATTTAATT
Organism: Pithys albifrons albifrons; assembly: GCF_047495875.1. Classification (NCBI taxonomy): domain Eukaryota; kingdom Metazoa; phylum Chordata; class Aves; order Passeriformes; family Thamnophilidae; genus Pithys; species Pithys albifrons. Next base: position 17,254,919 of record NC_092462.1, read on the forward strand.
TATTTTTAATTTTTTATTTTAATTTGTTTAGTTTAGTTTAGCTTAATTTAGTTTAGTTGAGTTTAGTTTAATTTAGTTTAGTTCAGTTTAGTTCAGTTCAGTTTCCATTTCCTTCTTACAAAACAATCTTGAGGATCTCATGTGCCAGGCTTTTTTTCATCCTTAAATTTTTCCATTTTTAAAAAAAAAATTATATTTTGGATGATTTTGTATTTTATCTACCTTTCTTTCCCACAGATCCTATTTTACCCTACGTCCCCAACTCAAAATAGCTTTTGCTGCCAGATTCCCACCGATACCTACAACTAGGTTTTTCTTTACAAACAAATCATCATTCACCCCATGGTATTAACATGTATGAGTGGCTGTATAATAAATGTAAACATGTATTTATTGGGAAGGAAAACTTTCATAAGGTTCTCTTTCATAAGAGGCGAAATCTTTACTGTAAGTATTTAAGCAACTCTCTTGGGACTGATAACTTGATTTCCACTTGGGTGTACATCTCAGGCTGTATCTCACTTCTAAGGAGATATTGTCAAATTTTTTCCACATTGTTTTTTTGCTCATGGCTGGTGTATGTCTGGTAACTGCTTAGAAATCTCAAATTCAGCAGTATTTCCCACAGACAAAATACTGTACCTGACCTTCCTGTTTAATTCAGAGCATGCTGATATTTTCCCATCACCTGGTTGCATACTTCATGCTGCATAGATTTGTATTTAACGTGACACAGCAGGCAATAAGATGCGAACTGCCCACAGTTCTCAGTAGAGTTTGCTATTAAAAAACATATAGCAGAAAACCTGTATATCAACATTACAAAGCACAGGGAACAGTTCTGGTTTAAGACCATGAAACAAAATGCAATAAACTAGAAGGCTTAACACGTTCCAGAGTTTGTAATCACAGACTATTCTGAGTTGGAAGGGACCCACAAGGATCATCGAGTCCAACTCTTAAGTCAATGGCCCACACAGGGGATTGAACCCATGACCTTGGCTTTATTACAACCAAGTTTTTACCAACTGAGCTAATCTCAGGGTCTAATCAATGCATCAAGCCCTGTTTACTGCCATAGCCCTTTTTACTCCAATTTTTGTTAGTTTTCTCCTAGTGGCCTCCAATTTATGGATATGTTTAGAAGCAGAAAGATGCAATCTAGTATAAAAAAATCTGCATTGGAATGGAAATTCTCTGCAAGGTAATCTCACTTTTGGTAATGCTTTGGCTAATTTTTTTTAAAGTAAAAATAAGTAAACCCATTTGGCTTTCAAAAGGACATAGCTGCTCACTGGTTTGGCATCTTGGTGTTGAGGTGACAGAAAAGTATTTTTTTTTCAAAATGGAGATACAGTTGAGCGAAGAGTTAAATAAAAATACACTTGAGAGAATGTCTTCTACATGAAATCAACACCTTTCTTTCATTTTAGGGAAACAAAAACAACTGTTGAAGGTTGCATTTGATGCAAGATATACAATGTAATTTTCATGCTTGTTCCCTTTCAATACGATGCATGAATGGCCGCTTCCTTGGGGACAAATTGTAAATGTGTCAGTGAAGGCCTTGAGAACATCAGTGAATTACAGTTGCACGAAATACCTGCTTTAAAAGACTTCTTTATATTCATCCATCTCCTCGTTTTTTTAGGTCTGCCACTATAAATTGTCTGCCTGTCCTGCATATGAAGTACAGATTTCTGGAAGAGAGACCTCTTCCTTCAGTAACTACAGAGAGGAACATGAACACAAAAAGTTGATCTGATGCAAAATAGTACAATTGTAACTCCTCGAAAGACAAAAAGGGGCCAAATGTTGTTTCTCCATGTATTCTGATCTCCAAAAGCAGATTTGTTTCTAAGCAATGGTGTAATTAGCAGATTCACTTGTTTATGAACACTGAACATCACATGGGGGCAATAACTTTCCTTGGAGGCCACTCAATGTGTGTTTCTTTCTATCTCTAGCATCTGTCATTTATTGAGGCCTTCTGTTGACTAGAAAGTTGTAGACTGATCTCCTTGGAATTAAAAAATGCATTTCAGGTCAGGAGAGAAAATACTGCTGTGGGCCTCTTAGGGTCAGACTCAAATGATAGACATTAATACCAGTTTTATTTCACCTAAGACTTCAGAAGTGTCTTTCAGATTACTGCCCACATTCTTCCAAGATGAAGAGCTCCATTATACATCAGCCTTAGTAAGAAACTGGGAACCTTAAGAATCCCATTAAGTACCTAAATACCTCTTAAACCATGTCCCTGTTGGTCCTTTCACAAATTTTTCTGAACTTCTGTGGCACACATGATATGTGAGGGTAGTTAGAAGGATGCTAATAATAAAATCCAAGTGTCTAATTTCGAATGCCGCTGACAGTGGTATTTTGTTGTTGTTGCTGTTGTTTGTCCTCTGAATTTTAAGCTTTGCTTTGAAAAAAAACATGGTGATACTAGCATGTGCCTCCTGAACCCTTTAGGAAATTGTTAGGAAAATCCCCTTTCCTACCTAGCCCTCCTAGGTCCACAGAGATATACTGCCTGCCTTCTGAACAATCCTAACCTTGTTCATGAAGGCAATTTAACTGTTCCTGCCACTGTTCTCCATATTTTTCTTTTTATCCTGTTCTATCTCCAAAAATGTAAAAAATTTCTGAGAAACTGGTTATAATTTGTTCACATTCTCTTTTTGTATAAGAAAGTGGAAAAGTATGTATTTCCTTGAACAATACAGTAAAGAGCACATTTACTGTTTGCAAAAGACTTTTGCTTGCTAGCTAGAATTGTTCCATCCCACTTCATTCTTCTTTTCTGTAAAGCTATCATCACAACACACCTCCTAGTTACAACTAATCTTAAAAAGAATTCAACATTATTATCTATAGATTCACCTTATGTTTTTTCTAACCAATTTTTTACTCATGAAAGTTACAGAAGCTGTACATGGAAAACTTTTGTATGATTTTAAATCACACAAGCAGAGCATGAACCTCAAGGTTGAAGTGGTGTTATTACTATACAAAAGGGAATTGAAATAAAGCAGAAAATCTCCCACTTTTTTTTCAAAAATAAAATTAAATAGCACAGAAGTTTTCCCACAATACACTACTGTCTTGAATGCACAAAGCCTTTTGTAGCTTTATGATAAAAACTTCTGGTAATAAAAGCACACTGTATTGTTTTTGCAAATGACTTTAAGCCATGACCAGAAGATACTAAAAACATAAAAAAATCAGGAAATCTTCTGTTGTTGTAACAAGTGGTGATTTGTATAAAAAACTAATTTTTTTCATTATTATCCAAAACCAATTAATTTTTTGAAACTTGCATAGTGTCCCAGCATGGGAGAATCAGTCAATACCATTATAAAGTTATCCAAGACCACAGGCCATTTCCTAATTCTTCTCTTGCTACACAAAGGATAATCCTCTGCAACTTAAGATATAAAGCAAGTGAGATGCCAGTGCAGCAACATGTATCATATTTCACTATGATCTGTTGTTGTATGACAAGTCCTCAAGTCCAGAACAAAACCTGTATCTTTTACAAAGCCTATTCAGCATTGGTCTGAAATAGAGCAGTGCAAAACTTTTGTTGCAAAACCTCAAAACTTAACCAAAATCTGAGGTTTCCATGAAACAGCAAACACTTCAGTTTGGTTGCCTGTTGTAGGAAGATTGTGCTCTGGGAAAAGACAGGCAGTTACAAAACCTCTGGGACATGCTCAGCAGCTAAAATCAACCACTATTCTCCTGGGGGTTGGAGATTTCTACCAACTTGTCAAAGTGGAAGTTTTTAAAAATTGAAACAGAGGACTAGGAACAATCTTCTGGGGAAGAGAATTCATCTTCCAGCAGGTTGAGGGAGTCGCTTCTGCTCTTTTAGTTTCTTCTGGTGAGATCCCACCTGGAGTGCCGCATCCAGCCCTGGGGTCCCCAGCACAGGAAGGACCTGTTGGACCATAAATATTCTCTGCATTTTATGCTAAAAAGTGGCAGAAAAAAACCTTTGAAGAGACATACTGGGAGTTACTACACATTATATACATGCACAATTGTCCTTTTAAGCCAGACTCTGCCACAATTATTCTCATTATGACATACATAGTTGATGGAAAGAGAGAAATTAGAATATGAGGATGTCATGTGAGTCAAAATCTAACCTTTGGAATAAAAACTCCTATGAAGCTCCTCACAGTACTTCAGAAAGATCTATATGAAAATTCGCTGAAACGATCAATGTTTTCTCAGCATCATGATTGTGGAAGAGGAGCTTAGCAATGAGCAGGGCTGGAAACAAGATGTGCTGTGTGTTTCAACCATGCTGCTATCACAGAGAGGACCTCTGAAATATCCAAGTCATGGACAACAGCCAGGAATGATACAGCCAGTGAAGGGACCACATCACTTGCTAAAAATGAAAGCCTTCTGTCACTGTCATAATTGCCATTGAAATTGACATGGGTCTATTTAATCCTTATAGATCTCTCCACTCCTCCATTCTAAATTACCATTTTTGCTTTTCCCACAGAAACTAAAGGCACTCTGAACCTTGTACTTTGTACAGTGAGTTATGAGACATTTTAAATTATGGTCTATTAACGAATAATTTACCTCTGGCTCTCACAGATTTGATCAGAGATTTGCTCCATAAGCTGCAGTAGAGTTAGAAATTTGCAGCTTAAAAGGAGTGAGTTATATTTATGTTCTGACGTATCCTCAACTGTAATAGACTGAGAAATGTTTTATCTCTAACACTTGCACTTTGCTCTGAGATTTGTACCTTTTAAGGGGGACTGAAATTGCACTTGTAGCTTCTTGCTCTGATAAATGACTTGAGTTTCTGAGATCCTAAATGAGTGCCAGAGTGAGAAAATGTTAAAAATTATTAGTAAGTACTTCTCTGAGGTACAAATAAGAAGCTGACCTCTTTTCATTCAATATACATCGATAGAAGGAGTAATCTGAAAAAGGAAATGCAGAGCAACCTTGATTTGAGGCACGGTGCACTAGTGAGGTCCTTTGGTCTGCCCTCTCAGTGGAAGAAAGGGATGGAGATAGATGCAGCAGCAAAGATGCAAGTGTTAGTCATGTGTTAGAAACCACAGAAGCACCTGAGGACAGTCACATGGAACTCATGTTTCTCCCCTCCAAAGGGTGGCAGCATCAGTAGCCCAACTGAAGTGCATTTACAGCAATGTATGCAGCACTGGCAACAAGCAGGAGTTCAAAGCCATCATGCAGCAGGAAAGCTATGATTATATGCAACCATGGAAACACAGTGGGTTGACTCACACAACCAGAGGGCTGCAATGGGTGCCTAGAAACCCTTCAGAAGGGATATGCAAGGAAGTAAAGAAGGTGGGGTAGCCCTGTAAGTTAGGCAGTTTTGACTCTCCAGAGCTTGATGATGGTGATGATAGGGTTGAGTGTTTAGGGGTAAGAATGAGGAGAAAAACCAACAAGGCATCATGGCGGGAATCTCTTATAGACCACCCAACCAGGACAAAGAGGCAGACAAAATATTCTGTAAGCAGCTGGATAAAGTGTCACAATTTCTAGGGCTTTTTTCCCTGGGGGAATTCAACTTACAAGATGTCTGTTGGAAATACAGTACAGCAGAGGAAACAGACTGTGAGGTTACCCACATAGCTGCGTTGCCTTACCAGGGAAGGTAACCTGATGGACTTGTCACTGATATGATATATGAAGGTCATTGTGTGCTAAGCCATCAGGAAATGATGGAGTTTTTGGTTCTCTGAGAAGGAGGGGGTTAGCAGAACTGCTGCCTTGTTCTTCTGGATGGCAGACTTTGGCCTGTTTAGGAGCTTGGTTGGCAGAGTCCCTTCAGAGGCAGATATGAAGGACCAAGAAGCCCAGGAAATCTAGATATTCTTCAAGAACACACAACTACAGAAGATGATAAATGACACTCAAAAAAGTTGATGTATTTCTGCCACAACACAGTAGACTAGAAAATTGTGAGAATTTTTATCTTTCTGGGTCTATATGTAGTAATTGATGTGTCTTCTTTTACCCATGCAACATTTAGAGAGGTCAACCCAGTGCTTAATGGAGGATGTAACTGAAGATAAATCAAGAAATTCAGTAATGTCAGTTGCTTGTATGCACTTTAAGGCTCTGACAAAATGCACAGATAGGCCAGTTACTTTCCCTATGCTTTCAGGAGCTTAAAATAACTGTGCCTACCATTGTATGACTGGAAGGATGATACAGGGATACACATAATTGCCTTACAATCCACACTTCTGATGCATCAATTTTGATCAACCTACAATTACAGTAACAAGAGAATTTGTACCTGTTAATAGCAAACAATGCACCTTTTGTCTAGATTAAAGCTGTTGGCATAATACAGAGCCCCTGCTTTGGCAAGTGTATGTGGGAATGATCATAAGTTCCATTTCAGTTTAGGCCACTTGCCCCTGTTAGCTTTCTATGTTCAAATAAATACAAAAAGCTGTGATCATTAGGTGGCTTATTCCCACTAATTCTGCAAATCCAGCTTAACTGAATCAGTGAGGTATAGACCACATGTCTAAAAATGGTGACAAGGTCATCACTGGCACTGTGCTGAATGCCATATTTATCTCCAGAATATAAGACACCTCATGAAATAGGTGGCAGAAAAGACCAAATCAGAAGCCCCATGAGAGTCTCCAGTAAATCTTTGCTACATTAAGCTTTTACCATAGGAACCATACTGCAAAGATAAGGTGTGAAAAGGAGGGGATTTTCAGGCTTCCATGATAGTGATGGGATATCTGGGAAGGATTTTCATCTGATCAGGCACTGCCATGCTGTCCTACAAAATCTTATCTTGCAAAAGGCAAATCCTTCCGCTTTTCATTCTTCAGGTTTTACATATGTGAAATCATGGAGTTTTCATGTGTCATGCTGTGATATGAAGAATCATTAAAGCTTTATGAAGGTGGCCTCAGATTTTTAAAGGAATTTTAGCTTTCTGGGAAGTTATCAAGACAACAAAACATGCTGGGTTTTGGTCTGAATGCAGAAAATACCAATAAAATATTTATTTGTAGTGATGTCAGTTGTCTGGGTCAACAAAGAAGAAGATGCTTGTAGTATTAGAGTGTAATAAAATATTATTATTTTGGTCTGTGTCTGGCTTTTCCCCTTGCTAAGTTATAGAAAAACACAAATGTAACGAAAGTACTTTTAATTTACAGGATCAATGGAGCATAGAAGGGTGAGAAAGTAGTTATAACATACTGAAAAACCAGGCAGAGTATTGTATAAAGTAACTGTATAACACTAGATGTTCTCTATTATCAAGGCTGTGTTCCTCTCTGACTTCACTGCACACCTCAAGACAGATATAAATACCCCGGAAACACAATAGTGAAGGTTGTACAGGGGGATGAGGAAGATAATGGGGGCAGGGGTCATACAACCACTACCCAACAGGTGAGCATGCACAGACTGTTGCCACTTCTGTAATTAATAGGCACTGTTTGGCTGCCTCTGAGGCATCACCTTATACTGTGTACTGGCCCTATGTAGCATAATGGATAGCTGATAAATAGGGACACCATGAGTGGGGGAGCTGAGCAACACCCATCCTTCCACTGAGCCCATGATAGCTCCTCAGTGACGCCCACTAAGCATGGAAGCAGCTTCTGCTGATCCTGGTAGTCCTGGCCTGTCTGCTCTACTGAGCATCAGTGATAGGAAGTAACCACTGAAACATCAACTATTTTGTATCCTTTTATCACATTTTAAGTATTTTATTATTTTTATTCTCTTTTGTATTGAGTATTAAGCATTTTATCCTTTTTATTCTCTTTTGCTAGTTGGTATTGCAATAAATACTGTTTGTGGTATTTTATGACTGTGATTACCTTTATTCTGGACATATATCTAAAACAAACTGTTACAACGCTCAATAGAACAAGCGGGCAGAAAGCAATAAGGTCAATGACCATCTTATCTCTATTGTTCAGAGCAAATACTATTGAGCCTTGCCTTGTGTTTTCAGATTGCTGAAGGCTTTTGAGAACCAGCTCCAATTGTGAATCAATGGGATGTGATGATTCCATCTGAATGTGGTAGTCTAGATAATGGGCAATTTGCTTGATTTCAGGAAAACAGGACAAACTACAACAAAATTGCTTGAGACGCTTCTCTCCCTTTCTAGAGATAGCAGGGAAGATGCGGGCAACTGCAGGAAATTATGAAACATTAATACACAAATGCCAATATAAAAAATAGAAGAGCGAGAATCTTACTGCAGGAAGGCTTTTGTGTAGATGAAAATGGTAATTAATGGCACTAAGACAAGGTGTTCTTTGCTCGGCAGGAAAATTAGATCTTGATATTTTATAGCAAAGACTTCCTTGTTATTCGTAGACTTTCTAGGGAACTTGTGCCATCACGGATGACTGTGAGTCCTTGGAGGGTTCTGGAGAGAACTTTTGGTTTTGTAAGGTTGAAAGTTCCAAATGCAATGCCTGCTTTAGATTTTGATATTAATTTACAGGGAGGAATTTACTGTGAATCCGAAAAGGACAAATAAGCAGGATGAAAGTGATGATGGGAATTTATTTTATTTCTTTAAAGAGAAGAAAATGCAAGATACTTAAAGTTAAGCTTAAGGAGATAGGAAAAGCCATTTATTCTAAAGAAGTCAATGACAATATGATCAGAATGGGTAAGTATATTTAGAGATGATTGTGACTACAACATGAAGTTTTCTGTACCTTAAAAATGAAGAAGGAATTGGAAAGAGTGCGAAAAAAATGAATGGACACTAGCAGACTGTGAGAAGAATTCAAGTATGAAGGTGTCACAGCAGAGAAGTGTCACACAGAATCTAAGTTTGTATTAGCAATGGCCACTAAAGGAAAGGGGAAAGGTTATACAGGCACACTGGAAATGAGATAAATGCAAACTCAATCATGGGCAGGAAAACTTCTAAGGTTTTCAGGAACTATTTGAATCATTAAAACCAGACTAAGAGTCCTCCACCTTGCCTCAAAAAAGGATTGAACTTGGTCCTTGCAACTTCCTTTACAGTTTGCCTCTCTCTGATCTATGTGTTGAATGAGGATTTTTGTAATTAAATCACAAAGCTGCAGTAATTAATCATCATACTTTTTACAAATTAAGTATTTAATGACTTAATAATATCTATTTGATTCTGAAGAGAACATTCTGTTACTGAATAGCAAATTTCTGAAAGCATAAATCAGCATGTCCAGTAAAAGACTTATTTTTTGAGGGAGGACAGGATTCATAGTTTTGAACAGAAAATACCGACCAAGTCAGACGCGAGTGCAAATTAATACCTGTTGCTGATTGTCAGCAGTAGTGTGACAACTAGCTGACACCCATTTCCAAAAGGAAATACATTTTCAAATGGGCATACAAATTCCTGATTGTGCTCAGCTTGAATTCACAGTACCAGAAATTGTGTTCTCCACACCTTGAGTTCCTCCTGCTGAGATCACTGAGTTATATTTTATGCTGCTGCACACATTGCTCAGCACTTGATCTTTTCTATTACATCCTTTAACAAATAACTTTTCCCAGTCAATGAGGAAGGCAAATAGACACTGGCTTGCCTTTCATGTGTTTTGCCAGTTTTCAGTCATCTATATCATATTAAATTATGTCTCTATTAGCCTTCCTCTCTGTGCTCATTTTCCTCCTTTGAAGAAGCATCTTTCCTGTCTTCTTGGATGCTTTTGAGGCTACATGCTTAAATATGTCTAATCGCATAATCAAAGGAGCAAGATTTTCATTTCTAAATAGTCATAGCACTAGAGTTTCTTAACAAAATGTGAGTTTGACTTTGGATCTTTCCCCCATGTAGGCTCCAGCTGGGGATTTCTCTTTGCAGACTCATGTTCAAACAATCTCTAGCACTAATTCTAGTCTACATAATATCATTTTTACCAAGACAAGACAATCAGTAACATCCCACCAAGAGATAACTCTGTAAGGCAGTTTTGATTCTGCTGCAATATCCCCCTGGATACCCCTTGGTTGTTGCTCATCATTCCCCTCTTCCTACAGTAAGAACGCAGCAGCAAGCTCTCACTCTCAAAGCTTTGTTATCAAGTAGGAGTAACTTTCTTAATGAATTTGAACTATAGAATTTGTCTTTTTTTTTGTTTTCAAGAAAGCTGACTGCCAGTTTTTGGCCTTGATAATTAAAAAAAAAATCAGCATTTAAATACTTTTTGATTAAAATCTCTGAGCCCAAAAATGTTAAACAATTAAACCTGTTTAAAACAACAAGATCAGACTAAATTATTTATTGGGGGATCGGCTAATGGAATATGTAATCTGGAATATCATCTATCAGTGCAGAATCTTTTAAGTATTTCAATTCTGGGGCTGAAGTGCTTTGAGTATGTAAAGTCATTCTACAGCAGAAAAAAACTGTGAAAATATTCTAGCCAGGTATACTTGCATCTTGAGCTGATTTACATAAATGGAGAAGTCCAAAACAGCTGCAATCATCATATCATCTTAATTATCTGAGATATGTAGTTATTTAAATGTGCATGTACATATTCAGACCTGCTGGCATTCTGACACACATTCATTTTACTCAACGTTTTATAATCTTTGATACTAAAGTGGAGAAGTCTAAGAATGGACTTAGTTCTTGATCTAATTCTTCAATTCACTTCATGAAAATTGCTGTTTTCATTTCATTACAGGCTGTTTTATTCCCCAGTGGAGCTTATGTATTGTGTTTCATTGTGGTTTTTAAGTGTGGGAAAATTGAAGTGTTTTATATTGTTAAGGTAATTTGAATCACAGGAAAGGTAAAGAATACCTTAAAAGATTGTTTATGTGTTTTACTTTAGAATCTAATTAGCATGTTGAATTGGAAATTCTCAGAAAAATAATTCTGTCCTCAGGAAATAAATTCTGCAAAGCTGAAAGGAATGCCCATTTTTACATGTCAGAAACACAGTGGTTTATTCCCTGTGGCAGTAACAAAACTGAGTTTTGGTCCAGCTAAGGGGTTGGCAAGAATACCTTCATAGTAAAATCTCCATGGGAGCAGGTTGATAGGGGTGTCCAAGCAGACCTTTTTTCTACACTGGGTACAGTTCATTTCTATCCTCACAATCAGTGTCGATTTGTGCTTTGAACCATATGAGTTTACATGCTTTATCTTGTAGACCATTACTTCAGATTCTTTGAACATTTGTGATCCTCTGGAATAAATTTTATAAACTAAATTCCCAACTACTGTTCTGCTAAGCCTGCACCAGTGTCATGAGTTCCTGCTTGTAGCTCTTCTTCTAGAGCCTGCCAGATTCTTCTCCCATCAGAATCTCATGCTGTGGCTCCCATTACCAACTAGTTAATTTCTTACTTTTTAATAAGCTCTCCCAAATGCCTCTGACTTCAATTGCTACTTCATCTAGAATTCTTGCTATTACAACTTCACCAAAATAGTATCCTTCAGCTCAAAATAGTATCCTGGAGGTTAAGATCTGTCAAAAACTGGCAGTGAACACCACCCTTTTTTCTATGGACAGTTGTACAACAAAAGGCACAATCTGCATTTATTTTTGAAGTGAACTGTGTATCAGACATACTACATCCATTCTACTTTTCTCTACCAAAATCACATATGAGTAGTCATAACTACCAGATGCATTTGCCCAGGCAACTTTTAAGAGACAAGACTTTTCGCATGCTGGCTTTTCAGTTGCTCATTGGTAGCAGATGCAGCTGAACTCTCCAATTGGAAGTTCAACAATTATCCATCAAAAGTCTTTACTGTTTGAATTGCAGCTGGAGGCTTCATTTTACTCACAGCTGTTTTATCTCAGCCTCTGCGAAGCCTTTAAAACTGTGTTTGTTGGTTTCTGGTGGGCTGAGGGTTCTGAAAAATAGCATTCACTCCAAATAGACTTGTCCAAAGGGTGCTTGTTCTTCATTGCTCATTGGACAGAGTTCATGTTGCTGTAATTGAGGTTTCACTCAAAGGTTGCTAATGTTAAAGTGGATATTGATTATAGATTTCAGAAAGATATTGACCAAGTGTTCTATCACTTTTTCACAAATTTCAACTCATATTATTATGAAACGCTTAAACTAGAACAACAACTTCTCAATAACTTCTAAGACTGCAAACACAGTAGGAAAAGGTCAGAGGAAATAAGGCAAAAAAAGACACTGTGACTTTTATGTGCATAAGGTTTGCAAACAGCTGTTGCCGTTGATAGTGACAGGCAGCAACAATCATAGCACATTTTATGCTAGTTACACATGCCAGTCTCTTTCAGCTCATTATGGATTTTAATGTTTAATTGGATCAGCAAATTATTCATTAGAGAAGAGTGAAGTTCAGAATTTTTATCCTTTGAGAAATTCCCACGTTTCAATGTGGACTTTTAGGCCAAATTGATGTAAAAGGACCATATTAGTCAGAAATGGGGCACATAGGTTGTGATATGAGTCCTTGGGAGTCAGCCATAATGGTATGTCCAAACCTGCATCTAATGCCTGAATGCAGAATTGAGTCTGAATATGGTACAAATATTAGTCTTTGAAACTTAGTAGTTGTGGAAGTGAAGAAGAAAGGTTTTGCTCCCTATGAACAGGACTTCTACTGAAGAGAATTTTTGTTCTTTTACCTCCTCCTGAAGCCCTGTAGTCTGATTGCAGCTGTGACAGAAAGCAGATGGTGTTCTTAGGGAACACCAGTTGTCCATTGGCAGTCCAGTGGCAACATCTAAGCTCCTTGTGACCCTTTCCTCTGGTGTCCTATGACTGAGGCTTTTGAGGAGAATGTTTGATTTTCTTCCAAGCTGTCTGGTGTGCTACGTCTGAAGGGACTGGATAAACCAATTGTGCTGGTTTAAAGGTGAACCAGCAGGGGAAATGAACTCACCACGAGAGAGATTATAAGTCAGACCTAAAATTTAATAATAATATTACAATAACAACACTGACACACAAGGGAAATTGCTTTCAACTCACAAAACCCCAGCAGTATAACCCAGTGTGCTGGGGCACAAACCCAAGGGGGTTTGTTTGCCCTTGTGCTGAGACCCCTGTGGTTCCCCCAAGTCCAGAGCAAAAGGAAAAGAAAAACCTGTTGGTGCAGGCGAGGGCTGTGGTCTGGGCGAGAGCAGGGATCTCCTCCTGTCAAGGTCCTGCTGCTGCTCTGGATCTGACAAAAGGTTCCCGAGGTCTTCTTACCCACCCCTTATGTACCCTCAGGGAGCACTCAGTCCCTCCCCCTGGGCGGGGACTCACACAATGGGTGATTAAGTCTGGGAGCCAGGGAGTGTTGAGCTGTTGATGGCCCATTAGCAGCTCCGCCCCCCTCAGGCTGGGTGTGAAGGTGATAATGGCTCCCTGGGCAGCTGCTGCTAATGGCCCATTGACCTTGGGGAATGAATAGAGGGGGTAGAATACACAGCTTTGATCACCCCCACACAGGGTTAGCTGGTCCCTCCTGCTGAACTAGGACACCAGTGGTCCTGAGAAATGTGCTCTGGTGAAAACAAGAAGCTTTAAAATCCCCTCACACAGATGGACAAACCAAGAAATGGTGGGCTTGAAGTAATTTCTTGCTTGTTGCTTAGTGTCTTGGCACAAATAACTGATGAGCCTGACCAAGGCAGGAATGCAATCGCCTGCTTAAGTGTAACTACATAGATGAAACCACCAGCATATTTAACTGAGAAAAAAGCAGATAATTCCAGGGGGTTTGGGCCCAGTCTGCCTTTCTGCAGATTTATGTTCTTGGTCTAGCCTATCCGAGTTTCCTGCTTCTGATAAACAGTTGATTTCATATCTCTTTTCTTCCAGGTGAACAAATTTTTGTCTGCCTGGCTGTCTGTTTTCCACAGAATTTATAAAAACTTTATATTTGACTTTTCTATCAAATTTGTTTAATTTTGGGCAGCTGATTCCACAGTTACAAGAGAGGGAACCTTGACAGAGTGAAGTCTCAGAGGCCCTGTTTCTTCAAGGAAAGGATAAATGGAAAATGGGATAAAAGAATCCTTCGTGCTGGTGGCTATTGTCTCTTGCTACAGATGTCCATAGTGAATAACATGATGCATTAGGAAAATGACTGGAGAGGTGCAGGAAAATCTGCTTCCACTGTCAGGCTGTCATGCAAGAGTCAGACCCATGTGCAGTGCCAGATATGGTTGATACAGTTACTCGGATTTGATATACTGAGATATAGCTACTAGGAAATACTTGGGTGTCATTTAGCTGTGCAGGCCCAGGTCCTTAGCTAAACAGATAGAGTAGTAACTTTTGGTGAATTGTCCAGTTTATTTCTGTGGGACAATCTTTATTGTTTGCATTGGGTGATGGTAACAAACCACATTGGTGATCTGTAATGTTTCACAGAGGCAGAGTAGAAATAGGTGGGCTTTTCATATGAACAGGCATATATTTGGGATATCAGTTATGTAATTCACTATGTCAGCATGTTGCCTATGTTTGTGTTACTTGAAAATGCTAACATCTTTCTTGTTTTCTAGGATTTTGTGGGATGTTGGTGTCCGTGCTCTGCCTGTTAATCTCCAGAAAAAAGGCAGTGATCCAGTGCCTAAAACATGCAGTGTGTGCAGCTCTGAATGGATTCCTGTGATCATAGCTGCCAGTGCTCTTGAAAGTCAGGTATTTTCAAGAAAATATAGTACCACACATCCTTTCCTGTAATTTTTCTAGTGATAGCCATTGATAGCCCTTTTCCCATTCTTTAGAAGTTTTTATTTGAATGAAAAAATCTCAAATCTGTGAAGAATCTAGAAAAATTGCAGCTACCTTTGGCAGTCTTGAAGATCCCTAAAGGTTTCAAAGTATGTAAGTTTTAAAATACTGAAGCAGGGTCAGAGCACAATTTTGGCCCGGATTACTGCAGTATTTCAAACTATTGCTTCCCAGCTGCTAACCGACCTCTACTAAGGTCAGCAGTCCTTCTGCATCTAGTTGAGGAATTCAGCTGCAGGTACACTGGAGTGCTCACAGCAAAGAATCAGCATTGTATTTACATTTCCACTGAAAATTAATTTCTCCCTCTTCATGTGTTTCCTTGTGCTCCTGCAAAGACTTAACTTTCTTTGAGAAGGGGAAATCAAATTACTTCAAGAAACAAGATTGATGGACTTAAGAAAAAAAAAAAGAAGATTGAAATTCTCAGCTGTTCTCTAAGGCAATTAAATTCTAATTTGAGGAAGTGCCTCACATTGAACCTGCAGGCTGCACTGGGATGGGACTATAAGCTCCAAAGGGACACATGCAGCAGCAGCACATATATTTCTTGCTTTAGGCAGCCCTGTATCCAGTGGGCACAACTGAATAATGGAAAGGGCTGAGATTGTAATGATTCCTGCTCTCTCACTATTACAAAACAATAGGAGACATCCCTGAGGTGTGAATGACACTTTTGGGGTGTCTCTTGACTTATTGATTCATTACAGCTCCTGAGCAGGCAGTTGCCTACCTTTCATCTGGTGCTACTCATTTCAGTTACAGAAATCGCATCCTTAGTTATCCCTTTTTCCTAAGACATCTGCCTACAGAGGAGTTTTGGGGCTGGCTTCTCTTATGGATACAACTACCTGGAACCAGACCTCAGTGCTACTAACCTGGCATGAAATCTGCACTGCCTTACTCAGCAAAGCAAACTTGCTAGACTCTCAAAACAAGCCTACCATTTGCACAATGGACTAGTGTTTCTAGGCACCTAAACCCCAGGATTATCCTCTGCTTAAACCTTGTTTTCTTCAAAGAAAAGCAGTTTAAGGTTTACCACTTTCAGGAGGAGTGGTGTCAGAACAATGCTATCAACTATCCCAGACTGCTCATTCTGCTTCAGTGACGTATTTGGAGGTGCTTCTTCACTGAGGCATTTAGAGAGGCAATGAGGACTGAGAGAAACAGAAGATTAAAGAGAAGGAAGTTAGAAGTAACTGGTGGTCAAGTATGTTTCTGAACTAGCAAGGGCTTTTTTTGGTTTGATATAATACTTCTCAGGATTGCAATGCAGTAATATCAGATGCGCTTGTGAGGAATCACAGCCCTGCCCAAAAGCACAGCAATGGTATTTACAGAATTACAAACTAGGTAAGGTTGAAAGGGACCACAATGGGCCATCTGGTTCAACCTCCCTGCTCAATCAGGGTCATCCCAGAGCACATGGAACAGGATTTCATCCAGACAGTTCTTGAATATGTCCAGTGAGTGAGACTCCAGAACCTTTCTGGGCAATCTCTTCCAGTGCTCAGTCACCTTCACGGTAAAGACATTCTTTCTCATGTTCAGGTTTGACTTCCTGTACATCAGTTTCTGCCCATCACCTCTTGTCCTATTGCTCAGCACCACCAAACAGGGCTTGGTTCCATACTCTTGACACCTTCCCTTCAGATACTGATAGACATTGATGAGGTGCCTTAACAGTCATCTCTTCTTAAGGCTGAACAACTCTCTCAGCCTGGCCTTATAACAAAGATGCTTCAGTACCTTAATCATCCTTATTGCCCTTCGCTGGACCAGTTTCAGGAGCTCCATGTCTCTCTTGTCCTGAGGAGCCCAGAACTAGACACAGTAGTCCAGGTGAGGCCTCGCTAGGACTGAGTAGAGGGGCAGGATCACTCCCTTGACTTGCTGGCAATGCTGTTCCTAATGCACCCCAGGATACCACTGGCCTTCTTGGCCACCAGGACACACAGCTGGCTCATGGACAGCTGGTTGTCCACCAGGACTCCCAGATCCTACTCTGCAGAGCTGCTTTCCAGCAGATCAGTCCCCAGCCTGTCCTGGTGTGTGGGGTTAGTCTTTCCCAGGTGCAAGACCCTATATTTGCCTTTGCGGAATTTCAGACAGTTCTCTGCCCATCTCCAACCTCCTGAGGTCTCCCTGAAGGGCTGCACAGCCCTCTGAGATATTTGCCGCTCCTCCCAGCTTTGTGTCATCAGTGAACTTGCTGTGGAGGAACCTGCCCCTTCATACAAGTCATTGTTGAATAAGTTAAACAATACCGGACCTAGTATTGAACCTTGGGGGACACCACTAGTGACAGGCCTCCAATTGGACCCAGTGCCACTGATTACAATCCTCTGAGATCTGCCAGTCAGCCAGTTCTCAGTCCACCTCACTGTCCATTTGTTCACTCCACACTTCCTGAGTTTGCTTATGAGGATGCTGTAAGAGGCAGTGTTGACAGCCTTGCTAAAGTTGAGGCAGACAATATCCACTGCTCTCCCATCCATCCAGGTAGTTGTTTCATTTTCGAAGGCAGTCAGATTGGTCAAGCATGATTTACCTTTAGTGAGTCCATGCTGACTCACAAAACACATTATTAATACACTGTTCACTTTCTCTGAAACAGAGGTATTGCTGTGACAGCCCAGATGGCAAAAAAATTGCAATATAGGCTTTGCTGGTTTTTTGCTCCAGATCTCTGTCTTACCTGCCAAATTACTATCTTCTTAGGAAGGATGTCTTTGTTCAGTCCTTTACCAAGCCATTGAGCTACACTTCTATAGATCTTATATTTGTGGTCAGCACTCCAGTAACATGCATATGTACTGTCTGATTCAGAAAGAGCTGATTAGCAAACAGAGCTAGTGCCTGGCTGAAAATACAAAACAGACAGATCTTCCATGCTGACCTTTCTTAAGAGTTCATGAAGGTTTTTCCAACCTTAAAACCTCTGAAAATAATGGAGCTTTGTGTTCCCTGAACCAGTCTACTGAGCCTAGAATTTGGAAATCTGACTATTGACTTCAATACAATTTCAGGGGTCATGTTTTACCTCTTCAATGAGGAAAAGGTCAGCAGCAAAATAAAAGACCAACGGGAAAAGAGGCAGATGCAAAGCAGAAGGAACTAAAACTCAGGGAAAAACTGCACAAGAAAGGGGATTAAAACATGTATGTACCTATGCACATGCATATATAAGTGATGTTTTCCACACTTCTTTATTTTTAACTTAGATGCATGTATTGGCTACATCAACACTTTTTTCCCTAAAGCACTTTATTGAATTTACATCACCACTCACCATTGCCCAGATTAAGGTTTTGTTATGACTCCATTCCTCTAGCCAGCTCCCTGTCAAACTTTTTCCCCTTCAGGATGCGCTAAAATTCTCTTTCCCTTCAAGCTGATGGATCATTTGGGGAAATAGGAGTCAAGAAACAAATCCAAGGATCATCAGGGCTTGAATTTTGAGTCCTTTGGCTCTTTTTAATGTTTACAGCTTCTATGCAGTCTAAATGTAATCCCAGCCTTCAGGACCCTCTAATTCTTTGGTGATCACACATACAGACTGTAAGTGCTTCATGACAGAAAGACTTAGTGGCCTCATTTCAAAGTTAATGAAGCCCTCAGTTTCCCTTGATTTCAAAGAAAATTAGACAGTCATAGTATTTAACACAGTTCTCAAAATCCTTTTCTTGTTTCACCATTTCCATAATAATCCTAAACAGTGCTGTAGATACTTGAATAGACTATACAACATTTACTGCTGTGGGGAAAGCCATTTGCTGCAACACGAGGGCAGACCCTGCTTATATGGCTGGGGACATCAAAGCTGTGTGAACCAATTTCTTCAACCAACTTTACACCCAGACTGCCCACTATGACCAAGGTACCAAGGCCTTTAGTGTGTGAATAAAGGAGGAACTGCCAGGTGCTCACCCACTGCTGAAACCCTGACATTTTACAAGTAATTTAGAGAGTTTCATATTTTGATATTCCACTTGATATACAGCACATCACCCCCTGCTCTCCCCAGAATTCAGTCCAAGAGATTTGGCTGAGTTTTATAGAATCAGACCTGAGAAAAAAGGCAAAAAGACTCCACAGTAAGTTTAATGTCTTTGTGCTTATACAAACTTTGTGCCTGTCTGGGTATGGTAAGAAAGACCTATTTTTCTTTTATGAAAATATTGTCAACAGAACAGAAGAAGAGGCATGAAAATGTGGTTTTATACACTTAACAAAAGAAGCACAAGGTGAAGAAGTTATCTGATGCAAAAAAATGTCCACTTTTATCAACCTAAACTAAGCCAACAGGTCACGTTTTCCTACTGAATTTATGGCCCTGATTGTGAACAAAACATCTCAAACTCCTCTGTTCTTCAGTCTTCGTTTGGTGAGCTGCATGAGGGAGTATCTAAGGTTGTATTTGCATTGACATCAGGTGGCATGGTTTTTGATTATGAATAATGACAGTGCAAGAGGCCCTAAGTGAAAGAGAACAATGTTCTCATCTTAGTGTTGTGAGAGACATATGGTCCGATTATCATCATTTCTTCCCAGTGGCACTGAATCCATGGCAAGGAGATCTGTGTCTGCCCTGTCTCTTAGTGCCTGGCTTGAGTGAGAAATGAAGTTTAAGCTTCTTTGCTCAAGTGCAGCTAAGAATACACATGCTGTGCAGATGCTTTTGAAGCAACTTAACATCCACCAGTAACACTGTAAGGCTCAAACCCCAGCTCACAGGGATGTCATGGAATGCTGTGTACCTTCTCTTTGGTTCTTTTTCTGAGTAAGCATGCTCTGCTGACTTAGGTGGATAAAAAGACAGTCTGAGCAAAAACCACTGAAACACATGCATATAGACACCTCTGGTGGGAGCTCTTTCTCTGACTTGAAGAGCAAACTCTCACATGTGAACTAGTTACCAGCAGAGTAAGGTCTAAAGTGTGATTTCTTTGATCAGCTTCTCCCATAAATAGGGAGGAAGCACCTCCTTAGCTCCACTGGCTGCATTGGCCAGCACTCCACTGGCTGAAGGAAGTATTTCAGGTGCAGACATCGAATTCTGCATACTCATGAACAGTCAAAAGAATCTGCCCTTCACATAATGTGCATGTGACATTCTTTATTATGTATCTTCTAAAATAGCCATTATTCTCAAAGAAAAGTCTCATCAGCATTTCTACATTTAATTTGTGAGAAAATTAGAACCATTGTATTTTAAACTCATTTAAAACCAGATCACAAATCTATGTTAAAGTATCTAACCTGATTAACTTGATTTGGAAAAGCTCTCAGCATTTCCTACCCACACTGGCAGACAGGAAACCTCTCTGCTTTCTATACATTATGCCCTTGTTGTCTTGATTTGGAGCTCTCTGGTACAGATTGTTGGGGAAGAAAGCACAGAAAGGGATGCGGTGGCAGAACCCAATTGCCCTGGGGTGTCTTAGATGAGTTTGTTGTTCCTAAAACAGAATTCTTTCACCCATGGTGCAAGAGACAATCCATACACTGTGTCAAGATATTTGATTTGATTGCAGTCCTGCAGAATAGGGTTCCAGGCATCTAACACAGCTGGCACAACTTCTAGAAAACAGGCACAATTTCTTACATAGAAAGGCAACAAAGAAGGAATGATACAGAAACTGGTGATTGGTTACTCATGCTTTTGTAAGAAAATTCAAAATATGTATGTGGTGGTCTTGGTCCAGCTCATTATACTGTAATTTATTGAGGGTGAGTTTTTTAGATAATAGTAATCTAAGATAATGGTGGACCCTGCTTGAGTGAGGAGGTTGGACCAGATTACTCCACTGTGGTCCCTTCCCTTCCTGTGTAGTTAACTCTAAGTTATATTTTCATCCTATCAGCTCCCACCATGAATTATTTAACCCTATACTATATACACCCACTTTACCTTTCCATTCTTTTCAGTCCTTGGATTAATTCTCAGCAGTGTGAAGGCTGCTTTGTGTTACAAATACAGACAATATCTCCTACCTTTTTTGCACCTTAGTCCTATTTAAGAATATTATTGGTATGGTTGTATGCAAACCAGCCTACACTTGAGTGTGCACAATTTATTCAGCTCAGGTTTCATCACCATCAGAGAAAATTAGAATATACCCCGTGGACACAGCTTGGACTCTGCTCATAAGCAAGTCACCTGGGTGTTTAATCACTTGCAAAACCCGATGCCCAAGGACACTATATGCAAACAGATAAACAAGCCATGCCGAGTGGAGGGAGCTGCAAACAACATAATAGGCATTATCTACTTTGAGCCATTTTCAGCTGTTCTCGTAGCATGCTCCAGGATGAGAATTAACTACTGGGACTAGGAGAGACCAAATAATACAACAAACTGGAGTTGGTTCTGGTTGTTCTTCCACCTGTCTTTTTTCATTCTCTCCAATGTAAAGGAGTTATCTTTTTTAAAAAAGAAAATAAGCTACATACAAAAAAATATGACTTAAACACAAGCCTTTTATGCTTTGAGTCCCCAGTCTCTTTCCATTCTTTCCCTGTTGGCAAATGCGATTTTAATACTGCAATGTTCAGTACAGTTATTCCATTGCAGCTGGTGGAAGCAAAACGTTAATGTATCACCATTCATCTTAGTGACCCTCATGGGCTCAGTGGGAGTTCTTATACTCTGGTCAGTCTAGTGCCAACATCCAAGACTTGGGAGTGAATGATTACAGTTGCAGACAGAGCAGAGATTAAAGTCAAGGTTGAAGTACTGCACTGACTTTACTCCCACCTTTTTGAGACTTTTTTGAATTTGGAGTCTGTCCTGAATGAATTTCCATTCCATTTCCTTTAGAGAAAGTCTACTTAACTTTGGCATGTGAGCAACAGAATAAAATGAATAACCCATATATCCATTTTGTATACTCATAATCTGTGTATCTCAGCCATAGCATTATGCATCCAATAATGTACTGTAGTGAATGCCTGAGGGAAAAATATTATGGCAAGCTATGTAGCAGTACTTTCCTAGTTACACCTTCCTAGCTATCAGCAATGTGCAGCTGAGCACGTAGTAGTATTTTAGGGTTAAATAATTCTGATGGATTTTCTTTTATCAATTTCTTTAGTCAACTTGTCCTAGTGAATGTTAGCAAGGGCCCTTCGCTAGTGACTCAGAGATGTGCTAACCACATCCATGCATGCTTGAGGTCTTATGGAGGGGAGTCAGGGGCCTCTGAGGTAATAGAAACCAACAGGGAAAGACCAGGGAAATATCTTAGTGGAATTAAGGGGTGTTTCTCTAAGGTGAAATGGCTGACAGTCTGACTGAAGCGCACGTCTCACCAGCTTTGTGTCCCAAAGTCATTCAGAGGCATGGGAGGACTGGGCTGACAGTGCTAACACCAGGATAATGCTCCATGCCCACCAAGACCTGATGTCATACTGGGTTGTAGACTCAGAAGGTACTGTGGGGATTCCCCTCTGCACTTTTACTGCTATTACATTCCTCTGTGGAACTGGTTTCGATCACTGGTAGAAAGGAGGATAGTAGGGAAGACTTTCGGGATTTATGTCTTGCTTCTAAAAGATGCATACCAGCCTCACTCTTGTCCACAGTGAGGGTGGAGAAAGTATAAATAGTATTGAGAATGGTGAGATACATAGTCTGGTACACACGGTAAGGAAAGCCAGGGTGCTGCCTGAGGAAAAGAGGGTTGGGTTAGACAAGGCAAAGTCCAAACTGAACCTCTCCAATCTGGTTCTTTCTCCATGCCATCACTAACAACTCCCATGGATTTTAGCCTCCACACTAACTCCAGACTAAATTAATACAAAATTGTGTGTATAAAGGCCTTACATGATGACTTTTTTCATGCAACATATTACGAATGAGTTTCCTTCTGCCCCTGGCTAACTGATTCCATTTACAATAATCTAACTCTTTCCATTGTTAGGTCAACAGCTGAATTAAAGACTACTGTGAAAGACAGCTTTCATTCCAGTGCTCCTAATCCATAGGTCAAAAAGTTAACTAGTGCTTGTCATTAATACATCTATAGATATAAGAGTACTCTTGGCAAATCATTTCATTGTGCAGTGCAAGTAACAACCTGACATTGGTAGTAATTTCCAATATAATTAAATAAAACTTCTAGCCGAAACCCCAAAAGATTTTTAAAAAGGTGTTACTGGTTGTATTATGGACAAAAGGAAATGGGAGACACTGTTAGAGGATAAAATGAATTAGTAGTTTTGGTAAAAGAACTTTGTGTAACAGAATAGGCAGTTCAGAAATGGCTCTCAAATTTACAAGACAACATGAGAGCTTTTGTTTTTGCTTTTATTTTAAAATATTGATTGTACTCTTTCATATAAATGGTATCTACAAAAGAAAAGATGAGATGGAGCATCAGCTCTAGTAATGTCTTACTTTGTATTGATAGAGAAAAAGCTGTAGATGGGGAACGAATTCAGGTGTCTTTAACAGGAAAAGAAATAAAAAAATACTTGAGGAACCGAAGCCTCATGGCCTCAGGACACACTGGACTAAGACTGACTTTAGGAGCTATTCTGAGCTCAAACTTGGAAAGTTCTGATACCTTGGGAATGCAAAGAAACAGTTTATGCCTTTATTTTGAGGGCTCTGTTAGGCTGAATGTCATCAGCTATGCATCTGTAATTCATTTGGTCTCTTAGGCAGGAGTTAAGCTGTCTAGGGGAGGAAAAATTGTAGGTAAATGTATAAGTAAACAGATATGAGCAGCTTTCTGGGATCTTGGGCTTGCTTAGCATTTCACTGTACCTCTCTTTTTAATAAGTCTTTGAACAGCAGAATGGATTGCTCAGTAAAAGCTGACATTTAGAAAGTAAAAGAACACATCTTTAAAGTCTGTTCCTAGCAAAGCCATGAATATGTATCTATATAAGCTCATCCAACCTTCTGATTTGTTTTTTTCTTTTCCTAAATACTCCTTGCAAAAGCAATCAGTGATTTTCAGGATTTAAAAAGGACAACAATAAAAATTAATTGTTTCTCAGACAGAGTGTTCTCTCTCCACACTTGAGTCAAAAGTCTTCGTGTTTTATCCAGGCATGAATAAAACTGATTCATGCCTGCTGATTTCCTCACTGCGTGGGGTGCTGCTGGGTGCAAAGGTTTGGGGAAAACATGGCTTGCAAAGGCAGGACAGAAAACAAGGACTTAAAATCAAGTCATATTGAATACCTGAGTTTTCTACAAGCCTGGAAATGTCTCCCTGTGTTTTATGTGTACAGCTCTTAGCATTGTGCAATTTTGACTCTTGACTGCAGTTTCTGCTCAGGACTCCAATATTACATTTACAGTCTACTAGTTCCTACATAACCACTCTACCTTTTTAAAAAAACACTGGCTTTGTTGTACATTAATTAATATGAATTCCTTACATTCTTCTATTTGGGGATTGTACTAGGTTGTAATGGTCCCTTCCAACCCAAACTATTCCACAATTCCCTGTAAAGTAAGTGTTGCAGATCTGAAATTAGTCTCATGGCTATCAAATGAAGGCTTCTTCCATGGTCCAGCAGGATCAGCACATTAGCACAGGTCTCACTCAGGACTCTCACTCAGGACTCTCACTCAGGACTAAGGGCCCTCCCTGTTTGCCTCTTATCCCTGTGCTCTTACTTTTAAGCCAATAAAGGAATGGCTTGGATACTGGATAGAAAAAAGTTGATGAAAGCTTTGGTGCACTGCAAGTATATTGCAAATCTTTGGCTTCATTTGGGAAGGAGTAAGGTTCATTTGGATGCTGCTTTCACTTTCAATTAATGGTAGCCCTGCTGTGCATTTGCTTGTTATATGATTCACCTGTACAATAATTCTACAATGGATACTATTTTGCAATGAAATCCAGAGCCTTTGATATCTTCAGCACTTGCCTGGACGAAACCCTCGGAAGCCTGTTGTAACAGTGTGAACTACGGGCCTCCAGAGGACCCTTCCCACACAAATCTTCCTGTGATTCTGTCAGGGCTTTTTCATCACCTGTTAGAGAAGGTTGTTTAATGTAGAAAGTCTGTTCCTCATGTGACATGACAACACTTTGCTTTATCACAGATAACCATAGTTTTCACTAACATAGCTCACAGGTCAGGAGTTTTAATCTATTCTCCCAGCTGGTGGTAGGGTCAGAAGAACTGCAGAGGTATTTCTAAGGAGAGGGGAATCATGGTTCTAATACTTTTATGCAAGGAAAAATTCAATGGAAAATCTGCTGAAAAGGTTGAAGTGTTGTAAAGTGTGCAGGTAAAGGCAAATATGACATTTACCTAAAACATGATATCTAACAAACAAATGTGTCATCCTGAAGTAAATTTGGCAGGGTGGTCACACTAAGTCCACAGCACTATTTGCTCCAAAGTAGCTGACTTATTTTTTCATTTTTTCACTTTAAATACAAAATCAGATAAAAAGAAATGCAGTTTCCCTGAAGGTCCCATGTCACTTCATAAATTGAATAAAATACATGCTCTGGATTTTGCTGACAGAATAGAAATGTGATTCAGCTTAAACAGGAAGATCTATCATCAGATGATAGAAATTAATACAGATTAAATAAAGTCAGTGTAAATAAATCAATTCATAATAAATGAGGACACGACTTGCAGGTTTCTTAGGCTACACCCAGTTATTGATCCAGGAAACTGAAAGTTAGGTGGAATTGAAAAATGGGGTTGCTCAGTAGTTGGTGTGAAACATGGAATCTTTTAACCAAGAAATGTTGACAGTGGTAAACAGCTGTGAAAGCTGAGGTTGCAACCCCAGGACAGATAGGTTCTGGTGGAAATCCTCATGCAGAATACTCCCAAACTATGTGCTCACTCTGCCTGCTCCCAGGACCCACAGCACATAGCCTTTCCATTCTACTGGCTACAGTAGTGTTATCAAAACACCAGGACCCAATGGGCCTTTTAAAAACATCATGCCTGGTTTACGATTGCCAGTTTCATGCTTCATACTCCATTTTCCTTCCCTACCTGCTCATACATTCTGTCTTATTGTCCAAAGCAGTGCACCTCACTTTTCTGCTGGTGTATATTTCTCTTTCTCCCCTTGGAAGATGTAATTACTTTCCTTAACTACCTACATTGGCAAGATCTTGCCTTGCTCATCTTGTCTGCTAAGAAGTCTTTAAACCAGGGGAATTTGAGAACCTAGTAGCTCAGAAAGCAGATGTTATGGAGTGTACAAAACTGGCTGAGAATGTGAAAGGAAGTACAAGAAAATCTAAATCTTTTCACCACAATCTATGTTGACCTTTCTGAATCTTTAAACCAAAGTACTATCAGGATTTTCACTCCAGACTTCTATGTGCTTGCAATTCATGGTGACCCAGAAGAGAGAAGTACAACTGATATAGTTTCTGATCTATATAAGTCTATAATTCTATGATATGATCCACTCTCTAATAATGCCCTTTACATACCTTGGATATGTAGGAAAACTGACTGGGATCCCTCCAAGCTCCCATTTGGTCTTTCTCTGACAGTGATGCAATGTATAACTTTTGAAAACAATCAAGATGTGCAATTTGAAGTGGGTGAAGTGCTTCAGGTAAAAATAAAAGTGAGCTGAATGTCAACTGAATTTGGGATTTGCATTCAGGAAGAAAGATCCTGTCTTTTCAGATTCACCCTAGACATAAAGTTAGGCCTGAAGGCTTTCAATGAGCCAACAGTCTGAAGCCTCTCTTTCTTCTTTCTCCTTGGGTGAAGGAAAGATACACAAGCCCTTTTCTGAATTACACACCCCTGGCAGCTCTAATCTGTGCTTCAGTCAGGAGATGAGGTCAGACCCTGCCTGCTGAGTCATCCCTGAGTGAACCATACCACAGCTTCTGACCAGGGAGGATTTCATGGGGGAAAGCCTGGGGTTTTATCACCCTGCCTGAGATGTACTGCATGAAGCTTGAAGGGAGTTGTTCCCTCATCCAACTGTCACTGCTGGGACTGAGTTCAGGAGCACCTGTTGCAGGTAGCACAGCCTGGTAAAGTACTATTCTTTCCCTTCTCTTGGTCAAGCAAGTCAAAGTTCATCGGGGCTACTGCAGAGGACAAGGAGGGAATCAGAATTAGAAGCACAAGCAAAGGACTGGAGGTCCAGAGGAGGTACATCACCAGTACAGGTGCAGCCACAGCACATCCTCTGTTCTCACTACAGGCAGTCAACTGCGCTATGATATTCTAGATTGGATCTGTGGCTCTGCAGAGGGATCTGGACAGGCCAAGGCTAGTTGTATAAGTTTCAATAAAGTGCAGCAATCCCATGCAACATTACAGGCTTGGGAAAGAGTGGTTGGAAAGCTGCCTGGTGGAAAAGGACCTGGGGACATTGGTTGACATCCACATTAAGGTAAGCCAGGAGTGTATCAGAAATAGTGTGGCCAGTGTGGCCAGTAGGACTAGGCAAATCATCATCCCCTTTTGCTCAGCACTGGTAAAGAGATACCACAAATGCTTTGTTCAGTTTGGGGCCCTTCACCATAAGAAAGACAATGAGGTGCTAGAGCATGTCCAAAGAAGGGCAACAATGCTGGTAAAGCGTCAAGAGCACAAGTTTTATGGGTAGCAGCCAAGGAAACTGAGGTTGTTTAGCCTGGAGAAAAGGAGGCTCAGGAGGATCTTTTTACTTTCTACAACTGCTCCCTGGTGACAAGGGATGAGAGAGAGGAAATGACCAAGTTGCACCAGGGGAGAAGGTATCTAATAATGGATATTAGGAAAAATTTCTTACTGAAAGTGTGGTCAGGCATTAAAATAGGCTTTCTAGGAAAGTATTGGAATCACCGTTCCTGAAAGTGTTAAAAAGGTCTGTGGTTGTGGCATTGGGGGATGAACACGGGGGTGCTGGGTTAATGGTTGGACTTGGTAATCTTAGAAGTTTTTTCCAGCCTTAATGATTCTATGATTTCTGGCATGGAATGAGATCAAAGAGATATGCATGGATGTTGCAGGGCACAGGTGTTACTCAGCACAGCAGCAGGTCAAGATCGGAACTTCCATTCTCTCCCAGGAGTGTTTGATATATGCAGGTGGTTTTCTTAGAAACACCAACTCTATGTAGGATGTGAAAGGTGAGGTGCCTTTTATTTTTGTTCCCTGCTGGAAACAACAACTCTTTGAGTTAGCACTCCAGTACTGAGCCACTCATTTGTTAGTATCACCGTTCACAAGGTTTTGCAAAGTCAGCACATTGCACAACAGTATCTTCCTCAAGGCATCGGACTTTACTGAACAGTCATCTATTCCCTCTCAACAAACTGTGCAGCAAGGTGTCCATTTAAAAGGTGATAAATAGTTATGCCAAATAAATCCAACCTTAGTAGCAATATTTCTTATTTTAAGAATGTCTGACAACTAAACAATGTCCAGATATCCCAGATTGACAACAGAACTTAAAAAGCCCTTCTGACAGCACCCTGCCTCCACCTCTGAGTCCAAGATCATTATCAGGGTAAAGCAGTCTCTTTAAAACCAGTTTCTAGAACCTTGATAAAAGCAATTAGTCCATTCTGCATTTTGCCATAACCTATTTTTAAAGGAATGAAGCTTGAGTGAAATAGTCTGAAACAAAGACAAAAAAGTAAACCAGAAAAATTATACTGTCTCTCCCTGTCCCTCACTGGAATTCTTTCTTTCAAATTCAAATGTTCACTTACCTCTTCCTTTGTGCTATAACTCTGGAAGTGACATAATTAGCCCCTAATTAGTAAACCTGTCTTTCACTCATAATTCTAAATTTTCTTTTTCTCATTTTAAGCTTTCCCCACCAATAGAGTACCTACAGGGAAAAAATAATTTTGTTCTTTCTAAAACAAAAATTAAATCATCCTCAGTGTAGTCTAGTCCAGATACTGGAGAAATTCCTTCTTAAAAAGATCCACACCATTAAGGTCACAGTGAGATGACTGAGTAGCATGGGAATGTGAAACTGGAAACTTAATTTTAAAAACTTGAGTCATAATGGCAATGAAAATATATACAAAATGAATTATTCCATTTTCAAAAGCACTCTGCATCCAAAGTGCTTGAAGGAACTTTCTGTTGCCAAACAATCAATTTGGGCATGAGGATATTTAGCAATTTTGAAACTGATATCATACATATTTGGAAGCCTAATCACAAATGTAGAAGTGAAATTTTCAAATGTGTCCATCCCATTATGTACACAAGACTTTCTTCAAAAGGCAATGAAAGTACAATTCTTTTTTTAATGAAACAGAGACATTCAGGTGACTTGAGCTTTTTTAAAACTTCACCACCAAAAGATCACTTTATGTGTTTGTATTTAAAAATCTTGGCTAAGATCATTCAGATGATTAAATACAGAGCAGAGGGAATAGTTTTTGGAAAATGTTGGCCACAATCCCACAAAGTGATTTATTACATTATCATTTCTATAATGGATGACATCACCTCTTTTTGACTCATCTTACTTGATGTGTCAGTAATGCTTGAATAGGATTTAATTGTTAAGCTATAGGAGGTACCCTCATGTATCAAACCTGACAGGAGAGCTCTCATTCCCCTCCATCATTCAGTCTTCATTCCCTCCACATGGAGTCAATCAATTGAAAGATAATATCTTCCAAGAACTGTAATTGCTGTTACTCTCCACAAAATGTCATGTTGTGCCCTTAGTTCTGACTGTCTCCATTGTTACTGTAGGCTACTGGCAATGTATCAACATCTAACAAGGATTTAGTCTTTTGGCATATCCACTTTCCATGAATTTTTATGTAAAACATGATTCCTTGTATTCTCTGTGGACCCCTGAGAAGAAATGTTCTAAGTGACTTTATGAAAAGGAGTTTCCTGGCAATACTAACTCCTCATTTGTAAAAGGGACTGAGAAAATTAGATACTTATAATGGAAGGTAGAAAATTCGCTTCTCAGACACTGGCTCAAGTTAACATTTTCTTCTCAGTGTTCATATAGTACAATAAGCCAATCAGTTTCCAAACAGCACATGGTATGGTAATACAGAAAATCCTGGAACTGGAAGGTTATGTCTTCATCACACTCTATTGGGAAAGTGCAGGGAAAGACGTTAGTCAGCGTCTTGTTTTATGAATCCTAAGAACATCTGGACCCTATTTCTTCTCATTTTGCAGGTGACCCATCGCTCTGTTCTATGCCGATTTCTTTGTTCATGCTCGTGTATATTTGTATGACATCCAAAGACATTTGTCTCATTGAGTGAGCTCATACTGACCTTTTTCCTACAGCCTGAAGTTTGTCTCACATGAACTTTGGACTGAAACATGGGCATAAAATGTGCACTCCTAATGGCTTGTCTAAGGTTCTCCCACTAGCAGCTTTCTTCTTCCTTGCTGTATTTCCTTCCTAGTTACTTTTATATCTTCCCAGACAACATTATATTTTTACATCTTCCCAGAAAATATTGTGCTTGTTGACCAAGCTTTTTAGCCACTTGCTCCTCAATTTGTGTGTACATCCAGGTTTGTCCCTTTCCAGGTGCAGAATCTGGTACTTGTCTTTAATTAACATCATGTGTTGGTGATTGCCCAGTCCTCTAATTTGTCGAGGTCTCTCTGCAGGACCTCTCTGCCTTCAAAGGAATCAACAGCTTCTCCCAATTTAGTGTCCTCAGCAAACTTAGCATACCTTTGAGTCCTGCATACAAGTCGCTTATGAAGATGTTGAAGAACACTGAGCCTAAAATAGAGTCCTGAGGAACCCCACTATTGACCAGTCACTATTCTGATGTAAACCCATATACTGTTACCCTTTGTGTCTGATCTGTGAACCATACAAGCAAACTGAGTTTGACAAGCAGGACTTTCCCCTCAAGAACATATGTTTTTTATGACCAATGACTGTGTTCTTCTTCAGGTGTTTTTCAATACATCCCAGAGTAGCTCTCCATAACTTTCCCAGTCACTGAAGGGAGACTGACTGACTATGATTCCATAATCTTGCTGATAAGTAAAGACTGAGACAGTGAAGACTATTCAGTCCAAATAAGAAAAACTTCAGGGGGGGATTATATCACACCTGAAGGGATTGTACAAAGAGAATGGAACTACACTCTTCTCAGTGGTGCCCAGTGACAAGATCATAACTGAAACACAGTAGGGTCCTGAACCTCAGGAAACACTTTTAAACTGCAAGTGTGACTGAGCATTGACACAGGTTGCCCAGAGAGATTGTGGAGTCTCCCTCCTTAGAGATATTAAAAACATATGTATGTATGGTCTTCAGCAGCTAGCCCTGTTTGAGCAGAGTGTTAGACCAGCTGATCTCCAGAGTTCTCTTCCAAATTCAAGCATTTTGTAATTCTGTGAAGTTGGAAGCCATAATATGACAGTGTGATTTGTTAAAAGTTGTGAGAATCTTTGAAATGGAAAGAACTACATTTATATTGTAAATTACATAAATACGTAAAATATATAAAAATATAAAATATATTATTCTCTAAGGATTTCACTGCAATCCCATACATCTGTATCTCCAGCTTGGAGTGACAGGGGTTTGTTGGATGGACTGTTCAGGGGATAAGGATTAGCTGGATGGATGCAGTCAAAACTGCAGTCAATGGCTTTTATGACTGGATGGAGACCAGTAATGAGTGCTGTCCCTCAGGGCTCTGTCTATGGACCTGTACTCTTTAGTATCTGCATCAGTGACATGGAAAGTGAGATTGAGTGCACTCTCAGCAAGTTTGGTGATGACATGAAGTTGAGCAGTGCAATTGACAAAACAGAAGGACAGGATGCCATCCAGAAGGACCTAAACAAACTTAGATGGGCCCATGACAATCTCATGAGGGTCAACAAGTCCAAGTGCAAGATGCTTCACCTGGGTCAGGGCAATTCCAGATATGAGTACAGAATGGGAGAAGTTGTCATTGAGACCATCCCTGTAGAGAAGGATTTGGCTTTGGATGAAAAGCTGGACATGAGATGGCAATGCATGTTCATAGTACAGAAGGTCATCTGCATCCTGTGGTTCATCAAAAGCGGAGTGGCCAGCAGGTTGAGGAAGGTGATTCTGCCCCTCTACTCTGGCATCAAGAGACCCCATCTGGAGTGCTTTGTCCAGGTTTGGGGTCCTTAACACAAGAAAGATGTGGATTTGTTAGAGGGGGTCCAGAGAAGGCCACAAAGATGATCAGAGGGATTGAGCATCTCTCCTATAAAGACAGTCTGAGAGAGTTGGTGTTGTTCAGCATGGAGAAGAAAAGGATTCAGGAAGACTTCAGTGTGGCCTTCTGGTACCTTGAGGGGGCTTATAGTAAGGAGGGAAAGGAACTTTTTATACAGGCAGACAGTGACAGAACAAGGGCCGATGGTTTTAAAGTGAAAGAGGGCAGGTTTAGACTAGATATTAGGAAGAAATTCTTTACTAAGAGGGTGATGAAGTACTGAAACAGGTTTCCAAGAGATGTGGGTGCCCTATCCTGCCAAAGCCAGGTTGGATGGAGTCCTGAACAACCTGATCTAGTGACTGGCATCACTGCCCATGGCAGGGTAGCTGGAACTGAATTGTCTGTTCATGTCCATGCCAACTCAAACCATTCTATGATTCTAAAATTCTATAAGAATATTGGACTAAATAACTAACTAGATGAAAGAAAGAAAAAATTCCCTGTTAAAGATTACTTGCAAGGTAGTCTGTTTTCAGCACAAAAACACATGATATGCAGGTCTCTCAAGCTGTGAGAAATGACAGGGCAACAAAACAAGTAATATTTCTGTACCAGTGACATAAGACCAAGACATGTGGCAGTCATTTTACTGAAAAAATCATAGTGTTTTGGAGCTCTGAATGGGGCTTAAAATCCTACAATGTAAAGCATGGTAACTCTCAGTTTGCATTCAATCAGACACATATATGAGCTGGAGATCTGACCAAGAGGTTACAGGAATCACTCCCCAAAAGACTGATTTTTGAGGGACACATAAAAAAACATGAAGTTCAACAGGATATTGTGTTTGTTTGATTTGACATGATTGTCTTCAATCAAGCCTTTGTCATTCTAGAAGCCCTGACTGAAGCAGGCTTTCACTAATCTTCCATCATCTTGCAGCCTGGAGGAAGTTATTAGAAATGTCCATTCCCAATAACTTTTCCTACCGGGTAGATAAATCCAAACTTACTGCTTAGAGATCATTTCAGGCTTGAAAATATGCAAGTGCATTATTAATAAAGTTTATTTTGTATTAGTATAATACTGGCTGATGTAATTGTTTATATAAATGCTCCATTTTTATTTGAGTTCTCTTAATCACTCAACCTCAGTGATGCCTGCCAAAGAAAAAGGCTGATTTCTGCTCTTAGAGTAGTGTAACCTGGCAGGGCTGGCTTGCCTTCTCAGAGTACATACAGCATAGAGTTTCAAAATGTTGCATTCTGGAAGGTTACAGACTAAACAGATTTGAGCTAATGGTGTGTCTTCAGTATCTGAGGAAAGAGAAAGTTTAAGGCTTAGATGCCTATTACAAAGTCATCCCTGATTCTTCAATAACTCATTTTGATATTTTTTAATTTGCAAGAATGTGTCTGTGATCCCATAGGCTCTTAACTACTTTGTAATGAGTGTGTATGAACAGATGGAAAATGTTTTCAATTTCTGAGAGAACTGCTAATGGATGTGTCACCAGCTATTAGAAAAGCTCAAGTGGTTCCATTTTGGGAGAATAGGTATTGTCATAAGTCTCTTCATTTTTAATGAAATGTTTGCTCATTTATACCTTTATGGTAAGTTTAAGACTGCCTTTACTAGTGAAGAAAGATTAGAGCTTGAGCTGGAAATTATTCACTGTGAAATAGTCCAGAACCTTAGATCCAAACATTTCACAAAAGACTGTTGTAGGGCACATCAGTTTGAGGGAAAGTTAATAAGTGGGGGAAAAAAAAAATTAATACCATCAAGGTTAGCCTTCTTTTTTCCTGATGTCTTATCTGAAAATCTAGAACTACTTTTAACATCACAGCAGAAAGGAACAGTTTTCCTACATAAAATTTAGTAACTTTGCTCTGTCCATCCATTCAGATTTTTATCCACTAACCCAGATAAGATTTCACAGTGGTTTTGAGCTCCCTCTAGCACCAGACAGTAGGATCTTCCCATGAGAAGGAACTGAAATATGAAACAAAAGGATGAAATGAAACTCAGTAAGCAAATTTTCCCTTATATTCCTCCTTAGGGGGCAGAATAAATACAGTGAATAGGCCTGGGATGTTTTCCTGGCTGTGACTTGAAGACTGGAGGGAATGTAGGCACAGTCATATTGGGATAGAGTGGTAGTATTGGGTTGCCCTTCCTTCTCCATTCATTATGAAAGAAAAGAGTTCAGAAATATAGATTGTTCCTCTCTGTTCTGGTGTAGACTCCCATTGCTAAAGTGTACTGAGACACTGCTTTTATCAAACACTTGTGAACTGCATGAGATTGAATGAACAGATAAAGATACCTCAGTGTACTCTACACAGACAGATATTT
Organism: Pithys albifrons albifrons; assembly: GCF_047495875.1. Classification (NCBI taxonomy): domain Eukaryota; kingdom Metazoa; phylum Chordata; class Aves; order Passeriformes; family Thamnophilidae; genus Pithys; species Pithys albifrons. Next base: position 17,289,151 of record NC_092462.1, read on the forward strand.
TGGAGACTAAAATTTGCAAAAGATCCTTTGGACAATATCCAGTACTATTTCTCTAGGAACCTGATGAACAAAGAGCAACACCACAATCAGACCTCCTTCAACACTCATGCCAGACCTGAAGAAGCTTTCACTCAGCTATTGCTCCTTCTTTTAGGTCTCAGTGTTTCCAATTCAGTCTTCAATTTACCCTAAGAAGTGGGCAAAAGAGTAGTAGCTATGACAAGTAGGATAACACCTACAGCAATCTTTCTCTACCTTTGCAATGTGAAGGACAACAGTGTTCAGGAGAGAAATTACTTTTCTCAGCTGTCCCATGAAGGTGCTGACTTCCTTTGAAGTCTTTCCCTGAATGACAGGTGAGGTTGCAGGTTTTTATTCAGTGACTGGAATAATGGGGAAGTGTCAAAACCTGCAGAGGGTGGAAGAAAGACTGAACAGAGCAGACCCAGGGTGGAATATCCTCCTTATAATGTTCTGCACTACTCACATTTCCTAGGAATAACTTGAACATTTATACATTTATTTTACTCTCACAACTGATGACTCCAGACATAGAGAACAGCCTCTATTAAGCAAGATGCTGTACAAATTATATTTCTTTGCCTCAGAAAAGTTACACTTAGAACCCTAAGCCCCAACAGATGGACTCAGCATTCTCCAGAGACTGGCTAGGTGATGCATGGACCACAGTCAGCAATTACATATATCTAAGTAAGAAAGAAAAAAATCTAATGAAAAATAGATTTCGGTTTCTGCATTGAAAACTGCAAAGAAAATTAATATTCTAAGTTCAATCTGAGTGAAAAGAATTATACATATATCCCAACGATGGTATGTTAACTTTCTTTGGTAATTGGAAATGTTTTAATGACCTCACTTAGTCCAGCCCTGCCGACGTTTCAGCATCTTCTCAGTTAATTAATTCCACAATAAGAAATGATGCTGTGAACCATCAGGCATTATATGACACTGCAGCTCTTAATTCTATTGTGTATATTCCTTTGCATTCAAACTGAGTCTGTTTTAAGTTTATTTTATTTCAACTAATCTCACATCAGAAGAAACAGAAGCCCCACGAACAGCTGGGATGTGACAAGTCCCATATCTTGACTCATAAAAGTCTCAGGTAAGCCAAAGAAAAAACTATTCCAAAGGCACAGAATGGCAGTTACTTTGCTTCTCAACAGCTCTGCACTGAAGGTAACAGATGCATTTCTTTGAAACCAGTCTGTTGGAATTTCACAGAGGGGCAAAAAAAGCAGAAAAACCCCCAAACACGAAAGGCCCAGCTGTCAGGTTGAAACAGCCTTGAAGTAGAGCTACAGTCCAGAGAGACATGCTTGATACTGTCTACTGAAAATGGTGCCTTTCAAAGACATTTCCTTACTTGTCTAGCACCATAACTCAAGTTATAGTTGGGCTTTCTGAGCAGAAGCACTACTTTCTACCTGGCAGGATAAACCATGATAAATGAGCTTTTTAAAACACTGAACCCTGGCACAAAGGAGAGTTCCTACTTGTGTTTCATTAAAATGGAGTTAGTAATAAGTATTTATTTCCTATGCAGCTGGGATAAAACAGGGCATAACACCAATACCATTCCAGGCAAAAGGAAAGAGTGTTAAATATAGAGCTTCTGCAGAAAAGATCCTCTTTGATAAAGAAGCTCTGCAGCTTTAAAAGCTACTGCTTTCACAGAATGCAACAGATTTTCAAACAATATGGAAAAAAGGTAAAAATGCAATCTCCAAGCTAGAGATGAATACTGTGTGGAGTAAGAGGAATTGCATGAAAAATTCTGTTGCAAACCTTCTGAGCAGGCACAGACCAAGCTTTGTTGCTGAATACGCCTCAAACTGAATTTTCAAAAGTAAGAAACTAAAAAGTTAATTTCTTTGATAGCTGGTAGGCTTCTTTTTCACTGGTTTTGTCCTGGAGATTTGGATTGTTTTGAGTACACAAAACATCACACTCAAACACGCTCATCACATGCTTATCACACTCAAAGAGCAACAGCAGCAAAAAAATTAGTTAATCCTGGCAGCACCACAAGGAAAGAGATGGGTGGTCTTATTGACAAGGAACACATACAAAAACACACAGTCCACATCTGTTTAGAACTCATGCCCAGCACCTCAGCCTGTGCCTCTTCACAAACAACTTCTCCCTCTGCTGGCTTCAGTGGCTACTTTCATGTTCTTTTTGTTTGCTCTTTTAAAAAACCCTCTTATCTTCCATCAGTGATGTTTTTATGTCCCTTTTCTCAAAATTTCCTTCTTAGATTCGAGCTTTGTTTTCCTAGACTTATGTCTATATGCCTCTGTCTGTCTTTTCATACATCCTGATGTGCATCATCACAACATGCAGTAGCCAGAGGTTGCTATAAAAGGGACCTGATTGTCAGAAGCTGTTTAGGCCCCAGGGAAGCTGATGGGAGCTGAGACTCTAACCTTAAGCACAAAACTTTGGAATAATTTGTCCTGTGAAATCTGTCAGTGCCAATGTTTTCTGCTATTTAGACATTCCTACAAATATCATTTTGTTTAGGTGTTATTACAGGCTTTTTGTACCACATAATTATGTTAGTATCTCAACCTTTGTCTTGCAAAATATATTCCTTTCTGATTCCTCCTGGCTGCAGAGAAAAATGGGAAAAATGAAGAAAGAAATGTTAATTAAAAGACACAAATGGTGTTATCTGTATTTTATTTCACTTTTCCAGTTTGGGAATAGAAGCTACAAAACCACTGTCCCATCTGCATCCAGGAGACACACACCATATCCCCGAAATGAAGACAAATTTAAGATGCTTGAAGGTGAATATCTATTCATGCAGGAGTTGACTTAACCAACAGCACATTCATTTTTCAGAGGAATTGCAGATACAGTTATTGTTTTTCCAAGCCTGAAAGTCAAAGAAAGCTTCTTAAAACAAAGATAGCTTTCATAAATTTTCTTTCAAAATTTTAAATGTGTTTCATGTAAGCTTTCATGTTTAACTGCAGTATTTCAGTTTGGTGAATAGTATCTGAAAAAAAATCTGATTGAGAAATATGAATGAGTCAGCAACCATGATGCCTCTAGCAAAGCTGGAATGATGAGAGTTTGAACCAATAAACTATTAACTGCCTTTACTACAGCTGGCTAAGAATCAGTACCAGCTATTAGAAATACATAATTGAGATGGAGTGCAATTTTTTTTTCTGGCAGAGCAGGAAACGTGAGGGAATGATTGAATGTTAAGAGTCCTTTTGGTTCTGTAGGCATCGATTTCTGTTCATATCAAAGAATTAAAAGAAGTTCAAGTATTTTGAAGTTTCTCATAAGTTGTGCTCTCACAGAGTGAAATGTACGTTTATTGTATTTAAATGGTAAGATTTTGGTAGTGGGACAGTTAAGGAGGTGTCGTCTGTGAGGGACATGAGTGGCTGCTCCTGTGTGTAACAGAGACAGTTCCACCAGCCCCAAGACATAACGGGCATTGGCCAAAGCAGAGTGCATGAGAAATGTTGGTAGAGATTCTGAGATAATGTATTTAAAAAGGGGGACAACAGCTGTTTGGAGAGAAAAGTTAGAATGTGTGCAAGAAATGCCAAAGTCATTGAAGGAGAAGGGGCAGGGGGTGCTCCAGGTGCCAGAGCTGAGATTCCCCTGCAGTCTGTGATGTAGAACAAGGCGATGCAGTGTCTTGGGTTGAGCTGGCAAAATGCCAACTGTCCAATACAGTCAGTCTCCCTCCCCTTCCCAGCTGAGAAAAGGGAGAAAAGGAAAAAAACCCTCTCAAACTAGGTTTATGCTTAAACGAACTATATATATTTATAAAAAAAAAGAAAATTAAGAGTAAACTACAATATAACACACACATAAGTTGGATATAACAAGAAATAACTCCCCACTCCCCAGTGAATACAAATTCTGTCACTCTAGATCTATAAGCACCCTAAAAGACACCCAGCAAGAAAGAGAAATCATAATAACAAAATGTTTTTACTTCCCTGAATTCAGACAAAATGCAAGTAGGGGTAGCAGCAGCAGGGTCCAGACAGCAGAGTGGCTGCAGCATGTTCTGCCTCTACTTTGGCCATGATGGAACTGAGTGAACACCTCCCACTCCTGTACTCATATCTTAGGCTTGTGTCATCTGGTATGAAATATTTCTTTGGGTGCTTAAGTCAGGTGATACCTGTCTCTCCTAATCTATGTGGATTGTATGAGCTTACTAAATTGAGGCTTAGCTAAAACTACCACATGCAGGTTGTCCCCCTGCAGTCCATGGAGATCCATGAAGGAGCAGTTATCCACACTTCATCAAATTTAGAACCCTGTGCAACAGCAAATAGATGTGCCCTGAAAGAAGATGCAGCCTGTTGAGGCCCCACACTGGAGCAGGCTCCTACTGGGACTTGTGGCCCTGGGGAGAGGAGCTCATTGCTCGAGCAGGTTTTCTGTGTCCCTGTGGTAGACAGGAATGCAGAAGTCCATTTATGAAGGATCGCACCTCATGGACAGAACCCATGCTGGAGCAGCTCTAGAAGATCCTGGAGCCCATAGGAAGTCTGTCAGATGCCCACCAAGCAGCTATATCACTCCTCAACAGGACAGGGGGAAGAAAATTAAAAACAGATGGATCAAGATAAAAGCAGTTTAATACAGAAAAGCAAGGTCCACATGGTGATACAAAGGAAAACAAAGATTTTATTCTCTACACCCCATCAGTAGGTGATGACCTGCCACTACCTGCGAAGTAGGTGCTTCAGTAGCGGTTGGGCCAGAAGACAAATGCCTTGGTAATTAATGCACTCACCCCTTCTTCCGCCTTCTCTTACTCTTATTGATGAGTCATAGTGTTATATGGGATCCAATATCCCTTTGGTCAGTTAGGTCAGCTGTCTTAGCTGGGTCCCTTCCCAACCTCTTGGCCACCCCTAGGTTTTGAGGCATGGGGCCAGGTGGTAGTGTTTTGTAGAGACAACCTTGATGATGTGCAAGAAAAATTCAGCAGTAGCCAAAACACTGGTGCGCTGTCAGCACTTTTCTAGCTGCAGATACAAAACACAGCAATATGAAGACACTATGAGGAAAATTAACTCCATCCTAGTAAGACCCAATACATTTGATAATATGCAAGAGTTAATAATATGTATTTCTTAATACATGCAAATTGAAATGTGACTTTAAATTAATTAGAGAATTTAGAAAGAACTTAAAAACATTTTAAAAAACTATTTTAAAAAGAATTTGCCCTTTAATTTTTTTATGAAGTCAAGAGCATTCTTAGCTTCAACAAAATTGTACCTTATAAAGAAGTAGGAAGGGAAAATCAACATTTCTTTCCTTGGACGAGCTTCTCTGTTTCTATCAACATAAATTTTACCATTGGAATTGAGTCTGACCTTATATCTGACTTAAACCCTTACCTTTTTCAGTCTATGCAAACTTATTTTTCTCTTCTTTCACAAATACTTTTAAACAACAAGAAAGGAAAATGTTAGCTGAGTGCCATGTCTCTGCATTAGCAGAACAAGTTCATGCATCCCCTTGTTTGATCTGCTTTGTCAATTTTCCCCTGAGAGAATAAACAAAGTGTCAGACTTAGAATTTATTTGTGTAACAGAGAGACATGCAGTGCATGATTTTTGCCACTTCCACACATTATCCAAAGCATATTGGACAGCAAAACTTTGCCAAGGAGGACTACAGGGCTTTAATAATAATCCTCTTCTGATTCATGCATTGGACTGGTCTGGAGGATTTACAGCTATCTGGCAGCCCAGATGCATTAGGAATGTTGGAAGTCTAGAACAAATAGGCATGGAGTGTGTGCAGTTTAACTGCATGGGATGTGTAGTGAAATTCATGCTTTGACAATCCAGACTTCAAAACCAGTGTCTAAGTCATGTCCAGCACGACCAGGTCACATTGATCAGCTTCCAGAAATAAAAACAGGCTGACATTCACAGAAAAACCTGCAGGAATGGGGCTCAAGTGTGCTTCCTGGGCCTGGGTCTAAAAGATATGCGAAATCTATTTGTGGGGCATGATCAAGATTTCATCAATGGAAGTCCTGAGCAGGTAATTTGCTTTCAAGATCTACAACCCTCCCACAATCCCTGCCAAATCAGGGCTAGACTAAAGCATTAACAACATTTTGGACAGAAAGGAGAAATGCATAATGTGAAGAGACAAGACAACACAGGTGAAAGCCCCCTCGACTATGAGACTATATCACAAGCTACTTGGGCATCCAGCTGCAAAGCTCAGAAAAGATCCATGTAGCCCAGCAGGTTTCAATTTCAACATAAAAAATGTAAAGCAAAGAGAAATTTATGGGATTTTCTCCTAATCTCAACTTAGTGTTTGCTAGATGCCATGAGATACTAGTACTGAAGAAACAGTTTTTCTCATCACTTTTTGTCTGTCCCTTACAACCATATATATATTTTGTGGTAGACCTGAAAAAATACATACAATAATATTTCAATACCCTGGTCATGAATAGGATGCCTAGAGGACACCAGTTGGACAAAACATCAGAAAATGTTACCTCCATCCATTGGTTTACAGTAGAAGGCAAACACAGATTCATGTATGAGTACAAGGAAGTGGTGAGACAGTGGCAGTGCAAGTGATGAGGTCAAAATACCAGCTACTTGACTGTTTCAGATTTTGTTTTGTTCTGATTGTTTCAGGTAATTTCACTTTTTTTGTGGGTGTCACAGTAGGAAGGCAACAAAGATGACATTTCATAATATATACAGGCAATGCCTTCCAAGTATTAAGGAATAACACTAGGACAAATTACCAAAGGAATTGTTTGAAAATTGTTTGAAAATCATTTGAAAATGGTGTCTGGCATTGCTGTATGCTTTTTTGACTAAAGAATCTCAGATATCCTATATTTTTCAGTTATACAACATTAACTAGCTTCAGTCCAAGCAACCCCATGCCTTTTTCCCCAAAAAGTACACCATAAAATATACATGAATGAATAATACTTCCTTCTCTTTGTAGATCTGATGTAGAAGAAAAGAGAATACCTGCAAGCAGTTTGAGGTGCTGCAAACATTAAGAAACACAAAACAAAACGATGAGCCACAGCTCATTTAATCCATTTCAACTTCAGCTGTGGGGTCCTACCTAAATGCTATGGTTCTCATAAGGAAGACATTATTTCCTTTATAGATGCAGTGACAGGGAGTACAAGCTTTTTCCTTACTAGCCCACTGGCTGCACCTTTTAATTGATTAATATTATGTACATCTGACCACAAACATATTTAGATTAAAAAATAGTTCCAGAACTACAGAAAAATTGTCGACAAAGATATATATAGCCCCAAAAGCCAATCATATCCTGGGCTGCATCAAAAGCAGTGTGGCCAGCAGGTCAAAGGAGATGATTTTGTTCCTTTACTCTGCTCTGGTAAGACCCCACCCGGAGTCCTGCATCCAGCTCTGGGGTCCCAGCACAGGAAGGGCACCCACCTGTTGGTGTGAGTCCAGAGGGGGGATGTGGAGGTGATCAGAGGGATGAAAAAGAAAGACTAAAAGATTTGGAATTGTTCAGCCTGGAAAAGAGAAGGCTTCAGGGTGATGTGGTTGCAGCCTTTCAGTACCTGAAGGGGCTACAAGAAGGATGAAGAGAAACTTTTTACAAGGGCATGGAGTGACAGGACAAGGGGGAATGGCTTCAAATTGAAAGACAGCAGGTTTAGATTAGTTATTAGCATGAAAGTCTTTAACTGTGAGAGTGGTGAGACGTGCAAACAGTTTACCCACAGAAATTGTAGATGCCCCATTCCTGGAAGTGTTCAAGGCCAGGCTGGATAAGGCTTTGAGCAACCTGGTCTACTGGAAGGTGTCCCTACCCATGACAGGGGGTTGGAACTAGATGATCTTAAAGGTGCATTTCACTCCAGGCCATTCTATGGTTCTATGTTATACTGTGTTTTGATTCTGTGCACTGGTTTGCATTACAATAAGTAATATAACACACACACACAAAGTATATAAAGGTGAGTTCAGTATCTCTCCTTTCTGTTTGTAACAGGTTTAACTCCAGTATTCTGCAGAGCAGGTTATGAAGAGTCTAAGTACAGTAAATCAGTTTAAGAAGACAAAATGTTTTTGTTAGTTTTCCAAGGTAGGCTGTAATGCAATACCAAGTATTTGATAAAAAATCATAAAAATGAAAATGCTCAACATAACTACTCTTAAAACAGCATAACTTAATATGAAATGTGAAATAGGAAGTCTGAGAACATACTGTGAACATTTTTCTTAGAAGCCAAAATACTGAAATCACATAAAGAGAAACTCTTGTGGAAGAGACAGTTTTCGAAGACAATGAAAGGAGACATAATGGTGGTATAACCTTTTAAAAGTTATGCAGGTAAACATTGTTTAGTGATGCAACTTTGGTATAGCAGAATTCAATGGCAAAATTAGTCAACAATGTAATTTATGAGGGACTCTTCTGATTCCCTCCTTACACAAATTGAATTTGGAGGGAGAATAATGTCTTATGATAGCAAAGCAGTACTTGCTGAATGCATTGTTTGGCATCTTGCAATATACCTTCATCTGAAATCACATTTATAAAAGGAATGTTCAATTCAAAACAATTTTTACCCCATGTACTGACACCTAATCCATAATTCTTACTACCTTGTGTATTTCCACATGTAAGACATTAAACCACGCAGACAGCAGTGAAAAATGGGGACAACAAAGAAAGTTTTTGCAGGTGAAAGAAAAAACGCAGCTCTGTTCATCCTGTTTCCCACTGAGAAATGCTGACTTCCAAATCTGTGGAGACTGAGGCAGCTGATGTGAAGGAGTCTTCTTTGGACAAACCCTGGGTTGATCCAAGGGCCAAGCAATAGCAAGAAGCAGTCACTTCCCAGTATGTGCACCCTGCCTAAAGTATCCAAGAGGCCAGGACCTGAGGGCCAGCCACATCCCTGCCTCATGAGACCTGCCTTGAAAAGGCAGAAGAATGAAGGTTGTTGGTGCTGGGTACCCCAGCACAGAGACTTTGCTTTCCCAGCAGGTCATTGCAGAGGGCACATTAAAGCTGCTTACAGATAGTGCACACTCTTCACCAGATAATTTTTAATCTTCAGATGGTCATGTTTTTCTTGTGTCCCCATAAATTCACAGTGTGGGGACAGGTCTTTAGATTCAGTTTCAGTGGGCCTTTGCAATCTAGGGACAGTTTAGGACAAGTGAAATTTGCATATGAAATTATGTAACACTAGTGTTGCTGCTCTGACTTGATTGTTCATTTTCACTTTTCATTTAATTGAAACCCCCCCACCTCTGGAATTATCTGTCACTGCCATTCAGCCTCATCTTCAGATGGAATGGAAAGTACTCTATTCTGTTGCCATCCTATCTTGGTGCCATTTGCATGTATTTTAATGGAGATAATTTCAATCAGTCTAATCACAAGATGCAAACACAAGCTGCCAAGGGAAGGTAGTTTATTCGGGCTGTGAAAGCTGCTACAAAGCATAAGTATTCATCCTTTCTGAATTTTTTTTCTCTCTCACATGATGGCCGCAATTAATAGAGAAAGGGCAATTTGGGACCGGAGGGGAGCAAGCACCTTCCCACTGCAAGACATAGGAATCCTTAAAAGGAGGAAGACAAGAGGGAAGATATCCTCCTCTGACCTGCATACTGCCATGTGACATTTTGACATATCAAGTGTCTCAACTAGTCTTTTAGGATGGGCCCCTTTGAGAACCTTTTCTATGGAGTCTGGTAGATGCATTCAAGCAACAAAGATGGCCAGACCAATGGATAAATAATGCTTTTCATGGTACCTAATCAAACAATTTTTCCTGCTTTTCCCAGGGGTACGACCTTTTTGTCATGACATTTCAGTGATGCCCTGGTGCATTTCTCACTAAATTCTCCTCATTTTTGAGACCTCAAGTAGTGAGGTCCTTAGTTATCAGTTGTCACTATTAAAAAAAAAAATAAGGTGGCACACGTATTTGATAATGGTTCTGGGTTTTCCTAGGCACTCCTGTTTGTTTCTGACTCCTTCAAACAACACTGATGTGGAAGCTTCAGGAAATACCTTCTGAAGTCAAGAGCTGTTCACTCAGGTGCTACAGGAAGATTAAAGAAGTCAATGAGCTGTGACCAGAACTCAAGTATTTTAACCCCTTCAAAAGCTCCATCCAGTTTTCTGCATTGCCTCCTCTGGTTACTTTTTAATGTGCACAAATCTGAATTTACACACTTACACCAAAACTTGTAATTTGCTGGGCTTCTTTAATGTAGTTTAAATTCTACTTTTATGACTAAACTGTTGAAAAGAGCCTTGGACAATTTGGAGAGTGAGTGACACTTAAAAGTTAGAATTATTATATTTAGATTATTTTTTATTATCCTGAAGTCTGTTGGTGTGAGAATAGCAACTCCAAGTGATGGTTAGTTATTGAGAGAAGCATTTAGATTATTACCTTCCCAGAAAAGTACTCCTGTTCCTTCTGAGAACCTGTCTTAATTTCCTTTTATTACTAAAAGTTAATGAGATAGTAATATAAAATATAATTAATTTTATAATAATTTTTAAGTTTATGGGATAACCGAAGGGGGATGCTTTCTACAGAGCTCATTTGGATCTTTGGACTCCCTGCTAAAAATACCAAAAAATGTCTACCAGTTTCTGCCAGGACTAATGATGACTTCTGACCATGACAGCCCAAAGTAACCTCTGCCTTGGTTTCCCAGCTATTAAATATGATGGGGAATACAGATCACTGCAGGCTGTGAGTCCTTTTCTTGTTTCATCTTTAAAGCTCCAATTCTGCAGCGCATACAAGCACAACTTTATCATTGTGACAGCACTTCTGTCAGTGGAGCTGCTCCAAGAATAAGGTCAGAGAGTGCATTCCTACAGGGCCATGGATTGAAAAATATTTGGGATGAGATTTATTCCCCAGTTAAGAACCTGAATGGTGCCCAGCACAATAGATTCTTCTACTTGTTTGTGGCTTCCTCAGTGAAAAAGTTTGTTATAATAGTAATAAAGTGAGAAGTTCTATCTATTCTTTATCATTTTACAGCACTGTCATATTTCACATTTGGTACTGTGTTTGACTTTTATTCCCGGCCCTGTTAATATGTGGTATATCTATAGAATTGCAAACTCAGAAGATTGATTGGACTTTTCAAATAAATATTGAGTTCTAGTGTTTATACTTGCACATCTAGAGAAAGGACAAACACCTGCTTTGCAGAGGTGTGAATTTCTAATGTGCTGTTGGCCAAATGGAACATACAGGTTGCAATCAAAAGCAAATCTCCTTGAATGGATTGATGTGCTTCACACAGGCAAAAAATAAGCATGAAATTCTATGGACTGTTTCTCTGGCTTTATTTCAGTTTCTTTTCACAAGACTGCACAGTACAGTTATCAGGTATCAGGCACTGAGCAGCCTTTCATGTATTATTTAGTAAAAAGCTCATCTGTTTTAGATGGCAAAATAGTGCAATGGAAAGTGAATATTATCTGTTATTTTCACTGGAGTCAAGGTTTATTTTAGCCCACTTTCCTGTCGACAAGGAAATGCAGCTGGTGGATGACTTCTCACTCCTATTACTGAGGCCTTTAGAGCTGCCTTAGTGAATCCAGTGCCAGCTTCTCACTGATTATTGATTCCATCAAGCTGAATGAACAGAAATAAGTAGTTCCTAATTTATTGTGACATTGCACAGGTGTGTTTATTTATTAAAGGAGAGAGCTGTGGCAGTGTATTTCTCATTCAGCACCAGTACAGCTTGATTTCTATTGGCAAGGACTGGGGAGAGAAGGGTGAGCCATGCCAGACAGATTTCATGGTGTGATGTTCACAATTAGTGCTCCTCAACAGTCTCTGGGCTACCCTCTCCCTCTTTGTGCCTTTCTAGTATTTATATTGCTGAGCAGTTAAAGGCAGGGGACATAATTTTGGTCTAGCTATGCACAAGGGGGTCCATGCCCAGGTCTCAAGTTCGTAGTTACAACCTAGAAAGTTGTTATTCACTGACCTCAGCTGCATCTCACAGCCCCATGGCCAGACCTTCTGATAGACATGAGCCTCATGCTGCTATCATGATGACAGTATCTTCATGTTAGTGGTCTCATTAACTCCCCACACCTTTCTTGTGAAGGGAAATGAAAACAAACAAGGTACACTTAGACATTTCTTAAGCCTTATTTTTACGACGTACAAGGTAATAAGAGAAGCCAATAGGTGTGTAAAGTCTGGGGTTCAGTGAGTCTCACAATTACGTTAGAGAAGAAACAAAACTGAACTCACCTACGACCAAAGGCATTTTTTCATGGATAACTTTTTCCTTTTCACTGCATTCTTGGGTCCTGGCAGTATCATTGCAACTGTGGGACTCAGTGCCCTGCAACAGTCTTATGCCACTATGATCCTATTGTTTTGTATCCAAGGGTAATTTCAGTATTGCTTAACAGCACTGAAATGTGGAGAACACCTAATGGTCACTCTTTGGGTTTTTAAATTCACTTCTTTTTAACTCTAGATCACTATAACGGGTTCTGATGTCTAAAGTTTGAAATCAATTCACAGAAAACCACTGATGAGCATCGTGATTTAACCCCAGATGGTAACTAAGCACCACACACTCACTGTCCCCACAACTGGGTGAGGGAAAGAATTGAAAGAATAAAGGCTAGAAAACTCATGGGTTGAAGAAAAGGCATTTAAACAGGCAAAGCAAAAGCCATACATGCAAGCCAAGAAAACAAAGAATTCATTCAATACTTCCCATCAGCAGGCAGGTGTACAGCCTTCTCCAGGTGAACAGGACTCCATCACACATAATGGCTACCTGGAAAGACAAATGCCATCCCTCCAAACACCCTGTACCTCCCTTCTTCTTCCCCCAGCTGTATACACTGGGCATGGAGACATAACGGTCTGGAATATCACTTGGGTCATCTGGGGTCAGTTCTTCTGGCTGTGTCCCCTCCTAGCTTCTTGTGTCCTCTCCTCACAGGTGGCCCAGCAATAACCAAAATAACTCTGTTATCAGCACTGTTTTCAACACAAATCCAAAATATAACTCCATCCCAAGTATTGTTTAGAAAATTAACTCTACCTCAGCCGAAATCAGCACATATTTTCTGAAATCAATGGAAGTTTGAGGGGCCAGGTAAGGGAGCAGTTTCCCAAAGCTGTGAAGTTTGGATTCAGGAAACCTGGATTCAAATTCCAACTTGATGCATATTGCCAGACACACAAAACTCAATTACAGTTTTGTGTGTCAGTTAACTGACTTGTAAAAGGGGACCCTTTTTTCCCCTTATCCCTGCCTTATCCCCTTACATTCAGCTTTCTAAGGCAGAAAATATCTTTCACTGTCTGAGTAAGAGATTTTTACAATGGTGACACCATCTCTGCTGAGGCCTTAAGGCATGTCTGTAACAGAAAGAAAGAGCAATACATTTTATTCAGAGGAAAAAAGTACCAAATATGTTTTCCCTGAAAGCACTCAGTGCTGAAAAGACAATTTTTTCGTCTATAATAAACCAAAAAATGATACAGCAGTAAATCTCAAAGTACTCTTCTTTCAGTAACATGATTTTACAGAAATCTAGCAAGACAACTTATTTGTCTTTTCTTTCATTTATTGTCTCTAAAAATAGTTACTCAACTCTATGAGTTGAAACTGGAAAGAAATGTTCTACATTGGAGATTAAATAACCCAATTAACCCCAGAGTTTAATCACTAAATATTCTGGTTTGGAGTACAATTGGAATATATTCTTAGAATTCTATTTACAGTTTTGTAGGCAATGAAAAGAAAAAATCTGGAAGAGAGTTTCTGCCCTCAGTCTATATCTACTACCAGTACTTTTCTTGAACAGATTCAGGCCCTTCATTCCCAGTAATTTCTCTGGTTCCTTATATTTAGCTCAGGAAGAGGGATGTTGTGTCAGAAATGGAAGTATGAAATAGAAGACATGAGAGCATAGAATAGTTCTTCATTCATCAGGGAATTCTTCACTGAATAACTGATTATCAGATCTCTTTGGTTCACTGACTGGTTATATGGATAAACAACCACAGTTGCAGCTCTAGTAGAAAGATCTTTTGCATCTTGAAGGCCACCGAGACTTAAGATCCTAACCAGACCTTCTGCTTTCAGATATGGGAGTAAACTACTCCCACCTTTCTTGTTTGGAAAAAGTTGTAAGCAGAGGTTTGTTAGTGAGATTTATGATGTGTCTGCAACAGTTGCTGGTAGTGCCAGCTCCATAATTCTGTATTTAACGAAATGCAAAGCTTACCATGAAAATAAGACAGCACCCAGATATGCTGAGAGTCTGACACACTTAGATCCCTATGCCTTTGTCAGATTTTTTGAGTCAAGAAGGAAAAGCTCTCTCTTCTTTTCCCCTATTCCCATCTCTGGGATTTAAGAGAGGAAGGAAGGAGAGCAGCGCAACTGCATAGTGACATTTTACACATAACCCGGGGCCACTCTGAGGCCACAGGTTGCTACTCTGAGGCCTTTCCATCTATATAAGCACCACACATGCTGAAGTATTACTGCAGTGCAAGGAGACAAGTCGATGAAAGCTGCTGGATTCCTCTGCTGTGGATGGATTTGGGCAACTATTTGAGCAGCGAGACCACACTTGCACTTGGGAAAGACAATTCAGTGAAAGCAAAGTCAGTGGGAGATTAAAACAATTCCATGATGAGAATGTGCGGGGTTTAAAATAGAAATATCCAGTGCATTAAGAGGATAAAAAGTGAATTAACATAGAAATTCATTAACTACATTGAGAATCTCACAGAAATGCCTACCAACCCAGACAAGAAATAAAAATTTGCATTTAATAAAATCACTGTCACAGAATTTCTCATTTGCTAATGGTCACAATGCTTCAGGAAAGCTACTAGTTTTTCCTCAGTCACCTGTGTTTTTACCACTGTATTCTCTCTTTGTTTCTTTGCTTTGGAGTCTCTGCTGCTTTGTTCTTATTCTACAATGGCTATACGAGGCTGGAAAAAGGAATTGCCATCTGAGCTGATTAAATTTCAAAATTCTACATTGTCTTAAATTGGGATGAAAATATCAAAATATCGTGCAAACAAAATATGCAGAAATGTTTTCTTCTCACCATACACAGCATCTCATTTCAATAAGCCCAGAGCTGGTTATGTGATAGTCTTATTCTGTCATTTAGTCAGAAAACAGGGCAAAGGCATTTGGAATTTTTTAAAAATGAAACATTTCAACTTTCTGACAGTGAGACTTAATAATAATTATACACTGAGAATCTGAATGAAAGTAATGTTTATCTGCAAGATATATTCATTCTGCAATATCAGCATTTTTCTACAGGTCACCTTAGAAAATTTTCAGCTACCTTAATGTGATGCAACATCAATTGTACTCTTATTATTATGTGGGGCTGAATCATTTGTTTACAGGCAGCCGTACCTACAGAAATCACCTCTGAATTTAGAGGACAAGATTATGCATCAAGGTAGGAAGTATTAATGAAAGTAGAAGAAAATAAGAAAGGGAAAAAAAAACATGTAAATTTAAGTACAAGTCAGCAGAAGCAGATTGCTGTGGAACTGCTTGTATAAGAATAATCTCTGTGTTGCAGTATCTACAAAAAAATACTAAACCCCCTGGATCAGCCATTGGGCTTCTGGTGATAGTGGTGAAGTCCATAAGTCTTTTGTCCAGAATCTCCCTTGGCATTGATTTGATGTATGATATACAGTGTTGTGAGCAGGCAGAGGGCTTGTTTTTTATAGAGTTTTGAGTTATTTGAAACCTGAATGAAAAGTCAGTGAGGAAAAATACATTTTAAAAACTTCACAAGTGTAATGGTCAGTACACAGATTTGACATCTGTGTTTTCATTTTAA
The DNA here is from genome assembly GCF_047495875.1 of Pithys albifrons albifrons. Classification (NCBI taxonomy): domain Eukaryota; kingdom Metazoa; phylum Chordata; class Aves; order Passeriformes; family Thamnophilidae; genus Pithys; species Pithys albifrons. The sequence goes on from NC_092462.1 coordinate 17,305,075, forward strand.
CTGTGAGCAGCAACAAAATTACTAAGCATCAACAGACTCAAAAGTCTACAATACTATTCTCATGTTCTGTCAAAGTCTGCCTAGACTCTTTGTCTCCCATTCCCTTTCCCTCTGTCATCATCCAAGAGCATGAAGGCTGTCAACTGCTCAGCTTCTCTGCTCCAGCATCCAGGAGATGGATGTGAAAGGCTCTTTACTCTTCCCAGCTGAATGATTCTTCCTCTCTCCTGCCAATCAAGATCATAATCATGGGAGGAAAATGGGATCTGTATGCCTGAAGACTTCATGAAATCTCAGTGGCATCATTCTCCCCCTCCCCCCATAAAAACCTCCCCTTAGCACTGATATGATTGGTGGTACCAGGAACTTTTAAGTATTTATTTGTATCCTTATCATGTTGACAGTGTTAGGTTTACAAATCTGTCCCTAGGCTCCTTCAGTATCCTACATGGGAGTACTGACAGAGAAGCAGAAAAGCTGTTGAACCCAGAATTTCAGGTTATCTCTGCTAACTACAAGGAATGACCCAAACTTTCAGCATAAGTTCCTTTGCATTTCCTGTGCTACAAGTTGCTGAAGTCAAGTTTGTCATTATTTATTATAACAACATACTGAATTGGAATTGTTAACATTTTTTTTTTTGTTGCTCAAAGGTGAAGTACTGCAGAGACATGTATGTATGAATCTAAGTACATGGAATACTTAAAAATATCAATAAGATCTTTTCAAATTAAATGTATATAAGGAAACTTCAAGGATACTCATGTTGTAGAGCCTTAAGGGTTTCATTCATACATGTGTTTTTCTATTTTTATGCCTCTGAAATCAACATACACCAGAAAGTGCAAATAAAATCTTGCCACTAGAAAGGTATAAACACATCCAAGGAACATATACATGTTTTAAATTTTTAAATGGCTTTCTTATAAGATGTCATATTTACCCTTTTCAGGATCGATATACACTCCTGCTCCTTTTACCAAAATACATCCTATACTGCTCTTCACTCAGCCCCTCCTGAAGAGAAGTATCACTTAATAACTGCACTCCTGACCACAATTCCCATATCTGCTGCTTTTGCACAGGTAGATAAGAACCCATGCTCTTAAGGAAGTGCGCAGTTATTTGCAGTAGAACTTGCCATACAGCCATCAGCACAGGCACAACAGCCATGCTCCACACAGAGGTGACAGAGCATGAAGTTTAGAAGCTTACTAGTAAGGGACAGAAGCAGGGAATGCATACTCATTAGTTGGTCAGAAGTGCTGCTGTTTGAAACGGAAGCATTTTCCCACCTGCTCTGCCAACTGTCTCGAAGGACTTGTTGAGATACAAGCTGTGCTTCCCACCCATCAATTTGCATTTGAGTGGGAGACCAAAGCTCACAGACTGATGTCTCAAGTAGCCACCAGGCTGCTAAACCTAGTTGCCCTCCTGAACACTGAAGAAGATTATGTTCCATAAAATCTTCCCTCAACTTCTCTGGAAGACCCTGGTCTGCAAGAATCTTAGTCTTTCTGAATTAAGTTTTTCAAAATCTGACTTCTAATTCTTTCTGTATCATAATGTAAGAGTTCTCATATGATTTCCATTTTAAAAGGTTCAATTGAACTACATGTTGGCTAGATTATAAATGCTGTGCATGCTTCCCTCTCCTGTGCTTTTTGCCTTTAATCTTAATACAATTGTGTTTTGAAGTAAATCCCATCTCTTGAAGTATCTGTGCACCATCCTGAACACAATGGTTCTTGCTTATGTGATAATGCAGCTGTGTTAATTCTCCTTTTATTAAAAAAAATATTGTGATTGTCATCCATGGGTTTATCTTAGCAAGTTATTTTCAAGGACAGGACAGTAATTACTTGATCTTATATAAGTTCTTTTTACAATAATGCTGACTGAATAAGCAATTGCTAAGTTCAATTACTTCTCAGTTTGATTAGGTCAGACCACAGCCTGTAGTGATTTCTCCTGTATCCCCACATACAACCCTGCGCTTTAAAACCCTAATTGTAGCATTATGTCCCCAAAGGACTTTCTCTGCAAACCTCAGTCCCTTGTCAGGTGAAAGAGATGCACTCTGTAGAGTTGTCCTTCATTTGAGTGTATTCTGCTATTTTTGAAGGTACAAATCCAGAATAAAGCGATGCTGCTAGGGTTAGGCATGATGGCTGAAAAAGATAAAATTAGATAACTGTAAATGTGAGACTAGCACTCCAGAAGTATTTTCAGGAGTAGCAGTTTAATAACCTCATAAGACTGTTAATATGCTTTTGCATATTGTAAAATAGAGCTGATAGAACACAGCTGCTTGATTAACTCCTGGTAGTCCCAAGCAGTTTGTTCTTAGACAAGGAAATACAGAATTAACATAATGAATAAGCAATCCCCACTCATACATTGTTCCTGGCACCTTTGGATTTTCAAGGTAATGATCATTACCCTTGTAGTCTCAGGGAGTGCCTTCTCTGTCATCAGTATTTCAGTGGTAATTAATTTATAGGACAGTTGAAGGCTTTCAGTGCATATTAGATCAACATTCTCAGCTCGTGCATGAAACAAGTGATACAATGTTTTAATTAGGAATACATCTATTGCAAAAGGAGGAACAGGACAAACTAATATACAATTGTGTGTAAAATCTTTAACCCTTGTAACTAGATATATAACCCAAAATAAAAGTGTGTTCAAAACATGTTTTAAATTCTAAGGAGGCTTTGGGTGAACAAATTATTACTATTCAACACTGTCATCCCTTGGTACAGAGCACAACCTCTTTCCCTCCCTCTGAGTAATGGATGCATTTTCCAATTTACACAATAGTCTAGAACAACTCCAGAAGAAAAATGCTGTTCATGGAGTGCTGGCATACTGTCAGGTCAACAATATAGTCAAAGTATGAAAAGAAAGTTTATATCCATCCATACCCATAATGTGTCTTTCATGTTATAGTGTTTGGTAGTCAGATGTGTATTAAGATGATTCTTTTGCAAGTTCCTGTGCATACTAAGGACCCTGAAAAATAGATTTTCATTGATCCCAAAGTTTCAGGTTTTTAGTTTATATTCTAGGGAACTTTTATTCTACCCTTTGATAATATTAAACACATGATTGTGCATAAACATAAAGAGATTTAATGAGCAATGCATTGGGCAAGATCCTAGTGCCCCAAGCAGTTCTGCCAAGATGTGCCAAGATGTGTCACAAGATGATTCCTTACATACATTGGCACCAGCAGCAATCCCATGATCAGCACAGGGCATTTTAACCTCATGTTTGATTCATCCTCCAGCTTCAGCTCTGGTTACCAGGGGTGACATCTGAGCATTCATACTCTGCAGAGGTTACACAACAATATGGTGACATTTCATTATCCACTAGAAATTATTGGAATTAATAGACCTACTTTTTGTTGCTAATAAATAAATCTCCGATCAGGGACTGTGTGGTACCAGGCCCATCAAACCTTTAAATTGTTCCTCTGAGTTGCAATGCCTTGTTGTGACCATATACTTCAAAGCACTATCATTTTTATTTCAGTTAAGCTTAACTGATGAAAATTCTTCTTCTTGGCTTTAAAACTGTATGCTCATTTGAAGCCACTTTTTAAAATTTTTAAAAAAATTCTATGTAATAGGTTGTCTAATCAAATTACTAGTTGTATTTAATTTAGTCAACAGAACATAGTGTCTTGATCTCTGGTGGCAGACATGCTGATTTGTAATAAATTGCTTATTTTTCTGGCATTTTATGAACTGTTTTTGCTGAACATATCAATTATCCCTACCATGTAATCAAATCTGCCAATAGCATGACATGGTGTTAGCTCATTGAGCAAATGTAAAGAAAAGGCTGCAATCAAAACTGCTGGGTCCATACTATTTCCTTGATAAGGGAAGAATGACCGCTTTATAGAGTTCATCCAGAGATTCTATAGTTCCTTTAAATTATCTTCTCTCTGTCACAAAAAGAGGTGTCTTGGATTCGCCTCCTTACCTCCAGTCCTAAAGCTAGACTGTGATTGCTTCTAATTATTTTATAGCACAGAAGTCCTTTTTGTAAATAACACATTCCTGTCACAAAAACACACCAAACTAGGCAGAATAACATGAACAAAAAAGTCTGTCAAATGTGACAACATTGTGACAGATTTATCTCTTGCCCAAAATATTTTTCTCCTGGTCAGAGATACTGGAAAAACTTGCTTTCTTGGAGGATTCCTTCCCAAAAAACCACTCTTCTCACCAAAATTAAGAGTGGTATCTACACATTCTTTTGCCAAATGGAATTGATCATAAAAGATATGGGATTTTTAATATAAGCCTAGCCATCACTTTTAGTAAGGATTATAAGAGAAGGAACAGTTTATACTGGCATTTTTTCTTTTCTTTAAAATTTAACAGACTCGGAAGGCTAAACAAAAGGGATTTGGGAACTCCAAGAGAACATTTGAAAGTACTCAGAGTTAGACTGAATGTAGTGGTTGCTCCCAGCGGGCAGATCAAGGATTTGGGAGCCATGAAGAAATAAAGTGGGTCTGAGAGTGTGTTCTGATCTGGTTACAAATCACACTGCCATCACTCAAAATTTTTAGAATCCTCAGTCCCCTTTAGTAGAACAGTGTCTTCTCTCTTCTCAACAAGCATTTTCTGCAGCCAATCTGAAAGCCACAGACAACACATACAGCTCTAAAAGTTTTTAGTACATTCCTGTATAGGCAAAGTGCCTTCTTTTTCATCGTCTCATAATGAATGAGATGAGCAATTTCACCACGCATAAAGATTTATGACAATATTCCAGTACATGGGCTGCAAATGAACACCACTTCACTTCTGAGCTTCAGAGAACTTCTCTACTGGGTTTTGAACTGACACAAACTTAGCAAGCTCATGAATGTCATTAAGATTCTGCCTAGCTCAGGTCTATATCAGCACTGCTTGGAGCACCTGCCTTTCTGTACACACCACACCACAGATCAAGTGCTGTGGAGCTAAACAAGATATTTCAGTCCTATTACCTTCTGCTGTAGTGAAATCAGCACCCTTCCATGCTTGTAAAGCACCCTTGTGAATAAATTTATATGTAAATATATGTATATTTAATATAGTTATTGTTCCTAGTGCATAAGGCATTAGGGAAACTAAGCCTTTTTAGTTGTAGGCAAGCAAAGCTGGACTGATGTTATTTGTTTTAATCACGTTAGTTGGGTGGCAATTATGGGAAAACGCATCAAGTTTTAGGGCTATGTGAAGCTTACTCAAAGGCAAAACTAAAAAGGTGTGTTTTCTGTTTGTGCTTCATCTGTCTGCCCTGAAAAAGTAAATCCTGGTTTTTCACCCCATCTAGGCTGTCTATCATATGGGAGAACGAGAATGCCAGAAGGAGCTGGCTGGAGATACATCTTTCAGAAGAGCTGTTGAGGCAGTGCCCTGGTCAGGCATCTGGGAGCCCCACAGAGCTCTGTCACCCATGGTGTTGGCTGGTGCCAAACACGGAGCTGTTGAGGCTTTCAGGGCTTCTCCCAGGAGAGGCAGAGTTCTCTGCCTGCAAATGTTGCATCCTGAGGAATGCATGAACATGTTTTTTTCCACTTGGTAGTGCGCCTTGGTTTCATTGGAGCCTCAGACAGCAATGTTGGAGGAAAGACAGACAGCTGAGTAGTCCAAGTCCACTTTCTTTGTCAGGAAGTCAAGTACAAAAGGATTTCTTTAATACAGTGTTGATCTTAGTGACCTTTGCTGAGCTCCTGTCCTTTCCAAGACAGAGAATTAGTCTCCCTTCTATTCTTGGTTTGAAGTGATAAGCTTGTTCCTTTGCCATGGGAATGGACAATGGATAAAAATCAATTCTCATTTAAGAAGATACAGCAGTTTGCCTTTGCCTTTTCCTGCTGACTGTATTGATTCCCTGAGCTCTCAGAGACACTATCAATCCTGCTGCAGTCCAGCTTTATTTGAAAAGGGACTATGATGATAGGTACAGTTCCTGAGAAAAGTCTCTTCTGTCTCCTTGCTCTTCTAAGAGAGAAACCAAGGCCATTTATCCCATGTGTGGTGGTGTGCAGAGATTCCCTGGAGGAGCTTACAGACTTGTGCCATGATTGTTACTGCAGTGACAATTACTGTGCTTGTCACTGCAGGTCTCTTGTTTATCTGGACCAGCAAAAGAAAAAGCAAATTTACTTTGTGGAAGAAACAGAAATGCAATAGCTTTTCCCTGATGGCATTTTAGGTGATATTTTCCTGATGGTCCCTTGACTTTTAATTGCTTTGAGATAGTCAACATGTTTGTAGCACCCTGTTCAACACACTGCTCATGTATCTACTCTGTCTCACAACAGATTTTTTTATTTAGATAAGGGGTTGGATAGTCAGTTAGCTCATTGTAAACACCCCATGGGAAATTATATCTGAAACGTTAATCTCCATGGACATTACGCTGATAGAAATGACTATGCAGGGTAAGGAGAAAGTGGAAAGTAGGAGCCCATGACTTCAAACATTCATGCTCTTACAGAGCACTAGGTAGTGTTCCCATCACTTCTTTGCAAACAAGAAATCCAAGACCAAGGAACTCTGGTGCAGCAGATTAATTATGACCTGGCTTTTATTGATTGTGGCAAGGTTGACTGGCGCAAAAATTCTTTCTCACCAACTATAAACATTCCTCTAATTGCTTGCTTTGCAAGTTAGGTGATTTTTATCTGTCCTGATATAGCTCAGAAATTACAATAAATGGTTACCACCATCACTTAAACAAAACTATGAATTAGTTGAATGACTTCCATGAAGGCAGCTGGGCACACTGTGATTAGTCTATTTCAAATGTGTTGTCTTTTTGTTACCAAACTTCACACTAACTAGCAGAACAGAAACCCTGTTCATAACTGGAGCTCTTATGTGCCTCAATAAGAAAAAGGTTCCCTGGTAGAAGTTGGCTTTGTCTACATATATGCATTTCCCATTCTACTGTCCCAAGCTACCTAGACTCTAGTACAAGCAATAGTTCTTTGTATTGTTCTTTGCCTGATAACCTACTGTTCCCACAGAAACTCTTGCAGCCTATTAGTACACTTCTAGATTAGACACTAATTAGGGTATGTTAATTAAACTGGGCCTTGAATCAGGTTGACATCTTTCCAACAAAGTTTAAGGTTGTGTGGATACACTGAAAGAAAAACAGCAAGTCATTTGGGCCTGTAATGCAAACAGTGTCAAACAAACCTGACATCCTCAGCCAGAAAATGCCCTATCATACTGCTTGAAGCATGTAATGATAATGTTCCCCTACAGAAAGCATTGTAGCCTACAGTTCTGCCATAGCCATGTCTGTATGTCTTCTCTGCTGGAAGGGAAAAGCTGATGGACCAACGTGCTGTGGACACGCCTGTCCTGCTCTTGTGTCTGCCTGAAACACTTCGACCATCACTAACTCGTTTTCACTGATATCTACAATTCAGGATCTTTCCTCTCCTTCTACCAACCCTTCATTTCACACCAGTGGGGTTGTTTTAGGAGAGGGCATTAAACTTTTTAGCACCAGGTGATGAAAAATGCCACACCATGTCTTGGGATGCAGTTGTAGACGCAAGGCTTTCTAGACAGGTCCAAGCTGTCTGTATTGAACTCCTGTCTTGGATTCTTGACTGACAAGTTTGCTAACTGAATTGCATTAAGCATCATCTTTAAACCAATCTTTTTATACATATGAAATAAGGTATCTCTTTAATTTTTCCACAATTTATGCAAGACAACAGGGTCAGTAGAGAAAAAACCACAAAAAACCACAAACCAGTGGAAAAGTTTCATCAGTGCCTGGAAAAGGACAGGAGCTCAGCAAAGGTCACTAAGATCAACACTGTATTAAAGTGCACAGTGCCTGTGCTTGCCATTGTGGAGGATTTATGTACAGACACATCTATAAGCAATCACTCATTGCATGCATCTCAACATTCATTTCCAGATTTAAAAACTCAAAACTATTCTGTCATATCTCTTTGCAGTGAGAATTCCCTGCTGATTTTCCCTGGGCCTTATAGATACAAACTCTGATATTGGCAAGAAATATGAGAATGGTACCAAAAGCTCAATAAATCCTTGCTTAGTGCTAGCAATAAGAAACACTTTATGAGAATAATCACCTGTGAAGATTTCTCTGCCCTTCCTGCAGAATTTTCTCCAACTTTCTAATCACTCCTAAACTTTACTTGCAAATGCTCTTGTTCTGCACAGATGGATGAATTATAGGTTGTGGTGGTCACTTTCAGTTGCTACTGTGTCAGAATGAGCTCAATTACATTGTTTTGGGGACAGAGGATATGATTTTCTTCTGTTCCAGAGACCAAAAAACCAAAAGGGATGGTGACAGTGCAAGGCAATTGTAAAACCCAGACTTATATTGCTGGATGCAAGAGTCCTGAGAATGTAGGAGCCATCACTGGTTTAACATAAGAGTTAAGCTTTCAAACTATTCACAGCTACATCTTAGGTTCTTACTAGAAGGGAGGTGCTAGGCTTCTGTAAAGTAGTTATTAGTCCTTGTAGAATAAACCTAACTATACAAGGGTCACTAGGCAGATATTGGTAATTAGATCTGATTTTTTCTGCAGTTGAAACACATTAATTATTTAATGAATTTTGAGGTGCCTAAATGTGTTTCCTTTTTAATGAAAAATTTATACTATGAAGCAATGAACAATTTGTTTCTGCCCAGTCAATAAACTTATTGGACATATGAAAATAATGTTAATCCATAGGGGTGATGCCGAAGGTTTTTTTTTGATTTTTCAATTTTCATATTTTGTAGATTTTAGGAAAACAGTAGATGTAATGCTGTAAATTTTAGTGAATTAATATTTAGCAGCTTATAGTATAAAGTCCTCCTATCTCTCCCCCTGCTCCAGAACAGGCAGCTGAGATCTGCCAGCTATTTAGTCTCTTTCTCAAGGTACCAGATTAAAGAATATCAGAGAGAACATAAACATGGAGCAGCGTGACCCAAAGCCCTGGAGAGTCCAAAGAAGCTCTGTGTGCTGAAGAAGAGGCGGTGGATGAAGACAGAGGGTCCAAACGACCCCAGCCCCAATTCAACAGGGGTGGGAACTGGGAGGGGACAGAGGTGGAACTGGACATGTGGACAGTAGTGATTGGATAGGTTATATTATAAAAGCTATAGAACTTAGAGCTTGCATGTGCGCGTGTCTGTGTATTCCTGGATGAGCGGGATTGCTCATTAAAGTGCCTGCCCATTATCTTATCTCCTACAAAACTTGGCTCGGAGTCTTTTTTACAGACTTTTACAGCAACCGGGGAGCATTAAGGATCAGTATTGTTCATGTCAAGAAGCCTTTCAGGTTCTCTTATTTGAAATTTGCAAAAATATACTTGAAAACTGCTGAAATGAAGAAGTTAGCAATGAGATTTCAGGAATGAGCTAAGAAACTTGGAGCAGGTTTTGGGGGATAGTTTTTTAAAGATTTCCATTTTGCATTTACATCTGTTGCATATTCAGAGCCATACAGAAATAAGCTTAAAGGTTCTAGGAGCTAACACTGATAAAGAAAGAATTCAGGAAGGTTTTACAATGGACAAGTTAAAGGGAGGTTTGCTGTCACTCAAAAATAAAACTTCCCTGCACATTCTTCTCCTTAAAATTACTCAAACTATACACTCAGAGGTGTTCAGGTCTTAATTTTTTCGCAGCAGGAAGCTTAAACTCATCAGTCGCCCATTAAGGTCTGTGCAGAATGTTGTGCTCTGGCTGTAGCGTTTTGACAGGTGATTAATTATTCATATTCTTTTCACTCAGAGGGGCAGGCTTAGGACAGGTGAAACATGTAGAGGAAAATCTTGTGTTCCTTCTGCACTTTGGAGCTCACCCCAAAACATGCACTCTGAAAGGGAGGAGTGTAGTGCTGCGGTGCCCATGACTATGACAGGCAAGCTACTTGGAATCCTCTCTGGAAAGGCCCTGACATCTTCCTCTGCAAGGGTGAATGGGTGGTTGGGCTGGGTGTCTATGCAGGTTGAAGGATAAATGAACAAATACATGCTAGTGGCACCCAACAAGCCTATAAATTTCAGAAACACTGCACTGGGCTTAGAAGTTTCCCGGAATGGAGAGTTTCACAGGAAGCACCACTATAGCATCATTTTGCTCTTATACTTCCTCAGGTATCTGCTTCTAGCAAATGTTGGAGACAATACGCTGTGGGAGATAGAGCTGGTCTAGTATGGCCATTAACATGTCCCAACATCTCTCTGTAAAGAAGCCTATACATTAAAAAGCAAATTCAAAAAATGTTAGACTTCAAGCACTAACAGGTTAGGTGAGAATCGTAAACCAACATTAATGCAAGCTCAATTTTAGCATGAAAACCTGAAGCTTCTCCCTGAAAATGATTCACATTTGATAGTCCCTTCCTCTATAGACAAGATAGTGAAAATACATTTTAAGATAAACTTTGATATGCAAGTACATTGAGTTTTTGTTAAGTAACCCTGATTCAATACCGAAATTCTGTTCAAGTTTCCACTCATACTAAAGACAGTGAACCAGTTTTTATTTTATTTTATCATTGAATTTTATTAACAGAAAACTATTACTAGCAAAACCTGTGAAGTAAAAAAGAATAGTTTATTCTGCCATTTTTAAAATATATTCTTTAGTAAGTAGATAACACAGCTGATTTGACCAACCAGTGAAGTTATTCTGAGAGCCTTTTGGAAAGGTTTCCAATTTTAAAAGATAATGTGTGTATAGATATAGATATAAAGCATAACAGATGAAGGATTCCAGCATCACATACAGCTAGAAGAGAAGGGAGCTGGGCAAAGCCTGTGCAGAGCTGACATACTGCCATATGAATGAGCAGGATGCAAACAGAGGCATCTTGTCTCCATCACTGTGTATGCACAAAATATAGAAAAGGGAGTACATTCTAGTTTACACCTTCTTCCTCTGTACTCCTCTGCTGCCATTTTAGAATTGGCTAGTGACATGTAATGTACAGGTCCAGTACAAATGCTACTCTATGTGACGTTTTTTCCACAGGAGATGCAGATGTCACATTTTGCTGTCTTATAATGCTGTCTCCACATAAGCTAAACTTACAGTTTAGAATCAGAATATAAGTTCTGTCTGTAAGGAGAAAATAAATCAGTCACTTGGGTTACAGCTTACTCTTAGACATCCTGACCCAGGGATGGTGAATCCCCACCCTACACCCACTCTTAACCAGCTGCCTTAGAAATATTGTCAATGGGAGATGAAATTGGACAAAACTTCTGAAAAACATATATGCTTTTCCCAAGACAAGTGGAACTGTAAAGATTGTCAATTTTGCAAAGCAGAGAGTCCAGCAATTTAATTATGTCAGAATAGGCAGAAATAACAAAATAGATCTAGCTAAGTTTTTCCTAGTCAAATAAAAATCCCTATGAGAATTGAAACACCATAACAGAATGTTGCAGCCATGATTATTACACAAGATTACTTTAAAAGTTGACAATGTTTTTAATTCTTCTTTTAGTAGAGTAGTACTTATGTTTTGGTGGAAAATAATTACTGCTTTTATTTTGAGCAATGATCTCTTTGCTTAGTATAAAATAAGAATTGGTTTGCAAAATGTTATTTTAATTGAATTTTACTGAACTAATGATGAAAACTGTCCTATTCCTTGTCTGACCAATGCCCAAATCAGGGCCAGAAAGAAATTCCTATTTTATAAGCAGCAACTCTAAGATAAATTGGTATAAACATTGGCCTTCATATCACTTTCTAGATGTATAGCAATCAGTTCTGACTTAAATGTCACTGCAAAGTGTGAAATATATGAGCTTTTATTGCTGAACATGATGCCATATGGTATGGAATTATCCCTTTGGTCAGTCAGGGTCCACTGTCCCACCTGTGCTGCCTCCCAACTCCCTGTTCACCTCCAGCCTGCTCTGTGGTGGGGAAGTGGGAGGAGCAGCAAAGGCCTTGATGCTGTGTAACCACAGTAGGAAAACCCCCAACCAACCAACCAACCAATCAACCAAAAAAATTCTAGTTTAAAGGTGTGGTTTGATTACAGCCTGTAATGCTGGCTCACTGCTCTCCTGTTGTTTCCTATTGTTCTACATTTTATTACCTGTTTATTTTTGGGGTTACTTTAAGGTCATTGGGGTCACTGCAGGTCAAACTCACTCTCTGCAGAGAACTTTGGTGCTACTCTAGGTCAACCAATGAGCATTTAGGGGTTACTCTAGGTCATTTTGGGGTTGCTCTAGGTAATTGGGTACCTCTAGGTCATTTGGGGTTTACTTTAGGTCATTTGGAAGGGTTACTCTGGGTCATTTGGAAGGGTTCCTCTAGGTCATTCTGAGGGTTACTTTATATTGTTGGCCGTAATCCAGGTCATTTTGGATGTTACTCCAGGTCATTGGGGGTTTACTCTGGGTCACTGGGGGGTTTCTCTGGGTCATTTGAGGGTTCATGTAGGTCATTGTGGGGTTACTCTAGGTCACTCTAGATGATCTGGGGTTACTCCAGGTCATCTGGTGTTACTCTAGGTCATTGGGGGTTACTCCAGGTCATTAAGGGGTTACCATATGCCATTGAGAAATCAAAGGCTGTCAGATCTTGTACTGTTCCATAGCAAGGTGTAACACAATATTTGATGTACTATTCTGAATATGATGTGAAGAGAGGAAAAATTAATTTAAGTAGTTGTATAAAGAGGTGTATTCCGAGAAGGTCAGCACTATGTCTCTGGGTAGCAAGCAGCCACCTTGTTTTTACCAACATGCTTGACATGGGCCTTATTTGTGTAACAAAGTCCATCTTGAACAGCAAGATGTTGTGATCCTGTCTGCTTTGACTCTGATGACTGTCCAGTATGAAACTAGTGATCTGCCGATGCTGCTGCTTTGACAGTGCAGAGATGTGACGTGGGGGTCACCACTGTGAAGTCAGTGCTAGGCTTCGGCATCTGCAATTCTCAGTGTAAGCAAAAGTAGGACTGACAGGTAGGAGTTATGGCCATACCTGCATTTCACATCCTGAGACACCTTCAAATGTGTTCTGTGCCGTTCAGCAGCATTGCGACACCAGTGCCACACTGGCAGCTTGCTCATGTGAGGCTATGCTAAGTGAAGCTTTTACAATCACAACCAAGACAATTGAATCAGAGATACTCTTGTTCCCAGGAATATAACCCTGCAAATGAGCCTGTATCTCCACTGTCAGCAGTGTTCACCAGCCCTGGAAAATTAGGTTCACATTGGTGATAATCTTTTTAGCTGACTGCTGTCCTGTCAGACCGCTGGTAACCAGATAACTCTTAAAACAAGAAGTACAGTGAGCTTGAGACAGTGTAACTCCCACAAAGTTTTCTACAGCTCTCCTGCAACTTAGCTACACTTGCCTTGGTTTTTTATAGTGGTCAATCAGTCACTTTTTGAAAGGCAGTGGACATAGAAGGGCACCAACTATTACTTGTTCTCATATGTGTGCAGGAGCTTTTTTTCCTTCAGAGTGATGCTATGGCTCTTGCTGTGGGAAACACACCATCTCACAGGAATGAGGAAGGAAAAATCTTTCAACAGGAATGGTCTTCAGACAGACAGCCTTAGCTCTGAATGTGCTCCAGTGTTGGCAGCCTTTCACCATACTCCTCTGGAATTTTTATCATATTAATCCAAACGAAATGGGAGAATATGAATACATTTCATGCTTTCCTGACTGCTTTGCAATAGCACCTAAAGATCTGAGAACTTCCTGACTGCCAGATAAGAGGAGCCAATATGTCCTTTGTAGCACTATTTCACCAGAAACACAGGTTGAAAAAGATCTACTGATTTTCTTTTGTGACTTTCTGTGTCCCACAGAGAGAATGTATTTAAGAAATGGTTTAAATTTTTCTTCTCCCAGAATTGCCTCTTCTGAAGAATGGTGAACTTGCTAGAAATAATGCAGGATCTTTGTTATATGAGTTGCATGATTGCCTGACAGCAGAATTTTCCCAAAGTAGGACTCAACAATTTAAGATCTCAAAATCCCCACCTGCCTATGCTGAAGACAAAGGGTAGCCAATTTAATTAGCCGCAGCCTTGAGGTGCATAATTCATTATTAATTTTACCAATATCAATATCCTGAATGTAAAAGTGCCTAATCAAGAAAGCAGCTCTGTATGTCTGATTGTTTTCTTTTTCTTTCCTGTTTAACTGATGGCAAGGAAGAAAAACCCAACAAGCTAACCAACAAATCAACCAAACACCCCCCCCCCCAACAAGCCCCAAACAAACAAATAAATGAACAGAAAACAATCCAAACCACACGCACACACAAAACCCCTGCCAAAAACCACACAATGGACTTGATTAGTATAGAGGAAAAATATGCCCAAAGAGGTTATTGGAGAACACTTCCTTGAATCTTTGACATTACTTCTGGCTTCACATAAAAATACTCCTTCCCATCTAACCTGATTTTGTCATACAATTGCAGCAGTGGCAACAGTTAGCCACAAAAATGAAGAAAAGCAAGGACTTTGGGAAGTCACAAAGACTGTCCTCTTGAATCGGTGACAGAATTAACGGTATCTGAATTCACTAATGTTTTTTTAAAATCCATTTTAGAAAGTCTTGTCACCAGGTACTCCACCACATCTCTGCCTATCAGCCATCTTTATCAGGAGGAAGATTTTCCAAATATCTAGCCTCATTTTGTGTACTCTAAATTTAGTTAATTACCATTTATTTTGCTTTTGAGAAACAGACCTCATTAGAAAGTGACATTTTCATTCTACAAGGAATTCCAGCACCCAAATGTTATTGTTATCCCAAACCAGAGAAAGCCAAAATGACATTTTTTTCCCTCAAAGTTAGAATGTCTAATCTTGGATTAGGATGACTAAAATGTTTTCAAGAATGTCAAACTATTTGCCTAATTATCCTTTCATATAATCATCACATGAAATCATTCAAAGAAAATGTTTTAGCTTTATCAAAATGGTACATGAAAGTTGAAATGATGTGCTTTGTCTTTCCTGCTGAAATTGTTATTGAAACTTTCACACGTGTGTGGCTTGATTGCTTTTCAAATAAATTACATTCTCTGGTTGAAGATTTTTCTAGGTCTTCGATAGATTGCAGTCAACAGATTGTTTGGTCTTGTTTGTTTGGTGTTGTTGTTGTTGTTTTTATTTGTTTTAATTTTGTAAAGACAGTGACTGTGGCTAATAGCTTTTTTTTTAAAAAAAAGAGAAGTTCTCCTGTTACTTGCAATGAAAACTTGTGTTTAAATATTACATGGAAACTAACACTGAGTAGTATTTTATGAAATTTTACCAAAGTTATTTTACTATTATCACCAACCTCCAAAACCTTTTTTTCAGAATATATTTGGGTATGTGGGTATGAAACTGCTGGAGCTGAGATAGGGGATTTGCCCCTGAGACCTGTAACACCATTGAAGCAATTGATGTTGCATTCTTTACTGAGCTGCTTGAATTAAACATTGCTAGAGAGTGGAGTGGGAGGAGAGTGAACAGCAGATCTACTTTCTTCCCTTTGAATTCTGTGCTGAAAACTTCTTGCACCTTAGGAGTATGCCCATCATTGCACATAGTGTGTCATTACTGGGGAGAGATAGGGCATAGCCCCAGGAATGTGCATAGAGATCAAGAGAAAACTCTGGAAACTAAACTTATGGAAAAGAGAAAATACTTTCTAGTTCAGCACTCTGAACTGACAGAAACAGTTTGTAGTGTGTGAAACAACAAACCCACCTAGTTTTAGGCTGTGTTTTCAATGATAAAGCTAAGAATTACATGCAATATGATTTAACAGGCTCCGATCTGACAAATCCTGGGGTGGACTTCCACACTGCCAATCAACCCACATTACTAAATCAAGATTGCTGCTTTTCTCTTACCATATAGGACACTTGATCTAGAGCAGACAGAAATAATGTCCTGTTGCTCTGTTTCTCTTTGCTAAACCTGCATTTCCTACTCCTGCCTGATCTAAAGCTGATTTATTAACACTGGAGCTGATAACAACTTATTTGTCACTGAAATGACATCAGCATAAAAGAAGAGGAATAGAACAACAGTTGTTTATCCCAAACTAGGATCTCAAATATCTGAAGAGACTAAAAGACTTCTGTTGAGTTTGCATAAAGCACCTAGGCAAAATGCAAATGCCAGCCTGACAGCTTGACAGTTCAGAAACACACACCTGTGCTTACTGTGCCTGCTAAATCAAGTCCTCTCTACCTCCCATCCAAATTTTCACAGACTTCTGGTGAAATCTTCCTCTATAAAGGCTGTATTGTAGCACAACACATATTGGTCCAAGTAAGACAGTACAGTTGTTTAATATTTTGACCACAAACCCTCAAATTATCTCCTCCTAAAGCTCAGTGAGATTTTTTGGCTACATCACACACTCTGAGAGCTGTCATGTATTGCATCTTCTTACACCTTCCTTTTGGAATTGTTTTTGCAAGTATAATGGGGTGTTATTTGCTACTGTTACCAAACCTTCCTTTGCAACATCTGCTCTCTAACTAGGTGGGCCAGTGACAGTGTTTTAAGCACAGTAGATAATGGTGTTAATGCATAGGAAGTGTCAGTAGTCTTCCTAGCTAACAAAACAGTTGTCATACAAGTTGCAGGAAATTCGAATTACATGCTAAAAGAAGCACCAGCCAGGGCTCTGAAACTTGCTGTCATTTAGCAATGAGAGCTTGTACCTCAGTGACAACAGTTGTTTCTGTTGGGACTTGTCATTCAACATGAGTTAAAAGTGGAAGTAGCCCAACTTTCTGGCAGTCAAAATATTTATTTCAGAGGAGCCTTTAGAACAGTGGAGAAACAACTAACCCTCTCTAATGATTTCTAGTGGTAGATTGTCAAAATTGCCTTTAAAGTGGTCTTGTTTGACTGTCTTTAATCCATGATTCTTGCTATCTTAGCCCGAGTGATTATTTTATCCGAAGTAACCAGAATACTGTTCCTTAAAATGAGTTTTCTTTCTTTCATTATTTCCCCTGGACAGGTTTCCTTTTCTATATTACAGTGTAAATTGTGTGTGAACATTTAGGGTATGCTAATTGCATCTGTGCAGTCATTTTCTGTATGTGTAGAAGGGCTCATTTCTCTCTTCAGGGTAGTGCTAAATTTTATGTAAAGTGAGATACTAAGCTATTGTGTTCTGCCTTTGTGTCTCTTTGCTGCATTATATTAATTAATTAATTGTGAACAAAGATTTGGGAAGGGCTCTCCCCACATGGGTGTGCCCTTCCAGCCTGCGCAGCGGATTTTTCAGGTGAGGCCCAGTGTGCGCAGAACTGGCCCCACTGTTTAAGTCCTGAGGTTCATCTGCCATGGCCAAGCGAGCTCGGACAGTGACAGTGAAGTCCTCATGACTAGAACCTACAGCCCCTGGTATTCCCAGGAGGTCTCCCATCCAAGTACTAACCAGGCCTGACCCTGCTGAGCTTCCAAGATCTGACAGGATTGGATGTCAGGGAGGCATTCTCTTTCTTCCCTTTACATTGATTTTAAATTTACTTTCCCCTCCCTAGTTTTCATTTTACACTAATATGGGACATTATTTTTCATTTGACATGCCTGAATTCTGTCAACTCACACCTTTTGTCAGAATGGACAGTATCTGATGTTTTCTCATAGACTAGGACCTTTGAGTCCTGTCATTTAGTGACATTTACCTGAAGAGAAATCAGTTTCTAACCTATTGCCTTAGAAGTTGTGTTTTAACTGGAGAATGGGTATTTATGTTAAAAATTTTGCCTCTTCATCCAAAAAATCAAAAATACCCTCAAACTCAGTATTTGCATGTATATATGTGTATAAACATGTGTATACACACACACATACATACATACATACATATATATATATGAATTAAGTCAATCTTGAGATTTTTTTAATATTTGTAACAGGTATAACCACAAGTATACACACATCTTTGTAAGTTTTTAAGATAATACAATATGTGCATTTCCAAACTGATATCTGGGCAATCAACAATTTACAAGAGAAAGAAAAAACATTTAGCAAAACCTGAAAAGCAAGTGAGCCATAATGACTTATTCTTGGACTTCACTAGTTGAAACCTCCTTAAAAACAGGGAATGATTTTTGATAATGTATAACGTTTTCTGACTGCTGAAATGTCACTGACTTAAAGATTTGTGGTGGAAGCCTGTCAGGTGTTTGGGAATCATCTTCATGGCTCGGCTTCGTGAATGAAGATTTTTTGGGAAGAGCTCTACCCATGTGGGCTAATCCTTCGAGCCTGTGCAGTGGATTTTTTTAGATGAGGCACGGCATGAGCAAAACTTGAAAAGCCTCAGTGGTTAGACAATTCACACACATTTTCCCAAACAGAGTACATCTGCTCATGTTTACAGGACACTATACCAAGAGTTAAATTGAAAGCAGAATTAGTTATTTGCAGTATCAATATCCATTGATTATAGCAGGGTAATTGTTTAAGGCATCCCCCCCACCCCAATAAAAATTCATTTAATTATATCTACCATAAAAATTCTGCTATAAAGAGTTTGACAGCTGTTTTTCTCAGTACTTTAAACTGCTTACATTTTTGATCCTCTGGCTTAACAGCTAAAGTGTCTTCCACAGATCTACTTTGAAAAAAGTAAATCTAGTGTGCTCTGACATCACTAACAAATGTTTATTTACTGTAGACTGTAGGTGCTGATCATTTGTCTTCTCTGTATAAGTAATTTTCCATAAAAGTAATCCTGTGAAAATTCAGTGCTAAAACAGCTTTTAATGAGGGTTTTTTTAAGAACTTCTTATATTGTCAATAATAGAACAGAAAAATATTCTGTAACCTGTACACTTCTCTATTCTCCCTCCAACTTCTGTAATTTGATGTATTTTTTCTTTTATATGGCCATAAAGTTAATTACAATATGCATCTTATTCACATTCTTAGTCTTGACGCTATTTTGCATGGGATTTAATGACTCTGGGATATATTATTTCATCTAAAGGTGCTCTGTATGCTACCAGTAATCTCACTATCATTATAGCAAAGGACTTCTGCTACTGCAACAGAGGAAATAAACAGGCTTATGCCTTCTGGTATCTTGTGCCCAATTAGGTCTGCCAAGCTAATACCACACACAGCCAAACTTCACAACAGTTTGACTCCATCTTTCCTGAACAGTAGGACTATACCATGATTAATTTACCTCTTCCAACACACTCCATTCATGTGGTCTTTCCTTCAGTTCACCCCTCTAATTTCCACTCATGAAGTCTTCCTGGCCACTGGCAGAAGCACATTGTCGGAGTGAAAAAGGCACGGAAAAGAGAGTCCCAGCAGTAACTCACACATGCTGGAGATGGCTCCACTGGACTTTGAAACAGCAAAAGAAAGAAGTAAAATCAGTGCTTCCACCAGCTCCTACTGGTTTAGTGCCGTGGGTAGTAATAATCTGCTTTGCTTGCCTAACCCTTGCAGCAGGTAACATTTAGGTTAGGGATACTGAGAAGTTTTGACAGTGTGAATAGGAAGGAAACAGAACTCTGTATTCCAGTAGTTAGATCTGATGTCAAATCAGACATCTGCTTTCAGCTGATTTCCAGTGTGATGTACTGTGTCCTATTCATTTCCAGTATGATGCAATGTGCATCATTGTGCTACTTGACAAACAGTCCTGGTATCCAGACAAATTCTTTTGGATCAGCAGTATCTGGATCCTGAGGTTGATCCTGCTTCCCACAGGCCATTGTGCTGATTGTCAAGACATACATTGCTTTCAACAGAAAAGTTCCCCAGGTCTGTGGCCCACTTGCACATACAGAGATGTACACCACCCATCCTTCCCACCACAAAGTCTTAGTTGCAGATGAAGCAGAAAAAAAAGGGGAGAACAAGGAGGCCTTCACTGCTTTTGAAGACCCAGTATATGAGAGAGTTCTGGACTTTCTTCCCCAACCCTGTCTGCCTTGAGTGACCCCATCATACCTTACACTTCTAAAAAACTTCAGCAATTTAAGGCTCCTAAGGGAGTATAGATTCCTTGTCCTCCTTTTGTAACCTGACTTTCCTATCATTTTGGTTTCTTGTCAGTGAAAGCTGAACTCCTTTCTCCTTCCTCCCTGGGTAGTATTACAACACACTGCTTTCTCCATTGTCCTCATCTTTCTGGTGCAAGCCTTTCTGACTCAGTATCCACCTCCTAATATAATGTTCACAGGCAGTATTGCATGCCTGGAACAGAGAATCTCACTCTGCTTATGTGCCACATTTGTTCTCTGCATATAAATAAATCTACTAAGTATTTGGTGACATTCAAATTCATAGCACTATGGAGGCCTTTTGAGCAGAACCCTGGCAATATTTCAAAAGACCTTTTTTGAGGGGGAGTGAAGGGAAAGGGGTGGGAAGAGAAGAGGATTATTTTAATTTCCTCCATTGAGTTATAGCCTACATTTCCAGTAAGCACCTACTTCCAAGCCAAAATAGTAAAACCTTATAGTTGTGGATCTTTAATAAGGGGGTCTGCAGCTGGTATTTTCTTATTGTCTCACATACTTAAATTTGACATGTCTAGAGGCAAGACAGTTCTGGGGATGATAATGATAGACTGCTGTGTGTCTCTGCTCTGATGTTGGATGAATTCCCCAAATTCTGGGCTCCGGTCACAGAAATACTGAAGGTGATACACGAGGATATCAAAATGAGCAGCAGCTATTGCTTCCCTGTTTAAGAAGGGCATTGGTTGTTCCTTTCATAGTAGGTGCCAAAACAGGTCAAGCAAGCGACATGAACTCATGTTCAACCCAGGCCGTGCTTAATATATGCAAGTGCTCACACTGGATTTGGAAATCTAAGAGAACTCTTGCCCACAGTAGTGCCTTGGATGCAGTGGCCACAGCCCTCCACTCTAATGACTTAACTTTTCTCCATTTGCTGTGGACACTTTGAACCCAGAATAGCAATGCTCAGGTTTAACAAGTCAGGTTCCATCTTCTCCTAGGCCCATATCTGAACTGCAGTGAAAATATTTCCTTTACCTGCTCTGTCAACATGAAGTACAGACTTTGCAGAGAGGGGTAATGTCTTCCTGCTGCACTTGTTGCTTTTCCACCAGTATTCTGCTCAATATCTGTAGATAAGAATCAGCCCTTTTGCTTTTAACTTCTTTTAATAAAGAAGACAAATTGGCACTTTTAGGGGAAGGAGCTGCCAGGGATCTATTTGTTCTATCTGCATTCACAGTTTTTTCTGTTTTTCCAAGCAGTCAAGGAACTGTTTCTGTATTTTTAACAAAGCTTGGAAGAATCCTTTTGGGTGTCTCTTAGAATCATCTGATATTTTACTGCCACCTTTTTAGTGATAAAGAGGCCTATTGAGAGCATAGATTATTTTCTTACAAAATCACTATAAAGGGAGGTCCTAGATAAGATTTTCATGCGTGAGGGATTGTAAATTCATTGCACTTTTACAGGAAGATGAAAGGGTTGATTGCCACAAAATATTTCCATAAATGTTACATGGAACTGTATTTACAAAGCAGGTGTACTTGTGTCTACAACAGTTATTATGAGTTCTATTTTGGGCTTTTGCAGACAACTGGAACCAAATTTGAATTCCTAATAGTACCATGACAAAGAAAGACATCTGCTTCATCTCCAAAAACATCTATATGAAAAAAATCTTTGTCTTAAAAGCAGGTCAGCCCTGGTGCCTAGATGCAAGGCATGTTGAAGTTTGAGGTATTCCAAATCTACAGCTGAATTGAATAATGGAACTGCATCGCTAGTTCTCTCACTATTAAGAATTTGACATAAGCAGAAGGTATGTTATCATTGTGTATCTAACAAATGACAAGTCACAAGAAAAAAAAGAATTAACCCATCAATAAAATACCCTGAAATGCCACTGCAAGTTTCTTTTCTATCACTCTTCCCCTCTTTTTTGGCAAAGATCTAAACCCAAAAAGCATGAATGTGTCAAAAATGGAGCTGGGGTGGGTAGTGAAGGGATAGGTAATAAACATAAATATCACACTTCCTACATTCATCCGAAACTTCTGCAGTATTTTACCAAGTTCATAGCATTAAACCAAACTTCTCTAAAGTACAACAATTTAAAATTTAAAGACCATTTATATCTTTGCATGTTTAGGGTAGGATTTAAGTCACCAACTTTAAGGTTTCTCAAATATACAGATCACATAGATCGGGACCTCACTAATAATGAAAATTAGATAGGAACAAAGAATTTACTGCTCCCTGTATTTCTCTGCTTAACATAGAGGCAGCCTAGACAACCATTTGAGACTGTATGCATAAATTACAAAGGACTAAAATTTACTATGATGAATTTTAATCCAAGTCTTGGATACACGGAATTGAAGGACTCGAACAAGAAGGATACATTAATGCAGGGTTAACAGCCCTCTGTCCCCAGCAGATGATGCATGCATTGACTTTCAGATTTCATTGGGGGAATCATAGAATGGTTTGGGTTAGAAGAAACCTTAAAGATCCTCTCGTTCCAACTGCCTGCGATGGGCAGGTGGCTTAGAGCCCCATCCAACTTGGGCTTGAACACTTCCAGGCATGGGGCATCCACAACATCTCTGGGCAACCTGTGCCAGTGCTGACCACCTTCACAGTAAAGAATTTCTTCCAAACATCTAGTCTATACACACTCTTTCCATTTCAAGAAAGTCTCCCTTGTTCTGTCACTACACGCTCTTGTAAAAAGTCCCTCTCTATCTACCATGTAGGCTCCCTTCAGGCACTGGAATGCTGCAATTAGGTTACCCCAAAGCCTTCTCTTCTACAGGCTGAACAATCTCAGTTCTCTCAGCCATTCCTCACAGGAAAGGTTCTCCATCCCTCTGATCATCTTGATGGCCTCCTCTGGACTCACACCAACAGGCTGATGTCCTTCCTGTGCTGGGGACCCCAGAGCTGGATGCAGCACTCCAGGTGCAGTCTCACTAAGGAGGAGCAGACAGAATCAACTTCCTCACTCTGCTAGCTGCTCTGCTTTTGTTGCAGCCCAGGGCACAACTGGCTTTCTTGCCTGCAAGTGCCTGTTGACAGCTCAGGTCCAACCTCTCATCCACTAGCACCCCAAAGTCCCCTTGGCAACGCTGCTCTTGACCTGTTCATCCCTCAGCTTGGCTTGATACCTAGGGGTTGCCTGACCCAGGTGCAGCACCGTGCACTTGGTGTTGTTAAACATCATGACATTCCCATGGACCCACTTCTCAAGCAAGTCCAGGTCCCTCTGGTGTGTCAATTGCACCACTCAGCTTGGTGTCATCTACAAATTTGCTGAAGGTGCACTCGATTCCTTTGTCTATGTCCTTAATGAAGTTATTAAATAACAGTGGTTCCAATACAGACCCCTGAAGGACACCACTTGTCACTGATGTCCATGTGACTCAGAGTTGTTGACCACTGCCCTCTGTATGTGACTGTCCTACTGCTTTCTTATTCATCTAAAAGTCCATCTGTCTCCAGTTGTAGCTTCTGATGGTAAAACACAGTTTTGAGCATCAAACACTGAGCTGTGATATATTTCTGTCACCCAAGCCAAAGGCTGGCTGCAACTATAACAAGCCATGTCCTGCTGATAGAACACTGCCAACACTGAGTCTTGCTCTGCTATGACAGACTGAAACAAAGTCTGTTGAAGTCGTAATGGGAAGTGCCAAGCAGCCAGCAGTGCTGTAGTTCTGAATGATATCTCTAGGTGGTAAGATATGCCAAGATCTTTGAAGTTTATCTGCTGTCAAAAAATGTTAATGGAGCAGAAAAGACAATTTGCAGGGAGATTACTTGTAAGGTAAACAGCAAAAGGTTGAGCTGAAAACTGACTTAAACTCCTGACTCATAAAAAAAGTATCATGCAGCTGACAAAGTATCAGTTGTGTGTGTTTACTGCTGAAAAGCAGTCTTTACTGAAGAGGCATTTCCACTCCATCAAACTTCCAAAATGTAAAAATGAATTGTCTAGGTCTAAGCGAGCTGTCTCTCCTCCTTTTATATATTCAATTGGGAGACACAGGCACCTCCTGGGTGATGTGTCTCAACCATTTTAGATACTTGGCTTACAACTGGATGAACCTGGAGATATCTGTGCCTCCCTATAGAGAGTCTGCACAATTATCAGATGGTTAGATAACTATAAGTGAGATGTCTAAAGCTCAGTGAAATTAATCTTACTTGCGTTTCTAAGTAGACATCCAACATCTGAACAATTATCTACCAGGCGAGCACTGCTGATGTGCTTACTTAACATATGGGTAAAATTCCACTCAAAGAGAGGAAAGAAGTCAGCACATAGAGCACCGAATGACCTGTATTATTCTTTAAATAAAAGAAATAATTCAGTCTTTAAAAAATGAGGGTGGAAAGATCCACAAAATGTTTTTGATCCTCCCTGTTGCCCAAAGGCAAGAAGAACTTGACAATTCAATTATGACAGATACTCATGGTTTTTGTTCATAAAAATCCTGAATTCACTGCTTTCACAGGCAATTGCGTCCAGCTCTTTACAATCTCCAGAAGCTCTCTATATTAGGCTCTATATCACCTCTATTATATTAAGACCTGGGAGGCCTCACATTGTATATTTGTCTGGTTCAATTCTCAAGCCTACTGCTGTCCGGCCTAGCAGTCAAAAAAGAGGTGTTTGGCATTCTTGAGTGAAAACTGTCTACAAAATTTTTCTTTCAATATTATACCAGCTATGATATCAGGATCCTGATAATTGGAATCCTGTTGGCTCTAGAAGATCGCATTAAAACCTGACTACTGTAAATACTGCCACCATACTTGCTTATGGTCAAGAAAGATGAAGCAGAAGCAAAGTGGTTGTGCATAGAAATCTAAACATGCAGTACACATAAAGATGTACAAACTCAAAGTGGTAACTGCCCACAGTCACTACAGTTCTGGACTGGGTGTTATGGGTTTAGCCAGGTGGGCCTAAACTTAGGTTTTAAAGTTCAGCTAGGCCTAGGATTGTCAGCTGATTTAAGCTGGGCTGATCTAGCTAACAGCTGACTTCTTCCAGCCAATAATATTGTATTCCATACCATACTACATCATCTCAAAGGGTGTAAAACCCAGTGTGTGGGAGTGGCTTGGTTAGTTCCATCGTGGCTGCACTAAGAGGAAGACATCTAGCAGCTCCTCTACTATGCTAAGCCCTGCTCCTGTTGCCTCTGCTTGCATTTTGTTTGCATTCAGGGAAGTAGAGATATTTTGTTATACTTTCTTGCTGAGTGTCTTTTGGAGTGCTTATGAATTTAGAGTAATGGGCTTTGTATAATTTGGGGAGTGGGGAGTTATTCCTTGTTATATATAAGTAACTTGTGTAAGTGTGTGTTATATTGTAGTTTCCTCAATATTCTCTTCTCTGTATAAATACATGTAGTTAGTTTCAGCATAAACCTGCTTTGAGGGTTTTTTTTCCTCTCCCTCTTCTTTTTCCCTTAGCTGGTTGGGGGGAGGGAAGAACCCTTTTCACTCTGTCCTGGACAGTTGGCGTTTTGCCAGCTCAACCCAGGACACTGGGGCATGTATCAGGAGACATAATCAAACATTATAGATGAGCTTCCCTAACCAGTAACAGTACAGGAGGATGAAGAGAGCCCTGAAACAGTCTAAGGGATTCTGAGGGTCAGTCTATAATGAAAGGCACTTCTGTGATGGAAATATTAAAAAGTACACATCTTGGATCCTGCCCTTAATTTAGTAGATTTTTATTAGACTGCTCTCAGTGGTTAAAAATGTGGACCAAAGACAAGCACTTGAATGCAATAATCCAGTGATTACAGCTTTTTTGTGAAATAGCCAGTCTTCATTTAGGGATAATGTTCCACTTTCCCTGGATTTTGAACTCAAAAATTATACACATCTGTTTTAACATCTGCTGTAATATTCGTCTGCAAAAACAGAAGCAGAACTTTGTATTTCAAGAACTAAAAGTGGACCCAGCCCAAACTGTACAGGTGATCAGTGGCTGGGACTGGCACATCACCTTCCACAGAACAAAACTACTGAAGAATAAATGAATGGGTGGCACATGGCTGATTTTCACCCTCTCATTTCACTTAATAGTCTGTACAGAGTTAAGCCACCCAATAATATAATGCTCCAACTTCAGGCAGCAACACAATCCTGGATAAGGATCTTCAATTGCTTGGCTTATGACATGAGCTACAAAAGAATGGCAAAGGTTTAGCCATGAATCTCCTTTACTGAAAATGAAGACATCCACACTGTTGTCATTAATGCTGTCAGGATTCAGTGAGCAGATGTGTCAATTCTACATCTCCTCTTCTTCACAGATAGTGGTGTAACAGCAGAAATCCAGACAAGTTGCAGTCATCTTACACTGCCTTTTCCAGATGCACATAACAGCCCCCACTGCCTCGTGTCTGAGCCCTGCCACAACCATAGGAAAGTATCTATAAAGGTCATTCAGTACAACTGTTTTGCAATGCGTAAGAACATCTTTTAAAAATGAAACTGTATGTCATGTTGTGCCAAGCAAAAGAGTGTTTATTAACCTCCCTTGCCACATGCAGATCATAGCCCAGAAAGACTAAGTGACAGGGTTGGAATCCTGGACTGCGCCTGAGCAGCATGGAATTCAACATGAATATTTCAAAACTTGAACAGGGAAGGTGTCTGTTGTTACAGATGGGACAATATGGTTCCCAGTGAAGTACTAGGAGACACACAGCTGCTTGGCTCTGAGGGTTGTGGACTCCAACCTTTTACAAGTCTTACAGACCCTACTTTTTACAAGCTGCTGCCTCCTCATGGTGTTCCTTGCTCTCGTCAAAGCATATGGAAACCATGAGGCGAAGTGCATCAGTGCTGCAACCTGGTTGCAATTTTGAGAGGCAGCTTGTTGTTCCATGTACTGTAAAGACTGAAAGAGTTGGAGTTCAACAGCTTCTCAGCAAGAAAAGCACATCAAGTGGCACTGATGGCAAGTTTATGTGTGTAGCTGGCCATCACAGTGATTTTATTCTTAACCTCTAATATTCCCCCTTTTCACTGTATGATTTTCTCTCCAGCTTATTTTGACAAGAAATCATCAATGCAAACATGGTAGAAGATATTTTGGGGAAGAACCTTTCTTGGGCACTACTTTAAACAATGATGTGGAACATCATATTAGTATTTTTGAAGTATAATTCTACCACAATCCCCTGTCTCTATTTCAGTAATTTTCTGGTTTTGATTTCTAGTTTTCATGTTTCTGCTTTTCCTGTGTGGTTTCCCTCCCTTTTCAAAGGAAAAAGAAAAGACACAAAAAGAAAAAGTCAGGCAGTTTTTCATATTAAAATAATGCAGCCAAAATTTTTCACAGAACAATCCAGGAACATTCATTTCACTGGTCTTGAGCACTGTTGTGGCCTCCCTGAATATGGCACTGTTTTTCACTGCCTGTACTTTACTATCCTTACATAAGAAGCGGGTCCAGAGAAGAGCAACAAGGCTGGTTCTATGGGGAGAGGCTGAGGGAGCTGGGGTTGTTTAGCCTGGAGAAGAGTAGGCTCAGAGGTGACCTCATCACTGTCTATAACTACCTGAAGGGAAGTTCTGGCCAGGTGGGGGTTGGTCTCTTCTCCCAGGCACTCAGCAATAGGACAAGGGGACATGGGCTCAAGCTCTGCCAGGGGAAATTTAAGTTGGATATCAGAAAAAAATTCTTTCCAGAGAGAGTAATCAGGCATTGGAATGGGCTGCCCAGAGAGGTGGTGGATTCACCATCCCTGGAGGTTTTTAAATTGAGATTGGATGGGGCACTGAGTGTCATGATCTAGTAAATGGACTAGAGTTGGACCAAGGGTTGGACTTTATGGTCTCGGAGGTCTTTTCCAACCCAATCGATTCTATGATTCTATGATTCTGTGAAATAGATGAAGCATGTGCCTCCCTCTTTGTGGATCACCTTTGGGCATTTTTGCAGTAAGCTAGTTGTCTAGATGGTAGTGAGGAGAAATCAAATCCTGGTTAAAATGCCCTCTGATTTGTATAGTTTTTGTATCCAGGGCTGTTCTTTTACTGATCAAATTGTAAATCAAGTAAGAAGAACAATATTCTTGTACCTTATACTGTAAGACTCTATTGTAAGGGGGCAGTTAAATGCCTCCCTGACATCTGATCCTGTCAGATCTCGGAAGCTCAGCAGGGTCAGCCCCGGACTAGTACTTGGATGGGAGACCTGGGAAATGCCGGGTGCTGTAAGTTCTAGTCCTGAGGACTTCACTGTCACTGTCCAAGCTCGCTCGGCCGTGGCAGATGAACCTCAGGACTTAAACGGTGGGGCCAGTTCTGCGCACGCTGAGCCTCACCTAAAATCCACTGCGCAGGCTGGAAGGGCACACCCACGTGGGGACAGCCCTTCCCAAATCTTAGTTCGTGAAGTTTGGCCACACATACATTGTAAGGACTGCTGCTGTGAGGGAACTACCCTTGTGGCAATGTTCTTCCAGTGGACTCCAGTCCTGTTGGGATTAAGGAAGCATGTACTGGACAGAACAGTCTCTTCCTGGTGCTCAGTACAAGAGAAAGGGAAGCAGTCAGAGGCAGTTGCTTTTACCCTTCATCCAGCACCCATTTACATATTTATGTTTCCAGTAGTAGTTCACATATCCACTGCAGCTCCTCACTTCTCTCTTTGATTGTCTTATAGAGAGCAGAACACCCAACTCAACTCTGAAATGTATAAATAACAGTTATAGGTTCAAATATGGACTGTGTACCTAACAGTATCCCAGTATTTCCTGGGAATAACGTCTTGAACACTGCAATTCTTTGAGGATCAGTCTCTGCTTAAATTAACTCAAAGTTTAAGTTTGGACATGATGTTATCCTTTTTCAAAACATGTTTGGATTTTATAGCTTCCCAATTCAGTTTTTGGTTAAAAAAAGCAAACCAAACAAAAAACTCCTGAAGCCTTCTTCTGCCTCTTTGTGCCATGGTTTCTGCATCCATATCTGTGTGAAGAACAGCATTTGTTAGACTGCAATAATGAACTTCTGAAAGTTTTTTCCCACTTGGACAATGCCTTCAGGCTAAATCAGACCTATTTGTGCATATTTTAGCATATCAATTTTCTTTATAAAATATGCATGTCATAATTTGTTCGAGAAGTTTTCAAAATGCTGTAAAAAGAAACTACTCTAATGCTGAGTCAGAAAGGAAACAGGCTGCAATATGAACTTATCATAGAATCATAGAGTTGGAAGGGACCCAAAGATTCATCAAAGTCCAAATCCTGGCCCTGAAGAGGACAGTCCTGAAAATCATATGTACCTGAAAGCATTGTCCAAAAACTTCCTGAACTCTCTTAGCCTTGGTGCTGTGACCATTTCTCTGGGGAGCCTGTTCCAGTCCCAACCACCCTCTGGGTGAAGAACTTTTTTCTAATACTCAACCTCAGCCTCTCCTGACTTGATTTCATGCCATTCCCTCTGGTCCTATCACTGGTTTCCAGAGAGCAGAGATCAGTGCCTGCCCTCTGCTTCCCTTGTGAGGCAGTTCTAGACTGCAGTGAGGTCTCCTCTCAGTCTTCTCTTCTTCAGGCATCTGCCATAATTATGTTGTCTGAATCAAATACAGAGCATAGGGAAACATCAAGAAGATTGGAGTTGTAAATACCAGTTTGTTTCAGCAGCATCTTCAGTAGCTAAGGCATGAGTATTATATCATCTATAAGACTTTGACAATGGCTCAGAGAAGGAAAGGAAAAACTTTTTAGCCTGAGAAATAAAAATCAATGCAAGTATATGAAGCATGAATCCCTCAAATCTGCAAGCCAATGCCAGAAAGGAAGTTTTGACTCAAACCAAAGCTGAACAGTTGAGTTACTATTAAGAGAAGTACCTGAGCAGCTATGTCTATAATGGATAGGTTCTCGTGCAATTCATACTGAGCTGACCTTGATAAGTGTGACAGCACATGGAATATCTACAGTACAAGTCTTTAGACAAAAGGCTTAATTTTGTGTAAAGTTCTTCTGCAATGGCTGTAGGTTTGTGGGTTACAGCTTGGTCTAATGTAGCTCCTGAGTCTTGCTTGTGTTGGGTTTGTTTTTTTGGTTTGGTTTGATTGGGTTTTTTCCTTGCAATTGTTTGCACTATTCCACAAAAAGTATACTAGCATATACCTTTGCACAACAGATGGCACAATACAGGTAATTGCAACATCTCTGTCATTTTCATAAAAGAGATTAAAACAATTCCATTTTTTATTGGAACTTCCTATTACTTGCTTAAGAGAGTAAAAGAAAACATTTTAAGCCATGGCTATACCAGTTTTTTTTTCCATTTAACCCGTCAGATCCTGCATCTGTCAAATAGGTCAACTCTTCCCACTTAGTGTTGGGGGAGAGTCTCTTTATCTGATTCATTGCCATTTGGAGGTAGATTGTCCATATGGCTCCACTTGAGCCAAATAACCAGAAGGCTTCTTTTCTGAGTCATGAAGAGCTTGTTGGCTGACTTTAGCAAGGACATATTTTGATAATTTGTACTGTTAACAACAGGTAACTAACCAGAAGGCACACAAAGAAAGAAAGAACAAAAGAGGAGATAATGAAAGATAGAGAGCAGCTTTCTCTATCAGAAGATGGAAAACTGGATTCTACCCTCCATAACAGTAAAATCAGTGAATATCATAGAATCATAGAATGGCTTGGGTTGGAAGGGACCTTAAATATCATCTCATTCCAACTCCCCTAACAAGGACAGGAACACTTTTCATTAGACAGGTTGCTCAAAACCCTGTCCGACCTGGCCTTAAGCACTTCCAAGGCTGGAGCATCCACAGCTTCTCTGGGCAATCTATTCTAGCGCCTCACCACTCTCACAGTAAAGAGTATCTTCCTGATATCTAATCTAAACCTACTCTCTTTCAGTTTGAAGTCATTCCCCTTGTCCTGTCATCATGTGCTCTTGTGAAAAGTCCCTCTCCATGTTTCTTGAAAGTTCCCTTCAGGTACTGAAAGGCTGCAATTAGGTCACCCTGAAGCATTCAGTTCTCCAGGCTGAACAATCCCAATTCACTCTTTCCTCACAGGAGAGGTGCTCCATCCCTCTAATCAACTTGATGTCTGTCCTTGGACAAACTCCAACAGGTCCATGTCCTTCCTGTACTGGGGACCCCAGACCTGGATACAGCATTCCAGGTAGGGTCTTACCAGAGAGAAGTAGTGGGGCAGAATCACCTCCCTTGCCCTGATGGCCACGCTGCTTTTGATGCAGCCTGTGATACAACTGGCTTTCTGGGCTGCAAATGCAAGTTGCTGGCCCAAGTCCAGCCTCTCATCCACCAGCAATCCCAAGTCCCCTTGGTAGGGCTGCTCTCAATCTGTTCATCCCCCAGCCTGGATGGTACTGGAGGTTGTCCTGAACCAGGTGCAGCATCTTGCCCTTGTTCTTGTTAAACTTCATAAACCTGAAAATTTGCTGAGGGTGCACTTGATCTGTTAATCTGTAATTAATGGTGATATTAAATAACATTGGCCCCAATACCTAGACCTCTGAGGGACACTTCTTTTCACTCATGTCCTTTGGGACTCTAAGCCATTGACCACTACTACCCTCTGGATGTGACCATGCAGCTATCAAATCAATCTCTCTCCAATTTGGAATGAAGGATATTGTGTGGGACTGTGTCAAAGACTTTACAAAAGTCCAAATCAATGACATCTCTAGCCCAACCCTTGTCCACTGGTAGACTCACTCCATCATAGAAGGCCACTATAAGTTGGTCAGGCAGGACTTGCCCTTGGTGAAGCCATAATGGCTGTCCCAAATCACCTCCCTGTTCTCTATATGCCTTAGCATTGCTCCTAGGAGGATCTGTTTTATGATCTTTCCAGGCACAGAGGGGAGACTGACTGGTCAGTGGTTCCTGGCCTCCTCCTTTCTTCCGTTTCTAAAGATGGGTATAATGGTTCTGTTTTTTCAGTCACTTGGGATTTTACCTGACTGCCATGACTTTTAAACATCACAGAGAGAGGCTTGGCAACTGAATACTAAACTTAGACAAACCAACAAAGATGGTTCCTTACTAAGAGGAACTTTGGATTGATACCTACTGCCATAAAGAGACATAACACTTTAGGCCAGATCTCCCTGTTAGGTTTCTCCTGGCTGCAATATTGTTGGCATTTTCAGCTAGTGTTCATGGCAGAATGACCATGTTTGCTAGGAGAGGTAGCAAACCACTCATATCATCCGTACTTCATAACAAGTTCTAGAATTGTAGCTTCTGATGGAAAAACACGATTTTGAGCATCAGGCACTGAGCTGTGATATATTTCTGTCACCCAAGCCAAAGGCTGGCTGCAACTATAACAAGCCATGTCCTACTGACAGAACACTGCCACACTGAGTCTTGTTCCGCTATAACAGACCAAAACAAAGTCTGTTGAAATCATAATGGGAAGTGCCAAGCAGCCAGCAGTGCTGTAGTTCTGAATAATATCTCTAGGTGGTAAGATATGCCAAGATCTTTGAAGTTCATCTGCTGTCAAAAATGTTAATGGAGCAGAAAAGACAATTTGCAGGGAGATAACTTGTAAGGTAAACAGCAAAAAGACAAGCTGAAAACTGACTTAAATTCCTGACTCATAATAAAAAAGGTGTGGTGCAGCTGACTATATGTTGGTTGTACATATTTACTGCTGAAAATAGTCTTTACTGCCTTCAGTTCCTCCATTTGTTCCTTTCTTCATAACTGCTAGTCCTATCTCAAGCAGGCCAGAGCTTAGTTCTATCAGTCTGTCTTCTTTTTCTAATTCTCTAATACTCCTTAACCTTTCTCCATCATCCCTGCTATCACGCTGAGCAGGTTGTCCAATGTGGCCACACGTGATGTAACTGTAATTTCTGCTACAGCTCAGTGAAAGACTTAGGCACTTTCTACAGCCTTAAACCTGGAGGGCCACAGGATTTTTGGGGAGCTCTGTATGGGTCACTACATCCTTTTTGGTGAACATAAAGGACTTGGCTCCCCATCAAGCTGATACCATACGTGACCTCCTCCCAAGGGGGCAGTGACACCAATTGGAGCCAGCAGAGTGGCTGCACACTGCTTCAATGTATTCCTGTGTAGACTGTGCCATGTCCTGGTTGCAGCACTCCTGGTTGCTTGCACTCCTTGTGGGCCCCTTATGAGACAAGTGCAAACAGCCATTCTCACTGCTGACTCCACCTACACTGAGCCAGCTGCTCTAGGACAAGCTGCTGGCTCTATGTGGCACTTGATGCTGCCATGCTATTTGGTGCAGCCGCACCTAGAGTACTGTGCCCCATAGTATTTTAATTGTGGAGCCAGTTCTGGGGCCCACAATTGAAGAAAGGATGTTAAAGTACCCAAATGCATTCAGAGGAAGGTAGCAAAGCAGTTGGAAAGGCTGGAAGGAAAATCCCATGAGGAGTGTCTGAGGAGATTTACTTTGTCTAGCTTGGAGAAAAGGAGGCTGAGGGGTGACCTCTTTCCTCTTTACAGATTCCTGGGGAGGGGAAGTTGAAGTGGAGAAGATGTTGAGCTCATCTCCTTGGAATCCAGTTATAGGGTACATTGGAATGGTTCAAGCTCTGTCAGGGGATGTTTAGCCTTGACATTAAGAAGCATTTCTTTACTGAGGAGTGGTCAGACATTGGAAGAGTCTTCCTGGAGACATGTTTGATGCCGCAAGTCTGACCGTGTTTAGGAGGCATTCGGACAATGCCCCAAATAACCTGCTTTCACTTTTGGTCAGTCCTGAGCTGGTCAGACAGTTGAACTAGATTATACTTGTAGATTCCTTTCATCTGAAAATACTATTTTCATTTCTATTCATAAATATGTTCTGACTTGGCTCTACCAATTGTGGTGACACGTTGTTTTTATAATTAGTTATAATAGACTGATTTATGAACATTGTAAGGCAGAAGAAAGCCTATTTTAGCTCTGAAATTTGCAGTGCAATTCCCTTTTCTTCTAATGAATTTATAATGATTTATTTTATGACCAACATGGCACTATATAATTGACAAGTAGTGGAATTATTTTTTAATTATTTTTTCCCTTGGAAAAGATAAAGACCTCATTACTCATCAGAAGAAAGGCCTTACAATGTTACCATTTGCAGAAGTCTACATTGCAATGGGTCAGAAATGCCATCAAAATAGGACTTCAGCCTAAACCTGAAAATGCATAATTAGGCACAAGTACAAACTGATCAGCCCAGAAGATTCAGGACAGTCCTGATCCATGCATGCACTACATGCACGCTTATAGTTCCCAGATCAGGCTGGTTTCTGGAGTGGTGCTCTAGGTTGGTTTTGTGAAGTAAGTGAGCATATTTGGAAAATAAGGCAGAGGGGAGATCTTATTGCTCTCCATAACTACCTGAATTGTGGCGAGGTGGGGATCGGCCTCTTCTCACAGGCCACCAGCAGTAGGACAAGAGGGAATGGCCTCAAATTGTACCAGGGGAGGCTCAGGTTGGTTATTAGAAAAAATTTCTTCTCTGAAAGTGTGGTTATCAGGAGCACAAAAGCAACAGAGCAAAATCTCATGTTCTACACCAGTGTCAAGTTTTAACCCCAGCTGACAACTGAGCATCAAACAGCCTGACTCACAACCCCCTGTCCCTGCTCTCTCCCACCCGGTGGGATCAGGGAGAGATTTGGAAGAGTAAAAGTGAGAAAACTCATGTGCTGAGACAGAGACAGCCTTATAGGTAAAGCAAAAGCCATAAATTTTATCAGAGCAAAACAAGGAATTAATTCCCTACTTCCCACTGGCAGGCAGGTGTTCAACAATCTTCAGGAAAGCAGAGCTCCACCACACAAAATGGTTACTTGGGAAGACAAATGCCATCACTGTATATGAACCCTCTTTGCTTCTTCCCCCAGCTTTATATGCCGAGCAAAACACTATATGGTATGGAACATCACACTGGTCAGTTTGGGTCAGCTGTCCTGGCTGTGTTCCATCCCAGCTTCTTGTGCATGCCCAACCTCCTCAGCAGTGTTGTGAGGTGAGAGAAGCAGAAAAGGCCTTGGCACTGTGAAAGAACTGCTCAGCAATAACAAAAACATTCCTGTGTTACTAACACTGTTTTCAGCACAAATCCAAAAGACAGCCCCAAAAGAGCTACCATGAAAAAAATTTACTCTACCCACTCAAAAGCAACACACCCATACAGTGAAGTAGGAAAACAAAGTGAAGCTCTGCAAGGATCCTCTGTGCTTTGACTAGAAGATGAGGCAATTAAACATTTTTCCCAGTCCCAGATTAAGAGATCACTTAGAGCAGCGATCCTAGCTGCAATGTTATGATACTTGCAAGTAAATACTTTACTTTTTTGGTGTGAGAACTTACTGAAATTTAAGATGATATTCCCATACACACAAAACCTAACACCACCCTCCAAATCCAATCTTAATTTTTTAATTAATGCTTTAAATTAAGCAGCTAATTGCCTAGCTCTGTAGCCAGTAAGAATGCTTCCTTCAAACATTTTTAAGGAAGTTTTCCACCTATTTTTCCTAGAAATTCAGGTGTTGGAGGGTGGGTTAATTCCAATTGTGAAGTTGTATGTTCTAAACTACTCTGAAAAATCCCCAACCAAACGAAGAGCTGAGTGCTTTTTATTTCTAAACCACAACAACATTTTTTCAAGCATGTAAAAAAACCTTCACTCACTGAAAAAATATTTACATCATTTTCTATTTCTGGGTATTGATTCTTGTTCTGAAAGAAACTGAAATAATGACAAACTCAATAGCTCTAGAAATTCATACACCACATATGCAATAAACCATTACAATTTCTAAGTAATCTTTTGTCTAGTGTATGAATGTGAAATGTGTTGTTTTCACTCATATGGAATAACAATTCTCTGGGCTAAAAATCAGCAGTATTTTTCCTTGAGGAATATAGACAGATTATTATTTTGCATATTTCTATGATATTGTTAAAGGGTATAATAAATTACACACCTCCTCATCTCCCAGGTTCGAAATAGTAAAAAACTCTGTTAGAAGAGACTATTTCCCCCCTCCCTCCCTTTTTTCTTTTTTTTGAACTTTATATGTGGAGAGGATGTTTTGCCTCTCCCGTGATGAATTCTGCCAAACAATTACTCATTCAGAAGAAAAATCACCTGGGAAAAGATGCATCTATTAGAGGGGTAATCTTTTTTCACCTCACTCATGACTGCCAATTTCAGAGTGAAGTAAATGTCTCTGGTTAGCTTACAAATGTAAAACCTATTTCTGTAACTAGCCTGGAAAACAGGTTCTTGTTGTTTATCATGTGGAAAAGGTATTCACTATTCAAATTTCCACAGTACAGACACCAGCATAGTTTTACATTCTTATAGGAGTGGAGGAAATGGTCTGTAAGGTCCATATTAAACCAATTTAAGTGTGAGACATGGTTTAGATCACTGCAGCATATGGGAAAAAAAGCTGTGTTTTTACCAGCTGGTCTCTGCAGAGGAGAATATTGCTTTGTAGCACCATATTTAGATGATTTCGTATTCTGGTCCACTTGTGAGGGCATCTGCAAAAGAATTGAGGGGGACAAAAATCTGTGTGGGTCCAGATGAAATATCTCTTAATATGAAGGGAGATGACCCAAATTTTAACCCATGCTAACTGACAACTTCACTTTGATTATTGTCACGTTGAGCTGCAGACCTCAAGATATACTTTAATGCAGATGTGGAAAGGAAACAAGTTGCATGTGCAGGTGCTGGCCTGTGTCTGGATGCAAAAACTTGGCTGTAGTGCCATATACTTGCTAGATGCCAGGAGAAATGGGTGAGGGCTATCTGCTCTCTTTAAACAAAATCTAGCTGGTGTGTCAGGAGACCAGGGAAATAAAGTGTAAAGATGTCATGCTCACCTGGCTGTGTGGTCTACATAAAACAGAAGGGAGAAGTTTCAGTGAAGAAAATTGTCTGTAAGTCTACACCATTCCCCCCTACATTTGCTGGAGGCGACAACAATCTGCTACCAAGTGTGAGCTAAACGTGACCTCTTTGGAATGGCAGCCAGTGTTAAAAATCTCCTAATGGGCTAAGAGTTTAAGTGGGTTTGTTGAATAAGCTGAGGCAGGACCCGTCCGTGAGAAGGTGAAATTGTTTGGAAAAATAACTCTCAAGGGATTCAGGGTTTTATGCTTCGCAGATTTCTTTTGCTCTGAGCTGAGGAAAAAAAACCAAACCAAACTCAAAAGGACTGGATAGATACGTTTACAAACTGTACTCCCTAAGTTACACCTTCAGCAGAGTCTTATCCCTGTCATAGTCAGTGGTTACAATGTGTTCTTGTGATTCCACTAAAGCTTCAAACGGGTGTAATAAGCAAAAATGTTTGATTTTGTTTTGGATAGTTCAAGGCCAGGACAAACAGCAAGGCAGTCATATTATGCTCTAAGACAGCTACAGATTTTTTTTTTGCTACCCCTTTTCTAGAAGGTAGCAATCATAAGAGAAAGTGCAAAGAGGGAAGGAAGAAAGTATAAAAAAGCAAAGAACATACTGAACATTAGCTGCTTCTGATTTCAGTATTATCTCCAAGTGCCTCTCTCAATTTATCTGTAAACTAGAAAAAGAGAATAATGGAAAGAACTTTTGTTGCTGGAATAGTCTGCAATAATCAGGTTCATTGAAGGGTTAGTTTAATTTCACTTGCTTTGCTACAGGTTCCTTTCAATTACTGCAAGAGCTGGCCAAATGCTATTTGATGAATAATTTATTAAGTGTTATTTTTGGAATAAAACATGCTCTTCCTATTAGAAACCCAATCAACAGAATTAACCTAAAACTTCATAGAATTGATTCAATCATTTGACAAATTTTCACCAAGGGTTTTGAATAAAATATTCACTCTTCAGAAGGCTAAGAATATTCTCCCAGCCCCCTCCACCACACAAAACCAGAGTTCAGTACCCAGCTAAATCAGCAAAGGCCTGGAGCCGGCCTTAGAAACCTAGGCTGATGTGTACCAAATAAAATTCTTCATTTCTGGCAGTCTTGGCTTTAAATTTGCTCTTCTCCAGTGTGGTGAAACAATGTGTCCCATTTAAATAATAGAATCCTCGAGTATTCTGAGTTGGAAGGAAGCTGCAAGGATCATCGTATCCAACTCCTTGCCCTGCATGGAACCATCCCCAAGAGTCACACCACATGCCTGAGAGACAAGTTATTTCCTTCCTTCTACTAACAAAGCTAAGAATACACACTATGAAATAGTGACCTTTCAGTGGTTTAGAAAATTTCTTGCAACTCCATTGAAGAGGAAGGTAAGAGTTATACTGAATTATCCTAGGAATGGTTCATGGCTGAAGCTGTGAGAACTATGTACTGATTGATGGCACATGGTCTCGGAACCTTGCTTATTAGATAGTTTTTCTTATAATATTTACTATTTCATACAGTCCAGTAAGAATTTTAGAAGCTAACAGTTTAAATGTTGCTGCTGTTCGTTCTTATATTCTCTCCTGCCCATGAGAAACAAGGCATAATTGTGAAAATTTAATATCCATAGGATATCTCCTATAGGAGATCATGGGGAAAGAATATTCAGCCTTAAATGTTGTGAAGGCAATCAACAGGAAAAAAAGATCAGATGAAAAAGAAGTTTTCAGGAAAGATAAATGGGTATCTTACAGGACTAATAAGGAAAAGTATTTCGGTTTTGTACTGTTGACCTACAAGGGACATCAGTGAAGAGCTTTCTGCTAAGAGTGTGGATGATAAGCAAGTAGGAAATTTAAGGTATCTCTTATGAACAAGACCAGCATGATGTTTTGAAATCTCTTAAAGCTGAAAAATTTTTTTAACTAGTTTGGGGCCTAACATCTCATTGTACTTTTGTTATTTGTTATGAAATTGGAAAACAAATTTAAATTCTTCTCTTGTGAGTCAGACTTGTAATTTAGTAATAACAAGACAGAGAAAAAAAGTGTTATCTGATGCCTACCATTTGCCTCAGTATTAAAAAAAATCTCAAGAAGAAAACTTAGATGTAATTGTAACCACTTTAGTGTGAGTGAAATTCAAAAGGTCAAAACGATTATGGTAGGAAGAATTTGACCTATGTTTGCAACAGTGCCAGGTAATTACAGACCATACATATACGAGCAGCTGAATTAGCTAAAACTATGTATTTTGAGTCAAAATGCTTTCTTATAACTTTTCTATGCAGATTCTCCCCACACTCTCCCCCTTCCACTCCGCTCCCCTCCCCCCCCCCTTATTAAGTTGTCACCAGTTGGCTATTTTGATGTGGCAGTAAAACTGCTGCACTTATTTTTAATTCTCCCATGTTGAAAAAAAATTAACAAACCAAATGAAAAAATAAAAGTAGGTGGTTCCACCAGTGTTTTCCAAGCAAACAAACTTGTGAAATCTGTCTGCATAACACATACAGCAAACCATAGTTCCTGGACTAAAGAGTTTATAGTTTAAATAGGAAAGAAGCCCAAATAAATGGGAGGAAAAAGAACACCCAGGTGGTAAACTGACTGGATATGTCACACAGTAAGTCAAGACTGGGGGTGTAAGCAGGCTTTTAAGTGCCCTGAGTCACACCTCCTTACTCTGCTATCCTGTTTCTCTAATAACCAAAGAAGAGCAAATCCCTTTGCAGAAACCATTCTGCCTAATTCCTTACCTTTTTTGTTCTTTGGTTTTGTTTTAAAGTCTTGCCTATTTCCTATCAAACAATGCTTTAGCTTCTTTTAGTTTTAAAATGTATTTTGCTTTACATAGCCTATAGAGATTTAATGTGGTTCTCATGAAAGGGATAAGGTTTCATAACTACCTTACCTTTTATCCAGTGACTCAGAGAACAGACAATGAGAATGGCCATTTTAATTAAGAAAGGAAAGAAGGAAAAGTGCATTCTGCCTGCCCCCTCCCCTTCACCACAGTTAAATATTTTTTTGTCCCTTCTTATTTCCTTTTGCTTTTTTTTCCTCCCAAACAACCTTGCAGAGAAGAGAGATTAAGCTATCAAGTTGACATTTGCTGTAGAAAGAGCGTTACTAAGGAACATACTGAAAGATAAAATGGCAAACAAATTCAGAAAATCACAGATGTAGAGAAAATTTTTCAGTGTGTTTTTCACTTTGTTTTTCTGCCAAGTTTGTATAACAGACTCCTGGAGGAACTAAAGGGTGCAGTCATGGTTGAGATGAGCAGAGCAGAGCTGATAATGCTGGCTTGCAGCTCCCGAATAGTCACCAAAACCACTTCATAAACCTGCTGCTGACACAGAGACAAAACAGGATATTTTGGGCATTTCAGCTGAAACTGAAGCAGTACATGGGCAGAGCTGCTAAAGGGACTCAGAGACATGGTGTGTTACCTTGTATAGCAGCTTTGACCTTTGCGCTAAACATTTCTTTCTACTCAGTGAGAGTAAAAAATTCACTTTGTTGTGTTAGCAAGTAACTGTCTCAAAGTAAATTTTTCTCACCATCCTTCAGGATTTTATCTCTAATCCAATTGCAGAATTATACATCATCACTGGGAAAAAAATCCTCAAACCTTCACAGAAAATATTGCATCCTCTATTATACTCTTCGAAGCTCTTACTCTGTTTGACTAACAATGGTGATGGATCTCTATAAACAACCTTCAGTTCCATTTGTTTTGCTATTTCCTGTTAAATTTAATGAAAACTTTCCATAGAATTGTGAGAAATACTGCATCTAGAAACAACTGGATTGTTTGGCTCCTAACTACAAGTCTTTCAAACTGTACAGAATACTGGACAGTATAAGTATATTCTTCGTTCTGAGTATGAAAATACCAAAATTCTTCTCTTTGGAGAAGAAACACTACAGTCATGCTGCCAAGGATGAAATGGAAGGACTTCTAGTGACTGTTTCTGAATAGCTCCCACATGATTTAGTAAATACATAAATATAATAAATAAGTGCTCTGATTGCAAAGACCTGAGCACTCAATAGCTCTTATACTTCACATGAAACACATACTGTGAAACTTCATTTTAACCCTCAGTCTTGGGAAATGCCAGCTCCAGATTTCCTGCACTAAAGCTTGCTGACCAGACTTATGATCTCACCAGAACCGCCACTCCTCAATCACCAAGGAATATCATTGCCCTGCTCTCACTCCAGCACTGAGTCACAGAAAAGGGCAGCAGAGTAGCACTCTCAGTGGGCAAAGAGATCAGTGATTTTGGAAAAAATGATGATACCTAACAGAGATTCTGTGCCATTTCTATTTCTTTCATGTAATTTGTTTTTAAAAAGCCTCAGATACATTTTCCAATGTCTAAATACTTTTGCTTAGAAACCCTTCCATTTGATCTTTGACATGACACTTCTGCCTTTATAGTTATATTGACACTGTATAAATATTTGTAGTAGTAAGAACTTTCACCCGAAGTCTCTCAAAAAATGTCGTATTTGAGGAGTTATAGTGAAAAACCTGTTGTGTAAATTACTTCTGATTTTTTAAAGGCTTTCTCATTACATCCCTGTTAGATACTGGTATGCAAAAGACTTTAGCTTAAAAAACAGCCTTGAAAGTATGAAGCCTAGAGGATGTTTGTATTTCCATTAGAGAAAAACATCTCAGGTTTTTAACAGTAAGTTAACAGAGCCTCACAGTCACTGGGCTAGGTTAATCCCTGCAAAAATAAAAGCCTGTTTGGGGTAGTTGATGAGGGTTTCAAGACTGGGGTGGCTGCAACAAAACCTGTTTGAAACATACACAGACATTTTGTGAAAGTGCCAAAGAGTTTGGGAAGTGGAGAGTTAAAGAAACCTTCAAAGACTGAGGGAAAGGCTTATGTTCACAAGGATAACTTTCTAGACAGTTGTGGGCAAAATGTATTAGAAGATAAAAATATTTCTAACTTTGTGTGGTGGGTTGAAGCAGGGTTTGTACTTCATTTTATTTTGCTTAGAGAGCCTGCTATGCAGATAAGTCAGGGATTGTATTCATTGATACAGAAACACATTTATAAGGGCAACAGCTGAAGCAGAATGTTTGAGCTGTTTGGAAGCAGAACCAGGAACAGACCTTGAGAGGATGAGTTTTACTCAGATCCAGCTGCCTGTCAGTTCATGTCTTGTATAAATTTCACTTTGTTTACAGAAAAAAAAAATCATTCCTTTGCAGCCATAATTTCATCCTATACTTTTTGACAGAAATCTGAAGATCAGTTATCACTGTGTAAAGTACCAATCTATTCTCCAATGACTGGTGGGATACTCTATCCCCAGTGTAAATTGGCTTGGGTTAGGTAAACACATCTGCAGATACATAGAGTTCAAAGACAGAAAATTTTCCTGTTACCTAATACGAACTGACAAAAAGATGCTTTTTTGCTTTTTTTTTGCCTTTTTTTTTTTTTTAAGGTTAGCTTAATGTGAGACTGGAGAAGTAGGCAAGAGAGCAAAACTATATCAAGGAATTGCCTTCATGCAGTCTGGGGTGCTTTAAAACACACACAACAGGCAGCAAACAGTCCCTTTGAACTGGCAACGTTTTCCAGAGTCCTTTATGTAGACCTACAAACCAACACCTGAACCCATGAATATACAAGTAACTGAAAAGTGCCTTACAGACTACAGTCTTTCCTTACTGGCTTACACTCTTGGGTAGTGCCATCTGTCACCTTCGACTGTTCTCCTGACACAGTACATAAAGTAACCAGGAAGGAAATGAGCAGACCCTCCAGTTAAATCTTCTTTGTCATCTGTAAAACATTTACCCTAAAAATTCAGAAACTTCCTAAAACTTAGAAAATTTAGAATTGCTTTCTCAATGCATTCCCAATGATGAAGGAATTTAGTGACTTGAAGTGTTTAGATGAAAAGTTAGAACAAGTTCACTCTGGCCTTGTTTGTGAGAACTTACATGTTTTCCTTTTGACCAACTCCAGTTCTTATCAGGAACATTTGGATGGCAGAAAGTAGTGTCTAAATATTACAGTACCCTCAATCCACAAATCACAGGCAATATTTATTTTGCTCTGTTGGAGAAGCTTCAGACAAGATGCACGACAAACTCAATATTTTGCTGTGAGGATCCCCTCCAGACAGGATACAGATAACCAACCAGAATTTATAAAAGAAAATGCCTACAATCTCTCCAGTAAAGAGAAGAGCAGATTACCACTGACAAACATGATGGACTATTTGGAAGGGCAGTCTCTACTTCAGGTCAGAACTCAGTTGGATCCAAATGGTGACCTAAATTTTGGGGAGCTCTGTGATAAGTGCTTCTGACAAATGGCAATCATAAAACAAGAGCCTTTCTCTGGCTTTTTTTTTTTTTTTTGTATAGTTTTGGTAAGGATGACAAAGATTTCCCCTTTTCTGGCAATGAGCCCATGTCGATCTCCATGCCTCATGCCACAATCCTATGATACAGTTTTTACATGGTGGTAAACTTCCAAACCAGTGTGACTGATGCCAAATGCTGCTCTGACAATGTTTCCTCTTAATACATTAAATTAGTTACAGCTCTGTGGTGGCTTTGAAAGTCAGTTATTCAAAATCTGGCACCAGGCAAGTAGAATCAAGTGATTTTCATAATGTATTTTAAATTAAAGTCATAAAGAAAAATCACCTTTATTAAGTGCTCGAAGAGTGCTCTTTCCCAATGCCAATTCCTTTGAAAATGTACATGCTGACTGTATAGCAATACTTTTCCCTGAGAAAGTGCTGTCAAATGCTGTTAGATAAATTTGTTTTCTGTGGTAGTGGAGTAGAGTTAGTCACATTATTTGTTTCAAGTAAATTATCCAATTCATCTTTTTTTATGACTACATTATTTCTGACTGGGATCTAGCATTACTTGACTGCTTCTGCAGAAATCAAATATTCTCTGGGGAATCATTTTTTTTTCACATTCTCCCTCCCTATTTGTCCTTCATCCATTGTCAAAAAAGTTAGCTGGCATATTGTATGAGGCTATTTACTTCTGTTCTTAAAGTAACTTTCAGAAAATCATCAGTTCAAAGCAGAGCTTCTCCAAAATTCCCTGAAATGGTTATGCTTTCCAAATCAATTTTATTTCCTCAAGAATACAGTCATGTTGATGAATTTTTCATCTGATATGAAATTGAAGAAAAAACAGCCTAGTGCATGAGTGTTAACCATTCCAGGTGAGTTTCTGGGCTATAAAGCCACAGGTTTTAACTGAGTGGGTTTTGGGGTTTTTGTTTTAGTTTTGTTGGTTGGTTTTATTGTTAGGAGAGAAAGATTATTTCATTAGAGGTACCATTTGCCTTCTAACCTGTTTCCCAAATCAGAAATACCAAAAACTACACAGATGCAGACAGGTCTGACACATTGCAAGCATGTCAAAGGAACAGCCTAGAGCAAACCTAGAAACCAAAACCAAACAGCTACCAGAGGGTCTTCCTGGATTGTTGCAGTTACCACATAGATTAATTTGCTGAGACAGTTCCACATCCTTAACTATAAATTACCCAACCAGGAAAAGCAAATGGGTATTAAATATACAGCTTGTCTGCATAGCGGCGTGTTAGAGATACCTGAGGTAGCTCTAAGCACAATAGTGTTTCTGTGCAGTGCAGTGCCATGCAGAAATACTAGCTCCAGTTCCAGGATGTAGCATAATAGGCATGTGTGACCAGCAAGCCAGATAGCAGCAAGGTCTGTCACCACTGTGACTGCTTTTACTTCCAGAGCTGGTGATTTCAGCACTTGCCCCACAATCATTGCAC
Source organism: Pithys albifrons albifrons (assembly GCF_047495875.1). NCBI lineage: Eukaryota > Metazoa > Chordata > Aves > Passeriformes > Thamnophilidae > Pithys > Pithys albifrons. The sequence goes on from NC_092462.1 coordinate 17,349,860, forward strand.
CACATCTTTTTGCATGACACTATTTGCTTATCTATCATCCCTCTTTGTATCGGAGAGAGTAAGCATCAAAGTTACTCTTTCTAAAGTTTCTTGATTGGTGTCTCACCTTTCAATGGGTCGATTCTTGCTACTCCGTCATTTCTCTCTCAATTATATTTGTTACATGAACAACAACCCCACTGCTTTTTGCTCCTTCAGGCAGCAGTGCACTTCTGCCCTCCAAGTCAGCAGTCCTCTGGCTAGGGAATATCTCTATTTCCCATTTCTCTTGCAGTACCTCCAAATAAAATTGCTCAAGTACATCTTCTATATAATTTTAAAAATTATGTTTTACAGAACATAGACAAGTGCTCTTCTATGTCCTTAAGGAGCAGTTTGAATCAGCTCACCCCTGGACATGTAATGTCTTTTACCTGATTCTTCTTTCCTATACAGCAGTTAGAGACAGCTGAGAATGAATGATCATAAGAGCCCTCTCTGGCACAAAAAATATATATAGAAGGACACAGTCAATTCATATGCATGCACACAGGAGGAGAGATGTATCCATCTACATCTAGGTAAAAGGACCTATCAGAAATTCCCCTGAGGTTCAGTGAAATACTCATGTCAAATCCCTTTAACATTCCTCTACAGACATGGGTTGCACCTTGGGTAAGTGTGTGTGTGTGTGTGTGTGTGTGTGTGTGTGTGTGTGTGTGTGTGTGTGTATAGTACCAATCCAGGCCTCTTCATCAATGATAGCCCTCTGAGTATTGCAAACTTGAGGGTTCTGGAGCTCTGACAGGCATCCCACTCAGATGGAGATTCTGGTGCAGCCTACTGCAGTCCAGGGGAGCAAAGAGGGCCTCATTTAGGACTGCTGTTTATGGGATGGCAACATGATTTGCTTTAGTCATCAGTAAGTTTCCATCTTGGCATTAACATTGATGGATTGCTTTCAAACCTCCAGCAAAAACAATGCTATGCTATTTGGGCTAGGATTCAGGTAAGGAATCTTCCAAGGCTGTTAGAGGATGACAGATTACCCTTAGTGCCCCACTTTAGTTGAGCTGTTGAAGTTCCTGTTATAGACAGTGTTGTTCCCACCTAAATCATTGAAGAATACCTGGCACAGTCAGGGGTGCTTCACTGCCCAACGAGTGAGCACTTCACCCCCTTGAAAGGCTTTTAAAGAAAATGCAGTTGTCAGACACAGTCAAAGTGGATTCACAAAGGGAAAATCTAGTTTTAATAATCTGATATCTTTCTATGATATGATCACCAACCTGACAGATGAAGGAAAGGTGGTAGATGCACTTTTTCTGTATTTTAGTAAGGCTTTTGATACTGTCTCTCACAGCATCCTCTGGAGAAGTTGTCCAGCTATGGGATAAGTGCATTCAAGGTGATGAGTCACCAGTGATGTTCCTCATGGCTCAATTTCAGGGTCATTTCCATTCCTTATTTTTGTCAACAATCTGCCTGCAGGAGTTTAATATATCATCAGCAAGTTTGATGATGATATTAAACTGGAAGTGGTCTTGGTTTTCCTGAGGGAGGAGAGGCCTTGTAGAGGAAGCATTGGACAATCATGAATGACATGGAATTTAATAGGACCAAATGCTGGATTATGAATGTGAGGTGAAGAAACATAGGGTGCAAGTACAAGCTGGAAGAGGAGTATCTGAAGAGGTGCCCTGCAGAAAGGAATTTTGGAGTGCTGGTTAACAGCAAAATCAATTGAGTCAGCAGTGTGTGTGTCCTTGGCAGCCCTGAGGACAAGCCGCTTCCTGGCGTGCACCAAACATGGTATAACCAGCCCACCAAACCCAAGATGATTATTCCACTGTACTAAGAATTGGTGCAGTCTCCACCTTGAGGACTGTACAATTCTAGGCCCCACAATTGAAAAAAAGGATGCTAAAGTACCCAAATGCATTCAGAGGAGTATAACAAAACCATTGAAAGGGTTGGAAGAAACATCATTTGAGGAGTAGCTGAGGACTTGTGGTTTCCTTAATTTGGAGAAAAGGAGGCTGAGGGGTGACTTTATCCATCTTTATAGATTTCTGGGGAGGGGAAGTGGAGAGGGAGATGAGCTCATCTCCTTGGGATCCACTGATAGGACAAATTGGAACAGTTCAAAACTATGTCAAGGGAGCTTAGTTGTGACATTAGGAAGCATTTATTTACTGAGGGGTGGTCAAACACTGGAATAGTCTTCCTGGAGATATGCTTGATGCCCCGAATAACCTGCTTTCACTTTTGGGCAGCCCTGAACTAGCAGTTAGACCAGATTATCCTTGTAGGTCCCTTCCAACAGAAAGTATTATAACCTAGTCTTGTAACACAGAGATGTTCAATCTATTTGAGCTCAAAATTTTTCAATTCAACCAAATACCTGGGTGCAAGTCAGTAGGGCACATAAAAAAGCCATAAAACACAGGAAATTTGTTTATACTAGCCCATGCTTTAAGCAGATATATGCATTCTATTGAAAATAGGTATCCCTTGAAGTGCTGTTCTATATATGCCCAATAAAAATACCTTTAGCCCTTCTAGAAAAATACCTCTGAAAATTGGACTGGATCTATGGGCCCAAATATATCATAATCTTCCTGCATTTTTATTCACTTTCTTCATCCATGCAGTGAGTCAATCCTACTTCTAGACTTCTCTAGTCATTGTTTACATTTAACATCCCTTTTATACTATATAATTCTATTAACTACCCTCTTTAAGTACTGGTTCTTGCCTCGGATGAACTACTGTACAAGTATTGTCTGAAAGGGAATGGTATATGAAATGGCGGAGATACAGTCCTTCCAAAAATGCCAAGAAATTTCTGTTCCCCAGGCTCACACTGCTGCTGCTATTTCTCCTTTTTTTTTTTTTTTTTTTCCCAAGAAAAGACATCACTCTTATTGGCTCTTTTTTTGTGAAAAATAGTCACATCAGCTTGTGTATTTTGCATGTCCATCTTCTCCTAAGCAAAGTGCAACAGTATTCACTGATACTTATGTTCTGATTTTAATCTCTGATGTTTGGGAACATAAATTCCTATACAAAAAGATAACTGTCAGAAGGAAGTCCTTTAATCTAGCAGATGAAAATCTAACAAGATCCACTAGCTGGAGGTTGACACTAAATAGTAGCTAATCTGAAATTAAAGACACAGGTTTTTGCCTTTTTCTTTATTTTAATAGAATAGTTAATAATTTCAACATGTCCTGGTGGTTGTGGATAGTGAATTTGTCATCCCTTCAAACCCAGAGCAAGGCAAAGCAAGGGTGTGTGTGGGGGAGTGATTCAGCCAGGTTTTTTTAACCATGCCTAAATTAAGAGATCAGTGCCTCTAGTCCTTCTAAAGTCTAGAGAAAAAGGGAAATTCAAGACAAGGGGGATGCAGAGCCCGAGCCTAACAGCTGATCTGAACATCTCTGCTCAGTGAATGCATCAACCACCTATGAAGGCAGCCTTGCTGTATTATGGATTAACACTGGACAGTTAGTCTATCTTTGGATGGACAGATACTACAAAGAAGCATTTCAGTTTGATTTGGCCTTTATAAAATTATGCTTCCCCCAATCTTTAATCATCCTACATGCACTGTAGAGGAAGGTTCAATTAAGTATGCACCCCCCCCCCCCCCCAACTCTGACTTCCCAACTTGGGCTGAGTCATGTCAATGCTGACACCACAGAAACCTGCTGACTGCAGCCTACATCTTAAATATTGTGGTCCCTATGTCTTCTTGCACACCCTTTTCAAATCTATGACACATGATGGAGGTTTCCTTCTCCTCTTTCCTCTATGCTTCCACAGAGGACCAAATTATACTCTTGTTCCTTTTTAAACATCTAAGCTAAAAGAAAACAGTGAATATCTGTTCAGCTGAACTGTGAGGACTATAAAAGAAAGTATGTCTTCCCTATTTTTGGCTGTGCAGAAATCAGCCTGCTATTCTGCATACAGCCACCTTTCCTGCCCATCTCCACTCTCTCAGCACTGTGCCATGGATGGTATAAAAAAAAGTTGGACCTATGGTGAAAAATCTCCAGCTGAGCCTTCCCCAAATATAAGACAGATGTGAGTAAAGGTATAACTGGGCATCTCTCTAACTTTTTTTTTAGACACTAAAGGCAAGGTTGAATTTTCAAGCTGAGAAATAAATAATACATGAAAACTACTTCCCTCAAGAGTGAACAAAATTCAAGCCACAATCTAAACTTCTGATAGTTCCATGTGACAGCCCAAAAGTGGGGGAGAGTCTTAAGGAGTGTGAAATAGCCCTCATCTCTTGCCTGAAATGAGCTATGCTGGCACAGAGCAGCTGGAGACAGGCAATGATGATATACCCACAACAGATCTATATTTTGCCCTGAGCAAAGCTGTTCCTGGCTGACTGGAGGGTAGTAGGAATATAACATCCTCCTTCTTTACATTTCAGAGATTGCAAAGGCAATGTATTAGCAAAACAAAACAAAAGATACAGGCAAGGAGAGAGACAAGAGCACAGAGGAGGCCCAGAGGGAAAGAAAAAATATTCAAATAATGAAGCGAGGGTGAGGCTGGCAAACTTTGTGGCAGTGAAACAGCAGATGGACTGTAGTTTTAGTGATTCATCACACAGATGGTTCAGCAGATGGATTCTGTTGGGTTCATACAGCTTAGGTGAAAATTTCAGCTGCTGATCTTGACAGGCAGGGCATCTTCAGCAGAGGCAGTATCCTTGCTTTGCCTTCCTTTGTCCATGTCCTGTTCTCACACAAACTGGCAGTGCAGGGACACAATTAACCAGCCTTTGCACTCCTTACATGCCGCATAGATTCAGATTTTCTCTGTCAGTGTTGGGAAGGAAAACCTTTGCTACAAATCGATTTACCACCTCATTTCTGCCAGCCAGTTAATTGACAAATTCTGTTCAAGGGAAACAAAGATGTCGACAGATTGTGATGATTTCTTTTTACAAAAAAGTCTGTCAGTCTGGATGGCTTCTTTGACACAGTGAAGGTTCTCCAAGGGATAAACCATCCTCCCATTTTGCGCTGTAGGGGTCTAGTTTCCCAAATAGTCTATGAGTACCAATGCAATAAAGAGGAATTAAAGCACAATAATATTCCTAAGAGACAACAAAACACTTCCAACTAATGTTTTACTTGTGCATGTTCGTGGGACTTGTGGAGATGTAGGAACGAAATTTTTGACTATTTATCTCCAAAAGTACATCTCACAAACTAATGTGAAGTACTAGCATATAACTATTAATTACTTTCACATATAGAAGTCACCTTGCATGTACTCTGCTCAGCAGACTATCTTGACATCTGATTCCAGTCTTTTGATACCAAGGCTGAGAGCAGTAAGAAAGTCATTAAACAGATATGTGGGAGATTTTAAGTAGAGACTCTTCATGTCTAGTCTTAAAATACAACTAGAGAAAATGTAAGCAGCTGAAGCACAGCAGTGAATAAAGAAATTACAAAGGCATGTGGGAGCTAAAATAAAGAGAATAAAACAAGTGATTTGGGTCAAGATCACTTCTAGAGAAGGGCAGTAGAAGAGATCCTGTTACTGTACTGTAAGCTTTGGACTTGGGTAGAAGTCTTCAGAGTTATTAAGAGAGAAGTATCATTGATATTAGGAAGAGTCCAGGTTATCAGATATAAACTGAAGCAAAAATGCTATTAGTAAGGTAAGACCTAAATATGCCTGGAGATAACAGACGACCAACTTTGTCACGGTACCTTCTCAAAAACAGCAGGAGAAAATGATATTGTAGATTTTTGATTAGTTTTGGCCTTTGTGAAATTGCTTGAAAATGGATAAGACTTGGAATGTACTTCTTTTTTTTTTTTTTAACCTTAAGAGCTCACGTAGCCAGCAACATACTCTACAAATGTGTCTTACCCTTTCCTGCAAGTAGACATGCATGCAGTGTGCAATGTGTTGTGCATGCCACAAATGGCTCTGAGCCAAAATTCCATTAAAAAACTGCATTTCTGAAGAAATATTACTGGATTTTTACCTGAATTTTTGGGCACCTGAATGTATCTGAAATTCCAGCCTCCATTCCAGCACCATTCCAGTGTCTCATGATGTTTAAGATTGCTTCCAACCCAAACCACTTTATGATTCTTTGATGAAATGATTCTAGCCTAGATTGAGAGGTTGATTTTGCTTTTACTAAGCCAATATTTTTATCTCCTCACTACTGTGCTCATAAAACCGAAAAACCCCAACACCTTCTTTGACTTTTCAGGGAGCCAATGGCTTATATCAGAAATAGTGTGGCCAACTGGACTAGGAAAATGATTGTCCCCTTGTAGTGGTGAGGCAGCACTTTGAATACGATGTCCAGTTCTGGACCCCTCAATTCAGGAAGGACATTGAGCTGCTGGAGCATGTCCAGAGAAGGACAACAAAGCTGTTGAAGGGTCTAGAGGGTAAATCCTATGAGGAACAGCTGAGAGAGCTGGAGTTATTTAACCTGGGGAAAAGGAGGCTTAGGGGTGATCTTATCACTCTCTACAACTACCTGAAAAGATGTTGTAGCCAGGTAGGGTTCAGCCTCTTCTCCCAGGCAGTGACAGGACAAGAGGAGAAAGCTTCCAGCTGCACCAGGGGAGGTTTAGGTTGGACATTGGGAGAAATTTATTCACAGGAAAGTTTGCTGCTTTGCATTTGCCGAGGTGAATCCAAACCCAGTTTCCTTTTCCTCCCTTCTTTATCCTGCCCTGCTCTAAATAAGAACAAATTGAAACTTTTGAAGATTGTGTGCAGTTTCAAACAGCAGCAAATCAAGAAAAGATACAACTGATTCCCAATATAAATTTTTTGTTTGCTTCTGAGCTTTCTGATTGCAACTCTCTCTCTTTTGTTCTTCTCCTTTCTGCTTTTCTTATAAAAACTACTGTTGTCCTTCCTGCCATGCTCTCTCCAAATATATGTACTGTAAATTTCCAGTTTATTATTGAAGTGTCTTAATTATTTAGACATTCTGGAGAAGAAAATGAGAGAACAGGTAAGTGGCTAAGAAAAGTTTTTTACTTTTTGATCTAAGATATCCTTATTCCTAATAGTTAGCAATTAAGCTTTTGAAATTCCCATGTTTAAAGAGAATTGACTGCTTATAAGGTGGAATGAAGGGGAAAATAAATATTTAATTTTGAAATGCCAAATCTAGTCAAGCTCTGTAAAAACAAATGTGACATCAATCCATGCAGGGAATCTTCCTTGGGATATCTGAGGTGGCTAAGAAAGAGGTCTGCTCCTACTGACCCTAAATAAATACATCTTTTTCAGCAAACTTGAATGCACGAAATGTCTCCTTGCCCTTAACTGGATATTTGTTTTAAAGAAAGTGAGGGGATAGGACAAAGTAAAAACCTTCTCACTAGGAGACAGAGTTTTTGGTGAAATGAGTTTCATCCACAATGCTGTTTTGCATCCTATGCATACAACATCTTCTAATTTTTCAATCATTCTATAACATCCTCCTTTCTTCTCTTCACAGTGTCTCACTGCACAGTAGAAGTAGAGATGACTTAATGCTTCACAGGAGGAATAATGCTCTAGCACTTAGTTTGTGAAGAAATGTTTCCTTTCATTTCTGACAGCAAGAAACATACAGAAGTGGTGTGCTCCTTTTCAAGTATTAACACTGTCATTTTCATTTTGAAAAGAAATAGCCTCCATGTCAAGTGCTCAAAGGGTGAATTTTCAAAGGCAAAGTGAGTTTCTTTCAGAGAGCCAAGCTGCTAACATGTTGTCACAGCTTTACAACCAGCAAGTGTCATGAACTGCTGAGATGGGGACAGAAGCTGTTGCAGTTTTGAAGCAGAACCTCAAAGACTTATACTTAAAATGCTTGCCAGCTGAAATATTGTGGTTGAAATGTAAAACTACTGAGAAACAGAACAAGGCTCAAGGCACCACCAACTAAAACTGTTCAACTAAATCCTACTTCTGCTACAGAACCCCTTAATTTTGGAAAATGTTCTTCATGTGCCAAGCGGAAGGAAATGAACCTGAAAATTAACAGAGCCCTGAGAGTGTCCCTCCCAAAACTGCAGAATAACAGAGTTATATTGGTGTGTTTGTGTGTCATAAGAGCATAGAACTAACAATTTTTTTGCAGACATTTGGCATGCAGCCTGCCTGGAGGCAGAGGACTTTGTGCATCGGTCAGTTCAGCCCTTGCACAGCTCCATACTTAGTAAAACACTCAGGGCCTTACTATACAAAGGTCTGAGGCATGGATGAGAAAAACAGCTCTCTCTGGTCTTTTATACGAGAAAGAAGATGAAAAAGACTCTGAAACTGGCCTCCAGATAACAAGCCTTCTAGCACAAAAGCCCTTTCGAGGTGAATAGCATATCCTTCAGCTGAGCCTTTTAGTAACGTCAGTCTCCTGATGACTCTCAAAATCATCAAAAATTGTCTCTATCTTTTTTCATACAGATCTTAGCAGTGATACTTCAACATGTTTCCTGGGGGAAGGTTAATTCCTGGCTGTGATTAGCAGCTAAAGCACCCTTTTTTTAATCACATAAATTTCCCCAGAGATGTTAACTCCAAGGCTGAATCTGCTTAATTTTTATACCAAAGGGCATGGAATATCTTGCAATATTGTATTGTAATGGAAAGGATGTCTCATTACACAGCTCAGCACATTAAAATTTGAAGATTCTAGAATTAACAATTATCTGTGATATCTTTGTTTGCTCTCCCATTGCACAACTTGTAGGTCACTAACTATGAATATGGTGCTATACTATTTGGCTCCTCCTAGATCTCTGTTTTGCTCACTGAATGGTTCTTCATTTTTTGTTTCCCTTTCCTTTTCATTTCTGGTGAGGCATGGTTTAATGAATACCAGTTCTTATTTACTGCAATGCTTCCAAGTCCTCCCCTCAGGACAGAAGTACTAATTCTGCAATGTATCACTATCAAATTGGACATGTGCACACAATGAATATTCATTAATCGTCCTTTACAGATCACTTGTGAAGGGATGTGTTTTTTCTGCTTGCACTTTCACCCAAACTGCATGGATGGCAGTGTTGGGGATTTATTTGCTAGTGTTGGGTGCTGCCAGCCAACCCATAATTAAAACTTTTTCAAAGCAATTGTCACTAATTTTTTGGTGTTCAATCATCCATTAACTTTCTAGACCAAGCAGTGGGTTTTCCTCCTTAGAGCTGTATTTTAAAATAAATGTTTTACATGAATTATGATCCTTTCCATGCCCTCAAAAAAAAAAAAAAAAAAGGAAAAGACATACAAAAAGAGAAAAACACTGAAACTGAGCACCTCAGCAACCCTGTATTCAGAACAGTCTTACATAGAGCCATGTTACAGCACCTGGAGGTTGGTAAACTTCACAAAGGCATATACTGAGTTGCGGCAGAGGCAGTAAGAGAAGTGAGGCAAATAAACTCCTAAGGTGACTTTTTAGAAAGTCATCATTGTGATGGAAGTGTCTCAGCTTAACTGACAGCTTTGTTTATTTTGAAGTGTGGGGAAAAATTTTTTACATGTTTTTTGGGTTTGTGGGGGTTTGTTGGCTTGGTTCCTTTTTTAACTTAACTGTTAATGCAATTAAGATTTCTTTTTATTTTTCCTTATTTTCTTTATGGCCAGTTTATGTCTTTGTTTGTTTCTTCTTTCACAGAATTTAGTAATTTTGTTATGCTTTTCAGGTCACACTATCATCTCCCTTACTGGAGTCTGAGATGGATTTTACTCAGCACATGGAATAAGTATTGGAGAATCTCAACTGATGAGCTGGAAAATTACAGCAAAAGCATCATAAGCTCCCACAGCCAATAACTTTTTTTTCTTTCAAGCCACAGGCTTATCTGTTCATGCATCTGTCAAATTAGCCATCCCTTGTAATTAATTTATAATATAGAATGTCAGGGTGAAATAAACTGGTAGCTGAGGTACCTAAGAACCAATTCCCATTTCTTCTTTATAGCTGTTACACCTTTGGTCATTAGTCCTGAGTCAGGGGGACTCCTTCACATGGTGCTGGAGGCAGAAATTCTGGTGTCCTCAGAAGAACAGATAGAAGCAGCTTCCCAGGTAGAGGAGAACTTCTGGGCACTGAGTGCTTTCCTTTTTTTTTCTTTTTTTTTTTTTTTTTTTTTATTCTGTGAATGCTCATGTGCAATCCCCTTCACACTGGTATGAGAATCACTGCAAGATAACACAAGAATGACAAGGATGTGCTAATGTCAACTAAGATGAATCACTTTCTGACCAGGGAAATGGGGAAGAAGAGGCAAAGAAAAAACTTAAGACTAAGAAGAAAAGACTAATTACAGCAGTAAAAATCACACCACTGGAAGGGAACCTTACATGTTAACATCAGACCACCTTAATGAAATTAACTGGTCACTAATCACAGCATGCACAGAAAGGCAACAATTAAGTTGACTAATGAACAAGTTTTGCACCACTTTGTTGTACATTGTATAAAAGCCTACAAACTCTCCAAAGAGGAGTGCTAGCTTTGCAGACTATCACCTAGCACCCACTTTGTGCAGAACAGCATTAAAGACTAAAAGAGGGGTCTTGGCTCTCTGTGCTTATGGATTCCTTCACAACAGTCATGGACCTAAACCCCAGTTGAGGGACAGCATATAACATCAAGTCCACAGACAGTTTCTAGGAAAGCAATACAGCAGGTTATAGAGCAGTGTTTTTCAATTGATTCCGGCCTACTATAGTTTCTTTTGTGGGATGATGTGAAAGAAAAATAAGACTCTTAAAGGAAGAGGCAACAGTGATTGTGAAATGATAAAGTTCAGAAATCTGAGAAGGGTAAGACACAAGACTTGGCAAAAAGCATATTTCATAATCAAGAAATTGATAACTAGGGTCTGTCAGGATTTAAAAAAAAGGCATAAATGAGATGGCTACATCACTAAATGATGCAAAGACAAGTTCCTCAACATATAAGAAAGAGAAAAATGTTAATTATTAGGGCAGCAATGGAAATCTTCAATGATGTGAATATCAAAGAGAAAGCATATAGGAGGCAGGTACACATGTGAGGATGGGTATAACGATGAATACAAGGATAAAACTAGTGCCACACAAATTATATTCCCAATGTTACCTTACAATAAAGATGTTCTTCCTCACGAATGGAGTGTGACTGTTGATGGGTACAGAAGAGACAGGAAGGAAGGAGAGGCAGAGGAGCTGCTCTCTACATCAAGAGGTGCATTGAGTGTGAAGAGTTGTGTCTCTGAAGAACAGCCATGTGCAAGTCGAAAGCCTGTGGGTAAGAATCAGAGACCGAGGCATCAAAGGGAACCAAGTGGTCAGTATCTACTACAGGCAACCCGACCAAGTGAGAAGCCTTCTTGATCCAGCTACAGGAGGCATCCCACTTGCTGGCTCTTGTACTGCTGGAGGACTTCAAGCCCTTTACATGAGGAACCTGAAGGTTTGTATGTTTATGGGACCCCATGAAATGCACTTCAGAGTCCTGACAAGGAATTGGCTGATGTTATTGCCAAATTACTGTCCATGATACTTAAAAATCATGGCAGTCAGGTGAAGTTCCAGGTGACTGGAAGAAAAGAAGTGTTGTACTTATCTTTAGAAAGGGTAGAGAGGAGGACCTTGGGAGCTACTGACCTCTTAGACTCATGGAACAGATCCTCCTGGAAGCTGTGCTAAAGCACACAGAGAGCAGGGAGGTTCCAGATAGCCAGTACAACTTGACCAAGGGCAAGTCTTGCCTAACCAACCAAGTGGCCTTCTATGATGGAATGACTCCATCAGTGGGCAAGGAAAGGGTTACAGATGTTGTTGATCTGGAGGACTTCTGTAAAACTTTTGACATGGCCCCCCACAACACCTTTCTCTCCAGCCTGGAGAGAGATGGATTTGATGGGTGGACTGTTAAATGGATTAGGAATTAGTTGGATGGTTGCATCCCCAAGGTATTGGTCAATGACTCGGAGTCCCAACAAACATGAGTGACAAGTGGTGTCCTGCAGGGGTCTGTATTGGGACCCATGTTTCAGGACTTGAAACTAGAGGACCTTTGAGTTTCCTTCCAACCCAAACCATTCTATGAGTCTATGATTCTGTGAGTTAGGTCTATTGGGGTCCATTCTCAGGTGGGATTTCAGCAGGGCTGGCTCTGATGTAGTTTTCCTGCCAAAGCTAAAATATGATCAGAATAGATCAGGGACGCAATACACAATCTAGCAGCAAAAAATGCTAACCTGAAGTAGATTAAACATACTGCTTGTATTTGTAGTGTCTTGGACTATGGACAGAAAACAGGATATTGGATCACACCCACAGCAGAAAAGAATAGGAGTGAAGTGTGTTGACCCAGGCACAGAGCAGGGATGTTAAAGCCTTCAGAGGATCCTGCTACTTTACATATTTATGCTGTTTGTTCTCTGTCTCTCCCTTGTCTCTGGAGGCAAAATGATATGAGCAATGTTTTCATATGCTCTGTGTTAGCAAGGCTGTATGTTTCATTATTGATAATAAAGTCTATGAAGTACACCTTACATCTAGGATGGCTTTGGGTTTATTGAGTTTTTGTTTAGTAGGTTGTTTGTTTGATTTTAGTTTTTTTTTTGTTTGTTTGTTTTGTTGTTTTTTTTTTTTTTAATTTTCAGATCTGGGTTCACAACCATCTTTTTAAGTATCTTATATCACAATTATGTCTTTCTCACAAGATATCTGCAGTACTACCTGCAACTAAGAGACATGGGTCAGAAAAACCAGTTCACTGTGCAAGTTGCCAGATGCACATCTGATGATCTAATTGTTCCCAGTTGAGAACAGACTCATAAATCAGGCTATGAGCATTTCAGAAACTTGTCCACACCAAGGGAAAAATTACAGAGCAGTCACTTCTCTCCCTGCCCTGTACATATATTGGTATAGTGACAACGGCTACATAAGAGGAAAAGTATGACTGTTTGCTCTTGTTCCTTAAATCCTACAGATATTTTGCCACATTCCTACTGAACCTTTCCAAAATGTTTGTTATTCTTCACCTTGCTGTTGTGTGTTGCCTTTCCAACTGCAAGAACTTTGGAGCAAGACTGTGACTTTCCCTGTATATTTCCAGCTCACATACTTTGGTGCTCTGAATTCATTAGTCTCTGGGTACTATCTCTGTGATGCCACGGTTTGTAACTGTGGACATAAACATCACCAGGGCTCATGATGACTCTACCTGCATTGTGCAGAAGAAAACCCTCAGAAATGGAAGTTTTGTATAATTCTGGCAGTCAAGATGCCTGGGAAGAAGGTGGGAAGAATTTGGAGCTGAATTACTTTGAATTTGATGAAGATTAGAACACAGCCATCTGGGCCGATACTGCCAAATAACAACTTTGTGGTAAATACTACAGGTTCTGGCCAAGTACATTCAAAATAATGCCTATACTAGACACAGATGCTCATCCTTCCATAAAAACAGCATGGAGAAGCTCCTAGGACCCATGAAGGAAGAAAGTTCAGTGTTCAAGATCTCTGGACTGTATCTCAGGGCCAGGAGTTGGATCTTTGTGGGTCCCTTCCAACTCAAGATATTCTAGTGTAGTCTTTAAAAATCTCTACTAGAAAAGAGACACTTGACCATCAAGACAACATACATCACCTATGCAGAGAACATCTCTTAACCAATGGGTTTATTTAGTGCACGAATGTGTCAAATATCAACGTTAGGTATCAAACTAATAAAAGCTTCCTATGTTTGCTGTATCTTTGCAATATAGATGCATTTATTTATCAAAGAGGTGTAGTGTGACCTCTGCAATCATCTTTGATCTTGTAATGTATTAAATCAATCACAACAGTGCAAAACTGAAGGCCCATACTTGGTCCAGTGATTTTTAGACATATCCCAAAGAGTCTTGAACGGGAGCTCAGTCATTCAGAGATTTTCATATATGTGCTGGAAATGGAAACACATCTCTTGAGGGTGATTTAGTCTACTGAAGAGCTGAACTGTCCCCCAGAGGAAATTAGTAGGTATTTATCACATAATTTTCAATGCACCTGTTAATACGGTAAATTGAGGTTAAATCTTCTCTGTAAACGCTGAAGGGGTCATGCATGACATGAGAAATGTTCCACAATCTCATTCCCTTCCAAAAATGGACTATTTCATCCAGAAATTGTCCCAGACAGAATTTGTATGTCACAGCTTATTTTCACAAATACAAATATACACTTTCTTTCAGTTTTTGCTGACACTTTGCTTTGATTGCTATTAATTTTTTATTGCTTTTCTATTTGTTTTTGTTTGTTTGTTTTTAAAGAACTCTTCTTCTAACATGGTCAGTTCTATGAGTTCCGAATTTATTATAAGAGAAAACTGAATAAAAACCAGAACTGAGATAAGATTGTGCTTCTCATTGAGGCAAATCTCTCACCACAAAGTGCCTGACCAGAGGATGTATCACAATTTCTTAATTTTACCTTGATGTTACAATCAATCAGCCACTTTGCAGTCCACCTTAGAGTTTTACTACAGGAATTGATTTTGAAATGTAAATTATGTAGAAATGGCTTCCATGACTTTATTAAAACCCACATAGATTAGATGTTTCCCTGCAGTCATTTATCCTGGTATCTGCTCAGAAAAACAACTATGTTTGTTTTTTTGGTTCCACAATTTTTGAAGATTGCCTTAATTTTTCTTTCCTTTTCCTGATTTCCACTAGATATCTAACAGCCTGTGTTTGATGCCGCCACTCCCAGACTATATTTGATCATCTCCAGGTCTGCTGGCTTTAATTCCAAGTTATTGGAATTAATTAATATAGACCCCATATATTTCATCGATCAGTTAGGGTACTGAGTCAGCTTGAAACGCTGCTACAAATAACCATTAAACAATGGATAAAATAGTTTAAAATGTCAACACAACTTATGAACTTGCATCCTATCCACTAACTAAAATTCATTTCTGAGGTACTTTGATGCTATTGAAATACTATTGATAGTCATTTAACTGATGCATGCAACTCCACACCAGGTGATATAAATCACAATGTTGTGGGCTTCTTCAGATTTAGCTTTAGCACGGTGAATTCCATATCTCCAAAATGCTGATCAAAAGGAGGAACAAATACATGCCACAGCTGGCACCCTGACTTATGCTGTGTGAAGTAAATACTTCTTGCATTTAAACAGTTACTTAGAACCTAGTGAGCTGGAATGAGGGAGGTTGAATGTACCAGATGAAAAAACCTGTGTCTTATTTTCAGCAAATCATTCTTTAAGCCTGATGAAATTTATTTTCATCTCCATGCTTTTCATAGTGCACTCTGCCCCTAAAAATTTTCTGCTTTCAGACTACTGTCCCTGATAAAATGAAAAGTAACTGTAGCAAATGACTTTATTTACTTGTGGCACCATGAAACTGTTCTTAAGTTATTCTCCTTTTTAATGACAATGAGTAGATGCTGTTGACTTCAAGCATTGAACTAAATAATTTAACCATAATAGCACCACTAAACTTAATATAATTATGCCATATTAAATATGCAGGGTTATAGTCTGCTGTCATTGCATTGTAATTCATTCTGTAAGGATTCCTCTGCCCTGCACATAGTAAAAGCAAAAGAAAGATAAAAAAAATTAATTTACAAACTCTTCATAGCACCAAGGGCATATCACTAACAACTTTGACTTTATATCCTTTCAAAATGAGATTTTAAATGAGAACCCACAGCAGGACTAGAGACATTGCTGCAAGAGACAAGGCAGCAATAGTGAAGTACGTGGCTTCAGTGGCACAGATCACCTGTTAACATAAGCAGTCTCATACAGTACATGTCAAGGGACAAAATGTTTTGTGTCTTCCTATGCAGCCCCAAGGATAAATTCCTTCTACCCGATGCATAAAAAATTACCTAGATGAATCCAGTCTCACCAATTGTCTTCCCTGCTTGGGAGTCCAGTGACATACAAAATACACAACTCAGGTGTGAGAGTGAAGCTATCAATTTTAAACACCTTCCTCTTCCTTTGCAATATTTGCAGTTCAAATGTTTAAGAAAAGAACCTTCTCATGGCTTGTAGGGTAACATCAGTGACATTATTCAGAGAGAGGCAGGAGAACTGCCTTCAATATTAACTAAATGCTTGTCGTTCCTCAGTACAGTGATACCTAAACCTGCAAAGGGCATTCAAAACAACATTAGTGGAGATAGATAGATAGATAGATAGATAGATAGATAGATAGATAGATAGATAGATAGATAGATAGATGAAGTAGCCCCTTTATTAGAAGCTTCCAAGGGGCACAGTAAAGTATGTGCATGTGCATCAGCCAAAGGTTACAGTTTTTATAACTGTCAGTAATTAATTATTTGATAACTCTACCCAACCTGTGATACTATTTTCCTCTGATGCCCACCCTCAGAACTCCTCAGAAGTGCCCCTGGGAACCCCTCCAAGGGCCCTGAGCTTACTCTTCTGTTTTGACTACAAGCTATCTTACTGTGTCAGTTGGAATTCTTGCAGGTGTTCTTCAAAACAGTGTGTCCTTGGTAAATGTATGTCTAACAGAATTTCAGGAATGTGTGAGAAAATGTTCTGTAACTTCTAAATGTCACTTAAAATGCGAGAAACCCAGGAAAACTCATTCAACTTATATAACTATGAAAATCTATAAAATACATATTCAAATCCTTAGGCATCAACAGGGTGACAGCAGCTATTTTATTTATTTTTCAAATATAATGCTTTGCTATAAGTAATGTAATTTGTAAAAAAAGATATAGAAGGAAAATCCTGGTACATCTGTGTATTTGCTTGAAGTGTGACTACTGTGTATCTATTGTGTTCTTATTTTGTGTTTATAACACAATTTAAATAATTCTGAAACAAAGGGAACATAAACATCCTCTTCAATCTAAATACAAGGCTGAAAGATACTAACAAGGTGTGGAGGGCCTTAAACTCCCTTGGTGAAGCCAGGTTGCACTGACTGGTGTCATGAGCCAAAATAAGAGGAAACATTAGTGCCAGGATATGCCAATTCATACAGGCCATACTTGGGTTCCAGGACCCACTGGTAACAGTTTCTTTCCCTCTTCTATGAATAAATAAACAGACCTTATTTGGTCGGTCTCATCTCATGTGACCAAAACACTGCACAGCTCTTTTCATGTTTTCCCCACACCAAATCCTACCAGCCACCAGGCCTTGAGGAGGGCTGCAGAGGGGCTCAGGGTGCTTGGGAAGATCTGGGCTCCTGCTCTGCAGAGAGGGATGAATTGTAAAGTTTTGTCTGCCCCATCCATTTGACCTGTTTCATATCTTCTTAGCATTACTCTGAGAAGGAAGGGAATTGACCTACAGGCAAACTGACTAGGAATGACTAAAACAGATGTCCCTATACTGGAAGGTGGTGTTTCACCAGTATCTATTGTATACCCTTAACAGGCCAAACAGACAGTTACTCTTAAAGACATCTTGAACACTGAATAAGTGCCTTAAATTTGTGTCCCAACACAGAATCATAGAATCATAGAATGGTAAGGGTTGGAAGGGACTTTAAAGATCATCTAGTTCCAACCCCTCTACCACAGGCAGGGATGCCACTCACTAGGTCATCCATTCAAAGCCCATCCAGTCTGGCCCTGAACACTTCCAGGGATGGGGCATCCACATCTTCTTTGGGAAACTTGTTTCAGTACTTCATCACCCTCTGAGAAAAGAATTTCTTCCTAATATCTAATGTAAACCTTCTCTCTTTTACTTTACAACCATTGCCCCTTGTTCTGTCACTATCTGCCCGTACAGAAAGTCCCTTTCCCTCTTTTTTATAAGCCCCCTTAAGATACTAGAAGGCTGCAATGAAGTCTCCCTGAAGCCTTCTCTTCTCAATGCTGAACAACCCCAGCTCTCTCAGACTGTCTTTGTAGCAGGGGTGGTCCCGCACTCTTACCAACTTTCTGGTCCTCCTCTGGACCTGCTCTAATGTGTCCACATCCTTCTTGTGTTAGAGGACCTGAACACAGCAGTCCAGGTGGGATCTCATAAGGGCAGAGTAGAGGAGCAGAATCCCCTCCTGCAATCTGCTGGCCACTTCACTTTTGATGCAACCCAGGATGTGATTGGCCTTCCTGGCTGCAAAGCACACACTGGTGCTCATATCCAGCTTGTCATCCACAAAAATCCCCAAGTCCTTCTCCACAGGGATGTTCTCAACAACTTTTTTCCTATTTTGTACTCCTATCTGGATTGCCTTGACCCAGGTGCAGCATCTTTTACTTGAACTTGTTGAATTTCATGAGGTTCTCAAGGGCCCACTTCTTAAGTTTGTCCAGGTTCCTCTGGATGGCATCCCTTCCATCTGTCATGTCAACTGCGCCACCAAATTTGGCGAGGGTGCATTTGATCTCTCTGTCCATGTCATTGATGGAGATATCGAAAAGCACTGGTCCCAAGACAGAGCCCTGAGGGACAGCATTAATCTTCAGCCTTCACCTAGTCATAAAGCCATTGACCCAAGCAGAGAGGTCTGTGTCCATCCAGCCAATTCCTTATCCGCTGAGTAGTCCAGCCATAAAATCCATGTCTCTCTAATTTGAAGATAAGGATGTCATGTGGGACTGTATCAAAGGCCTTACAGAAGTCAAAATGGATGAAATCCGTCAGTCTTCCTCTGTCAGTTTTTGCCATCACTCCATCATAGAAAGCCACCAGACTGGTCAGGCATGATTTATCCTTGGTAAAATTGTGATGTCTGTCTTGCATCACCTCCTTGTCTTTTAGGTGCCTTAGCATAACTTCCTAGACACAAAAATGAACTTTACCCATCTGTAGTTCACTGGATCTTCCTTTCTCTTCTTTTTAAAACTAGGAACAATGTTTCCTTTTCTTCTGTCCTTGGGGACTTTCTCTGACCGCCATGACTTTTCAAATATGATGTAGAGTGGCTTGTCAAGCTCCAGTTCCTTCAGGACCCTGCGATGCACATCATCAGGTTCCATGGCCTTGCGGCTATTCAACTTCCTCAAGTGATTCTGAACATGCTCCTCACTCATAATGGGAAGCCTGTCAGTGAAGATTGAGGTAAAGAACTCAACATCAACTTACATCCCACATGATGCCCCACATATAACAGTGGCTTAAATATTTGCTTTTCCTTTTCCATCTCCACAAGAACTGTCAGCAGTTGAGTATTCCATATACTTTGAAAAAGCAGCTATTTGATATAAAAGAACAGCTGCTCCCCTGCCTATTTGAAACAAAATGTGTCTGTGGTTTGGCAATGAGATGATCACCATGGGGCTTGTAGATGCTCACACTTGGGAGCTGAGTCCTATGGACCTTTTCCATTTGTGGGACTTGATGTTCCCAGAGGCTGGAGAGAATGTGGCTACAATAAGTTTTATTTATAATTCATAGTTGTTAAAGAAATTTTCTGAGTTTTGCAAGATTTCACACTTCTCAACAAGCAAATCAAAGGGGCCAAGTAGAAGACAAACAGGAAGGATAATGCCTATAAATTTCTGTATCCTTGCTGTGTAGATATTTGGACGATCCTGTCATGATTTCTGCTGGACAATGTCCACATCTTGATATACTCTAAAGAGTTTATCCTTCTTTGGGACATCTTGGGGACTCTACATGGTCAGGAGAAGGCAATCACAATAAAACTGTGTGTGGCTTTATCATTTTGCAAGGAGACTTTTAGCACCTGGTAGGTTCAGGCTATCAGTGAGGGAAATGACACTCTTGACAGGTCACAAATCAATGGAAAGATTTATAGAGACACAACTGAAGGGTTATACTTGTGAAGTAAGGAGAATAATTTTTTTATTGCTTCAAGGAAACATTTTCCCTGAAATGAATTACCGTCATGAGAATCAGAGCGATTTAGCTAAGAAGTTGAGTACTCTGCTAATGATCTTTTCTTACAGTACTAAGAATAAGTGTTCCCTGGCCTCTGGCTCCAGATGAGATGACTGTAACACAAGAGGTGCACAGGGCAAAGTAGAGAAGGAATGTGAGTAGGCTTTACTATGAGACTTTGACCCTGGGGGGAGATGAGCTTGTATACCACCACTCTTTTCACCCTCCTGTAGCAGAGACATATTCTTCCTGAAGCTCAGTTAATCCCAAAGCAACCCACCTGTATGCCCAAGAGAACTGTCCTCTGTGCAATCTTGGGCAACAACCCTGGAGAAAAACAGAGTAAAAAGAAAAAAGCTCAAGCCATTAATCCCAACACATATACTGCTTGGTGGAGCCGGTTGGAAGTTTTCCCTTCACACACAACCATTTTCTCATCCAGTATGGTCTTGCCAGACCTGAAGATTCAACTTGAAACAGTTGTTGCAAGTCATCTGAGAAGTGCTCAAGGGCACATGTGCTTCAGTTGCATCCCAGGAAACAGGATGCTTGCCACGTACTTGTACAGTGCCTGGTATTGAAGTCCTGCCTTTTGTCTCTTGTGTCCCTCACAGGTTGAATAGGCTGCTGGGTCTTGCAGGCTACATGGTTGCCATTAGAGCAAGTAATGTTGTTCCATGATGTTTTAAATCAGCACAGGTCAAGGTTGGTGACATGATTTGAAGGAGTTTAGTGGGTTTGCTCTGCAATTTTTTTGCAGTGTGTCTTGTTAGGACCTTTTAAAATGAAGTCAAGCAGACAGTACATTAGATTTTGAATGTCACATCTCACCAAAATGTATCCAGCTAAAAAACAGTCTCTAAAACTTAGAAGTATTATTAACATGCAGACAGCATGTTTCCTCAGATGAAACCATGTATTTTCCTTCTCTTTTACATGCAACGTAATCTAGATGTGAAGTAAACTTGGAGCTGTGGTTCATAAATCAATAAATAACTCAGCCTTCAGCCTCAATGTTTATTGATTCACAAGCTGTTTATCCCCCACCTCCCACTATATACTTTATTTAACTTGCCATTATTGCTGAATTATCACTTTTGTGCATGTTTCATCAGACCAAACGCACATCCATGACAAAGATACAATGATCCTAATAAGACAACTTTGTTTTCTTTGTTCATTTTAGTAATGCATTACATTAATTTGAGCCTTTTACAATCCTCACTTAGCATATACACTTAGTGATTACAAAATAAAATACTATTTTCATTGCTTTGACTATTTAGGATATGCTAACCTGGGTGAAACAGATTGTGTTTGGCATTAGGCATTTTCTGCCTAGGGAAGTGATACACTCTGAGCAAGCTGCAGGCTGAAACAAAATTGTTGATATTCCTGAAGTTAATCTAGGTACAGTTTTCAGAAAGAAGTATCATTAAAGAGAATTCAGTGTGCGCCACATATGGCTGCAGAGGTTTCTTTAAGTCATTGGAGCAAGAACAGTGGGCCTGGTTCCATTTTGCTTTGAATTTCTGATCTCAAATCTAAAGAAAATCTATGGAATTGAGGAGCTGAATAAACCTATATAATGAAAGAATACACATCTGTAAAACTATCAGCCCAGCTGACTGCAAGAGACACCATAGCAGAGAGAGCAGCACCAGCAGCAGAAATAGCAAGCAGCAGCAGCAGGAGGAGACATAAGAACATTCATAGACAAGGAGAGGCTTGATAAAACAGAGCACATTCCCTGAGCAACCGAGACCCACGGATTGGAAGAAATAGCAAGGGGCAGAGCCTGCACCAGCAGCATAGGATATATAATCAGTCTAAAACTATCAGCCAGGTGACTGCAACAGGCAAGCATATCTATTTTGCCATGGGCAGGTACCCAGCACTGGACAGTAGCTGCTGGCAGCATTGTGACCACCCAGGAAAAGGCTCTCCTGAGCTTTTAGCAACCAGCAGACCCAATGCAGCCACGCAGACAGAGCTGCTGTTAGAGCCTGTGACCAGCCAGGTTTCTGGTTGTGAGATGTATGAAGGGATATTCCTAGAGGTGGAAAAGGATTGCAAGCAAGTCTGTGGGATGTGTGACCAGACTGATGAACTACTCTGTTTGGTGCCTGAGCTACAGGAGGAGGTGGGCAGACTGAGGAGAATTCCAGAGTCCGTGAGAAACATTGACCAGGGGAGCTGTACTCTGCCATCTAGGATGCATGGAAGTCAGGTTAGAGCAGCCACTATGGACATAGGTCCAGGATCTGCTTTGTGCCAGGTGGAAGGCAGCTTTACAAGGATTTGGAAGAAGGTTACAGCACAAAGCAGAGAGGGGAACTTCTGCATAACCACTAAGATACCCATACAGAGTAGGTATGAGGCTCTGGGTACATTAGACAAAGCCCATAATGAGACCTTCTACTTTATTCAATTAAGTATATTATATCTTAACATAATAATAATAAAAAAGACTCCACTGCACCATATTTTCTCCAAAACCCCACTATATGAATTTTTGTATTCTTACAGTATTTTCTGTGGAAACTTTTGTGTTGCAGAAAAGGTACTGAGATCTAAAATACACATAAGCCCAACAGCTGTCATCAGACCAAACACTGAGAGCTACCCCATTCCTGAGTGTATTTCCCTTTGTGTTTGAGTTGCATTCAATAATGATAAAAATGATGACTAGCAGATTTACAGCTGAGATTGTATGATAGATAATATAACTTTCAGTTTGTCATCTTGACAATGCATGGCAGTGAAAGCAGCTGTTAAGCACTAAAATACATTGCTTGCTCTGTCTTATTTACTATAAGCCATGCACATTTTTAGAGATCTAAACATTTATACTTATGAAACTTCTATGACAACCCTTTGCAGTAGGCCAAGCCCAAGAAGCAGCAGGTGCTATACCTGTCAACGGGTTTCAGATCTAAAGGAATGAAAGAGAAGTTTACAGAAGAGTCTTTCTTTGAGTCATCTGTTTGGTTGGGTAGCAGGAGCAACCTGAAACTGAGGACAGAGCCACTTTTGATAATGTGTAAACATTGTATAACAGTGACAGCATAATCAATAGCCTTAGGGTGGATTCATGCAGCTGGTTACCCTGCATCTGCTCAAAGCATGGAGTGAATTATGGAGGCATCTTTCACTACTGTTATCCATTCACACATCTCCATTATGCCTGGACAGCAGGTGTAAAAGCAATTTTATGGGAAGGTGAAAGGAAAAGATGGGAAAATAGCTACAAGGACATGGCTACAAAAGAAATCAGATCAAGTAAATGTCACCTTGTGAAGTAAAGCTGTCACTCAGGCAGGTTGAACTCAAGAAAGCTGCCACTTGTCCTGCTAAATGACATATATAAAAGACAACATGCTTTAGACAGTCCATACACCAAGTCATGCATATGCTGCATGATCCAGTAGAGCCATTGTTTCACATTATGAAGAACTGCTATGAAAGCATAAAATCTATACTGAATACATCATGCTAAATATGTATTGAGGTCAATGAACTTTGTTAAATAATTGATTACGCTTGCTGCTTTTTCAATTAGTTGTTATGCACTTTAAACCGTGCTTTTTTTTTTTTTTTCTTAAGAAGTAGCATTCACTACAACCAGATCACAACCTCTTAGACAGACC
Source organism: Pithys albifrons albifrons (assembly GCF_047495875.1). Classification (NCBI taxonomy): domain Eukaryota; kingdom Metazoa; phylum Chordata; class Aves; order Passeriformes; family Thamnophilidae; genus Pithys; species Pithys albifrons. Next base: position 17,373,361 of record NC_092462.1, read on the forward strand.
TGTGATATCGACTAATTTTATAAACCCTTTCGGACCTCAAGTATTGATTTTTATGCCTCATTCAAAGTATTGACTTTGTATATTCAATGCTACCTGTACTACAAAATAATCAAATATTTAAATAGTCACATTATTGCTAGAACTGTGGTGTGTTCCTCCAAGCTTAAAAGTGAATATTTTTCAGTGGTCAGAGTCCATTTCTACATAGAAGTAGTCACAGCATTGGAGAAATGCTTAGTGACATTGATCTGTAACAAGTGAAATTTCTCATCTCCTTGCTGTGGGGGATGTAAGGAAAGGGCATGTATGGAAATAAATAAGAAATAAATGAATGGGCAATTTTAGCTCTACAGTTTCATTTGAAATTGAGACAGTTTTTCACCCAAGTCTCAGTCATTAGAAATTTTATACCCAATAAGACAGAATTTATTTTTAATATATTCACACTATCTAGAAAAATTGCTTCCAAATCCTTACACTGAAAAGATCACCATTACAACCCTAAGGTCATTCTGTTCCAATGAGATTTATGACACCATTTTTTTCCCCTGGAACAATTTTACAGCACTGGAACAGATTATGAAGAGAAGAGGTGATTATTTAAACCACTGAAACATTCAGTCCCTTCAGGACTGGTCTCCCTTCTGTGAAGATGTTCAAATAAGTCAGGAGACTTCATATAAAAGCAGTTTGGTCAAGTTCTCAGGATCTAGTGCGGTCCTCCCATGTCATCCTCTCTTGCCAAAGGAAAACACCTTTCTGAATTTACACCTCTTTCACTGCAAATACAGAGCTCCAAATGCTTTTAAACACTAAACCAAGTTCACATACACGGCTTGAAGCTTATTAGAGCCTCTTTCCAGCTGTGCTATGCTGATTCATGGAAAGGGAGAAGAAGAACAGCAGACCAAAACTAATCAGTGTTCAGGCTTTTAATTTTCTCTTTATGATGAAATGAGATGGTTTCCCATGGAGAAGCAGTTACTGATAAAAGGTGTTCTTGTCTTGTGAGGTCAACAAGGTCAGCAGAGGTGACACCATTATTCTTTTCCTGAAGGGAAAAAAATCTCTTTCAAGGCTCCAGTTAGGACTGGTTGGAATAAAAGTTTTCTGATCAGCATTATTCAAACTCTCTGAAATCTCTGTGCTAATAAAAAAGCTGGAGGAGAGACAGACTGATCAGCAAAGCTATAGAACAAGACCTTTACATTACAGAATATCAGCAGATTATCTTTTCTCCCCTCTTGCTAGAGATCCAACATTCAGGAGACTGTGTTGGATTGTCAAGCTGCTTTCTTCCTTCTTGCTCATGCTAATGACTGAGGGTCTGCAGGCACAACTTAGGACCTCAATGCCACCTCTACAACTATGCCTACTCTGATGGCTCTGCACTGCATTGTTCTGGATAGGATGTCTTTGTAGAAAGGTAGTAGCTTCCACACAAGGCTTGAAGGTGTCTGGGAAACAACAGTTTTGATCGAACTCCTAACATGAGTGGACTCCTGACAATGCGTAACTGCAGAGACATAGAACAGGCATATGGTTACTATGCCGAGTAACCGAGTGACATTTTCACACTTCATTAACAGCTGGAAAGACACAGCACCTAGTGCTATGTTTTAGTTGACATGTTGGCGTTCAAAGGTTAGACCCAATAATCCTGGAGAGGTCTTTTCCAACCTTAATGATTCTATGATTTTGTTTGTCTTTCCCATTGTTGAGATAGGGAGAAACCCTCACCTCAGACTGTGCCTCCAACTGACAGAGGAGTGTCTTTGTTCTTCGGAATGGACAGATGTCTCTGCTAAAAAAACTAGATTGAGACACTAAACGGATGTGACATCAGTCCTTAAGGTGAAATGTTAGTGCATTGAATCCCAGGTATGTTGAAAGCCACAGCCAAATCTGAGTCAGTGGGTTGTAGAGATCTTTCCCAGATGAATTTATAGTTACAATTTATATGACCACAGAGAAGAAAGAAGTATGAATAAGTTCCAGAGAGATTTTACTCACAAAACTAGTACAGATTATCAAAAATTCAAGGCAAGGGGCAAATATGTTATCCACGAAGATTGGTTTGGCTTTTTTTACTAGCTATGTCATTTTGAGTCATTGAAAGGATTTAGACAATAATTGCAAGTATGAATCACAATCCAAACTCAATTTCCTATAACGAGAAACAGTTTTATGCAGTGTAATATTGTATGGGTAAGATAATCACCAAAGAACCAGTAAAACAATAATCTGTAAAGCTGTACAGCTAGAGAAGCATAAAGATTGAATACCTTTTTATGTGCTTTAGCAAATGATGACTCAATGTCTGGTATATATCATGTGATTAAAATAAAACACAGAGAGTGCTACAGAGAATTTGTGGGTGCTGTTCAAAATGTGCTGTTATGTGTTAGGGGGAAAGTCAGTATAAGTTATTTTACTGACATAGCCTGGGGAAATTTGCAGAATTCACAGAGTTCTGCAGCTCCAAGTCATGGTAAGTAAGCCTTCCAAATCCTGTCTTCCACCTGCCACCGTAATTTACTCTTTTATTAAGTCTTTATATACAGGAAATGAAGTAAGAGGCCAAGATGATACTCAAATCTGTGCTCTAAAATTACTATTGTTATCAAAAACAAATACCCTGTATATAAATATTACGTGGTGCTTTTATATGAGTAATAACAATTCTATTGACATCATTTGAAGATAGCAAAGGAAAAAATAAAAGAGATGGATTTTTAGCCTAGAAAAAAGAAGGCTGTAGGGAGATCTTATAGCAGCGTTTCAGTCCTAAAGAGGTCTTTACAGGAAAGACAGGGAGGGATGTTTTAACAGTGAATAGAATGATAGGATGAGGGGTAAATGTATTTAAAGTAAAAAAAGTAGATTTAGATTGAATATTAGGATGAAGTATTTACTTTGAATGTGGTAAGACCCTTGGACAGATTTCCCACAGAAACTGTGGAAGTGTTCAAGGCCAAGTTGGATGGGTCTCCATGAAACCTAACCTAGTGGAAGATGCCCCTGCCCATGACAGAGGGTTTGAAACTAGATGTTTTTTATGGTCCTTTCCAACCCAAACCATTCTATGATTCTATGGTTCTATGGCCTGAGTGAAGCTGTGAAACACAGCTTGCCAAAGGATGTTGCAGAAGCTAAAATTGTATGTGGATTCAATAAACAATCAGACATATTCAAGGAAGCAAAGCCCATTACAGCCATTAAATGCAAAGACATTTTCTTCTCCGGGATACCCATCAGACATTGACAAGGTGTCAAGAAGGAATTTTGGGGATATACAACATTTCACATCTAAGAGAGAGAGAGGCCTTATAGCTAACTGGTAAAACTGTATCTTTCATTGCAAGACAGCATATCAAATTTGAGAATAAAATAATCCAACTACCACTGACAGTTCCTATTGCAGGCCTTTAAAATAAATAAGGCTGAGTACTTTACTATCTCATACATTCACAAAGATTGCACTTAATTAAATTCATCCAAATAAAATATGAATAGTACTGAAGACGTAGTCAGGTGTCATGTTGAGGAACTATGCAGGAATGACTTGGCAGCCTTTATTTAAAAGGTGTAAAAGCAAAAGTGAATGGAAAGGACTCTTTAGAAGGAAAGAGCTTGTCCTCCAGGTAGCAGCAGCAAGTTCATGTCCTGGATTCCCAATGGAGAAGAGTCCATTTCTGAAAAGCTGGTGCTCTTTTTCTTCAGTTACTGCCTGAAGTCTGTCTTGGGTTGAACTGGCAAAATGCCAACTGCCCAACACAGAGAGAAAGGCCCCCCAACCAAGGGAAAAGGAGGGAGAGGAAAAAGCCCTAAATCTGAAGTAGCAAGCTTCTTATATTATACAAAAGAAAGACAATTAACAGAATATAATACATATATATACAAATGTGAGAAAAATAAAACCAGACTAACAACAATAACTACCGAGCCACCCCTTCAAATAATATGGATTCCAACCACCCAAACTCCACAAAATATTCCAACAACTCTTCCGAAGAAAACTCTCAGAAAAAGAGGAGAGAGATTAACAAGAAAATATTCACCTCCCTGGATAACACAGCATGGAGGGTGGCAAGGCCTAATCTCAGCAGGGCCGGGCAGTGTGTCCTCACCAACATGAGACAAAACTCAAAAGAGACAGTAGTCCCTCCTCTGTCTCTTTTTATACCTCTTGACACTTCTTGATGATGTCAGCTGATATGAAATACCTCTTTGGTTGCTTAAGTCAGGTGATGCTTGTCCCTTCTGATTTATGTCCCATCCTTTGGGCCTGCTAAATTTAGGCCTAACTGAGACCTAAGCCAAAACTACGACAGGTGACTTCATCATTATGTAAAGGAGAATAAGCATGTGCTCTTGCTGTTGTCAACCCTACCATGCCTCTTGGAGCATTTACTAATACTTATATCTCTGCTAAAAATGGGTATAGATACACACAATTGTAGGCAAGGCTTCCCAGAAACTTCATTCTAAAGCAAACATGGATCACTACTAGCAGCACATATGACAGTCCCTAATTCCTCAATAAAATCCCCCAGGAAGTCTTTGAGAAACTAAGGATCGGAATCCACAATCCTCAAACCAGTCTTCTTCATATGTAAGATGTTTCTTTGCACACTCCCTTTTGTTCCACAGAATCTGGGAAAAAAAGATGGAAAATACATCAGAATTCACACAGATGTTTGAAGTTATTATCAAAAAATAGCAAAACTCTCAGACTCATTGTCAATGTTAAACATCTCAGTGTTGAACAGAAGGCTACAGCATAAGAGACTCAGCATACTTGTTTTATTAGATTGAAAGGCATTTGGATAGCAATTGCCATAATAATAATTTTCACAAGCCCTACAAATTGCAATAAGCTTTCAGAGATCAGCTGACTTTACAATATAATTGAGAATGGATATATTTAGCTTATCAACCCAAAAGCTAGAATGTCACTTAATCTTTAACAGGGAGTTTGACTACAGATACACAGGCCATTCAAAATAGATATTCATTCAGAGAAAATTTCACCTTGAGTTCCTTCTAAAAATCCCTGAAGTTAGCAATGCCTCTGGAAGAGTTTAATTTAGCTTTGGCTATGTAACTTTTTTTAAAAAACTTTTGATATTATTTTAATTTTTTTTCTTTTTGTTTTGTGTCCAGACAGTCTACTATCTCACTCCAGAGAACAGAATTTTTATCTGTTCACATTTTTTATTTAAATTTAAATGGAGTATTTCAGAATTCTCCCAAGAAAACGGCATCTTGGCTTCAGGGTAGGAGGAAACCAGCAGGTGGAGCCAAATATGCTTCCTATACACTAAAATTAGCTCTTGGTCTGAGTGTTGAAGGCATCTCCATCATGTACGTATTTTTCAGCTGGACAAAAACCACCTGGCTTTTCCTGCAGAACCTTCAATCATACCTCACTATTATCAATGCCACTGTATTTAACTGTGTCAGAAACGTATTTCTGCAGGAAACAGGCTCAGTATTTTGCAGCAACAAATATGTCAAATGCCTCTGCAAAAGCTCAGCTAAGAACTCAGTGCCAGGACTGAATACCCAGCCTGTTGATATGCATATGGCACCAAATCATGCAGGCAGCCTAGCAGGATTTAAAATCCATGGAGGGATGGGGTTTTATGCACACTGCTATTCTATACCAGCTCTGTACCAACGCACACACAGAAGCAAGATCCATGGGATGGAGTATTTTTTGAGGTGCAGGGGCAAAATTCCCACTTTCCTCACAGGCCTTTCTAATGCTGGTCCCCTCTGAGCAGTCTAAAGTAGCTGCCTTGCTTTGACAAGCCTCTTGTGTGTGTGGGTGCTTCCCTCTCTGCCCTCAGCAGGAGCAAACATATGCAGATTGCTGGTCTGAAAGGCAGCATGAGTCATGTTCAGATGGAGAGAAGCAAGGGGACTTGCCCATGCTCTCTCTTGACACACTGAGGCCAGGAACTAGAGATTTCTGACCTGTATGGAAGAAAGCAAGAATGGATACTCAATGCCAGGAAAGCAGTGAGGATCAAGATTCAGAGCTGCTCCTAGTAAAATCCAGGTCTCTTGAAGCTTTGCATGTGGAAACAAGGAAAAGGTGACAGGGACATAGAAACCTGAGCACTGAGATTTTGACATCTCTGCCAGTAGTGGTGTCTCACACATATTCCCCTAAGAGTTTATATTTATAGGACCAAAATGGAGTAGTGATTGCTTAAGCTCTTTCAAAGGGAGAGAAGGTCTGACAGGGAGCACGTGGAGTTTTGGTCATAATTTCACCAATTCAGCCCTTGAGCAATGTCCAGACAGGAACAGGCAATGCAGAAAGACATGGGTAATGGGTGATGGGTTGCCATTCCTGAGAGGCCTTGGAGTGAGACCACAAGCTCATTCCATACATGTCTGAGATTAGTTCTCAGATTGTGATTGCTTCTGCTTTGGGCTTGTCTATCAGTGGGTCCCACTAACCCAGCCTTGGCTTCTCAGTCTAACTCCACCCATGTCCCTGGAGCTCACAGAAATTTGCCTGAAGTCCAGTTGTGGAGCAGAAGCATCTTACTGTACAATGAGACAGGTGAGTCTGTGGTACAGGGTCACACTGAGTTCAAGATTTAAAGAGTAGATAGAACTGTCAAGGGGACCTGAGTTAGAGCCTTTGGTACTGCTCAGAGTTTGGGAAGGGACATAAAATTCTGGCTTAAGGTAGAAACTATTCCCTCAGTACAGCAATGATGGGACACCTTTGAGAACATAGTCAGGGTTTCTTCAAATAATCTGAAGTGGATAAAATCAGTGGTCAGGCAGTTGGACTAGAACATTGTTGTAGGTCACTTCCAATGATTCTATTCTGTTCTAGTCTATTCTATCCTATCCTATCCTATTCTGCCCTGCCCTGTCCTATTTCATTCCATTCCATTTTAAAAGGCTGCTCTTAGCCTGGATATGTAAGATACTGTCCTGGCTGCCAATTCCTATGATATGCTGCATGTTCACACAGGTCTGCTCTTGTGGACATAGCAGTAAAGCCAAGACCTTTCTCTTGAGTTTGATCACAAAATTCATGGGGATTTTTTGTGGTGAAATATATTAAACCCTGTAAGGATTTTTGACACTAGATAAAAACTGCACAGATTAAACACCAAAGCAGTGAGACATCCAGCCCCTACAATAACAAGCTTGCCTACACATTGGTGTGCTGGATCCAAGCACCTAAAAAAATGTGCTTATGTTTTTATTCCTCAGACACATGACAATACTTTGGAAAATATGTCCAAATATGTTACTGTTAAGCACTTGGATTTCAAATTCCAGTCTTAAAGGAAGATGAGATGTGGACAATAAAAAAAGTAGAGTGAAAATAGCAACCCACATCTTTGGCTCTGGAAAATCTGCGTAATCAGGAAGGAAAAGAAGAATTAATAGGAATTGCTCTATCCATTTTAACAGGTTACTTTTTTGAAAAACATGGTAAGATATCAAGCCCCCGCCACCAGCTGTATTTTCAGGAGAGTTTGGAGTGACAATCTGTGCTGTATGTAAAGTACATGGGCTGAATTTGAGATGCCTCTATAAGTAGCAGTTGCTACTATTTTTGTAACTTGGATAAACCATCACCAACTCATTTAATTAAAATATATTGTACGACAAATCTTTTTTTTTTTTGTCAAACAATCTCAGCTACTGAAAGTCTAGCTTCCCTGTCAGAAATTGCCTGCCACTGTATCTGAATAAATCTGGTCTGCATAAGTCAGGTCAGCACTGAGAAGATAAAAGTCACCTGTGGTTTCACCTGAATGCCATATACACACAGTAAGACTGCTCACAGACTAACAGGTGATATCCCCCTGCTCTGTTAGCAGTCGATGGTTGTTTTAGTGCTGGAGATCTATACCAGGCTTTCTTCTCTCAATTCCAGCTTCCCAGGGAGACCTGGGCTGATCAGTTCAGCTGCTTTCACTTGGTTAAATGAACCAGAAAGGAGGCTGGAATGCTCAAGAGGGATGTGTGATGCAGCTAAACCCAGTCTGCACTGCCTGAGCATTGTCTATACCAGCGTTCCAGCAGTGTCAGTATTAGCTGAACCAGTGGGGATGATTTCAGTAATTTCCTTGGGCTCTGTGTGAACTGTAAAACCAAAAATAGGGACTGAAGCAGCAAGGGGATTGTGGATGCTCTTCATCTGTCAGGTGGAAAACTGACAAAGTAATTAAAGTGAGAAACAATATTATTACCTACTACAGATTTTTTTGTGCAGTAGCAAATAAGGGATAGATTACTATTGTCTTTAAGAGCAGCCACCAATTTCAGTAGAGGCAGGATCAGGCCTAGTTAATACATCTGTTTTGAGTAGAGTTAAGTAGACTCTGTATCCCAGCCGAGCTGGAAGAATCCCATTTAATTCTTGAGAAGATCCTCCATCATGTAAACAACAAAGAAAATGCTGGTTGGATATGTTAATTCATTCTTCCACATGGATTAGACACATTAAGGATCAAACTTCCTGGAGAGGACCAGAAAGGTGGTGTGATTAGTTGTCTTGGAAGAGAACCTGTCACCTGTCTTTGGAAAGTACTTTTGGTAGTTCTTGAACTGTCTTATGATCTGTCTTACTTTAGTACATTCCAGTTACAAATGCATGTCAGTCCCTGCTCTCTTTTGTCTCTAAGAGTTAGCTCCTAGTGAAAACATAAAGCCTATGCTGGTGGCAATTTTTTTTTCTTTTTCTCATTGCCACTGACCAGCATTTGCTCTAGTCCTACTACCACCACATATTTTGCTTGATCAATAGCATGTGTAAAAGTATATAATGAATCAATTTTTCTGTGAGAGACAACTGGTTATAAGTTTAAGCATGCAAAATTCACATGCACACAGTTATTTGACCTCATGTAAGACACCGAGCTGTTAAACCCAATTCTGTATCATGGCTGATGTGATTTGATAATGTTCTGGTTCATTATAAAGATCAGCCCTTCAAATTCACTTCTCCAGCTCTGCTTAAACCATGACATTCTCATTAAGTAAATGCAGAGCCTTCTCTTCTAGTTCTCATTACCGATAACAAAAATGAAGAGCATTCCCCTTAGAATTAACTCCAGAGACAGCACTGGGCATGACACCGAAACTAAGTGACCAAACTCTCATCAATATCTCCAGCACAGGTAATTAGGTGAGTTGGTGGGATAGAACAGCCATTCTTGGGCATACTAAACTGACAGAAGCAATTTCTGGATGAAAAGTCTGTATTCACAATATAGTATAAAAAGGACTCAGACAAAAAATAATGCACTAGAAATGCTGGAATTTTATCTACCTGTTAAACACCAACTCACTCTGCTACCCAGGCTTTTTCACTTGATGGCAATATAGATCTCATAATATAAAAGATCAAAGCCCCTAAGGGATTTACTTTTACCCCAGTTATACAACAATTAGGAAATATATTTGTTTATATTTGCTATAACTTAATGAGGAACAGGAAACTGAATAGAAAAAATAAGTAGGCTAGAAAACCAGATTAAATATAAAATAGTATTTTTTCAGACAGCTAAAAGCAATTGTTGTAAGCCATAAATTTCATCACAGAATCCAATATTGACATCTAACTGATAGAGGAAATGAATATTAAACACAGACATTCAATAAGGAAGAAGTTCTTTCAGCATAATAGATAGTCAGATATTTATATCCTGGTCATAAGTTACACACTAAAAAATTAGCAAAACAGAAAAAGAATATTAATTACCATCTGAGAGAAATGGGGTCACTGTAACTCACCCTTGAAAGTGTATATGAGAAACTGTAATAAGCAACTGCTTCTCTAGCTATCTGCATTTTAGACAAATTTAAAAACATAGGCATGCATGCATATTTTTGCATGCATAAAATATTTGGATGTAAATGTGGTTGTTGAAAAAACAATAATACTCTCTGTCTTTGTTTCTCTTAGGTATTTTGATTTTAGAGAGTTTTCTCTGAAAAAATTTCAAATGTTCTTCACTGTGTGAACTCAGGAGAGCTGGAATTTTAAAACACATGTCAAGCATGTGATGGCAGTATTGGAAGTTTAATTAATGGGGGTTTGTGTCTGTTTGCCTCTATGTGAAGTCCTGCTGTAATAACCAGTAAGTGTAATGATATTCAGCTCTTTTTGCATCTCAACTACTGTTAGGAAGACTGATATTACTAGTTTCAAATAGGGATACTGAGGTACAGGAAAAGAAAACCAATTCTTTAAGGTTTCCTCTCTGCTTGTACAGAGGTGGGCACAAAAGGCTGGCAGGCTTCCTGAATCTCCAACTGTGCCCCATCTTGGCAGCTCCCCAAATTCCCAGATCAGTCTATTTGTGGAGCTGCAACTCTTCTCCAAGAGAAACAAAGCAGATACTAGCTGAGATTACCTTTGATGAGATGCTCTGCTCACATGTAGAGCCTTTTTAACCTTATGGCTTTTATGATGACAGGAGCAGCTGTGCTCACTCCCCTGATTTAATAATGAGATTTTTATGTCTTTTCAAAACCAAGGAGATCTGGCCTGAGATTTATGTTTTGCTTAGGACAGAATTCCCCTCTCTGTTCTGCACCCACCTCCCGCTCCTTTGCTCATCCAGTCCCTGCAGAATTGCAGGATGTCCAGGTGTAATTATGGCTAATAAAGATGTTCCTCTCCAAGGAACAAAACATCAGTGGCAATAAAGAATAGTTTAACTTGATAGAAATTTGGAATGCACAGAAAGAAACAAAACAACTGTACATAAAGGTCTGGTATGTAAACAAGTTTCCCCTCTTTCATTCCTTTCCTATCTTCCTCCCTGACCCCAGTTTGTATGGGTGTAAGGCAAAAGGTGTAAAGAAAGGAAAATGGCCCTGCTGTTTGGGACTTACTAGCTGTTGAATGCAGCTATCCTCTTAAATAATTAGTGCATACCTTTGATCTGGCTTTCAAATTTATTTTTCCCCAGGTTATGGGAAATACTACAGAGCCACGCACAGAAAAGATTGTGTGTTCTTGATTTCTTGTTTTCAGGTCACAAAATATTTCATTTCCATCATCTTTTGCTTTCATCCCTGTGTTCAGAAATAGCCAGGTTGAGGTTCCCTCTGCCTTTGTTCAAGGATGCCGAGGTGCAGCTGAAATCCATGACCATTTTTCCCAGTGCATACAGTGACGCTCATGTAGAGTAAGATGCTTTCCCTCTGGCCAATGTGATCGGAAAAGAAGCTCTGGTCAGTCAGCACAGGGAAAAGCATGTGGTAAAATCATTTCCATCTGAAAGAAAATTTCCTCTTGCAAAAAAGGAGGAAGGAAATCTTTAGAAAAAGAAACCTTAACAGTACATGAACAGGCTGTCCCCATGTGTTGAAAGATGACAGGGAAGAAGACTGGCCAAGACAAAGAGACTGGAATTCAGGATCAAAAAAGAGAGTACCACCTTTGGAAGAAGGGACAGGCAACTTGAGAGGACTGCAAGGACATCTTGAGGTTATGCAGGAAGAAACTTAGAAAGGCCAAAGCCCAACTAGAACTGAATCAGGCTACTGTTGTAAAAGATAATAAAAGGAGTATTTACAAATACATCAGCAACAAACGGAGAGTTAAAGAGGATCTCCATCCTTAATTTGATGTGAGGGGGAAAAAATTTGTCTTTATAAACACATGAGATGTCTCTCTGGAGAGATTTAAGCATGTACCAGGAGTGTCTTATAAGCCACAAAGTCCTTCAAATGCTATTCCCACACCAGCAAGGGATCTGCAGTGCAGCCATGTGCCTGGTTTCCCTGCATAGCAGGTCTGATATATCTCATTTTGCACCTGCCTATTGTACCTGTATGCAGTTATTTCAAGAAGTCATCAGACTTTTTTCTGGACTTTAGGCAACTGCAAGTGGCAAACATTAAAATTGCTGTAGATTCGGGCTGTGAGTAAGCAGGGATGAAGATGTAAAACACAGCTCTTTGTATTTCAGTCTTAGAAATTAAAAGACTCATAGTGGAATTGTTCTAGCCTCCCTCCATTCCTTCCTTGTACGAATTTCTCAATGCTTCTCTTATAGCATGAAGAAAACTAAGTTGAAAGAGTTACAATGCATAAAATAGGGCCTAATACAGGGAAACAGTGGAAGTATTCATCAAGAACTCAATGAAGGCTGTTTGGGATTCCATCATGGGGATCCATGCTACAAGTTATTCTCATCAGGTTCACCTCCATGGAACATTCAGAGTTTCTTATTTTCTTTCTAGCCTTAAAGATATGAAAGGTTCCCTCTCTGGGGCTAAAATGTAGTGCAAAGTGATGATTATTACCTCGCTGTAATGAAACCCATTTGATTCGAGGCAGTGTCACACGTGGTAACTGTCCGAGGAGGCCCAGCTGCTCATGACACTCTCCATTTAGGTTATGGATAGAAAGGACAAGGAACAGGTTTGGGTCTGGTGAAGAGGAGCCAGAGGAAGAGAACATGGCTGGCAGAAGAGGAGGCTGCTGTGGCATACAATCAAACTGACGTTTCTGAAAATCTGTTTAAGCTGATATGTAAAAAAAATAAGAGCAGTGAGCAAAGTAAGTAGGTACACTCCAGAGCCATCTGACTGTGGCAGTGGCCAATCTGCTCTCCATCAGTAAAACTGTACCTGTCTCAGTGAAGCCTGGCTGGCTCCCACCTGATGAAAATCCAGCTTCTGCATCTGCCAGCCTAGGGTTGCAACTCCAATTGAAAAGCTTCTGCTGATAGACTTCATGTAGACTTGTCCCTTCAGTTTGAGACAATGGAAACCAATTCTATTTTTTACAGAGAGAACCATTCATTAACATTTCATTGTTCTTTGATCTCCACTGTGCTCCAGTTTCACTGATGAACTTGCATTTGACAACAAAGCCTCTCAAGATATAAAACTATTGAACTCTGTTCTTTAAGGACAAAAAAGTTGAACAACTTTCCAAGTTCTTAGTTGAAATGGTGGTGATTCCAATTAGACAAAAGTTAATCACTGTTACAAACTCCCTTTCAATTTCTGTTTGCATGTCATAAGAACACTGTGGTAAATAGGTCTTAAAGACGACTTTTACCTCTTGACTTGGAGGTACAAAGTTAAATACAGCAGAAAGCAATTGCAGTGCTCTGCTGCTAGACTCAGACAATAGGAAAAACAGGAATTGATCATTTTCAACAGAGAGAGGTAATTAGTCTAATGAGGAATGAGAAACTGTGGGTATTAGATACAAGTAATGGCCTCCCTCTGACACAGAGAAGCATTCCTCTCTGGAACTGCATTTCTCTCCTCTGCTATTATAAAAAAAGTCCTACGAGGGATGGCACTGAGATATTTGAGTAGCAGACAACCTTTGAAGTACCTTCCAGTCCTACTTCATAGGAAAAATAACCCTAAAATTTAACTGTTGCAGTATTGACCCTTTCCTATAGGGAAAGCAGTGTAAGACTTTTCACCTCAAAGAACATGCAGCTTTAGAAATGAGAAAAAGTGAGAAAAGAGAGACACAATAGATAAATGACTGCATAAATGTGGACAGAGAAAAGGAAACTGGTAAAATGTGAAATAGGTCTAGTGGGTCTCGTCTTGTAGATTGGTTGGAAAAGATGTTATTATTCACAATAATTTTGCACAATACCAAGCACAAGTGGTGCTGAAGCCATCCAAGTTGTAATGTTAATACCACTGTTAATTAAATTAAATTAATAATGCTATTAATAAAATTTATAAAAAGTCTCTAAAAATAGAAGACTATATAGTAACACCTGTCGGATTAAATGGTAATTTTCACATTTTGGCTACAGTACAGCACTGGAATTCATCTAGTTCCACAAGCCACTGGCTTTTCTTGTATCTTTTTGGAAATGACTTATCTTAAGAAACATATAGAGCAGCTTGCTGGCAGTTTCTATAATAATGTGGACTTTCTGCTGCAAATTTTACATGAAGCTGTCCAGGAGATGGCCAATGTGGCCCTCTATGAATGTTTGAGAAGTGAAGGACAGAGGAAATGCAGTTTTTGATCAGTGCAGAGAAACATTTAGTGAACCACCATGTCTCTTAAAATGGTTAGTGCTGGCTGCCACAAAGACAGATGGGAAAAGTCCTCTAAAAATTCTTGTAGTGCCTTGCCTGTAAGGTGATGTTGTTTTCTGTCTCCAGGTTACTTAGAGGTGATTCAAACTCTTTAGTATACAGAAGTCTACTTGTTTTTGTACCCTATCTTCAGTTATTGTGAATGTATTAAACTCTTACAAAATGTCTATTCCTAATGTTATTGGTTCAATAGTTTCTTGTTCTCTAATTACCTTTTTAAAGTTCAAATCCTTCAACAAGCTTTAAATATGTGGGTTTGCAATTTATTTTTTCTGGTTGCTTAAAAAGGGTAAGTTCAAGTGCCTTGTCCCTTTCTTCAAGAGAGTATTTTAGAATTTCTCACACATCTTTTCTAGTTTATCTCCAACTGAAATATTTAAATTCCATTTGCATTCCCAGTACTTTTTCACCTGTGTGTTTTCCAGATACCAAGTCAATACCAACACAGCTTCAAAAGGAAGTAACATTTATAATTTGCTTTTTAAATACTTCAAAAACTATCTGTTGCAGCAGATGATCAGAAGAGGACACGGCTGCCATGTGGCTATAGAATCACCAACATACTCATATTTTCTAAAGTACAAGAATCACCTCAGAGGTTCCACAGAGTCAGGAAAGGGGAATGGCAGTGACAGATCAACAGGGAAATTTGAGTCAGCAGAAGTAAATGGTAGGAAAAGGCTCAGGAGTAAACATTTCACTACAATGCCTTCATATATGTATAACCTACAGTTATTGAACCAAAGGATGCTTTTTTCCTGCTTTGTCTCAATAATATACAAGATTGGTACTGAATTATAGTAGTATTTGTTCCTGTAATTCTGCTGTGATGGTTTAGGAATATACATGTCCTTCCTCCCCAAACTGGTTTATGTACACACATCCACATAGTTTTGATTTAAATCCATTTTAGGTGTGGGCAGTCATTGA
This sequence comes from Pithys albifrons albifrons, assembly GCF_047495875.1. Classification (NCBI taxonomy): domain Eukaryota; kingdom Metazoa; phylum Chordata; class Aves; order Passeriformes; family Thamnophilidae; genus Pithys; species Pithys albifrons. The sequence continues at coordinate 17,388,382 of NC_092462.1, forward strand.
CTTACATATTGTTAGATAAAAATTCCTTTGCAACATTGACAGCCACTCTGCATGATTTTGGTACGAACCCTTCCATGAAGCCATTTAGATTGAGCTGATTCTGCCACAGGATGTAGTACAGAAAACATGACCTTCCATCTCTGAGGCATGAAATTTCCATTTTGCTGAAATTGGTGTCAAATGAAAGTATGAGCTCATCCACTCAGTTTAGCTCTTTCCCTTCTCCTCTCAACTAGACTTTCACACAGGCTCTGCTTCCATTATTTCTCAGTGAATACTAACCCCTCCACTTCCATAAAGAAGCTAGGGCTTTCAGGGTATGAAAAATAGGATCTTCCACCCTTATTTTGACAAAATACTGACTCTGACCTGCTTAGTGTCATTTACACCCATATGTGCTGTGTGGCCATGTCAAATTCACCTACAATACTCTAAAATGTTATGTTTATATACAGGAAGTAGCATTTTTCAATTGAGCTGGTTTTCCTGTCTTCTGAGAATATAAAACATGGGACAACTTTCCCTCAGTGGATGAAAATGACAAAGAAATGAGGGAAAAAGTAAGCCAAAGTGAGAGACAGCATCCTTTAATAAATGAAATTATATGTGCTGGATTGCAGCCCCAGGTTTCACAAGCTCACTCCTAGGGTGGCACGTGAACCACTAATTTCGCGTAACTTGGGGGACACAGAAAAGTATCATTCAGCATAACATGGTAGAAGAAGGGCAGACTAAATTACTGATAAACTAGAGTGAAAATTTCCCATTCTTCACATATGATAATCCTTCAGATAGGTTCTCTTCTTTGGAACAACCATTCATCTGTAACTCATTCTCTATCTGGACCAAGGCAAGAATGGGTCTCCTATCCTGACTGGAGATCCAATGTATGACTGCAAAAACTACCACATTGTCAGGATTTGAGGCCATGAATTGGATTCTCTGCATTTTGTAAAGTCCTGTAACGCACCAGGTCCTATCAGCCTGAATCCTGAGCTAGGTGGGCTCATGGACAAAATTATGTCGATAATACTTTTTTGAGGTTTTAATGATCTTCAGAGACTCTCTTCCCATAGTGCTTAAGTCTGTCTTGGGGTACACCAAAGGGCTGTTTGCAGTGAAAGGAATTTAAAATTACTTTCCATCAAAATCAGACAGAGTTGAAATCTATTATTTGGAGATGTTGCAAAAGCCATTCTTTTGCAGGAACATTTGTAAGAGATTGGTATTTGAAGAAGATAAAGCTATTTTTTCATATGCTGCTCAGCTTTGTTAGCATGACAGTGTATTGTAAAGCCAGAGGAAGCAAAATCCCAGTGGAAAACAGAGTTATGTTAATGCTCTTAAAAAAATCACATGCATGATCTTACAGTTTATTCCTTAGTATTCATGGGATAAATCACTACAGATTTGTTTGATGGGGGCAGACAGGATGCTAGTTACTGCTTGAATAGTTCTATGGTAAACTGTTATTAAAAGGGAAGTGCTGAAGAAAGAAACCAAAATCTCATAAATGAATTGAATAGATTAATTCAAGGAGAAGGAAAGGGCCTTGATCTCAAAAAAATTTAAGGATGCAGTTCCATTCTTAATCCTGCTGAACATTCAACCTCAGAAAGCTGCTCTAAATACTCATCTATTGTTTCTTAACCAATACACTGAAATTTTTAATGACCTTGTCAGCAAATGACTTTCTATCTCAGATGTCATTGACATAACTACTAAATTAGGAGGTGCTTGCAAACCAGTCAGGCTGAAATATGCTGGTTACCATGGAAATGGTAGTACTACCCATTTCCTGGTTTGTCCAGGAGGAACTGGAAGTGCAGCTGCTCTAAAGGTCCAAAAAGTCACTTTTATACAACTGTCATACAAACATAGAACAATTTAGGTTGGAAAAGACCCTTAAGATCATTGAATCAAACTGCAAACTGAATGCTGCTTAATCCACTGAAAACTATATCCCTAAATGTCATGTCTTCATCTTTTAAATATCTCTGGAACTGATGACTCGATCTCTTCCAGGGGGACCTGTTCCAGTACTTGACAGCCCTTTCAGTGAAGAAATGTTTAATATTGTCTAATCTAAACCTCCCCGACACAACTTGAGGCCTTTTCCCCCCATTCTATCACATTACCTGGGAAAGAAGTCTGACACCCACCTTGCTGCAATGTCCTTTCAAGTAGTTGCAGACAGAATAAGGCATCTCCTCTAAGCTTTCAGAAGAAAAATAACATTAAAAAAATAAAATTCTGTAAAAGGTGAGGAAGCAACACATCTTGCATAGAAGATTTGATAAAAAAGCAGAAAGTTTACCTTAAGAACAGGAAAAAAAATATTATTTTCTGTAATTAAGGAAATATCCTTGCAAGCAGCTTTGTTTCCTCCTGCTTTAGCCCAGTTTTGCATGGCTGTAACTCAAATCAATGGAAATCAATGGAACACAGAAATAGAAAACTAGAATAGCACAATGACTGATGCTACTGGGGTTTGAGAAAACTCTTCTCAGCCTTGATCAAACGCTCTGACCTTGGGGATTTGGCATGGAAAGGAATGATTCCAGTTCCAGAATGTGAAAGGGTTTCTAAAGTTTACTGTCTCATGTTGCTGCTGCATTGGGGTAAATACAGCAAGGGGAAAATTCAGATAATCTTACACAGGCAGCCCTCCTGTCTTGAGCAGACCAGGAAATGCCTTGTATTTCACAAGTGAAATCTGTACTTCCAGGCTTGGAAAACATTTCTATTGATTTATTTGGCTCACACACTACGTGTATTGCAGTGGCCAGTTAGTATTTGGACAGCCAGGTATGTATAACATAGTGGAATGGCTCTGGTGTCTATTTTGTGAAGAATGCCCACTCCTGAATAATCTCCCTGGCTGTGTGAATTGACACAGGCAGGCAGTCAGAACAACCACATGCTCTTTACTACAATGCAAAGAGTAAATTTATTGCCATTACTTCACTAACTGAGGTATTCCCAAAGAAACACCCGGGTAGGCATTCAAAAGCAGAGGCGCAGGCATAGTTAAACTCAGTCCAAGCTAGAGGATCATTGTCCTGCTGTTCACACAGGTTTATCATGAATTATTCCCAGCTGCAAGGCCACCTGAGCAATTCACAATGCTCCTCACCAGTCTTTTGCTTTTTAACCCGTTCCTACCAATACTGTCCATGTTACAGTGCTCCTTGGGGAATGATGCCTATTCTGCACACAGAGTCGCTCATATTATCATGTCCCCTGTTCTCATGATCAAATATATACTGCCTTTTTAAGAGCCCATATTATCAGTAACTTGAAAACTATTTACAAATGTGTACCCACAGAATGGGCAGAAAAAGGCCATCCATGACAATTTATGGAGATGCAACAAGATTAATAGCTGCTGTCTAAGAATGGAGAAGACCTGAGTCAGAACCATCCATATAAAACAAATCTCTGTAATCTTTGCTTAATTGGGCTACAATTTCCTTGTATAAATTTAACTATTAGAATGTACAGTAGCTAGAAAACTTGCTGGTTCCCTATAAGTTCACTCACCCACCAGCTCTAGAGGTGAGCTCAGTTGGTGGTCACCCCCCTCTGAGAAGGAGCTCAGCTATTGTTTTCACTCAGCAGGCAGCTATGTCCTCAGCACTCACCAGAAAGGATGTGGTGACACAAGCAGGGCCCCCACAAAAACATGCAGCCATCCAGGTCTCAGGTAGATTATTTACTGTGACAAGCATGGAAAGAGTCTTTGGGTCTTCACTGGGTCCTTCCTCTCCACACCCTTCCTCCCTCTGCAAAAGGGCATAAAATGCTGCTGGAGACCGGGCCAGGTGGACCAACTGATTTCCTGAGGTTGCAGGTAGCTTTTGGATAGATATTTCATCCTGCTTAAAGGGTATCTGCAGTCTGAAGATAGTGAACACTCCCATTACTGGAGTGCAGCTATCGATGGCTACAGGCTATTCAGAAGGGACTGGAGAGGAAGAAGAGATGAGGGGGCTGACTATATCAAGAGATGGATGGAGTGTGAAGAGAGGTCCCTCTGAAGAGCAGCCATGAGCAGACTGAAAGCTTATGAGTGAGAACATGGAGTAATGAAATCAGCTTTGGGGTTCCCAGCACAAGGACCTATGCCTGTTGGAGTGAGTCCAGAGGAGAGCCACAAAGATACTTAGAGGGATGGAGCACCTCTCAGATGAAGAAAGGGTGAGAGAATTAGGATTGTTCAGTCTGGAGATGAAAAGGCTCTGTGTGACCTTACTGTGCATTTTAAATATTTAAAAAGGACCTACAAGGAAGCTGGAGAGGGACTTTCTATAAGAATGAGTGCAAATGGATTCAGACTGAAAGAAGGTAAGTTTAGAATGGATATTAGGAAGAAATTATTTACTGTGAGGGTAGTGAGGTACTGGAACAGTTTGCCCAGAGAAGCTATGGATTCCCCACCCCTGAAGAGTTCAATATCAGGTTATAGGGCTATGATCTAGTGAATGGCATCCATGCCCACTGGAAGGTAGGGAGGTGAGGGGTGAGGGTTGGAACGAGATGATGTTTAGGCTTCCTTCCACCAAGTTAGTTCTATGATTCTGTAAAAAACAAATAACTTCAGTATTAGACAGAAGAAAATTATTTTGTAGAAGTACCAGATCAAAGAAACAGCTTCCTGAATATAAAAATATGAAGTGTGGTACTATATGAAAGCCTTTGGGAGCACTAAATAAACACAGAGGCATATATAAAAGTGCACAGTGTCAGGTATAGTGATGGGAAAGCAAATGTCAGCCTTTTTTTCACCACTAACATTTCACTACGTGTTGAAATTTCTTCAGTGTTTTGAATTTGAGATCCAGGTTAAAAACCTCACACATACTACATTGCTGTAGCTGTCTCTTTAAAGTGCTTTTGAATGTCAGCTGATGAGTCATGATCAAAAGTTTAGAAACTGGATGCCTCATAAAAATTATAGAATCAATTTTTGAACTGAAAAATCAAAAAGGCAATAAAACAAAGAATATTTTCAAAATTCCATCAAAGGTCCTAATTTGCACTAGAAAATATTTATCTGTGCAAGAGGTAGTCCAATAGCCTGATAAAGTTAACAAGTGATCATGAAGAAATCCCAGAGGACATTTTCCCTAGTGCATATGCTTCCTTTTTTCATAGATCATTCCTTCCCCTCTTACTGGAAGTCTGATTATTTTCTATTTCCAATTTGAAAATCAGCATATCACAACTGGAACAAGTACTATTCTTTTCCCCTTATCAGCATCTTGCCACTACATCTGAGGGAAAAAGTAAAAAAAAAATTGAATCTATCTACTTGATATCTGAATATATAAGCCTCAAATCTCACCTGTAGACTTATAATATGTTTCAAAAGAAAATACAAGCAAGTTGCAACAAAGAACTGTCTTTATAGGCAAATGAACAAAACTACGTAAGAGTCCTAAATTTCATGTAAAATTTATAGAAGTCTAGCCATCTCTAGGACAGAATCCAATACTCATGCCTACCCTCTGGCACGTATTTATTAGTCATCTACAAAACAGAGATAAAGATTTGTATTTTTAAGCTGTAATTTGCTAAAGCTCAGAGGTAAAGCTCTAAATGATTTTTGCAAGGCAAAGATTTAATTTTTCATATGTATTCTGCAGATGTACTGAAAGAATAATTGGTTCTCATTTGTGCTAAGTGGTGCTTGAATGATTGTATCCCCTGTACTAATCTTTAGCTCTCCATTGGCTGCTTGGCTGTGTTTCAACCAGAAATGCAAAAGTCAGAAGAACATCACTGACTTTGTTGTGTAGGTCACATGTCTCTGCTTAAGCTGTTCTCCATGTGGACATGCACATGTGCTCTTGTTTCCTCCATTCTTACCCACAGGGCTATAAACACCCTTTCCAGGATCCAGCCAGGGGCCAGCATATCTGTCAGACTCCACTCTGCTGCCACAGTCTTGTGTGCTGGCCAGGAGCTCCAGAGTTCATCAAGTTACACAAAATCTTGCTGCTGTATCAATTACAGTTTAAGCTACACAATAATTTCCTAGGAGAGTTTTTCTGCTCAGCAGAAACCATTTCTTCAATGCAACAAGTTACCATCAGCATTTGAAACAAGGAAGGGTTACAATGATTTGGAAGTAATGCAAGTAGACAAGATAGTGGTACAGTTAGATGACTTTGTATCTGAAAATCCTCCCCCCCCCCCTTTCCCCCCCCCCCCCCCCCCCCCCGCTCCCCTCAAATGGAAATTTCTGCAGAGCTGTAAATATGTTTCTTTGTTCTTTGGAGGGCTTGAAAGAATTTCCAAAAATCAACTCATCTTTCCCTGGGCAGATGGAACCACACCTGCATGGTTCCTGAATGACGATGAAGGTCTTTTGGAAGAGAATACACAGTCTCCTTAGGTTGTCTGCTTCAGTGATGTCCTTTTCTCATATTCTTACTCTTTGCTTTCTTGCATAAGCCTAACTGCACTGGTTCAGAGCAAACATGCATTCAGACTGGCACTTTGCCTTTGATTCCATCAGTGGCCAGCAGTCACAGCCAAAGACACAGTAGATTGACAAAGAAAATTATGTATTTTGACACAGTGAAAGTGCCCATGTGCTCCAGTGATCTAGTTTAATTCAGTGATTTAGGATGTCACTGACTCTTGGTAGAGCTATCCAGTTGAATCAGAACAAATAACAGGAAAAAATAACCCTGTGTTTTTCTGAAATACTCTGAAGAGTTCATAGAAAGAAATGCCAGACAACTCTGAAAACCTGCAAATTTAGTTATATACTTTGTTTAATTTGGAAGGTGCTCAGATACTATAGTGAGAGTGCAACAGCATATTTTTAGAAAATTTCCATCAACAAAACCATTTGCTGTGGCTGGAATGACTTCCCCAGTTTCCCCCAGAGTTAGTGTCTTCCACCCGTTTCTGGGGCTGTATGTTCTAGTCCCTTCCCCAGCCCTTGATGTTCTGATCAGTAGTAGAAGGTTTATTTTTGTGTCTGCTTACAGTTCCAAATTCCTGCAAAACAGTATTTCTAAAAATAAACTGGGGTCACACTCTGTACATTATTCATATAGTACATGTTACATATTCACATGGTTTGTGAGCCAGTTGATAACAATTCATGCAGATTTCCGTAGCTGTCCTTACTTAGTTTGGCACAGAAACAAGACTGAAATGCTCATGTACTCACTGATATAAAGGTGATACGACTTTCTCTAGATGGTGAAAAAGGCAACCATGCTAGAAGTGTCATGCCTCAAATGCACAGTGACTGCTTTCTGACAAACAAGACCTATACAATCCCTTCTTAGTCAGGACAGATTGTGGAACCATACTTAAGCAATCACCAAGTGACAGACATGCTAGAAACAGAGAGTGATCACAGCCATTCATATCCAGTATTGGTAGACAGAAAAGTTTACTGAGATGCATCTCAGCTAGTACAAAAAGACTTAGAGGAATTTAAAGGTCCTCCGAATTTACCGTGACCAAAACTGATGCACCATGAACTTCACATCAATGAGAAAAAAATGTATGTCTTTTACAGTTCATGTAAACCTAGGAAAAAATAAAAGAAAAGAAATATTTTGTTCACTTTCTCTGTCATAAAAAAAAATTATCTGCAATGTCACACTGATCAAGCTTGAATAAAGCTCCTTAAATCCCTGCATCTCCCTTAAAACTCCATGTTCTTCCTCACCTTATCACAGCAAGTTTCAGGTCTCATATGTAAACTGCTCAGTACCCCTGCACCTCATTGTTCTTAAGAAAAGATTATAGGCTCATTTGTCCAGGTACTTCACTAACTGAATCCATGAATTTTATGTTTTGATTGCTTTTTACATTTTTTTGCCTAATTCTTTCACTCCTGAAGTGTAGGAGTTGCAGGGTTAATGTGAATACCAATCCTAATATGAAAGAGTTGTAATGAAAAACTGAGATGGAGCAATCACATATGAACCCCCTTTAAACTAGACTTGTCAATTCTACATACAAAATATGTGTCTTAGACCACGTGCTGCAGAGCTCCAGACCCATATGTCTGTATTTGCCCTTGCTTGTTTCTTCAATTTTGTTGAGTAAACTCAGGCTCCTGACTTCACCTTTCCAGCTTTCTGTGAAGTAGCTCTGCTGCTGTCATGAATTATTTCTTATTGCACAGAGTGCCTGGGAAGTACAACTGATTCACCACAGTGCATTAAAAGAGTAATTAGACACAACCCAATACTTGGCTCTGGGGAGCAGCTGCACTGGCAAAATATCCCCCAGAAACACTGCTAACAAGGACAGAGTAAAACAACTGAGACTGCAAGTGAACAAGAGAAAAATGAAGATGTAGAGAGTAAGAGAGTACTGGAAAGTGGGTCAAGTATCACTCTAATCAATAGCTACATAGAGGAGGAGACTAATGGAACAGCAGGAGACAACCAAGGTAGTTGAGTCAGCACGAGGGATTAAATGTGCTGTGCTGAACATCACTAGTGCCTGGGCCATGGCTGATTCCCAAGGTAGAAAGGTAACTGTCAGCCTGGAGCTGACCACGCAAGAGAAAAGACCTGACTTTTAAGTGTGACAGCATGGGGTCAAGGCCACCTGCCTTGTACTTCCTGGCAATTTGGAAAATAATTCAATTGAAACAGAGAAAGGAATGCCAAGCTGATAAAGTATTTTCTGCTCCACTTTCTTTGCTGGAGATGGGGAGTTTGTTCCTTGCTTTGAGGAAAATATACTGCAGAGCTGAGGGAAAACAAGGGTTTTGTTTGCAGAGGTTGCTTTGGTTTGTGGAATTTGCTTTTTTTCTTTTAATGTTTCTCTCAGGAGAAGTGCATACAACATTAAAAACAACATGATAAATAGGCTCTGTCTTCAAGAGATGAAGTTCAGCATCTTTTGTCTGAAAGTTGAAATGCACCCTCTTCAGCAAAGAAGAAATTAAAGACTTGCATATTTTAATACAAAACCCAAGTGTGTTTCATAAATACAGACCAAACAGCATAGTGGGTCAGCTCAACTTCTACACAACTGCTCAGTCTTGTGGTACCTTAGCTCCTGATCAGTCTCCCTCAGAAGACTCCACTCAAAATGGATGCATGACCTTAGCAGACAGTTGTGTCCACTAGTTCTGTCTAATACCTGAATTAGTCCCATCCTGTGTCACGTCTCTGACACTCAAAAGAATCTGACAGAGAATGAGAAAAAATATCAACTTCTGAGAAACCATTTGATTGGCCTCAGTGACAATGTGGTTGCCTGGTACCATCTCTTATGTCTCAATATCTGGAAGTTATAAATTGAGGTATCGGTGACAGATGACAAGAGGATGAATTACAAAATAATGTGCAGCTTTACCTTTGCCCACTAGTAAATGGGATGTCCACAAAGAAATCCAACAAAGATGTTCTGCATAGACTGCTTGAATGTTCAAGATGTGAGAAAATGTCTCTGGGTGCTCTTTTGTTTTTGCCTTTCCTTCAGTATATCTCACATCTTGCTGAGCATTTAAGTCCTGCCTTCTTCTGACAGGGACAATATTAATTGTGGATTGAACTGCTCTCATGCTGCATTCCAGTGAGATTTTTCACCTGGAGTGGATCACACATCTTTACTTGCACTGTCTCCTTTCTATGCTTCAATGAACAAATAAGCAGTTAATGTTGACATGTAGATGGCATCAGTGACGTCTAAGTTAAAGCTGAAAGGTACTATTCTTGCAGTTAGGTAGTGCTTCAAGCTCTTGGCATAGTCAAGCATATATAACTGCACTGACTACCTTCAGATCATATTTTCAAGCATTTGTTTACAATCACGGCAGCTAGAGATATTACTTGTAAAACAAGTAAATAGAACACAACAAAATATTTGGAAAACAAAGGAGCTAACTCTGCTAATATATATGTCCCCTTTACAAGCCATACAAAGACAGTTTCCACCAAAGCTCCAATATCAGAACCATTTTCCAGAATGGAAGATTTTTAATGGTCTACAAATCATTAGTGCAGAGTGGGTGTACACATCCAACTGAAAAAGTATGGTAGAGATAAATCTGAATTCACAGAACACAAATTCCCTTGTGCCCTCTGACATCCTATAATCACCTGATGCTACCAAACCTTCTTATTTCATTCTGGCTTTCATCTCTTGGTCTTCAAAGCATTATTTTGATGTCTTAAGGTATTTATGTGTTAAGGAAACTTTCCTGTTTGACCATCTGGTGGCCACTCTGGGAGTCACACTTACTCCAGACACTTTTACTGCTGGAACCAAAGGCCCTTCACAGCATGTGGCTCCACTGAGGTGATGGATGCCCCACTTGACTCCCTGCACACCCCACATTCACACAGTCACACAGGTTTCCCTCACCACCTGGACCACAGGTTTCCCACAGCAGTCTCAGACATCTGGTTTCTTCAAGTGATTTAATCATTGTGCAGCAACAGACATTTCTCCTTTTGGTGAAAACTGGGGTAGGAAGTTAGTACATTGTATTTCACTGTTTGAGAATCCTGGGTCTGGAGATCTTAAGCTTTTTGCCCTTACCATTTGCAGTTTGACTCTAGGAGCTCCTCTTTTATGCAGGGTATGTTTTATAAAATTTTAAATTCCCTAATTTGAACACCACACAGCATTTCTGATATAAAGCAGAAATCAAAACCAGTACACTGGAGAGAGTTAGAAAACCTCATTTTATCATCTCACATTTTATGAAAAATATCAAACAGGAGTGATACTGAATGTAGAGATCTCTTTTTCCTCTGTAGTGCCTCTTAGTCACCCATTTGAAAAACCCTTTACAGTCTTTCATAAGAGAGAGTTTGAAAAAGGACCTGGCAGTCCAGGACAGAACAGCAGACAGGAAAACCTGCAGGAATGCTTGATTTTCTGAGTCTTCTAAAGCAAAGTCTGAGAATTCTATTACATTGCTCAAGTGAAGAAAGGTTGTACTGTCACTTGAAAAAGCTTGAGTGGGAATAGCTTCCTCCGTTCTATCCAAGTGTCCTCTGAGTGCTGGAAAGCTCCTCTTCCTAAGGCTGGTGTGCATCCTGATGTTGAGCTGAAGAAGAACCAAAGCTGAAAGTGCCTGCTGGGTTCTACTTGTGCAATTTTTGAACCATCCAGATATGGGGAAAATTTATTCTCCCTAATTTTAGCCATATGAAAGATAAAGTTTCTCATCTAAGCTTCTACTCTTAGCTTCTCAGCTCAGTCCATGACAAGAAATAATCAGCTCTGCTGAATCTCCTCACCTGTCTTGGGGTCTCAGAGCACTTCTTTCCCTGCTTCAATGTGCTCTTTCTCCTGCTAATCAGAACCAACAGCTATGGAGTATCATAATACAGGTGCCAGTCTGTCCTCACTGCACTAAATCAATGCCCATCTGCAACACAGCATTGAGAACACAGTTCCCCTTGGTTTGCCCTTGCAGCACTGTTAAAGCTCTGGGAGAAACTGAGGAAAGGCTTTCAAAAGGCAGATGTTTGTCTCTGAATCCTATGGAAGAAAGTTAGTGTTCCTCCTCAGCATGTCCCAGAACTTAATACACCTGAACTTTGGATATCTTGCAAGGTTGATCAACATTTGTAGCAGACTCCCCTGTATTAGTCTTACTTTTTTGTTTGCTTTTTTCCTATATTCTCATTAATCCTGATGCTTTACAGAAAAAAAGTCATACAAGATCACATTGTAAGTGCAATTGTATCTTCCTTTTTTTGAGCTTAATAGCCCTCAAGCCATAAAAAAAGCATGTGCACTCCTGCATTCTCTCACTGCCTTTGCTGCTGGATACATAAAATTATCATGGTCTTTGGATACTTTCAGTTTTATTACTAAGAGTTTCAAATTAGAAGTAAAAGTGTATGAGAGACAAGATTTTTATTTTTATTCCTCTATTACAGGTCTGAGGTATTGTCCCACCCAAGGAACTTATTCGATGCAATAGATGAGAAAAGAATTGGCAACAGGACACAATACTAGTTCTCTCAGAGAGGTTTTGTATTTTTTTCCTTTCTGCAATGCTCGGGAAGCAATAACAATAACAATCTACTCTCTAGCAGAAAAGATTACTTTCCCACCTAGACTTCCACTATGTCTTCCAGGAAAAAGAGGAGCTACAGAATTACACCAGCTCCTCATCCAGAAACTGAACTTCTGCTTTCAGGTCCTCAAAGTGTGACCTGCACTTAAAGATGTTCTTGCTGCACAGCCCCTGTTGAAGATGCAATAGTCAGACATTTATGTAAAGCAAATGTGGTAATAAATATTTAATGCAGAGGAAAGTGCAAGGACACTCCTTTGTCTCATTCTTGGCTCATAACTGGCCACAATATCACAGACTACAATGGTGAGCTTGCCCTTAATGTTTGCATGTTAGCCCCATAAAAGATATGTGAATTAAGTGTTTGTGAGCTTATTTGCAACATTTATACTGATGCCTGACAGTATTATCTGCATTGTTTATATGACTATAAAATAGCTTTATAGTGATACAATTAGTAATGCTGAGCTTAGATAGCATAAATGGTAGTACTGATTGTACCACTATAAACTTAACTTTATAGTGACATAAATGAGCAATATTTGTGTCATCATGTTTTATGACACCAGGTAATCTCAGGCCTAAGTGTATCACACAAGGTCCTGTACACTTTAGTTTCACATCTAAAATACGATGCAAAAGAACATTCTAATTCATTTGTAGAATGTCAGCCCTACACTAATTTTCATTACTTTAAGCTGCAGAGACATTTTTCCCTCCTTCTTCACATATAAAATAATTAAAAGCATCCCATTTCCAGAATTTTGTTCCTACAACATTGCTGGATTATGAGTGGTCCCAGTGATGCTTCCACCAAAAAAGCCAATGAATGAGAGCTGAAAGCTGGCACACACCTTGGCAGACCCTCTGTTAAGACATTTTTAATTTTCTCCTTTCTTTGCTATTTCACCTTTCTTTGCCTTTTATCCCAAAAGGGGGGATGACGAATGAAAGACTGATCAGTTGCAAAACACGTTTCAATTCATTTCAGTTTTGCCTCATTCAGTTCATAGCAGACATATAAACGACTTTGAAAGACTGCTTGCCTGCCATTCCCAGAATAGCAGTCACTAGTAGAAGACAGGAAAAAAAGATCTGTGATGTTATATTGTTTTCTTTGAAAAATTGTTGTGAGACTCCCAATTACTGGAGTGGATATCTGTCCTGAGTTAGGTTTTATACACATTACTTAACTATGCAGGGTAAATGGCAACTCTTTGGGCTCTTTCTAGGAATTGATTTGCTATCTGTAACACATCCTGATCAGCAGGATTCATGACAGCAACTCCTCCTCTTTCCTTCCCCTTTAGCTATAGTTAGTTTCACGGGAAAACACCTTAGGCATTTTCCCTACTTCCCAGCTCCTCCATGATATCACTCACTCCTGGACTCTTCTTTTTGGCCCATGTATGGTAACACCATTTTAGTCAAACAGGAGGAATTCTAGTTCTTCAGTTAAAAATGAATTGTGCCTCATGAACATGGACCTTCATGTAAGAAGACATCATTATGTAGGCAGTGCCCTATAGCAGCTTGAACATCAGTATAGTCTAGAAGTTGAACTATTGGGGGACTACAAGACTACAAGCAACCAATACATCTTTTTATTTTTCTTTTCTTTTAGCTGCAATGCAAGTTCATCATGCATCCATATTTTTGTCTCAAAAAATGGTACAACTATAGTGAGCTCATCACAAAATACACAAATGCAAATTCTAGGGAACTTATTCATCCATTTGTAAGCCTCAAGTTGTAATTTATTTAAACAACTTTGATATTCTGCAGATCCAGCACACTGCACAATGTTTAAGAGCAGGCAGTGAATTCTCCCAGTCTCTTCCATTTCAGTAATATAGACAAGGATATGTGTTTACATTTAGGAAGGCAGGAGCAAATATGACATCACATATAAAGGAAATAAAGTTTTACTTTTCTCAGAAATAAAGAATTCCGCAGTGGTACCTTAGGAGCACTCTGAATTCAGTCAAGACTTCCAAGACCTGCTTTCACGCATGTTCTGAAATATCTTGGTTCCTTTTGAAGTTGTCTAGAGCCATTTCATTCCAGTTTCCTGCCAGCTGGCTATTTTGTACAGCAACATGAGCCGCTAGTGGAGATACATCTATTTTGGAAGCAGTTAAGATTTCTTTGACAACACATAGAGAAGAACTAAGAAATGGCTTGCACTTATTCAATGGGCATGCCAAACCTGAAAAGAACTCTCTAAAACTGTGAGGACATTTTGGTCTCCTTATCCATCTCACCTGTGGTGCAACTTTTAAGTACCTTTACCCAAGAACATCTTTTCCCTGTTCTTCACTGTCCACATCTTCCCCAATACATTGCAAGAAAAGCATTAAGGATTAAAAAGGGAAAATAAAGTGAGATGGTAGTCATAGAGAGGGAAGCTGACAGAAATTATATAATATCATCACAGGTCCAGTTTTTAAAAATTCCCCTCTGCTGATGATTAAAGCATATTTTAATGTGTAGCTCTAGATGTCCATCTCTGAACAGAGATCCCACCAATCCAGAATTTTTGTCAGAAGCTATTTCAGATTCTCATGGACTGACCAACCAGCAGCATCCTTCCTCATTCACACATGGGTTAATTCAGGCAACCAGTCCTAACTGCTTTTTATCTATACAACATCTCACACTCCTCTTTGATTTTTCCCTTCATGCTTCTTATAGGAAATAAAGGAAGGTCACATAGGCTGCCTGACATTACCACATATCTGTCCTGCACATAGCACTCAAAACCTGGAGCAATTTTTTTCTTTCTGCATCCCATTACCAGGAACATTCATAAATTCTGAGGAATAGGTAGCTGTATGAGATATTTTATCTTTAAGGAGATGTAGTCTGGCTTAAGGAGAAACTGCACAGCTACAGTGAAAAGACCAATCAAATCTCAGTTTAAGTAGAACAAAAAAACCCAAATATCCTATCTAAATTAGACATTGAAGCCACTCATCATGTTGTGTAAACAAAATGTAAATAATATTTTAGATAATATTTTTCCATATTTGTGAGGATTTCTTGGCATTCTT
This sequence comes from Pithys albifrons albifrons, assembly GCF_047495875.1. Lineage (NCBI taxonomy): Eukaryota > Metazoa > Chordata > Aves > Passeriformes > Thamnophilidae > Pithys > Pithys albifrons. Next base: position 17,403,466 of record NC_092462.1, read on the forward strand.
TTGTGGAAAACAGCGTCATCTTGCAACATTCAAGCACAGTTAGTGGCATCTTTTCAGGGATGCACTCCATGAAAAGGAAACTTACTCCAGTTAATATTCCCTGTCAATACATATTTCTGAAAACTCCACTTTTAATAGTATGCTGATAATATATACAGTGTTTTCATGTTAGGCTCTAATTCTATCTATCTATCTATCTATCTATCTATCTATCTATCTATCTATCGATCGATCGATCTATCTATCTATCATTTATTTATTTATGTGTTTATTTATGTGTTTATTTATTTATGTGTTTATTTATTTATGTGTTTATTTATTTATTTTTAATGCGAGCTATTAAAAGCTCTAAAGCACTTTCTGGCTTCTGGAAGGTAATTAATTATCTCTACTTCCAAACTAGTCAAGGATATTAGTTGTTTTAGAACACTTAGGCAAACCATCCAGGGGTAAGTAGGGAAATGCTGATGGTTGCTACCACACTAACATACAATTAACTGATATTGGCTACCCGAGTTTCCAGAGCTTCTTAGTATATTCTCATTATATTCCTATAATTTCATTACTCAAATAATAGTGAGAATTAATTGCTTCTGATTGAATTTGGTGGTATTAAACCAAATTAGTGTCCACAGCATAATACAATGTCAACAGCATTGACTCCCTTACAGCAAATGAAAAAAGCTAAATGTAAGTGTTCAAAGGCACATCCTTTAGGGATCTTTGGTGAGTTAAATTCTGACCATTAAAAAGAATGAGGTTTTATAAGAACATCCCTTAGGAGAGTCACCATCTCCCATACCTAACAGGAGCTGAACTCAATCAAACTCAAATTTTGAAGATTCAAGTAAGGGTGAGAGAAAAAGTTTGCATAATTCATGCTGCTGAAGACATCTGGTAACATCCCTGACCTCAAGAACATTTGTCCTTTTTCTCTCCTCAGGGTAAATCTTTCAAACTATGTTAAATACATGAGGAAGAGGTGAAATGGCATCCATAAAATAGTGAAGTCTTGATATTTCAGTTCTTTTTACCGTTGCTAACAAGCAGGACCTCAAATAGGGCAAGATTCTCTGGGTAGACTGACCAGAGAAGCTTCACTGACTGCAGTGGATAGCTTGGCAATTCTTTGTATTTCTGTTGTTCTGAGATGGAATTCTAACAATCAGATATCATAGTGACCACAATTACCTTTCTTAGAGTGATACTGACATATCTGAACTTGATATCTAAAAGGATTTTATCCTGAAGTGAATTTTCCTACTAACATACAAGCTAACTCTCACTTTCTACAATATTTTCAAGCAGGCACATACATTATTTTCCATAGCTTTGCTTTTCCTCCTGAGTTGACAAGTATGAGCCTCTAACCTGCAGTGGCATGGCTGTGGTTAATTATTTACAGAGCCCTTCAGTAGCACATCCCATAATAACCTGCTTGGATAGGATAAAAGTGTTGCAGCCTCTTGTCTTTCAGGGGATAAAACAGAGAAAGCAGGCTCAGAATAGAATAGATAAATATAAAGGAGGAGGTTTGGGGAATTTTTTGGAAGAGGGATACAATTTATTTTTCTAAACTTCTTTCCTGAGCTGAAGCAATCATCTAGAGAACTGGTGGTAAACATCTTGTCGAGATTAGTTCCATTATCTGTGGGGGGATGTCAAATATCTACCTGTATCCCAGGGAAATTCCACTAAATCTGCCAAATGTTATTTTTGTCCTGAGGAAATCCTCCAGGCTTTGCACTGAACTAAATATTGATGATAATCTAACTCACTACTTGCAAAAATTTCCTTGATACTGATCAAATGTAAAGTATAATATTAAGGGCTTCCTCTGGCCAAACATAGGTCACTTCAAACCATGAAAGACAGCACACACAGAGCATTAATACTGCAGGCAAGTAAAAAGAACAGACCATGGATTTAATTCTGAATTTCCAGACCACGAAAATCACACACACACACACACACACACACACAAAAGAAGACTGGATGAGCTGTCCAGATGTCACCCAAACCATCTTTTTGCTTTAGGCTAACTTGATCATTATTGAAGGACATTTTTCTCACACTATTTTTAAAACTGCTCAATGATTGGAGTGAGAAATCATTACACACAATCCATTTCAGAGCTGAAAATGTTTTCCTAATTCTTACTTTCTTTTCTTATGCTCTAATTTGAGCTTGCTATCCCTTGTCCTCTGCAGAATGAGCATAGAATAAGATTAAATTTGGTCACTTTACTATACTTTCTTTTCACCTGAAGGTAAATGTCCCTTCCTATTTTCTCTCTGATATAGACGAAACAGTTTCAATATTTCCAGCCTTTTCTCTTGGCTCATGTTTTTTAGATCACTGTTCATTCTCACTGCTGTTCTCACACCAACCATTCCAATTCTTTCTTCTTATGTGATGACCATAACCCTGAAGAGCTGTAGCAGTAATGCCTCTGTAAGACTATAGGAAATTACTCCATGTTGCTGGCCTCTTATTCCATCTCTACGTGCCAATATGGCATTTACAGTTTCCCCCATATTATCCAAAGGCAAGATATTGTTGACTTATATTACAGTTTAACCCCAATCCTTCAAATCAGAGAGGTTTTAATAATTTGAGTAGCTTAATTGCAGCATGTTTCACATCCATGGATAACCTGTGCAATAATGTCCATGGTTAAGTCCATTTCTTGATCACAAGCCCATCTGTCTGTTACATCTCCCCGTCGATGGTCCAAGGTTCCATGGGCACACTGAGCTAGCAATGAATCACTGAGCTAGTAATAATGTTTCTAACCCAAATCCAACCTTAGTAGTGTGATCCACTTTTTGATTATTCTGATGTTCTCCAGTGGTCCAGCTCTTGGGTGCATGAGCATCTACATGATGTACATTTACAGCTGGGTTTTCTGCTCAGGCAGCAATAGCTTGCCACCATTCAGCAGCCCAGGTATGTTTACCTGTGTTCTGCCAGTTATTCTGCTTCCATTGCTGCATCAACTCCCATAGGATATTTACCACCATCCATAATTCAGTGAAGAGATAGAGTATTGGTCATTTTTCCTGTTCAACAATGCCTAAAGTCAGCTGGCTGGCTTTCACCTCTGCAAACTGACTTAGTTCATCTTCTCTCTCAGCTGTTTACACAAATGTTGTAAGGGACTCCATACAGCGGCACCTTATTTTTGATGCTTTCCTACAGTATAGCAGTACCTGTCAGTAAACAAGGCATATTGCTTCTCACTTTCTGGTAAATTATTGTAAAGTGGGGCCTCTTCAGCACATGTCACCTCCTCCCCTGATGTCATTCTAGAGTGTCTTCTGGCCAGTCCATGATTGCTTCCAAGACTCCTGGACAACTGGGGTTCCCTATATGAACTGAGTGTGTGATGCAACCCACTTACTCCATGTAGCTTCAGTTGCATGAGGTGTAGAGGAGTCCCTCCCTTTGATTATTGATCCCAGAATGGGCAACAGGGTGCCAGGAGGAGCTGCACTTCCTGTACCATTGCCTTCTAAAACAGCTCAAGCCTCTTTATAAGCCACCAATATGTCTTTTTCAGGTTTCAGATCCTCTGTATCCTCTACTCTTAGAACCAAAGGGTCAGTCTTGAGTCTCCCCTTGATGCTTTCTGACAGACACTCCAGGTAGAGCAATTCTCTCCATCTGCTGTGTAGAACACATTTTTCACATCTTGTCCTGTCCTGACTGGCCCAAGGGTTACTGCATGAACTCCTGTTTAATTTGTTCAAAGGCTTGTCACTGCTCAGGGCCCCATTTGAAATCATTCTTCTTACAGGTCACTTGAGCTTAGAATCAAAATGTCATTTGGAATGTGCATTCTCCAAAAGCCCACGTTGCCTAAATGAGCTTGTGTTTCTTTCCCACTAGTTGTTAGACACATTGCTGTTATTTCGTTAATCACATCTGTTGGGATCTGATGATGTTCATCTTGCCCTTTTATTCATAAATACTGAATCTCCTTTGCAGGTCCCTTGACCTACTTTGTTTTAAGGCAAAATTTGCCTTTGAAAGGATTTGGACTGATTTCTTCCCTTTCTCAAAAACTCCTTTTGCTGTATTGCCCCAAACAGTGATATCATCAATGTATTGCAGGTGTTCAGGAGTTTCACACTGCTCATTGACCAAGCACGGGAAACAGAAAAGTTCTTGATATTTTCACTAAACTGCAACCAAAGCATCAGCTGGTTATCAACCTTATCCTTGTACGAAATTCAAAACACATCGCTGTACCAGCTAATAAGAAACGTCCTCCCCCCCCCCCCCCCCAACTCTTTCCTACTCAAATCCAGGGAATTTATATTCAATTTGTGATTCACCCTACTCTCAGATCCTTTCCTGACATCCTGTTTCTTTCCTCCTGTATTTCTTTGTTGGTTATTCTTCCAGAGGGAGTTATGTGTGCAGAATACAGGCAAGTAAAAGCAAATATTGTCTTATCCAACAGCCAAACATAATGAATATTGGTTCTCTAACAACAAACTACATAAAAAGACCGTTCGAATTACAATGCCAGTGAAGGTGGCATCACCTCCACAGCTGGATAAGAGTGAATGACAATTGCAGAAGCAATGGGTTTATAGACATGTCTTGTCAATGTTTCAGCTATTGCAATGAATGTTGCAAAGAAACTGATAGGAAGAAATCCATATAGTAAGCCCAAAGATCAGACTGTCAAATACATGGCACACCTCTCCCTTTCTCCTGGATAACACAGAGTGATGAAGGTCAGAAAAAGATACAAAGAAGCTTTATGACTGATGCTTTGTGCCCCAAGTTGCCACAAACTTTCTGCCATAGCAAAGTCAATCATTATACCTGAAAATAAATGAATAAACTGCACAAAAAAAGCAGTTGGATCCTATTGCTCAAAAGATCATTTTCCTAATTAATTTTCTTTATAGTTTCATGTTTGGCCTTCTCCTATTAGGTTTGTTAATTTTCCTATAGACTTGCAAATACTGACTTTCAAGAGTGACTTCATTAGAAGTCATTGCTACATTGGAGCCTGAAATGAAATTAAATGCAACTGTTGTGAGTTTTCTATGCCAGAAACATCTCCTAGAAACCCAATAGTTCGGCAGTGTGGGGAGCATGGAAAGACATTTACCCTTGATTTCCCTGCGGTAAGTTAAGGTGTTTCTCTGGGTGTGCAAAATATCAACATCTTAAAATATTTATGCATTAAGTAGACAAAAATGTTTCACATTGAACTGCTTGAAATGTCCTGAAGAATATCTTTAAATATTGATGTTTCCTAATATAGCCCTTAGACAGTCTTTTTGCAGTGATAAGACATTTCAGTTTGTTATAATTTTGCTGCATCTAAACCCTTCAAGTTTTCTTTTCCCCCTAGGTAATTTGTGCATATAGACAAGAGCATTTTGCTGAAGGAGGAGCGCAATTAATTTGATATTTCACCTGCTTCTTTTATGAGCAGGAAGAATTCAAAGCTACTTAGCACATTTTGAGCAATTCGTTCTCCTGTTTGTAATTATATATTGCACATGCTTAATATCCATGGGAACAAATGACCAGACAAAAACGAACATAAGAGTAATACTTCAAACTGATATTGCCAGATAACACACTGTGCAGAACACACTAATCACAGAGAGAGAAAATGTTCACATGCCACACATCTGATGTGTCCAAGGAGTGAATTTCCAAAATGCCAATAACATGCTCATTATGAGCATAATTTATTTTTCAAAAAATGAGACTGGCATTTAGGTATTAATATGTCTCTCAAAACTAGTTTGACTTCAAATTCTGAAACTTCAGGAACTGCAGAAAATTGCACTGTCTTAACTTTGAAAGCTGAATTAGAAGTACTTTAATTAGGGGTAAGTTTGCAACCTTTTTTCCCACTGCAGGGATAAAAGATTTTTAAGATATTCAGAACTTGTTGCTCTAGTCTTCTTAAAGAACAAAGTGTATAAAATATATTGAGTATAGTATTTTACTATATAATATAATGAATATGTCACTTTAATATGTAGTATATAGCTAGAAGCAGTTTGCCAGAACCTTCACTTTTCCTGCGGAACCAGTCAAATCAGACTTATGCAAATGCTGTTATGGTGCAGGTCTGACTGCATAGACACCTTTTCTTTTTGGCATTTGATTGTGTTCCCATCTCTGCAAACAGAGTATATAAATCATACTCTTCTCCTCCTCTCTCATTTTCCTTTGAGTTGTAAAGTACTGCAAGACTGGATTAAAGTGACTGCCCACTTGCTTCTTGGTCCAAGAGAAAGAAGCGATTTCCATTCATGCAAGTCTACATCAGTGCAACAGCTAACATATCTTCTTTCAGCCTCAAAATGCCATGAAAGACAACAGCCTCCTTATCAAGTTTTACAGACAGTTGCTGTTCCTGAAGTGCAGTTATCTCTGAGATAAACCAGGAAATATGCTACACAAAAGAGGTGGCCTGTCAGGCATTTGTGCTGAGTTAAAAATAAATAACTACATAAAATGTCTTACATGCTGAAATGCACTCATACATTTTATCCCTAACAGAATATGGTTTTGTAGTCCATCATTGTTTTAGCCATTTTAAAAACTCTAGGTGTGACATGATTTAAATCCTGAAAACCATTGTGCCAACATCTATCATGAGTCATTACTGGCTTAATTTTCTAGATGTTCTAGACACATTTCACAGGCATTATCAATGGCTTTTGACAAAAATGAGATGGGTATGTTGTGTTTGAAGTTTATACTGTCTATATATCCTGCGTGGGAGTTAACTGGGCCACAAGGTTTCAGAAAAATGGAAAGCCTTTATAATTTTGGCAACAAACTACTTTTACTTCCCTTAGAGATCTCAGATTTTCAAAAGCTCCACCTGGACATCAAAATAATTTCACAACTCAGAAATATCTTGAAGACATCAGACCTGAAGCTAAAAGAAACATATGCAAGGTAAAACATTTCTAGTTAGTGTTTATAAAGACATTCAAGCATCAGACCCAAACTCCACAAGTGGACTAACTGTCCAATTGTAAAAAGAGAGGGCCCAAGTGAACTTGATGAAGTTTAATGAATTCAAATACAATGTCCCGCACATGGGTTGGGGCAGTATCAATAATATCAGTACACTCTGGGTGGTGAATGGATTGAGAGCAGCCCTTCAGAAGGAGCTTGGGGATAACTGATAGATGAAATGGATGTGTGCTAGCAGCCCAGAAAGCCTCTTATATCCTGGGGTGCATCAAAAGAACAGTGCACAGTAGGTCAAGGAACGTGATTCTCCCCTTCTATTCTGTTCTTGTGAGATCCCAACTTGCTCTGGGGTTCCAAGCACAAGACAAGGATATGTTAGAATAGGTACAGAGCAGGGATATGAAAGTCATCTGTGGACTGGAACCCTTCTTCTATGAAGAAAGTCTGAGAGAGATGGGTTGTTCTTATTGTGATTGCTTAATTCTTAAAGGGGGCTTATAAGAAATTCAGACTTTTACCAGGACCTGTAGTGCCAAAACAAGGAGCAATGGTTTTTAAACTGAAAGAGCACAGGTTTAGATTGGCTATAACACCAAAATTCTTCACAATGTAGTGAGACACTGGAACAGGTTGCGTAGAGAATCTGTGGATGCACTATCACCAGAAATATTTAAATTCAGGTTGGAGTGGGCTCTGAGCAACCTGATCTAGTGAAACGTGTCCCTGGCCATGGCAGAAGGGATGACCCTTTCAACCCAGACTTCGCAAAACATTAAGTTGTGGAATTAACTTTTAGAATGGGGTAAGTTTTTAGACTCATATTCGAGCTCCCTCTTAGCTGGACATTTCTTAAATTCTGTAGTAAAAAGTCATCTGCCCAAAACAGAGATTAAAGAGAGTCATACATTTTAAAATCTAGGTGAATTTTGGCTTCTGTGAGCTTGTCAAAGATGTGACCTGACTGAGCAAACATGTTCACCTCTTCACTGTAAACATCTAAAATTACTTCAAACTTTTTGGTTTACACCAATAACATCCTAAGTGAAGAGATTTGGAAAATGGTACCCTGCTCAATTTCCATCTAGAACATTTGGCTGGTTTTCTGGTTTTGGTTGTTTTTTGTTTCATTTTTTTTTTCTGCAGGAAGAGGAAGGAGGGGAGAAGGTTTTTCATCTAAACAAAGAATGGTTTTATTTGTTGTGTTTTGTGGGTTTTTCCTTCTGTTGTAAATCTAAATCTTCAACCAGAAGCTAATCACAAATGAGAATTTTCAGTTCTCTTATGGGAGGATGTGGAAGAGGATGTGGCATAGAGAAAACTCATCTGAGATCTTTCTCACCAAAAGTCTGTGGTATCATGTCCTACTTACAGTTCAGTCTTCACAGTTAAGTTCACAACAAAAGAAGGAGAAAGGTGGTTCTAGAATACAAAGCAAATACCTTTCATACACCACATAAATGCATGGCACTTCTAGAAAATTGCTTTTCTATGTAATGGCATGGAAAGAAGTTTAAAAGGACTTTCTGAGATGATGAATATTTTACAGAGGAATTTGGTAGAACAGGGATTAAGATAATCAGAGGTATGGAGCTGTATAGCAATTAGGAGGGAGCAAATTGTAGCCTATGAGTTCACAATATAACTGCAGTATCTAAAGAGAAGAACTTACATGTGGATTAACCAGTTATTGTGGTGTTGCATTAAGGGTATGGAGGTTTAGCAGAAAATAAACTCCCTTGCATCCCATCTGGTCTTCATTGATCAGAGGGGATGAGTGTGGCTGGGCCTAAATTCTGATTATAGCAAATTTAGCTCTGTAATTCTGGTTGAGTTCCAAAGATGAATCTGCATGAGCACAGGTGCATAAATAGTGCAGTTTATCAATTCAGTATTGCTTTGCATGGTTCAGATACATGAGTAGCATGGTTTATTTAAGCCACAGTAAATAAAGTTCAGAATTCCTGGTGATAAATGCATTAAGTACAGTGTGTTAATGTGTTGCAACAGCAAATATAGCAAGAAAGACTCTGCTACTGCTATGCAGATATAAATTAATATTTCCAGGTGTGCTTCAACACAGTTGAAAGTGCAAAGCTCACCTAGAGAGGTCCTTTAGGGAGAGGATGATAGTCCCAGCCTGCCAATCAACCTTTTCACCCCAAAGTCCCCCTTTCATGGTATAAATTTTGGGCCAACCAACCAGAGTGGAACAATCACATGTTATAGGTGGGGTCTGGTGAGTTTGGTCATACATACATTATACGACACAAGTTTTCTTTCAATTGCATCCCAAGGGGTGTGTAAGTTAATATGTTAATAGGATTTCATGAGAATCTTTGTTATGGTGGGTCAGAATTTATAGCAGACTAAAGATGTGGAATAAACACCTTGCTCCTCTTCCGCATACTGAAGCAGCAGTAAAGGCTGTCTGACCTTCATCAAAGGGTCTTTGAGTGTATCCTTATCTCCTCAAGATTTATAACAAGGCTTATTTCACCCAGTGAAGGGACTCTGGCTGTTGGCTGGTACAAAGTTTTGATGTTCTTCTGTCCCTCACTGAAAGAACATCTGGCCATGAGACCTCTGCTTCACCCCAGATCATTCTGCTGTTAGGCTTTACTCCAGTCAGGTTCAAGATAAGCAAGAGGCCCAGCTCATATTTTTCTCAACCACCCTTATCAATTCTTCACTGTCTTAAAACAACACTGTACAACTCTGACCATTTACTACATGTGATTATGAAGAAAACACTTAGTGGGGTCTTAGTAAAATATACTGACATTGCAAAGAATACAAAAACTATATCTCTCCCCTGCAAAGGTGCAAATCACAATTGGTAGTCTATAATAGAATGGACAGGAAATTTTTTATTTTCCCAGCTATTCCCGACAATACCAGTGTATCAGATAATATAGAGATATACATGTTTATGGAGAGAACAGCCAGTTACATCTGGGTTCATGCATGTAGTCATGGGGATGAGAAATTTCGTAATTCATGAGCTATTTAAAAGGTTTATCTTCAAAGTTTGCAAGAAAAGACTGAAAAAATATATTTGGATTTAATGTTTAAATACTTTCATATAAGAAGTTTAATAATTACATATTTAGCAGTTTTACATAATTTGCAATTACCAAGGCTAAAGGAGAGATTTGCAAAAGAGGCATTTTAGCAAGTATTGTAGATGAAAAAGACAAGGCAGACAGAAACAAACACATGCAAAGACATCAGTAAGAAGTTCTGTCATCCTGCTCAGTGGTTTACTTATTTATTCCTGATTATGCATTAAAATAATCAGCACAGTTTAATCTCATTCAGGCAGAACATTTTTTACACATGGATCAATGTCTTTTTATTCATTAATATACATTTTCTTTATAATTTCTGCTATCATTTACAGAGTGTAAACAGTTCCTAATGCTTTCTTTCTGCTCTGCACTTGAACAATAGCTTAAGTAATCAAGTAGAAAATTAATGAGAAGCAAAAGCTTATTTATAATTACACTCAGACCAAATTGTTATTTAAAGTATGAACAGTGTGTGAACTGTTATTCTACAAATCTCCTCTAATTCCTCACAGATGCTAATTAGAATTTGTCATGCCCATACCACAGAATTACTTGTTTTGCCAAACTAATTCTGAAATTAGCCTCTGCTTTGTAACTTACTTGTCAGCTAGAAAACATTCTCTTCCATTTTTGATCCCATTAAAATCAATGGTTTCATTCACTACGTGTGTGCTTAGGTATAACAAAGGTATCTTAACTCCACCAGTACCTACTGATTTTGGCAGGACTTCACTGGACCACAACATCCACTATTGAAGATGCCAGTTGAGATACATGTTAAAACTTCAGCAAACGTGGCCATTATATAAGTAACAGCAAGGCCATTACATAAGTATCAAGGACCTACAGGTGACATGTATGCCCAGGTATTATATGTTAGTGGGAAGACCTTTCTAATGGACAAAGGATTCTTTTCATAGGTGAAACATCTTTTGAAAACGTGTATTCAGGACTGTTGATGAGAGGAAGAAGCGACCAAGTTGTTGGATTCACTTGTTACTACAGTTTATTCTCCCACTTAGCCCCCGATAGCCTCCTATTTTCCTCTCATTCTTAAGAGGACTCACAGAAGATAAATTCCAAATGTCAAGTTTGTTCCTGGATGATATGAGGGCTGATATATTAAAAGAAAGACTGTGTGATATAGTGCTGCTGTGTTACAAAAGGTATCCAATGATATGCACCATGTTCCCAGGTATGGAACAAAGTCTGTACTTTAAAATTCATGTAAATGATCAGTCATTCAGGGTCTAGGCTAATAGAATTCTAAACAAGAAGCTATGAAAAGAAGACAGAGCGAAAAATGCAAAACTGGAGGAGCCAGACCAGACGTCAATAATTGTCAGAGCGCAAAGCCCTCTGTAGAGAGAATATCAATAATACTTCAGGCTCACACCAGTTCCCCCATATGGAGCACTGCAAGCATTTTATGAACACGACTTTGCACAACCCTGCTGTAAGGTAACAATGTATTGTTTTGGGTAGAGCTCCTCAGGCGAGTCTTGAAGGTAGTTACCAAAACTAAGTTCAAAATGTTTAGGGGGTCCTTTCATGGAAAATGACACAAAGAACAGCTCAAGGCTGTATTGAGAAACCATTTTATTTCCACTATGAGAAATACAAAATAACTCTCTGAGAACTCTTTAACAGGTGTTTCTTCCCCAATCACAAAGCTACCTGAGTTCAAAATGTGGCAAGCACATGCCAAAGCAACAAACTCAATTACAGACCACTGCTAAAGCCATTCCTCACTCAGTCCCAATGGTGACCACCCTACCAGCCACTACAGTCCTTTCTGAAATACTGCTCACATTTGGGTCTGACAACAAGCTGAGGTATCCAGGTGCAAAGCATTCTTTACTTGTCTGAAGTTTTCCTCAAATTTACTGTCTTGTTCAACTCTGAAGTGAGCACCTTCTGGTGCTTTGCCTGCCAATTGGTTCTCTTTGGATAGGTTTGACAACGCCTATGAAATAAAAGGACTCAAAATGAAGACATCAGTCTCACAATGTGATGAGGATTTCAGATGGTGTCTTGAATTTCACAAATGCCTACATTGCTTTTTGATAAGTAACTCAGTTGTAATCTAGGTATCTTTAGAGTAGCTAGCAAGAATACCAGCAGCATACCCATAGCAACATTGGAAAAGAGCATGTATTTTAATCCCAGCTCAAGTAAAATAGAAAAAAAATAATATATAAAATTCAATTAGTTTCAGTTTCTATACTGGTACATTGAGAAGGAGCCTTACTTTGACTGCATTGGTATGACTATACTGGAGAACTCAGAAGGACAGTGCCAAAATCCACACCCAGAAATAACATTCTTCCCTCACCTTCATTTGTTTCCATGCTTTGCTTCTTCCAATACATAGAGACTGTTACCCTACCCTTTATGCAAGTGTTTGTCCTTTCATTTTGCATTTACATGACAGATCATCTCTAGAAACATGTTTCCTAAACAACTTTAATAATTCTCTCTCTTTTTTTGCTCTGTTAATTGTACCTTGTGTCCGACTAGTACCTTCAATGAGTTCCCCCCTCCACAATCCAGCCCCTCTTATGCACAGTGCTGCACAGAGATGCACATCCATGCAGCCATATGCAAAATCTTTTCCCTCTAGGTCTGCCCACACCCTACCACAGCAGCACAGATCAGCTGGAATATCATCATGTGATGATATTGAAGATGGTTTCACATACAGTATTAAGCCCATCAGAAACAACGTGGGACTTTCACTTGACTCTGAAAACAGAACGTTCTTTGATCTGGAAAAGGTTAATGTCCTGACAATGCAGAGCATCATTCACCTCCATCTTATAGTGCACACATTCTATAAGAAAACTGTCCCTCTGATAAACAGAGATATTTCTCAGCTTTTAAAATGTACACAAGGACAGCTAAAAAAAGTCAGTGTGGTCTTTTGGTCTTTATCACATGTAAAGGAACATATGTTCCAAACACAGCAGTGCTTACAGTTTGCTTCAAATGATCAAGTGTCCCCATGAAAAAGATCAGAGATCTAAAGGCACGAATAAAGTCATAATTTCCAACTTGGCTATGATGCCATAGATGTGTCTTTGATAATGTGAAGCCAAAAAACCCTAAAAACTCACAATTCTGAACATACACATTTATAATTATTGAAAGATCATCCAGGTAATCCATCATCTGTATAGTCTTTGGCAAAGCCATTAAGAACTACATAGAGATTACTTTTCCTTCTTCTGGGAGAATATCATATTCCCCCCCTCTCTTATTAGAGTATCTTGCCCCGCAGGAATGGTGACAATAATTAAATCTACTTCAAGAGGCTGTCTCACCTTGTAATGTGGAAGCCTTGCATATTTAGAAATGCCTTCAATTACTAGAAATGTCAGACTATCTCACATTGAGTTAGGCTCTGTATGATTATTCATCCCAAGAGAAAAAACCTGCAAACAGAAGGCTGAAAGCAACAAAGAAGCCCAGTTTTGTCAGAGCTGCACTGCTAGACTGTGTCTCTGTCTTCCTATCCCAGAGGAGCTCAACTCCATGTGGAAATTAGTTGGGTTTGATTTTTTGGGGTTTTGAAAACACGGGAGGAGAAGAACCTTCCTCAGGTCCCCATCAAACTGAGTTCCCAGTGGGATCTAAATATAGAATCATGGAAGGGTCTGGGTTGGAAAGAACCTTAAAAATCATCTTGTTCAAATGTCCCTGCCATGGTCATGGACACATTTCACTAGACCAGGTTGCTTAGACCTCCATCCAGCCTGGCATTAAACACACTGATGGGGCATCTGCAGCTTCTCTGGGCAACCTCTTCCAGTGCCTCACCAACCTCACAGTAAAGCATTTTTTCCTAAAATCTAATCTAAACCTATCCTCTTTCAGTTTGAAGCCATTCCTCATTGTCCTGCTACTATGTGCTCAGTAAATAGACTCTCTCCATCATTCTTGTAGGCTCCCTTCAGCTACCGAAAGGCCACAATTAGGTTATCCCAAAGCCTTCTCTTCTCCAGGATGGACAAACTCAATTCTCTTAGCCTTTCCTTGTGGTAGGGTGGCTCTCCCTTAGACTTGCTCCAACAGGTTGATGTCCTTCCCATGCTGGGGACTCCAGAGGTGGATGCATCATTGCAGGTGGGATCTAACCAGAGAGGAGTAGAGGGGCAGAACCACCTCCCTTGACCTGTTGGCCACTCTGCTTTGGATGACATGGTCCTGTCACTGCCACTAAAATGGACTCCTTCTCTTTCCACTGACACATATACCTCAAGACTTACAATTATCAGATTGATAGCCGTATTCATACATACAATATTTGTGCATTCTGTGCATGAACATAGCCATGCATACATGCATTGTGTACATTATATGACTGTACAGTTGGAAGCTGTACTAGCTGAACTTCAGGATTCTTCAAAATTTCAAATGTAAAGGCATATCCAACTCTTGAAATCAGATATTACCAGGATTACAGAGGGAGACAGTCAGACCTGCTATGAGAAGCTCAGACTAGCAAGGAAATTGCTCCTATTTTTTACTTGAAGGTCTTTTAATTTTAATTACTTTGGCAGTGGGATAAGAAATGGCTACAGCTTCTGTTTGAGCTGACATCTGTAGGGAAAAAATATCAAGACCATGAGGATCTCTAGAACAGATTCCACTGAAGCTGACATACAGAAGTTGATACGAAAGTTGAAGTACTTAGCAGGTTGTTGGCCTGATCCTACTCTGTCTGCACACAGGCAGTGTGACAGAGACAGCCAGCACAGAAGTCTAGTAGGTTCTCAGCAAACATCCACAACTCAAAGCCATCATGTTCAGACCAACATCAGCTCCCTTCTTAAAAGCACAGAGCACAGGAAATCTTCACCCTCCAGGTCACAGCAATGGTACTGGTCACCATCCCTCTGACTCCCAAGCACTAGGAAATGAAAGTGAGAACTGTCTAAGAGTGAGAAAGAAGTATTCATACAAATTTCATTGACCTCACCAAATGTTCCAGTCAGAAGTGTCCTACAGAATTTTCTGTACCTTTGCTAAAGAAAAAAAGTGCAATATGCTCTCTTTTCCTCAGGCCCTTGCATCATTTCTTGTTCTTCCTATACTTATTCATTCCATCTTAGATGTTCTCTGAAACCCAAGAATGCAGCTAGGTGAAGTTTGCAAAAGCAGCTCAGCCTGGCTTTGAATTCACATCAAGGTAACTGTGCCACTTCTATATTACTCTGTGCCATACAGAAGAAATCTTATAAAAGTAAGGGCCTGCTTAGTGTACTATAATCATTTACACCCTGTGGTTATGGGAGTAATTCAAATTTCAGTCTGCCATGGATAATAAGTCAACCTACATTTGTCTTGGCTATTAATGACAAAGAGAGCTAATGCAAGTTTACTGCTATATAAAAGCTGTGCTAGGTCATCACACTCAGATTTATGTAGAAAAAAACCCTGACTATGCCATCTCTTAAACCTTGTCACTAAATTTTGCTCATTTTAATTGTCACCACTTTATAAATAAAGAATGAAAAAGTATATAATAAAACTTATATTCAAAGTTACTGCTCCTTAGAACTCTAAATTTACTTTTTAGAAATTATTCAGCTTGTTTACTAATGTAAATGTCATTTTAAGTATTAATAATACTGATATAACCAGCAATTATGCAAAAGATGCCTTTACTACTCTGCCCATACTTTCTGTATGAAAACAACCTGTTTTAGACCTGAAGAACTGGGACATAACCCATCCTTGTGTAGATGAGTAAAGGGGGAAAAAGCTCAATAAGAAAGTCTTTTAATAGAATGTTCTTTTTAGTATGTAATTGGACTTAATGATGCTTAAAGATCTTTTCTAGTTCTCCTTTCTCTACTCAGAAGAGAGAAGGGGTGGGTTATGCTTGTAGCTTAGTGTGCTAATTGTGCATTTTCAGACTGACCATTTTAAATATCTCACTCTGGTCAGCATCTGTTGATAAAATGTTTGGCAGGGCACCATTAGTAAACAGCATTCAAGATATTCTGTAATAAAAGGAGTTAATTTGAATTATCTACATGACATTTCCCCAGTGGGTATGTATTAGCCCAGAGAAAATCTCAGTGATACTTTGCAATAGCATCTGTCAAAACACTGAAAGTGAATTAGCCATGTTATCATGCTTAGCATGGAATTCATTCTCTTTCTAATTCATAAAGCTTAGCTTCTATTCTCTGAGTAAATTATTTAGAAACAAATCAGGACTTGCATGGAGTCATGCACTAATCTGATCTGTCTGATAAACACTGGCTTGTAAACAACCTGCAAACTGTCCTCTTTGACAAGGTGTTGGCTTACCAACTGTGGACCTACTCATATGATGTAAAATCATGCTGTGTTGGTCCTGTCTTCTGACAGGATGACTCAAGTGTTTTTCATAAGGAGTCAAAGTAGCAGCTTGAACTTGGATGACCTTTTGAGGAGAGAGAGGTATTTGATGAAGGAAAAATAGCTGAGGCATGCACAGCACAGTTAGAATATTTTTTGAGTGACTAAACTGTTGCATAGCACAATTTTGATCATTTTTAGGTATCCAGATGTCTTCACAAGTGTGCAGATGGATTTAAATATTTAAAGAAGACCTATAGACTCTAAAGGGGCTGTGAATGGCAGAACGAATAATCATCTGGTTGTGTTTAACAAAGCTACATAGCATGTATTTAGCACATTTATTAAAATTGACTTAGACAACGTCAGATTGTCTAAGTAATCCAATCTTTTTCAAATTTTTTCCTCACATTTTCTTGCAGGTATACACAGACTATTTGTCAAAGCGCCGTTTTTTTTCAAACATGTGGCACTGTATTAATTTTAAGTGACCTTATAATTGAAAACCCACAAGCACTAAAAAAAGCTCTCAAAGTAACATGCTTGTGCAGTGAAACAGCACAGAAGGGTAAACTCTTTTTCATCGCTGTTCTTAATATGATCTCCAGAACAGGTGACCTCTAACTTGCTGACAGCCAGAAACTGAGAGCCATTGCTGCTTGCAGTTAGCTGGCGTTTGGGTTCGTGTTGGCTGCTCACCACTGCACAAGACAAGGTGGGAAGATGTTTTTCACCAGTGCAGGTGGACCTCAGTCTTACCCAGCATGACCATTTTTCAGGTTCTATATAGATGTCTGTGGACTTACATTTAAATCCCCTGATTTTTCAAATCTCAGTCTCTTTCTATATCAGCTCCATAAGTGCTTCTCTCCAATTGCCTGACCCCTTCAACTGAATACAAAAGTAGACTTCTGGGACGTATCTCAGACATAGAATGGGCTGAAAAGCTCCCATTTGTCCTGAACTTGCTGACTGTTCCCCCTGGAAGCACACTGTGATCTTAATATCAACTGCAATATGACAAAAACATAAAACTTAACTTTTGTAGGAGTAGATATGACCCTTTAATGTATCCTTGCTGTGCTTGTGCTCTCCAGCTTGTGCCAGAGAGGAGAGGTCTGAAAGTCTGCAGCACTAGAATTGTTGCAGCTGAGCCCCAAGCAGTAGCCCCAAAGAACAACTGAGCTGCCTCTGTCTTTCCACACAGGCTACTGGATTAAAAAGAAATTAATAATAATAATAATAATAATAATAATAATAATAATAATATAATCATCATCATCATCATCATCATCATCATCAACAACAAACGACCGAAAGAATGAATAAATTGATACATCCAGCTGGCAAAGTTATCATGAGGTCAATGTGACAAGACAGGCATCAATGTGTACCTTGTAATGGCAGAGTGAAAGGGGTCTGTTGCTTAAGTGACACACTAAACTAGCACCTTCCTCAAGTGTGACACTTCTTTTCTCACTTTCTTGTCTCCTCTCACACTTAAAAATCTTTCATGCCTCTTCAAAAGCACTATTTGATCAAACAGCTATGAATAAACATTCTTATTAAGAAAATCTGCCTGACTATATGGCCTAGAGTGAAAGCTCAACAGAGAAAGTATTAGATTGTCATCATTAATTTTTAGATTAAAAAACAAAAGAGAAGTCAAGGTAGTTTGGAAATTCATGGATTTTACAGCAAAGCTGTAACTACCAGAAAGGCATTGAAGTCCTTCTTAACAAAGGGAAAGACAATAAAAACTGAAAATAGCTGAAAAGAGAATGGTCTTCTCTTGAAGTCAAGGACACTAGCCTAAACCTTTACTTCTTTTATTCTTCAAATCTTTCACCTAGTGTGTGCCTCAGCTCCTTGGCTGTCATGTGTGAACCGTACTCCTTTCTTTCCAAAGAATTTATATTCAGTCCCTAAACACCAGACTGATAAAAACCATACAGATATCTAGTCAGAATACAATCCTTTAACTCATGATGCAGAGAAATACATGTGGAAAAAACAGGTTCTTGAAAAATACATTCAGGTTTACATTGTATTTTTGTATTAAGGACTGAATAGGAGGAAATAATTCTCTCCAGTAACTATGGATAAGCATATAAACATATAAATACAGCAAAGTATGAACACATTTTTGCCATGTTGGCACATACTGAGCTGTATGTTAGTTTGCAAAGAGCCCCACTGATTGGATCAGGGCTATTAGTGGAATGAAATAATACTCATCATGACTAAGAATGGCAGAATTGGTCCAGAAGAATGTCAAAGTTGCTTAAAATTTCCCTCTTCAAATATATTTGCAATCACAGTGTATGTTATCATGCTGTTTTAGCATCTCCTTTTGGTTAATTCTAGACTTAATAGTCAATTATTGAGTCTTCAAAGCAATGTTTGCAATCAAGCATGTTTTTGTGTCTGTCTCAGCAATTTATACTAAAACACATTGATGTAGTCTGAAAGATCAATTCCTGTATTATGGGTATTACAAATACATGTGGATATATGTAATATTCTCATACACATATATGGAGGCATAAAGCACTGAAGAGTCGTTCACATCTCAAGGAATAAAAATATTTTATTTACAGATCTTTTATATAAACTATTATTTTCTCCTTCATTCTTTATTAATGGAAACATCTGCATGAAAACAGGATCCATATTCTTTGGAGTAAATTTGCTGCTCCTGCAGCTGCCTTCTCTTCACCTCCTTTGTACTTTTCACTTGCTGCTGTGTATTTGAATTGGGAGTTAATATAAAAAGATTTCCCATTCTTAGTGGGAGCAGATGGACTAGGGGAAAATAGAAGTCCTATAATTGTTCCAATGTCACCTGAAAAAAAGGTTGAGAAGGAAGACAGAAAATAACAGCTATATGCTGCATTCTCTGAGTAGACTGGTTTTCAGTTTCACGTATAAAAACAGCTGACTTCAGATAAGTTTCAGTGACAATACTCCATCTCTTGGCAATCTGATAGTGAGAAATGAAATGACACTACAAGTCATGCTTCACTGTATCCAGAAGTCAGGGTTGCAAGGTTAAACTTCACATTATAGTGTAACATCTCATTTTCTATCACTCCCTATTAAATGCTTATTTGTGAAATAGAATTGCCAGAGGTTATGTGATTCAGTGAGCTTATGCTTCACCTGTACACAATGTGTTTTGGTCACATAACAGGAAATCATTCTTGGTGTAATCCTGACACTGATAAATACTGAACATATGCACTCAGGTAGCAAAATGCACAAATCTAAGTATTTGTCCTTTTGTTACAGTGCAGAGGCCAAATTTTAGATTTTATTCATCCACAAATGCAAATCTCTACACAGGTGTAAATGATATTGTTTCATATAGTATGTTCTCAGGCTTTAGTAGGATGCAGTGTCAAGCGAGCTAAATTTGACCATGGAAAAATTAACATTGGCATACTCTGAATCCTGTCTAACTTTCAAGGTATCAAGGGAAAGGCAATTCTGATGTGTGTTTCTACAAGGTCAATATCCCCAAAGATTTCAGCCAGTGGATGGAAAAAATCTCAGTGGCAACACTTATTGAGTGAAAGACTATTGATATAGATTTCTGAACTCAGCTTCAGTAATATCACCAGTTTTCAGAAAAGGGTAGAGATCACTTTGTTTTCAACACAAAGGAATTCATCATATGCAATGAAAACTTTCAAAGCTGAGCAAAATCTTGAAGAGTTTTTCGCATCACACACTTGCACAAGCTCTTCATAAACCTTTATTCTGTTGCTCTTGGGCTATTAGAAAACAGACATAAAACTGTTTTCTAGGATCCACATCTCTCTTTTCTTTAACTTGGGTACAATTTATT
Source organism: Pithys albifrons albifrons (assembly GCF_047495875.1). Taxonomy (NCBI): domain Eukaryota; kingdom Metazoa; phylum Chordata; class Aves; order Passeriformes; family Thamnophilidae; genus Pithys; species Pithys albifrons. The sequence continues at coordinate 17,423,707 of NC_092462.1, forward strand.
TTCCCCTGATGATGCACTCAATCTATTTTATGAAACAACAGATTGATGAACCACAGTCTTACACAATACTTATAAATTCTTTCTGACATGAAGAAATGTTTGATCAAAAGTTGTGAAATGCCAAATGGATGATAATCCCTGTAATTTACTTGTTAAAAGATGACTCCACAGGAGATATTTTAATAAATGTAATGGCAGCATGTTCCAAGGGAAAAGCTTTAAAATGTTCAGATTACATTCAGTCTGTAAATCCTGTTCAGATATTAAAAGTAAATTGATTACTATAAAATGATCACCATACTTAATCTTCACATTCAAGAAGCTTTATAATTTTCTGGAAAAAGTTGGGAAAAGATATTGAAAAGCAGTTCTCTATAGTTGTGCAAAGATATCGATCTTTCATGATTCAGCCGTGCAAGTCTCATTGAAATGTAACAGTTTGCATTATGCTCCCTTAGCCCTGTTTGCTGGAAGGAGTGCTGTCTGTCATCTAACCTTACTCACAGATAGCCCTAGTTGCCACATCCTATATATGTAATCATCTCTCTCCTCAGGTACACATTTTCTGTAGATGACTGATCTTCCAAAAATGTACATTATTCATACATGTGTATATCTGGTATCTTCACATTCTAACCATGCCAGTACAAGGGAGCCCCACGCTATCCAAACTTTTTTGACAAACATTTTGATATGAAATTAATTAATTAAGACTATGACTGAACTTCAATAGAGAGCAGTTTAAAACTTTTCTTATATAGACAGAAGAACCCATCACAAAGAAGTCTTTCTTTCTAGCAAGGATAGGAGCTGAAATGTTTATTAAGGCTGATGACTGAGATCAGTTTGAGGAACTACCATAAATACTTACTTTGTTATTTCCTCTCAGACCCCTTCAGAAACAGGACATTGGGTTACAGGGCCCTTTGATGTGACCTAGAATACCCATTCAGACTATCTTGCAGCTTATACTACCCATTATGCTAGGGGTCTTCAGGCAGTACCACTGCATTAATGGTATTTTGTACAAGGTCTTCAACAGAGAAGCCAATTCTCCAGGTGATTTACCAAAACATTTGGGAAGCATTTGATTTCCCAAAATGGATAATTTGAGCTGACAGTTACATCTGATCAAAGTATGCAGCAGTCAGATACCATTTATGATACAAAACTGACTGTTTAAAAATTTATTAAGGAAGGTCTTGCACTGTGTTATCTGTTACACTGCATCTACTACATCCATCCATCTACTACAACTACATGAATTTTATTATTTTAATTCTAAGTGTAATTCTCTGGTACTCCAAGTGCTAAGAAGAATTACCTTTGAAGAAAGTAAATATTTCTAAGATGAGCTGCAGACCTATGGCTTCTCAGTGCATTGGAATAAAAATAAACCCCTGCTGTAGCCTTTCTACAGCTATAATTGTTCTAGATGTGAAAGTAAAGCATCATTCTGTTTTGCTCTGTTCGTTCATTCCATAGCATTGCTCTGTTAATCAGTTCTCCAGCCCACTAAGGATATGGCAGGCCCTCCCATAACTGAGCTCAAATGCATATGAGCCAGAGAGAATCCACCCATTGATGTGAATGGAATTTCTACCTAATCTCTTAAATAAAATATTTTTTTTCTGCAGAAAATGGAGCCATGAAGACAACATGACATACAAGTCATGTCAGCAAATAAGAGGTCACAACCACTTCTAGAGGACAGATCCTTCAGAGGTTACGAACAGATTTGTTTAGAATAATCTTAAAAAACCCCATGGAAATATTGTGGTGTTTACCAAGTTAACAAAATGGAATAAAGTACAGCATGGAAATTCTTGGTTTTCATACAAAGATTAATAGTTCTAACCCTAAGAGAGAAAAAATCACAAGCCACAAAAAAAAAAAAGTCAGGTTTTTGATTCCTTGCTGAAGGTTCTCCAGGATCATCAACTTTAATTCCCCTTTTAAGAAGAAATAAATCCTTTTATACAGTAGCTATACAGCATTTTAATTCTGCACTCAAAGAATGTTTTTTGCAACATTTTACTATGTTTACTTACAGTTAATAGCTTAATTTGGAAAGCACTTGCAGTTCCACAATTTGCATTAATCACATATTCAATTTCAGTATTTCTTGATTATGCAGTTATTGCACTTTTCATGTACACTTTGCTTTGTTTGTAATTTAAATTTGCTACTGTGTGGTTTAACCCCAGCCAGCAACCGAGTCCCACAAAACTGCTCACTCACTCCCTCACCAGAGGGATCAGGGAGAGAATGGAAAGGAAAAAGCTGGAAAACCCATGGGTTGAGATAAAGAGAGTTTAATAGGGAACATCAAAACCCTCCCACACAAGCAGAACAAAAGAAGGAATTAATTCACTCCTTCCCATGGGCAGGTAGGTGTTCAGCCATCTCCAGGAGAGCAGGGCCCCATCCCATGTAACAGTTACCTGGGAAGATAAACGCCATTGCTCCAAATGTCTGCCCCTTCCTCCATCTTTTCCTCACTTTATATACTGAGCATGATGTCATATGGACTGGAATATCCCTTTTGTCTGTTTGGGTCACCTGTCCCTGCTATGTTTCCTCCCAGCCTCCCATGCACCTCCAATATCCTCACCAGCACAGCAGTACAGAAAGCAGAAAACGCTTTGGTTCTGTGTAAGCCCTGCTCAGCAACAAAAACCCATCACTATATTATCAACCCCGTGTTCAGCACAAATCCAAAACACGGCCCTCTACCAGCCACTGGGATGAAAATTAATGCTATCCCAGCCAAAACCAGCACAGCCACAAAGTCTTCCATCTGAATGGGGGAAATCAGCACTGTGCAAGGATGATGACAGTGATCTCTAAAGGCTTGAATACTTGTGCAGTACTGGTTCTGTAGACTTATTTTGAAGCACAAGTAATTAAAAATGAAATGTTTTCTTAAGATTGTATTGGGATCCTGCCTGAGCACCAGTCATAAAGGGGTAACATCTATATTCAAGACTGGGACAAGTAGTTACACATTGGCTATGAGGTCTGTTATATAGACCCATCACAAGATCATGACAGACCATTCTGAACTAGCATGGATTAAACTTAAACTTCTTTTTCAAAATCACATTATGATTCATAAGGGATTAACTATAAAAAATGCCTCAGTTGTAGCACAGTCTTTTATAAAGAATGTCCAAATGCATTTCCCAGGTGCTAAGGTAAAAATGTTTCAAGTTAACAATGTGACATAAATGCACATTGCTCCAGACTTCAAGCAGTCATGGTTGGAGTAAATCTATACAGTTTAGAGAACACTTCAACTGTCAATTAGTGCATGTATTAGATAAAATATTAATGACAAAGTACTTGTTCAGTGGTCAAATATGAGAATTCCTAGGAAAGGAGATGTTAAACGCAAAAATTTTGAACATCAGGTTTGTGATTAAATGCACATTTGTATGATCTTGTTTTTTAAAGTCTTCATCATAGTTGTTTGCGTTAAGTGTATCTTAGCACTACTTACAAGGCGTTTAAAGAAAGAGGAAGCTGTGAAACTAAACTGGACATAACATTTTACTTGTGAACAACTAAATAATGGCCTTTCACAAATTTAACTATGTGCCTGGAAGATTTCCATAAAACTTGCTTTACAGAAAATACTTCTACAAGCTTTTTCATTCTCTACTCTTCAGTTTTTGACTTGCTTATTTGCTTTTTATGATTACATAATGAAGACATAGGCATCTTAAGGGTTCACCCAGCCTCTTCAGAAATACAACTGCTCATCATCATCACACCAGCAATCCTTCACTGAACAACACAAATCAAAGATAATTTTAAGATAATCAATCAATCAATCAATCAATCAATCAAAGAGAAATTTCAGAAATTAAAAAAAAGGTGCTTGAGCAGTTATGCTTTCAGGGGAGGGAGAAATTTATCCAGACAATTATTATTATTTAACTAGAACAGTAATGCAGAAACTGAGAGTGTGTTGGTTGGATAATTTTGCAGGAAGAGATTATTTCCAGTGGAAGAGGATTGATTAATTTAAACAGTTATGGATTGACTAGAGTCAGAAGGATCTCCAGTCACAGGAAAATACACAAAGTCTGTGGGGGTGACCAGCTACAAAGCAGGTGGGCAGGAAAGGACCTTGGGATTCTGTTGGACATCATGTAGAATATGAACCAGCAATATGCCCCTCCAAGCAAAGAAGACCAACAGTCTTCGGGCTACATTACAAGGAATGCTGCTAACATGTCATATGGGCTGATCCTTCCCTTTTGCTCTGCACGGGAGTGCTATGTCCAGGTCTGGGCTTCCCAGTACAGGAGAGACATGGACATACTGGAGACAGTCCAATAAATGGCCACTAAAATGATAAGAGACTGCAGTATCTCTCTCTCCTATGAAGAAAGACTGAGAAAGCTGGGACTGTTCAGCCTGGAGAAGAGAAGATTTGAGGGAAACTTACTGATGTATAACAATACCTGAAAGAAAATTGTAAAGAAGTCAGGGCCCGGCTCTTTGCAGTGGTGCTCAATGCAGGACCAGAGTCAATGGTACAAGTGGAAACACAGGAGGTTCCCCTGAACATCAGGAAACACTTTTTCTCTGTAAGGGTGACCAAGGACCAGGACACGTTGTCCTGGGAAGTTTTGGAGTCTCCATCATTTGAGATATTAAAAAGCTCTCTGGACATGTTCCTAGGCAGCTGGGTCTCGGTGACCCTGCTTGAACAGAGTGTGGTTGGATCTTTCAGGAATGAAATGTGCCTCATTATAAATCCTAAGCCAAAACATGTTCTATCTTCATACCATAACTTTTTCTAATAAGACATAGCCCTGCACACTAGAGAAGTAATGTGGTGCTCTTGTGGTAGAGTCTAATCAGGTTAAAGCACCTTTGTCTAACTAGCTTGAACTAAACACAGCAGCAGGAGTTCAGCAGCTGAAGATAGGTGGGGGAATCCGTAGAGGCTCATGTAAGTTTCATTGAAACCTTTCCAGTGATGCCTTCGCTGCTAGAATTACACCAGGTGGGCCCAGAGATCCATGTACACCTGTCGTGTGGACATATACAGGAAGCAAATACCATATAATGGGTAGCTAAAGGCCCTTCAAGCACAGGATGGACTGCAAGAGAGTTGTCCTGTTAAGAACTGCTTTTAATTTTCCAATGTGTTGCTGCACAGACATTCCTGATGCTATGCTAGTTGATTCTAAAGCCACACTATTTTCTGTTGTCTTTTGTGATGTAGAGGAAAAGAGGAATTTATGCTTCTTCTTCATCATACTTATTATCTGTAGCTGCAGAGGAATAAAAACAGTAGTGATTAAAGTAAGACTAGTGGTGAATGCAGAAAAATAGAAGTGTTAGAAGGACTATGTGAAAAGGACTACCAGGAGGTATCCCAAGGACTTTCCCATTTGTGTAAGGGAGAACCCATTCCCGTTACAATTAGTGTATTCATAGCAAATAGTTGACGTGATCGCTAAAGAAAGATTGAGCCTGTAGGACATCCACCCATACAGAATAACAGAAAATTTACTCAGCCAGCCAATGCTGCTTTTGTAGCAGGGACTTATTGTTTGACTACATTGCAGAGAACAATCAAGTACAAGAAAGAACGGAACCAGAGGAAAAAATCCAGTGATTAGAAACCAATAATTAGAACAAGTAAATTTAATATCTTAATTAAAGCTGCTTGTCACTATTGTAAATGCACCAACAAAGCATTTAGAGATGAAGAAACTAGACAGACGAGAAGGGGATGTAATTTTGCATATATTTCTGAGTTTAGTTCTAGTTTTTTTATAGAACTAAGGCAGATTGAACATTTGTTCCTTTCCGCATGAGTCCTTTGAATGCTCTCATTTTTCCTACCAGCAAGGGAATAAGCATTCTCTTGTCTCTCCTAATTTAGGATCAGTGCAACTACTGATTGCAGATTGACACAGGGCTAAGACATTTCCAGATGAGTCATTTTGGTTTTACGTGTCATGCAAATATTTCTTTTGATACAGACCCTATAGGTAAAGTGTGTGTGCTCTTTTATGCATCAGAGCAAGTGATCGGTAAACATACTTAGGATATATTAGGACAAAATATGTGGATTTTCAAATAAAAGTTAATTTTTGGAAGGGACTCTACATTTATCTCTGTGTGTTTAAATTTTCCTTATATAAAGCAGCTCTGTTTGTAATGGAGCAAGATTATAATCATGGAGGAAAACTGAGAATTTATGAGCAACAAAACCAGGAAAACAAACTGCTGCTTTTCCTTGAAATCAATATAAAGGCAGAGGGAGGAAAACATAGTTTGATTTTCTGCCACATTGTTTTTATATATCTTCTTGAGTAAGTAATTTAATTTGATTTTTTTACTTAACTTATTATGCCCACTTTTATTTAAATTAAGGTGCTTCTAAGCTTTAGTTATTCAAAGCAAGCCATTTGGCAAAGCCTTCAAGTCCTCTTTAACAAAAATCACTATTGATGCTGGAATGCAACTAACTAGCAGTTGCAAAGCTGCCAGGATCTTATCACTTCTGACTATGCTGTAGTTAACTACTCCAGTCAAATGCTCTGGAAATAAACTGGAACCAGGGAAACACCATGTACCTATCAGCCTTTTTATTTAGCACCAGTCCACTAAACTGAATGTGTGTCTCCAGAGGTTTTCATTCCCTTTGGACAGCTATTTGTTAGACATGACTGGCTAATTGTTGCAAAAAGCCATGAACTGGTGCATTCACTGAAGTTTGCAAAAGCAGCCTAAAAATAGGTTCCAGTTCCAAAATTTAAAAGGATTTCAGGAAGAAGTTATGGGGCTTTGGCTATGGAGTTTAGACAAATGTTGAAGAATGGTGTCTAGGCAATAAATCACCTGAAGTGATTACAAACCAGCAATTTGTTTAACACACTTTAAAACCAGCACTTAGGTCAGGTGCAGTGAAATTGTTCCAGGGGCAAATCTGACCTTTTGATGAGTTTATGGAACTTTCCCATTAGTGTAAACAAAGTCATGATTTTGTTAAAGGAATCCAGTAGATAAAGTCTGACACACCTTGAGTGACAAGGTGAACAGACTAGACTAGGTTTTTGAGGTTGGATTTTGGTTGTTTTGACACCTTTTTTTTTTGTCAGGATTAAAGACCTTCTTGAAATGACTAGCACTTTGTGTAGTAATTCCTATAAATTCCAAGAAAACTTTCAACTCTACTTGAATTTCATGCTGTTTGTACTTCCTCTTGCATTGATCTAAGCAACTGTAGAGAAGTTAAAGCAACAAAGCATAAAAGTATGACTAGACTTCAATAGAGAAAACTCTCCTTAGCAAAAGTACTAAATTTCCTATAAAGGCAGTTAAAAGCCATTTACTGCTCCCCCCAGTTTTATACAGAGATTTTAGATACAAACACACTTATTATTTGTAATGGAAATCTTGTATTGAAAGAATTTTGAAAGTATTTTGATTAAATTCCCATTTTTTGTGATGATTTATTTATTAAATCACAGAGGCCAGTGCTAGACATTATAGTCTTTGAGTGTTTTTGAGTGAAACTGGTCTGTCACTTCATCTGTGATGTGAAGTTGATTAAATTTATGAAACAACAGTTACTGGAGAGAAGATGAGGGAACAGGAATGGGAAAGAGAAATAAATAGTGTTAGTTAGATGCTGATGAAGGTCTTAATAAGGGTGTTTATTAGCAGGAGACTTCATTTAAAGGACCTAGTGCTCAAGGAATTTTGCAACACAAAGTATGTCTTCAATAAATTAGGAAAAGGACATAAGTAGTAAAAGAGTTAGCTGAAGAATTTTTATATCCTATTTAATTACTCATGGAATTTATGATAATTTAAGGAGTTATCAAGGCAGCATTGTCCAAATAGAAAGAACTGAAGGAATAAAGGTAGAAAACATATTTCTACATTCTGGATAAAGAGCTATGAGAGACTTCAACCAGACAAGCTTTTCTCATTCTCACTGGATTTATTCTCTCCCTTGTTTGGAGTGTTTTTGGAGCTCCTCTCTCTGCAGAACTTAAGTAAGTTGCTTTTCCATTTTCTTACAGTGGAGTCTGACATGGGAAAATGCTGGCACTTCTCCTACTCTTTCTAGTCACATAAAGCCTTGGCTTCAGTGGAAATTTTCCTGGATTAGTTTAATCTCTTTTAAAAGGAAACAGCATATGATGCTAACAGCAGAAGGAAATAGTAAACATTGAGATAATACATCTTGCTGCTAATTTATGATGATAGATTAATGGGCAGTGAAATAATTTAGATGTGGATTTGACAACAGTGACAATATAAGTCACTGTTCCAAGCAGGTGCCTGCACAACTTGGTGCAGCTCAAGAAAAGAGCAGCTAATGCAGAACATTTATAGAATGTTATAGAAGGTACTACTTGCAGTTGTGCTGAAAGGAAAATTTACATACCTCCTACTCTAACAAGCAGGTATTAATCACCTTCAATTCCTAGAACTATACTACAACACAAAACATGTTGTCTTTCCATCATGCAGTGGCTTCTTTACCAGGTATAGAATACAGCAGAGAGGTAAGACCAACATGGTTGAAGAAATAGACTATGTGTCAACCAGACAGCTTAGCCTTCCACTGAGCTCTCCATAGATAAGCACATTGCATTCCCAGCCAATACAGATTTCTGCCTCATGATGAAATGCCAGTGGGTGGCTTTGTGCCATGGCTGGTGTTTCAAAGAAGTGACATACACAACCTTTTCTGCTGTAAGGTGCCAAAACCTAGGTTGCATGTATCAGCTGCACATTCAACATGATAGACCTTTCTCTGACTTTCTTGGGCACACTGCCCAAAAATGTTACACTGTTCTCTTACTTTTTACAATAATGCGTAGTTTACAACCTATGTCTTTCTTGCTTTGAAGGCCAGGAGGTGATTTGTGATTTCTTGACCCCAGGAGAGAGACCCCAACCTTTCATGATGCAATTCCTGAATGTGTATCAAGACAGACAGACACTGCACTGAGCAATTCATATTATCACAGCAGTGACTTTAGCTGCATCTGATGACAACTGACTAATGTACTGAATTAAGGATTCAAATGCCTTTTAGGGGGTTGTTCTGGAATAAATGTTGAGACACATGCATAAGAGCCAGTAATTGAGAAAATATGAGTAAGGAAGGTTGGGATACATAACCCGTATAATCAGATATATTGCAGTAAGTTTAGAAAGACACCGTGCAACACAAACTACATTGTACCTGACCACATATGTTCTTAGACCTTCCTTTTATTGAAACTCGTCATCTTCCTATAGCATCACAAAATACAACTAATACTCCACAAATCAATTTATAAATAATTCGGAGAAGAAAAATTCTTGACATCAGCAAAAGAGCATCAGAAGATAACAGGCAAATGGGCCAGGCTTGCTGATCCTGAAAAGTGCTTTGCTCCTGTGACTCCTAGCTAAGTTGATGGGAGACACAGGTCTTCACGACCATTCCAGAGTTGGTCCTTAAAGGGGACTGCTGTAGAGAGATGAGTGCTTTAGTCTCTGTTTTGGTACCATGTTAGATTATTTGCTTTTTGCTGCCGGCTGATTTTCAGAAATGATGGTGAAATCAGACACCTGGTAGACTAATAAAAATTGCCAGGGCTGTCATGTCTGTTATGTGTAAGGCATGGATTTTTTAGATGGAATTAGCATAAAACCAGCCAATATTCATCCAGGACTGAAGGACAAATTATATGTACCCCTATTAATTAGGGTTAGTAAGAATCATTATAATTGCTTCTCTTCAAGACAGAATATTTGTGCACATTTATATACTGTCAAATAAGTACAAGGCACATCCATATGTATAATGTTAGTACTTTCTAAAGAAAATACAGTAGCCTGTACTGTACCATCACAATGAATATAGGCTCAATGTTATCATATACAATTTAAGTGTTTACCAAAGTCAAAGCCAGTCTATGAGCTCTAAGACCTTCAGATTGCCAAAATCTATTGTATCTTATATTTTCCTTTATTGACTTTTTCAGATGAAAAAACTCAGTGCAGGTAAAAGGAAGAAGGATCAGATATGACTAGTAACCCAGTTATAACATGACAGCTAATCTTTGCCAACTTCTGCATCCTGACAGCATTACTTTTGATATGCAGGACTGACTCAAAACAGCATCTCCTAACAGAATTCTCTTCTATTATAAACTCTTAACTTAGCAAGAGTGAATGCTTCCACAGAAATATCTCAAGGTAGTTGCTACTTTTTGCAGCAAGGATGACGACAATATCAAAAAAAAAAAAAAGAAAAAAAGAAAAAGGCTCCCTCATTCGAACCTTACAGAGACAATATGGTAGAGTGTAATATCTTACAAGTGTTGTGTAGGGAGTAGGTAAAATGTCCTTCTTTTGTTATCTATATGTTCTTCCTGATACATTTTCCATTATTTATTCATATTAAAACATATATCAAATATCTATTCTGAGTACATCACAAAACCCCATATGACATTGAGCTTGGAAAAAATATAATTTAGAGATATGTTTGGTAAAGACCAAAAATTTGACACTTCAGGCCAGAGTCTGAAGAACAAGCATTTTTATTAATTTATTTTTCTAAATTTTTATTACATTGTGTCTCTGAAGAATAGCTTTCATTTATAAGGACATGCTTGTAGGCATGAAAAGTATCTGGGTTTGAATCCTTTTAATGACTGAATTCAATGACAGAACTGAGGTCAGGATAGTGATGTTCAGAACAGGAGAAAAATTATTTCAAAGGCAGAATGACACCCTGTTTTCCTTGGAGTCAGCAGTTATCTCAATAAAATAGAATTAAATCAAAAATAAGAACTCAGAAAACATAGGGCCTGGATTGATTGCTTTTGATTGCAAAACTTGAAAACAGCCAAGACATGCAGGTCTGAGTCTCCAGCAAGAAGTAAGCTCCCTGTCAGGCATGCATTCTCTAAAAGACTGGGACATTGGTCCCTATGGTGGTTCTACCAGACATGAGGAGGCAGCAGCAGGGTCCCTGCTCCATGGTGAGCTGAATGCTACTCATTATTCCCACTCAATATGGGGACATTATTCTTTCCAGGCTCTGTGAAGGACAGTGAAAATGGCTTTTCCTCACAGTGTTCACTCATGCAGGGTTTGACATGAGCATAGCTCATTGTACTTCATTACTGTTCAGCTGTTTTATTTATAACAGCAATAATTAGTTGAGATCATGTAATTGCAGCTGCTTAAAACCACTTAGTGCTTCTACACCATGACTTCCCACACCATAGATGCATCCCATCTCCTGATATAAATCTTTTACTGCCTTGAGAAGTACAGCTCTTTACCTTCTCATCAACTTGCCATCTGTGAACAGGGGGCAAAGGGATCTCACAGTAGCAAGAAGCCTGCCAGCTCCCCGAGAGCCACTCAGAGGCCATTCCAGAGTGTCACAGCGCATAGTTTGTCATCTCAGTTGTTGTCCTGTTCCTATCTCTGCCTGTCATGATCTCCCCAGATGACTCACTCTTGCTACACAGCAAGATACTTGCAGCAGTGAAGTAAGAATTCTTCTTAATAAGGTGTTTTCAGTTTACTTTTTAGTTAGTCTCCTGAGTGCTGAGAAGGGGAACCGCTAGCATCTCCTGTACTTAACCGATCACAACTGTTTTCTCCTGAATATGCAACTTTCTAATTATGGAAGAATTAAAGCAGTCCTCTAAACTCAGGCCATGTCCACATGTACAAGAAAAGAGGTAGCTGGCACTGGGGACCCAACGTCCATGCTGTAGGCATTTGACTAAGTCTTACTTCAGACTGGATCTGGTGCAGTCTCTTAGATGAAGTTCACTCCTATATATGGGTTCAAAATCACTCTGTGGAAAGCTATCCCACGAGAATAAGTTTTTTGGACTGCAGTTCCTTTAGGAGGCCACTCTTGCAAATCCCATGCTGTCCATTTAACTCACACAGATGATGGTAGCACATTGCAGCCCCTGCCCTCATTGCCTGTGCAGGGTCACCCATTCACTTGAGAGCCTTATTTGACCTTAATGATCTTGTGGTAAGGCATGGAAGCAGGGACATCTTCAGTGCATGGGACAACCACACATGGGTGCAAAACATATACAATCACATAATCCTAGAATGTTATGGTTTGGAAGGGACGTTTAAAGGTCATCTAGTCCAACCTCCCTGCAACAAGCAGGGACATTGTAAACTAGGTTCAATTACTTAGAGCCCTGCCCAACATAACCTTGAATGTATTCTTCCTTGTAAACAGTCTGAATCTCCTCTCTTCTAGTTTAAAACCATTCTTCTTTGTCCTGTCCCTACAGACCCTATTAAAAACCTGTCCCGATCTTTCTTAAAAGCTCCTTTTAAGCTACAATAAGGTCTCACTGGAGTCCTCTCTTCTCCAGGCTGAACAACTCAAACTCTTTCTGTCTTTCTTCATGGAAGATGTGTTCCATCCCTCTAGTAATTTTTGTGGACCTCAGCTGAACTTGCTCCAAGATGTTCCTGGGTTGTACTGAGTACTTCAGAGCTGGATATAGTACTCCAAGTGGGGTTTCACCAGAACTGAATAAAGGAGCAGAATAAGTTTGTTCTACCTGCTGGCCACAGTTGTTTTGATGCAGTCCAGGTTTCCCGGCAGGTGATTCTTTAAACAACCTTAAAATTCTTGCTTGCAACACCCTCCTTCAAAGAGGTGTCCTTCTGTGCAAAGTGCCATGCCAGGTCCCGGTCACTCAAGCTCCCTGAGGTCCACCCTTGTGGGAGTGGAGGCAGCTGCCATTGCTGCTGGTCGCCTCCATGTCTTGTCAGCCACTCCCATGTGAGCTGACAGCTCCTGGTAGGTCTCAGTACTACTCTGAGGTTTCCCTGGAAAAGATCCCCATACATCACAATCCTTTGCTGTGCTGCCAAATGAACCTTGATAGTATAAGGCTGACTCATCTTCCCTTTTTCACCAGAAGGAGCTCAGGTTTACCTGTCCTCAAGGACATCCATTCCCTCATAAAAGCTTTAGGAATATCTCTTTTTGTTTGTTTTATCTGTTTGTTCTATAAATCTGTGGAAATGTCCATGATCCTTTAACTGTAATGGTTATGAATCAGTTTCTTGTTTCACAAAACTGCAGGGATGGTCAATAATACCACCCAAGGTAATGATTGTCAATAACATACCAAGTATGTGTAATAAATTAGAAATATTTAAAGCAATAGCGAAGCTTCATTATTATGAGGATAAATTGTGATACTCATTACAAAATAATTGCTTTTCAGTATGACAGTATGAACAGAACAAGAGTAATACTTTCCTCATGTTACTAGAAGTGTAAAACCACTTGATTTGATTTCCCCTTGGTACTCTATCGCTTCATTCGGTACTCAGCCTTTCCAACCTACTGTAACAGCCAAAAGCAGAACTGGGCCTGTATATATTGTGCAATAATCACAACACTTGTATGATCTGCTCTTCCTGTGAGAGACAAACCAACAGCCCAGAGTACAGTATTCCCACTAGAATGCAATAAAATTTAGTTAGCTAAACCATTAGAGCATATTAACTTTAGTTATTTATTAGGAGTGAAGAGTTTCTTAATCAAAAATGATCAGAATAAAGAGGAGGTTGAGTAAAGTCAGAGATCTGTAGCCATTTTCCAGTCTCCATGAGAAAGTATCTCAAAACGTAGATATTTGTTTTAATATTTCAGAGCAGGATGTTTAGTAACTATATGGTTAAGAGGGGAAAGGGAAATTTATATTTTGTTATGGAATACCTTTTGCTGCCAAGCAATTTTAAGTAGTTTTCTTTCTCTTCTTTGAAAAGAAGGCAGAGATATAACAGATTCGGATAATAGTGAACATAGAAGTTAAACAAACCTGGTAAAAAAATGGATTTTCCCAAATGAGAAACATTAGTCAGGCTATGATTTTGTGGTGTGGGGTTTTTTTTGTTTTGTTTTGGTTTGGTTTTTTTTCATTGGGATAAAATACAATGTGCTGGTTTAACGCTAAACTGACAGGAGAAATGAACCAAACTCAAGACAGTTTCTAAGTCAGAGATACAATTTAATAAAAATATTACAATAAATACAATGACACAAAGAGAAATTGGTTTTAACCCACAAAACCCAGAAGTATAACCCAGCACCCTGGGGCACAAATAGAATGGTGCTTGTTAGCCCCTGTGCTGAGACACACCCCATGGCTCCTCTGAGTCCAAAATAAAAGGAAGGAACCTGATAAGTGGTACCAGAGGTCTCCAAACCCTAAGATTATATACCCTAAGGTTCAGGTGGGACTTCCCAGTACCTCCCCCGGGTTGGGAGTTCCACAATGGGTGATCTAACTCTGTGAGTCATGGGGTAATTTTGGAATTGTTGCTGGACCATTAGCAGACATGACCCCTCAGGCTGAGTGTGAAGGTGCTAATGACTCCCCAGATGGGAGTTATCACAGGCCTATCTCACAGGCTTCTTTAATACCCAGCTTTTGGCCTGAGGAGTCAGGTGTGCTCTGGGCAGCTGCTGCAAATGGTACATTGTTAGCAATTAATGGGAATTGAATAGAGGGTGTAGAATACACAGCTTTGGTCATGCCCACACAGTGGTAAACGGGTCCTGCCTGCTAAACTAGGACATGGAGAAACTATAATTTATTTCATAAACTCCTTGCTAATTTGCAACTTCAAAATTTCAAACATTTATTTTCAAACCATTGCATTTTGCTTTGACCTTATTATTCTTTGAAACAAAAATGACTGAGCATCAGAGGAGAAAAATAAGTGCAAACAAAAAAAACCCAATCTGTTTTCATTCTGAAAATATCAGAGGATCTTTAGTCAACTTCTAAATGCTTTCCAGTTTTTCTAAATAAAATGGCTTTTTCAAAAAGCCTGACCCATTCCCATGCTACACATCACAATTTTTCAATAAGAAAAAAAGCTTATTACATAATGAAATTCCCAGTCAGCAGTTGAAAATGAAGCAGGCTATAAAAATAATAAATCAGAGACTATGAGCTCTAAATTTATGTCTTAGTATAAAATAAAGCAATGGACCAGTTGAGGTCAGCCACTTGTCAGTAAATATTTGGTTTACAAATGAATTAATTTTATTTTCATTGCTCAGGTTTTACAAATATATGTACAATAACTAAAGGAGCCGAAGGTGCACTTCTGGTTCTAAAGAAAAGAACTCTTAAGCCAGGTGATACAGGATGATAATATGATCCAAAGCTTGTGCAATTGTTCCTTTTCAACCGCGTATTAATAGAGCTTATGTCAATGACACTAATGGATCTGTATGGTCACAGTTCTCATCAGATTATCTCTGAGCATGTCAGAGGAGTCAAAGCCTCTGAATTCTTCCCTGTAGAGCTGAAGACTCTATGGTTTGGCATATTGGGGTCAAACTGATAATTCTTGGTGGTAGCCAAGACAAGTGGCTAGCTGAGAGATATGGATGATGAATAATTGCCTCTTGGGTAATTTCAGACATAACCTCAATGGCCTATGCAAATAAGTATACTGAGAGACAAATGGACTGGTGACAGGGGAAGGAATCACTTCATCCACAGCCAGGCATCTGTAAGTTAAGCCTCTAGTGTAATGTACCTTTCCAAGCTGCCTCTGCAGCCCTGGGCAGCTCCACAGTGTGTTTTTCCATCCTAACACAGACCAACAGGGGCAATGAATTCACATCTGGAGGTGCTTCTTTTTGTCTGGTCAATATGGATGAAAATTACCTTGCTGACCAACTGCTAGCCAGCTGGAGATCAATGAAAGAAACCTGTCTGTATTGTCCAATATCTTGCTTGAAAGTGATCTTCCTTAAATAAGGTCATGTGGTCATAGCTGTGTTTTCCTTACAAAAATACCCCACAAACAAATATGATAATGCCAACTGGTTTTGTTGGCTTTATCCCAGCTGTGTTGCCCTTGTTAACTCCCAGTTAGCTGAGCATGGGCACATGGGTTTAGGCATCTCATCCATGACACATCTCTAGTCCACATGACACCAGTGAGACATGGAAGACATGGTGGTTTTGGCCCTTTTGGTAACACGTCTCAGTGACTGCAGGGAGCTGAGAGGACACATCAGGTTGCTGTTTGTGTCATGGTCACAAAGAAATTATTCTCTCTATCTTACTTGAGAACAAAGACATCAAAGATCCCCACAGCTAGGCTTGCTAGGCAAATTGCATTAACAGGTCCAACAAGCACATAGCCCAGAGGGGAAATCTTCACTCCTACACACTACCTTTCCTGTTATAAACAAGCTTTACATGATAAAAGTAAAATTCCTCCTGGTTCAGGCTTTCATGATGGCACACATGAATCCACAGAGGGTTACTTCTTAAGATTTCAGGAAACCCTGGGGCTGGTTATGCAATAAACATAATGTGCAGTGTTTTCCACCTTATCCTTTCATTTTCATCTACTGCCAGGAAGCAGACACACAAACATATGCAGACTTTTCTGTTAATAAGGAAAACAAATAAAATTTGAAAAGCTTAGAGTCTCTTCTACTGAAGTTTCACTGATACTTTTCCAGGTCACTTTTTGTTTTATTCAGATCCTTCAAAACAAATAGCTTTGGTTTGATGTATAAAATATCAACAAGAAGGAATTTATTTAAATACATGATGATAGAGATTAAAAATAAGAGGCATTTCTGTGATAGCATTTGGATTTGAAACTACAGTATAGAAATATTTTCCTCTGAAACACTTTAGATCTTGTCCCAGTGGAAAGTTCATATCTTTGTCACAATGTAGGTCTTTTCAAGAACAATACACAGAAGACTAAAGTAGTGTGAATTTAGCTTGTAAAAGTAATATTAAAAACAAAGATTACACTATTGTTGAAGCCCTGGAGGTCATACATAGACATCTGGTCTTTAAAGAAAATAAATGGAAAGGAAGAGGTAATGCAACACTCAAAAGCTATGTTTTCAGACTTTAGGTCACTTTTCCTATAGTTCTCCACCCAGTATTAACCTCAGTTCTGTAAAGAGCTCCTCCCTCTAGTGACAAAGATCCAACTGCATTCCAGATAAATACCAAAATAATTCAGAATAATACACAGCTTTCACTGCCACAGCCTCCCAAAATGGAAAGCAAGCAAAGTCCTAACAGAGACAGCCCCTTACTTTAGTGAAGAGATAGAACACATACCAAATGAAACAAAACGCTGTTAGTTACAAGCTATTAATTTAGATAATTTAAATACATGTCTACAGAAGACATAAATCCTTTGCAAAGTAAGGGCATTCCAGAATGTCTTCAATCATCCTGGGACACAAAATAAACTACATCCTCTTGTACAATATAAGGAAAGATTGAAGTGCACTTCTGACATTTGAGAAGGTGAATATTTTGGTTGCATCTGTTCTCGTCTTTTTCTAAAATGACAGTAACAACCTTCTAGTTTCTGCCTTAGACCAGGCTGCGGGCACACCTGGAGAGTAAAAGGCAGAATTTTTTTCAGGAAAATACTGGAACAATATACCTGATGATTTTTGCATGCTGTTGGCAATTTGTTCCTTGACCTTACATCCACTATGATCCTATCTACATCACAGACGGTTATTGGGTCCATGGCTCCCAGACTCATTCAGGTCAAGTCTGCAAAGATCACACAGTCTCTGATGTTTGGACCAAATCTATTGATAGTGACGTAATATAGTGGACAGGAGACTGAGCCAGCTCTGAAACCTAGGGCTGAAAGCTTTCTCAAATATTAGTGCTGTATATGTTATCAACTAGTTGAATAATATACTCTATGTCCTAATATTGAAAAGTCCCAGCCTTATATGAAAACAGCATTGGCTCATGCGAGTCACTGTAAAATGCCACCTCTTCTCAGTCTCTGTCTGTTGGTTACGCAGAGCCAGATGTGCTATTTTCAAGCACAAAACAAGGCAAAATTGAGGAAGGAAGTATCCATTTTTGATGTGAATGTTTATTTACAATCTTATTTCCCTGTGATAGTATGTTAGCCAGTGGAAGTCTATCATTTAAATGCATAACCTGAGTTACATTTTCTCTGCTGACAGCCCTATGGTAATAAATGGTTCATACAGAGTTGATAATGGGATATGAGTACATTTCAGGCCCACCTGCTCATGAGCTTTGCTCCTGAAAAAATAACAGTGTAGGCATCTCTTATGAAGATTGACCCCAAAGTCTCTGGTAGTCTCTTTCACTCTGCCCACATCCCCACCCCCAAATTCCCCAGGATGCCTGAGTAATACAGCTCTTGCTTCTTCAAGCCAGACTCTGCTTAACCACTGTTATCTGAGCCTTAAAGCTTTAGACAACACAGAAAATATACAGGAAACTTTTTATTATCGTGATAGCCACACACTTTCTGGTCTGGATAGGTGTTTCTTTGTGCTGGCTGCTGTATGCACTGCAAGACTAATGTAGAATCTCAGAATCACAGAGTATGTAAAGTGGAAGGGACCACAGCAGACTAATCTCCCTGGACACAGCACTCCAGGTGAGGCCTTACCAGTGCTAAGTAGAAGAGCAGGATCACCTCCCTGAACCTACTGGAAATGCTATTCCTAATGCACCCCAGGATAACATTGGCCTCCTTGCCCACCAGGACACACAGCTGGCTCAAGGACAACTTGTTGTCCACCAGGATCCCCAGGTCCTTCTCTACAGAGCTGCAGGTTAATCCCCAGTGCATGGGATTTTCTTCCTCAGGTGCACAACTGTCGCAGTCTTGGTCTCTTTGGGAAGGGACTAGACCAGCGACGGGGGTTCGCAGACTGCCGACTGAGTTGTCGTTCACCGGGTTCCCAGGCCCTAGGTAAGGTTTGCCTCGCGACGAGAGAACAAACACCCAGGAGCCAAGGACTGTCTGTGATGACCAGTCTGATCGCCAGAGCTGATCGGAGCTGATCCAACTTTATTAAGGGGGAGAGGGGTTTATATAACTTGGGATAGGGAAGGTTCTGGAAAAGGGGTGGAACTAAGGCGGAGCATGCAAATCCGCAACAGGCTATAGGGTAAAAGAACTGAGGGGGTGTGAACAGGGGTGTGAACTGATGACAGGCAGGACTGGGACCGCTCCCTGGAGGGAGCTGGCCAATGGCAGCTGTCCCTTTGCTGACAGCTCCTGCCTGCCTGGGGAAACTTCTGGAACAGGGAAAGGCAGAGACAACATGGACCCAAGAAAAAGGGGAATGGGGGTAGTAACAGGCAAAGTCCGTAATAAAAAGGCACAGTCCAGCTCAGGAATGGTCCTCCTGGACCTTCCATCCATCAAATTCTGTCCGGCGGTCTCTTGCCCTCCTCCATTCCTGCATCGCCATCTCCAACACACAACTCTGCATCTGCCTTTGTTGAATTTCAGACAGTTCTCTAATCATCTCTCCAAGCTGCCAAGGTCCTTCTGAAGGGCTACACAGCCCTCTGGGGTATTGGCTGCTCCTCCCAACTTTGTGTCATCAGTTAACTTGCTTAAGTTAAACAATACTGGGCTCATTATTGAACCTTTGGTGACACCAGTAGTCACAGGCCTCCAGCTGGACCCTGTGAAACTGATAATGAAGCTCTGGGATGTGCCAGTCAGCCAGTTCTCAATCCATCTTACTGTCCTCTCACTCAGTCCACATTTCTTGAGTTTGCTTATGAGGAAGAGACAGTGTCAAATGCCTTGCAGAAGTTGATGTAGATAACATCCACTGCTTTCCCCTCATCCATCCAGGTAGTTGTTTCATTGTAGTAGGCATTTGGGTTGGTCAAGTGTGATTTACTTTTAATGAATTTGTGCTGACTACTAATCATTTTCTTGTCATTCATGTAGATAGAGTTGGCCTCCAGCATAAGGTGAGGCTGTTTGACTGGGAGTTCCCTGGGTCCTCCTTCTTCCCCTTTTAGAAGATCCAGTGACACTTGCTTTGTTCCAGTCCTCAGGCACTTCCTGATCACCATGACCTTTTAAAGATGATCATGAACAGCCTAACTATGGTGTGTACCAGGTCTCTCAGCACTTCTGGATGCATCCTGTCACGGCATGTGGAATTCTGAATGCCAAGCTTGCCTACATGTTCTCTAACTCAATCCTACTTGACCAAGGAAAACTTCCTATACTCTAAATGCACCCAAATGAGATGAAAGACTCAGCCAAGAGAAGAGATGGTAAAAACAAATGTCTCATGGGGAAAACAAGGTTACATGTACAAAAAATTTTCATGTTCTGTACCTCATAATTATGGGAAAAGACAACAGCTTATCTATTAATTCACACAGGCTACACGTCCAGCCATGAGCAACTTATTATCAAAATCTGTCATTGGTGCACAAAAAAATGGGCTGGGTTTTATCATAGTCATTGAAACACATAAGGAGGAAGGGAGAAGTCAGTAGGGTAATGGGAGAAGAAGGAAATTAATATGCAACTGGGAGAAAGAAGAACAAAGGATGGGAAAGCAATGTTACAGGGGCAAAGTACATTGAAAAAGTCATTTTAAATTGAAAAATTGGAGTTTATCATTACAATTCAGAAACCACAAATTATGAGATCATTGCTATCTCCTGGCAAGATTTAGGAGTAGCTTTTCCAATTCATATTATTTTGGAATAATTTTCAAAGTTTACTAGAACAGCTGACACTCTAATTAGTGAAATTAACAGAGGCTCAAAACAACAAGAGTTTGAGGATACAAATTATGTTTAGTCCCTTGATAATTAAATTGAAATCGCCCAAGAGGCAATAAAATTCCACAAGAGTTCAATTTTCTGTAACCTGTCGACATCACTGTGATCTCAGAGATGACACCAGCTACTAAAAAATAACAGCATAGCGCAGGTATGCCTGATAAAGTTGTACTAATCTACAAGTTGAAAATCTTCCTTTTCTCTGAGCATCTTTTGCCCATGGGGAATGCTTATAAAAGAAAGAAAATGAGAGAAAATTACTTAATTAAGGAGTTTACAGACTAGTAGACAGGGCAATGGCTTTCCAGAAAGAAGGAGATCCTGCGTTCTTGTGTTCCTCCAGATAACTTCTGTGAAGACTGTATGTATCCTTACTGAGTGATACACAAAAGTAAAAAGCGAGAGAACTTGGTGGTGCTAGTCTGTAAGTCTCTCTGGGGTTCTGTCCCTAAGTGTGTTCCATATATTTTACATTGAAGACTCCAACTAATTTATTACAACACAAGCAGAAATCGTTTAAGGATAGAACTAAGTTTCTTTAAGTAGCACAAAGCTATTAAAATTAAAAGTATTAAAATAACCCCTCCAGATATTTTAAAAGAAGTTTTGAAATGACTTCTTGGAGCAGTAAGCTATTGATGTTTTTTATATCTGCTTTGGAATTTGCATCACTTAAAAATAAATAAATACACAATTAAGAAATTAAGAAATAAAATTCTTAGCAGTTATAAAGCACTTCATATTCTCAAAGCACTCTAGATGCATTAAATACATTACCTAATTAATTCCTCCAGAAGCCAGTCTAACAGGCTTCTCTACATGCTGTGCAATGAGAAACTGTTTCTTGATTTAAGGTCTATGTTTACAGCTCTTTTTGATTTTTTTTTCAACAAACAAACCTAATCCTTTGTTGATTTTAATTTTACATGTTTTTTTAGTTGTGTAATAATTATTTAAATGCCATTGTGATCAGCCACCTCAAAGTCAGCATTACTTACTTTCCTTGTTATGAATTTAAAAGGGGTGCTTTCAGGGGTCAGAGCATCAGGATATCCTCTCATCTGATCACTAAATCTAAGCAATGGAAAGACCATAACAGTCTATCTTTTCTGTCTTTTAAAATGCTTAGCACACATCCATGACAGTCCATGACTTATCCCAAACCTCTGCAGCTGGGCCTGGCAGCAATTGGAGGTACGAATTGGAGGTGGGTGTTTTTGTAAAGGGAAATTTGGAGTTTTTCAGGGTGCGTTGTACAGTATGCCAAATAATCTCAAGGAGACTCCCTTTCCCACAAAATGTTGGACCAGATGATCTTTCAAGGTCCCTTTTAACTTAGACTGTTCTACAATTCTCTAAAACCTGATTGATACTTAAGAGATTTAAAAGGAACAAAGAATTACTGCCAAAGAGTCAGAGTGAGATTAAGGCACTTCTGTATTCCTCAGCATTTTGAATATGAAACTAAAAGCTGCATATGAAGACTGCTTCTGACTGCACCATTAATAAAATACCTTCTGTAATGTGTTTAGATTCTCTACAGATGTATGGATAAGAAAATGTAAATACATCTTCTCCAAAGAATTCTTTTGCACAGGAATATTGTATCTCGTAGCAGAAAGTACTGAGCATCATCTTAGGCATCTTTCATATGGGACTCTAAGCATGGTGAGAATAAAAGGGTCAACTGCAATTTGCTGATGCTGCACATTTTTAGGGGGCAATGCTCTAGTTTTTCTTTTTTAATTCAACTTTTTTTTTTTAAACTATGAGATAAAAATACATAGATGTAACCAAAAGAATCAGTCTTGCATTTTTACTTTTGCCTTAACTCATTCCACAGTATGTACTCAGAACCCAAATTTGTTTGTCAGAAATGACAGAGGATAAAAGGACTTGGACATACAATGTCTCTATTCCCTAACCCTTAACAGTTAAGACTGTTCTTTCCAGAACTGTAGCTTACTTCACAAGATGTCTTCTTTTGCATGAAGAACCTTTCCAAAATGACAACCTGAATCCATCCTGATTTTTGTATAGACAATGCACTGCCGTTTGCTCTGTGACATAAACTCTGATTTTGCAGAGTTCTTTAAATCTCTGTATGTAAAATCATGATATCACTCCTAGGCACCCTGATAGACCTAAGAGATTCCAGGAGGTATTGAAAGCTGACAGCATATAAATCAAACACTATGTGGTCCAGTCACTCTGTGAAGCTGACTTAAAAAACTAAAGGACACTCAGGGCACATTTAAGTAAGGCAAAGTTATATCATCTATGAGTTCCTTGAGCAGGTATGAATTTCACTCTCATCAAGTGCCTGATTTTGTATTTCATTAGTGGCTGCTTCATATTTTTCTTAATCAGGAATTCTAAAGTTTTATTCCAGTGTTTGTTAATGGTACTGCCAACTCTTTAAAATACATTTATTAGAATGAAAATGCTTGCATTTTATGCCAAGACATAAAATGCAGAAAATTCTATAAAGATCAATATCTCTTACTATATAAATTATAGTTACACCACAACAGAGACAACAAAATAGGAACAGAAAAGTAAATCTGATCAGAAATTACAGCTTAGGGGGTGAAAATGCTTTTTCCCAAGGCACTCAGATTCTGACACTGAGCAGTAAAACTGGTATGAAAATTCAATTAAAATCGAGTACCAAAAGATAAAATTAGCATAAAATTGATTTCAAGAGATAAACTTCTAGATTATTTCTAGTGGAAATGATGGGGGAGGGTTGATTTAAAAAACCCTAAGACTTAATAAAACTGGAAATGACATATTTCCTGGCTGGATATCTTAAATCTGGACCTTTGACAAAAAAAGAAACAAGGCTTTAATTTAGAAGCAATTTTCAAAAAGAAGAGTTTTTTTCTAGAAGATATTTTTAACTTTTCATTTTATAAAGCAACCTGACCCGTGTTTTTAAACCTTTGACTTTTTAAAAGAAGTTGTCTGGTGTGGAAGAAAATGTCTTTCAATACCATGAATGTTTATTTGCATTTCCCCCATGCAAGTTCAAGCATCTTTTTTCCTGCCCTATAACAGTAATTTGGGATTCCAACTCCTATCCTAGACTACTTAAAGTCCCATACCTCCAATCTTTACTCTGTCTTTTACATGGTGTGGTTTTCTGCCCAAAGCTAACTGAACAAAGGCTGTTGCTCCATACTGTTGCTACATTCATGCAAAATTTCTCAGTTCCTGTGGTTTGAACTAGTCTATGGATCTATTTCTGCAGCATATCCCAAGTCAATTCAAACTCAACTCAGAGGCAACCAATAGTGGATTCCAGTCAGTTCTAATGTACAGAATGTAGTGCTCCAGGAGCTGTTCTGCATGTGCATTAGCCAGCCCTGCCACAGGGGACCTGATCTTCAAGACTGGGGCAGCGCAGACAGCTGGGAGCAAAAGACTGTTCAACTTTGAGAGTTCAATTTGCATCAGTATGCATAATTATCCTGCTAAGCAACCCTACTGCTCACTCTGAATCAGGCAGCAAACCTGTACCTTTACTCCCTCTCCTCAGTTCAGTGCAAGTGATGCAAGGCACCCAGAAAATGCCTTCCCTTAAATCCGTAACCTTTGGCAGAAAGGCAGTAGGCAATGGCAACACTTGCATTAGTGCTCAGCTATCCCAGTGTAAGGGGCATCATAAACACTGGTGAAAGGATGGCAAAGAACAGCTAGGGCAGGCTGTCAGGGTTGGTAGTTATCCTAACTTTATGATGGCCAGAACACAGTATTTGTTATCCTACTGTGACTACAATCAGTGGTCACAGCTAAATTAAATTTCTTTGGACAGTGGGAAGTCATGAAAAAGGATAGATATAATGGGTCAAGTCAAACAGCTTCTTGTTCCATAATCAATTTCTGGTAACAACTAATGGAGAAGAATGTAAGAACTAAGCAAGTATACAACAAAATTTTCCCAGAAAACCCTCCCAGTCTTCAGTGATTTGTAATTCAATGACTTCCAGACATAAACATGCTGACTTTGCACCTAAGAGCCCCTGATGTATTTTCCTCTGCAAAAATCATGAACTGCTTTCAGTAACACTGTAAAATTTTTACATCCTCATTACAGTGGCTACTGTACAAAACTTAGCTAGCTGTTGGGTGAAAAAGTACCTTTTTCTGGTTTTTCTCACCATGGCCTCTTCCCCAAGTTTAACTTGATGCAACTGTGTTCTTGTAATAGAAGCAACAATGCACAGTCACTTTTTATTCATCTGGTATGCCTGATTTTAGAGACTCCAGTCATGTCACCCAGAGTCATATATTTTCAAAGCTGAAGAGTCAAAGTCTATTCATCCAGAAGACTACTGTGACACTTCTAGACTTCTGATTGCTTTTTAATGTATTTTTTCCAGCTTTACCATATCAGTTGTGGGGAAAAAAAAGCAGGGGAAGAAACCACGCCTCATATTTACAATGTAAGCTGGTAATTTATAGCAGCATAAAGAGGTCTTCCATTTTAGTTCTCTAATTCTTTTCTAGTAATTCCCAACATTGTTCAACATTGTTCTTATCTATCTATCATCTATCTATCTATCTATCTATCTATGTATCTATCTATCTATCTATCTATCTAATTGCTATTATAGATATATCACAATCATTGTTGTTGTTGCTATTATCATTATCGTCATTATCATTACTATTATTGTTGTTGTTGTTGTTATTGTTATTATTATTGTTATTATTCCAGTTATTTGTGCACACTTGGTCACCAGAAAAAACATGGGCATTATGTTTAGCCTTCAGCACAGTAACTTGTCTTTGCACTGGGCTAGGAACATGTATGTAATGTATGCAGCCAGTTTTCTGGGTCAGACAAATAGCCCTAGACCAACTTTTTAAGTCACAGTGGTAAAGCTTCTCTGAGTTAACCACGGATAAAAATATTTCTGATTAGCCCAAGAAACTTTTTTTCTTGCTGATGGTGAGCAGTAGACAAAATAAAGAGTACTGTGAGCAGCTACTCCTAGAGGGAATAAGCTATATCATACATAAATAAGTATGTAGAAATCCTCATGTCATGAAAGTCTCTACAAGGTCCTATAAAGGAATAAAGTTACTCCATCCTCTCCTGTGTGGGCTGCAAGCACTGTGGCTGATAGAAGCCTGGAGAGTTGGCTCTTGTGGCTGTTGTTTTCTTTGGAAGGGCACAGAATCAGGAGAGGGATGATAATATCCTTGCTTCACATTAACAGCTGGCTGGGTAAAGCATGAACACAGACAAGGGACTGGGCAGAGAATGACCTCTCACACAACAGAAGAAAACATATTCAAGCATTTCCTTATAAATATTCCTTTACAAAAGTATCCTCTGATGACTTCTAACTTTGACACACAATGATAGATCTGAGAGCCTCTTGCTGTCCTTGAGATATACTAAATGTGGCTTTACACTTGTATCTTGGCAAGAAAAAAGGTAGGCCTGGCCCTCAGAGACAGCAGGAAGGAACAGAAAATAAAGGTGGGATTCATGTTACCTGTTATCTGAATATTAGATATTCTAATTTATGCTAATTACCTCCCTTCCTGGTACACCCATTGGGAAGAGAGAAACACTTGTTCCCTGATCTTGGACACTTATCTCAGTCGTGGAAAGATGACTCAAACCAGTACAGTTTCCTCCATGGACAGTGCAGGAAATCTTAATAGCTGCCCTAGGTTAAACTATTAGAGGGCTACATTTAGACGAGGTGACCTCTGTAACGGTCTTGGTTTTTCAATGGAAATGTTCTTATAACAATGACACAATATATTTTAGAGCATTTGCTTTATTCTCTCTGCAGAGCTTTCCTAAAATGTGTGTCACTCACAAATACAACAGAAGATGGATGCTTGATTTCAATTGCACTTTCAGGGAACTACCAAAATGACCCATCCTTATTATATGCCATGTCTGGCAAGATGGAAAGCAATAACTGTAGTGTAATAAATTAGTGAAGATACTATTTAATTGACAGAATTTGCATTTAAATAGAAGTTTTAAAATAAAAATATATAAGAACCTTATGGATGCAATATTCAGTATTCCTTATGATGGTGATCCTTAACTATATTTCTTAACATTTTATTGTGTTTCCTTGATCCACCAGCATCTGCAAATACCTGCAAAAATTTAGGCTCATTTTGAAACTCAGCACCTTCCTAAACTTTACACTGTAAAGATTGTTTTAGCTTTTTGAACCATTTCAATTATTATGAAAAGTATTTGACTACTGACATTAGCAGAAAACAACCTATTATTGGGGCCCACTTACT
Organism: Pithys albifrons albifrons; assembly: GCF_047495875.1. NCBI lineage: Eukaryota > Metazoa > Chordata > Aves > Passeriformes > Thamnophilidae > Pithys > Pithys albifrons. Next base: position 17,450,664 of record NC_092462.1, read on the forward strand.
CTATTCTAATAAAGACTTGGGATTATGGAATCAATAGGAAGGTATACTTTGATTCAAAATAAATAAATGGATCTTCTTGCAGCAGTGATAAAATGAAGAAAAACACATGCATATTCCCTGTTACGAAGGCAGGCAATTAATAAGTAGCAGCTAGTAAGTAGACTGTGAATACTGTATTTCAAAGAATTGTTAAGTTCCTCAAAAGAAAAGCTAAGACTCATATTAAAACAAACCCCCAATTTATTAAATAATACAGTTTAGTTTTACATGCAACACACAACCTACACTGTGAAGTATCCCAAATAGCATTGTTTCAATTAGGCCTGAAAGAGAATGTACAAAGGAGCAGCATCAGGAACATAGAGATGGAAAACCTAAGAAAGGCATAAACTGACATATTCTGCCAAGAAAAAGCTGGAAGAAAAGCCCCTCAAGGGGACAAGGGTTCATTTTTTCCTAATGTATGCCAGTGTGAATTAGGAGCAGAAATTAAAATGGTGTGAAATCAACGTAACTGAAATATTTTGCCCAGCAGTTGAGAAGAAAAGTATCATGAAGGAGAAAGTTGTATTCCTTTTAGACAGGAATGCATACATGTATGTATGTGTCATCAATATCACTTCTACCTACACCAAGCAAATAGTCTTCTCCTTCAGAAGCCCAGCCTTCTGTCTGTCTGGTGTGTAGCTACAGCAGTGGGAAGAAGTAGGAGAAACTGGAAACTGTTTACCCAGTTCTACACCAAACAGACAAAGCAGGCAGAAAATGTGTTAAAACTCAGAACCAGAAAAAAAATCAGAAAGGGACATGAAGTTGTAGGAACCCTTCAGTCCACGTTTAGGGCTGGGAGATTACTGGATAAGCTAGGGATGTGACTCATGCAGTTATATCTCTCCTCTTTTAGTAAGTCCTTTATCTCATCAAATATTCCATCAAAATTCAGGCTGCCTGCCCAACAGCTATGTCAACAGAGATCAGTCAATCAATCCCCTCAATGGTGCATTCTGTCCAATTGCATTATTTTGCTGGGCATCAAATCAGGTTATGTGATAGTGTCCTCCTTTGGCAGATAATGTTGAGGATAACAGGAACAAACACCAAGCTACTTCTAAGTTGACAGTGTTAAAGTGTTGACCCCTGGTAAGTCACAGGCAAGAGAATAATGTTACATCTACAAAAGCATGCTGCTTTTGGCTGATTTAGAGTTAACTTTCTTCACAGTGGCTGGTATAGGGCTGTGTTTTGTATTTGTGCTGAACATGAGGTTGATAATATAGAGATGGTTATGTTATTGCTGAGAAGGGCTTACTCAGAGCCAAGGCCTTTTCTGTTTTGTGTACTGCCATACTTGTGAGAGTGCTATGGGTACATGGGAGACTGGGAGGAGACACAGCAGGGACAGATGGCACTAAATGTCCCAAGGGATATTCCACATCATATGACAACAAGCTCAGTATATAAAGTGGGGGAAGATGGAGGAAGGGGGAGATGTTTGGAGTTTGTCTTCCCAAGTAACCATTACGTGTGATAGGGTTCTGCTCTCCTTGAGATGGCTGAATGCCTGCCTGCCCATAGGAAGCATGAATGAATTCCTTGTTTTGCTTTGCTTGCAGGTGTGGCTTTTGCTTGCCCTATTAAACTGTCTTTGTCTCAACCCATGAGTGTTCGAGCCTTTACCCTTCAGATTCTCTCCCCCATCCTGCTGGTGAGAGAGGAAGCAAGTGACTGTGTAGTGCTTGGTTGCTGACACAACCAATGACAGAAGTTATTGACATAGATATAGACAGGGACTAAATACAGACATATTGATATAGATGGGGGTTAAATAATGACGGAAGGAAGAGGAAACTGTTCTAGAATTCCCATTTTTCCATATGTTACATAAACCAGTTCATAAATGGGAGAAAGATCCCAGGAATGTTTTAGCTCAGAGAAGAGCTATATTCACTAAGTGACATCATAGAGGTGATCGAAGAGATAAAAGATGTCATATTCTTCAACAGAAAGTCACGGCCTACCAAGAAAACAAAGTTGCATTTATGCATTGCAAGGGCTAGAAAAAACAACTGGTGTTGTCTATTCTGTCCCCTGTTATGGCCCAGAAAATTCAAACCAGTTTTGTTGAAACCAAAAGCATTGCTAAAGAATCCTGCAGTCCCAGATACACCATTCTAATGTCTATGTAGACTCTGCCAAATGAGTTCAAGGTACAGAGTAAATGACCTGCCATCTTCTGATTTCAGGTATAGTTCAGGAAGACATGAACATAAAAAAAGAAATAGTTATGGGATACCTTCTTTAAAAAGAAAGCTTATTTCTATTCCCTGTAGCTTAACATTCATTGTCTTTTATAGCTAGGCCATATTGAAGCAGTTAAAGCCAAAATCACAAACCAAGTTATGCCCTCAGGCCCATACTCTGCTAAGCTGAGACACTGGAAATATTAAGCAAGTTATCTTCTAAGCTGGGTAGTGTCAATTAAATATCTCAGAGCAGTTTTCAACTTTGGTCAACAATCAGCTGTCTTTAAATGGGTTTGGTTCTCCCCCACCAAACCAAAGTGGTGTTTCATGTGTGCAGAGTTCTGGCCAGCACTACTCTGCAAAGATAACTGCAACCTGCTCAGTGATGCTGGGGCATCATTGTCTAGGTGAAAATCTTGGGAATTAAAATGAGTAAGAAGACTAATGCTTATACAGTTACTGCTACAGGGTTGTGATTTAGGTTATTTTCTAGGAGAAGAAGTTTACTTTCTAGATTCCCCAGTCTTGCTGACAGCCAGCAAAAACACCAATTGTATTATTATTTTTTAGTTTGATTGTTGGCTGAGTGTGAATTCATGCAATGCAAGCGTAATTGTCTTATATTTAACATATAACAGGATCATTATTTGCTGTTTTTCTTTAAATCTAAGTGAGAAATTTAAATCACAGGTGGCCTGATAACAGAATGATACTTCTTTGTGAGTTGCTTTCCTTGTGTAAAGGTATTTTAATCCAACCTAATAAATTTAAAAAAAAAAAGAGAAAAAAATATCTACAGTTCAACTAAATCTGCTATGCCATGGCTGATACACTTTTGTAAGCTTCATACTGAGTATTTCATAGAATCACAGGTCACAGTATTCTTTGAGTTGGAACAGACCATAAAAATCATCTAGTTCCAACCTTCCTGCCATGAGCAGGGTTGTTGCCCACCAGACCAGGTTGATTCAAGCCCCATCCAACTTGGCCTTGAACTCTAGCAGAGAGTGGATATCCAGCTTCTCAGGGCAACTTGTTTCAGTGTCTCCCAAGCCTTGCAGCAAAGAATTTCTTCCTAATATCTAATCTAAACCTAGCCTGTTTCACTTTAAAGCCTTTACGCCTTGTGGTCTTACCAGGTGCCATTTTAAAGAGGCTCTCTCCAGTTTTCTTGTAAGCTGCTTTTACATACTGGAAGGCTGCAATGAGGTGTCCCTGAAGCCTTCTCTTCTCCAGGCTGGACAACCCTAACTCAGCCTGTCTTCCTAGCAGAGGTGGTCCAGCCTTCTGACCATCTTTGTAGCCCTCATCTGGACTCAGAGAACAGGTCCATGTCCTTATGCTGGGAGCCTCAGAGCTGGATGCAGTACTCCAGGTGGGATCTCACAAGTGTGGAGTAGAGGGGCAGAATCATCTCCTTCAACTTGCTGGCCACACTGCTTTGGATGCAGCCAACTGTATCCTGGGCTGCAAGTCCACACAGCTGTGTTGCATCAAGCTTTTCATACATGAATACCCCCATGTCCTGCTCCATAGGGCTACTATGTCCTCCCAGCCTGTATCTGTGATTATTTCACCCATTCTCACATCTCAGTCTGAATTTGTTTTCTTTGACAAGTTTTGGATCCCTCCAAGGAATTAGTGATTTAAATTAGAAGAGGTACTAGTGCTTTCCTTCCCTTCAGATGGAAAGATGGAAATTCAAAAGGACATTAAAAGTCTTTGTCCAATTCCTCTTTTTTTCTCACCTGTTCTAGAAGAAACAGTTATGCCTAAGCAAATCCCAATTCCATTACCCTTTTGAGTACTGCTGACATTCTTGTACAGTAATTCTCTTGCACCATAGGTCAAGAAACAGCTGACATAGCCTTTAAAAGTCTCTTTTGCTTTATAACTTGACTCTTGCAGTTAGTTTACAGGTCAGATGACTGGGAATATTCAATTGAAGCTTAATTTACAGTTTCAAAATTAATTTCAGACTGAAATTATTGTTTTCCATCTTACTAACCCTGTTCACTTATCAATGCTCAGAGGTTAGAGAGCAGATGTAATTAAATATTAATGTAAAATAATGTAAAACTGATGCAAGACTCAGAAAGTTGCCTGTATTAAATATGAAGAGCACTGAAACTTATCTACTTCAGGCTCTTTGCATTTTTTAGGCTATGGTTAAAATCTTGTTTTAACCTGGCAGAAGTCTACCATAATGCTGAAAAAAGTAGAGGTGCCTTCTCCTCCCTACCAGTGCTGCCAAGCCATGTCCCTTTCTCTTACACTAAGGCTGTAAGTTCCTTTAATGGAGCTGATACAGATAAGAGTCACCACAGGGAGCTGGTGGGATTAAGCAGCCCAGGAAAAGAGGCAAATCCTGCTTTCAGTGGCACTGGGGGATATTCATCTAGTTAAGGCAATGGGGTAACCGCACTCCATCTGCTGTGTGTGCCTAACAGCATCCACACAGAGAATCCCTCCATGCTCTGGAAGAGTTCACTTCTATGAGAAAACCTTTAGTGAATTAATTGCAAAGCTAAGAGTCCAATTTTCAAAACTCTTAATTACTTGAGAGTACAGAATTTGTTAAGGTTATGGGAATGCATGCCCCAAAATCCCTTAAGAATCAGACTTCTAAGAGTTGGGAGACTCTGTGCTTTTGGAAAAACTTCAGTGTTCCTAAACCAATCTTTAAATTCTTCAGTACTCTTAGAAATATCACCGAGAGACGTTTTTTTAATATCTCACCTTACATGCATTGCTAAGCTTGAAGATTAAAGAAGGTATTTGCAGCAAATATGAGAAAGTTAAAGAGAAGTACATTTAGGGCCAACCTCAAGTGAAACATCATAATGATGATGAGCAGGACTGGTGAAATTTGTGAAAACAGAACAAAACATAATTTGCTATGAAAATGGCTGGTACACAGCACTGTTTTATACATTTCCTTCTCCATTCAAAGAACCAGTAATCCCATGTAGAATAATCAAGAATTAAATTATTATTAGTAATAAAATTATGATGGGTTTCTGTACTTATTTTGGCATTTATATGTGATATAGAAAGTGCATTATCTGATGTTTTATTTCAAAGTGATTTTTTTAATTGCACTGCAGGGAACTGAGCTTAATTTTCCAATGCTTTGCAAGGTTTTACTTTCAGCTAAGAACTTTTATTTTGCTATCTACATAGTAGAAACATAATCTAGTGGTCATATACTTACAGTTCTTTTTCTCAGTGTTGAATATCAGTATTTTTTATATTCTGCTGCTGGCCTACACTTACAGGTGAGATGGTGATCCCTCATCCACTGATAGGCATAATTTCATTTTTGATATCTTTGTAAATATGATCAATATCTAATCCAATGTACCTGATGTAACAATGTTCCTCCTCATTGTTATACATCCTGTCTACCTATTACAGAAAAGAATAACACCTCCACCCCCACCCCCCACCCCCATTTAAACATTTAGCAGATATCAAGAGAAAACAAATTAAAGTGAACCTGGACAAACAATTTACAGAAGTTTGGAGGCAACAACTTATAATAGTAGAAGACTCACAATATTAAAAGGCCAAAAATCATCACAGTAACAGATTTGAGAGAAGTTTGAAAAACTAAACTTGTTTTCTTCCTTCACTGTGGAAAACAAAAGAACAATTTGTACACATAGCTATTGTATGAGCTGTGTTATCACTGATCATTTTACTCTGAGTCAGTTACCACAGATATTTATAAATCTTATCAGAACTCTAGTTTTTCTTTTATGAAAGTAAATACAATTCCAGTGTCTGCTAGTAGAAGACATAAATGTTATGTACTGAAAGGAAGAGAGGTGCAGAAGATTGGAAAAAGAGGATTGATTAAGACAATGTGCTTTTCCATGTCATTCTACTCATATGACCAAGAGCAGGAGACAGATAATAGAACTTAAAAGAAGACTAATTAGAATAAAATTACTATTGTTTTTGATTCTCATATAATAATGCTTAAACTCTCTAGCACTATGTGTATTAAAAATTTTAGCAGGATCTATTTATCTTTTAGATATAATTTAGTATGGCAATTACATAGAAGTACCAGTTAGCCCTCTGTAATACAATTTTGGGAGTAGTTAGAATTTAGGATGCTACTAACAGAACTTCCTGCCCTTTGCCATCTATGACACTGTACTACTCCATTTTCATTGATTTTAAACTATTTTACCCCTGAAGTGGTTCTGTCTTTTTTTGCTTTACTTAATACTTGAGTTCCTGTTGCAGAAAAACAGCCCTAATCCCACTCAAGAAATAGAAACTAAATCTTTTGTAGTGATGAACTGTAAATGAGAAATGATTATTTTCTGATATCTGTCTTATACAGGCTTAGAGTGAGAATTACGGATATATCATGCCCCAGTTTTTATTATTTAGTATGATTTCTATGGTTGCTCAGGCTCTATGGGGTACTATAATGAGATGAAACATAGTGAGGAAGTAGATAATGCACAGTTTTTTTAAAAATCCAAAAAACTCAGTGACAAGCTGTGTGGATTAAAGCAGGATGTCATCGTTGTGTGCCAAGGTATTGAAAACTCATTCAAGTCTTTCATTTAGGAAGTGTTTTGACATCTGTGATGGAAAAGCTCTCATAAGCACACATTTTCTTTGTATGGGCTCCAGTTGGATGGAATTGGGATAGAGGACAAGTGTTCAGCCTAAACAATTAAGTCAAGAGCCAACATCTTCACCAAAATTCAGCTTACTGTCAAAATGTTTCAACTGAGCAACAGTGCCTCGTCCAGGCAAACAGGTAAGCATGCAGCAGGGTGTGAACTGAGGTCAACTATATAACTGCCAGGTGTGGTTGTAACAGGTTTTCCTCTGTCAATCACTTCCACCTAGATGATGTTACAGTAGTCTATGAGCAGAAGTCACTTTGTTACAGCACCATTTTCTTTGCAGCTGCTGCCATTCAAAGTATCCAAAAGTCATGTGGCTCACCTGAAACTGGAGAAACATATAGGTATATATACATCATGTTATGTGTTTTATTGTCTCTTTAGAGACCTGTAGAAGCAGCTTTATAGTTGTTAATTCCACTTTCTGCAGTGCTTGTTCTGTCATTAAACCAAAAAAAGATGGTGTCACCCATGGTGTTTCTCCCTGGCTCATTGTTTGGATAGCTGTTACCTCAATTGACTTCATTCTCCATGAAAGTCAAATGAATTCATAGTGTTCCTTCTTTACTTGAGTTATTACTTCAATATCATAGCAGAAATCTTTGGTCAGGATTCACCTGCCTAAAGTGAATTTCCTGTTCCCTGTTTCTACAACCGAAATAGACTGACTACACCTATCTTTAACAGAGTGAAACAGGTGCTTTCAGGGTGAAACCCATCCTATCTCAAAACATATGCTTAAAATAAGTCAGATGAATAGAGCTCAAGAATTGTTCTTTGTACCAACTACAGTCAATAAGAATACCTCTGATGCAGTTACTGATAGTTGATAAATTCCTAGTTCTGCAGCCCTGAGGACTGTGAGACACTGGATTTTATCCTCAGCTCAGCTGAGGTTCTGAAAACCAGAACAACACAGAGGTAGAAAGTGATACCAAATTTATTCAAGGAGCACATGAGGATGATGGTGGAAGGAGTAGAAAAGTGCTTAAGCATCTTTAAAGCAAGCAATCCATTGCTCTCTGGTTTGGTCACTGACACAATATTGGCTTTTTGTATGAAGAGCATTGTGCTGGTTTTGTCTCTCAATTTTCTTCATAGTAGCAAGTATGGGGTTTTGTTCTGGATTTGTGCTGAAAACAGGTTTGATACTACAGAGATATTTTCATTATTGCTGAGCAGTTCTTACACAGAGCCAAGGCCTTTTCTGCTTCTTGTACTGCACATCCAGTGAGAAGGTTGGGGGTGATTGAGAATTTTTGAGGGGACACAGCTGGCACAGCTGACTCCAAGTGACTCAGGGGATATCCCAGTCCATATGACATTATTCCAGGATATAAAGCTGGTGGAAGAAGGATGAAGTGGGGATGTTCAGAATGATGGCATTTTGTTTTCCCAAGTAACTGTTACATGTGATGGAGCCCAGCTTTCCTAGGAATGGCTGAACATCTGCCCTCTGATGGGAAGTAGTGAATGAATTCCTTGTTTTGCTTTGCTTGTGTGTATGACTTTTGCTTTTGCTATTAAATTGTCTATATCTGAACCTGTGAGTTTTCAGACTTTTGCTCTTCTAATTCTTCTCCCATCCTGCTGGTGAGGTACTGAAGAGGAGCTGTGTGGTGCTCATACTCCAGCTGGAGGTAAGCAATGACAAACATCATGAAGTTTTGCAGTTTACACGAAGTGAAGTGTTCTCTTCTGCACACTCTGACTTTAGAAGAGATAGATTTTCTTCCTAGTGGACTTCCTTCCTAGAGCTTTGAGAAGCACCTGATCCCTGCAAGATCTCAGATTATAGGGCTGTAGAATACTGCTGGAGGACGAACAGTTTGAGCTCTCTACTCTAGTGTCTGATTCTGACCTTTAATAGAGAGATAACAATCACCTTTCAAAGTTTTAGCTAATGGATCTGAACTTCAGGATCGCTGCAGTATAAAGCTGATGGAAGTATATGTGTAAGGATATGGAGTACATACAAGTAAATAGTTGAGCAAAGAATGGAACAAATCTCTTGTCAAGGGCAACAGGACAGGAAACATATTGAACAACATGAAATTTCATGTAAATATAAGAAAATATTTCTTACTGTGAGGATTGACACACAATGACACAGGTGTCCCAGAGAGGTTGTGGACTCTCCCTAGTTGGACATACTCAAAAACTGTCTGAATATGGTCCTGGGAAACCTATTCCAGCTGACCCTGCTTGAGTAGGAGCGTTGAATTCAAGATGATCTCCAGATGTCTCTTCAAAACTCCATTATCTGTCATATTGTCCAAGAAAAACTGAATACATACCATAAGTGACCTATAACTGAGGGAAGGCCAAGCCTTGCTTATTATTTAGGGACCCTTAAAAGATTAGTTCAATTATTGTCATTTTTTTTCTTTGAAAACCAAGCTAAAGCACCCAATATCATCCATGGATGAATCTGCATGTTAATTTATAGAAACTTTGATAGAAGATATTCACAGATAGTAATCAATGAGCTCACAGTGGAATGGAGTGAGGATTAGAGCACACTACCTGTCTTGCCCTTACCATGTGCATGCAATCATCTTTGTCTTGGAAATAGTGAGCAATTTACTGTAGCCCAAGGCTGTTTCCGGAAGAAGATAGTAGGATGAAGCATAGATGTCATAAATTCACTGAATTCCTTGCATGATGGCTTCCTTGACAAAAAACACCCTAAATGAAGACAAATCTGTTCCAAGATTTCAAAAGGGTACCCTCAAAATTATGACCTAGAAGCTTTTCTTTTAATTTCAATTAAATGGAAGTAAAATATTGATTTCTTCTTCCTCAGAAATTAATATTTGCACTGTTCAAGGTACTGAATTACTTATATGAGTTTAAAATGCCAAGCAAAGCAGAGAAACCATTAATAATATGAATATAAAAGCAATCTAATGGTTTCATTATAATCTACATATACACATAAAAATAGATTATAATCTACCACTCCTCATCCTGAAGCACATATTTTGGTTTATAGCACTTCATCAATTTTAATTGTAAACGTAGGAAATAACGTCTTTTTTCCCCTGCCAATACATAGAATGTGAAAATGTAACCAGTATATTTTTTCATTTTGTTTCATGTCATTAACTTTCCTTTCAAATGCAAGTCCTTACAGAGTTCATGAAGCATTGAGCAGGTTTCAAAAACATAGTAGAAAATGAGGCATTTCTAAAAAAAAAAAAAGGAGAAGACTATCAAAGAAGGATCATAACGTGTTCATCCCTACGACTTAGGTTCAAAGTCTGTCATTCTCTTATATATTGCTAATATATCCATGAATTCACAACCAAACAAGTTGAATTTTTAAATTACAGTTGCAATTAGTGTAATGGCTTGTATTTTCTATGTCCTCTAAATATTCTAAGACTTACAAACAACAAGAAAGAAGACCAGAGAAGAAATAGCATAACAATTACTACCTCTGTCTTACCCTCTGTCTTTATTATGTTAATGGCACTTATACTAAAGAAATCTAATCACAGGAGACCTGGAGCGCATCAACACTGACAACTGCACAATTTGTTCTTAATAAGAGCAAATACTGCAAGACAAACTTTGCTGCAATTTTTGACAGTGTTCCTAAGTTTGGAGAAACAGAAATTGGGATTACTGCATTTTAAGCTAGGAGCTGCAGCTCATAGTTCTATTTTTATTCTGCAATATGGTACTGCAGCACTATAGTATTATATATAATATATAATGTACTGTTTTACCGTGCCTCAGTTTCCCACTTGCAAACAGCAACATTTGTTTCTAACTAATGTGATTCTGTGCTCATTATAAGCTTCAAAATGATGACCACTTGCTCTAAGCTGCATAAGTAGTCATGCTGAAGTCTTTCAAATGTCCATCTGTAAAATTATTCAATCTCACAATAAAACACTGAGAGGAAACACTTAGTTTGCTTTTTTACATCAACCTGGAGTTATTTGATGAAGAGATGTTAAATTTCAGTGAATTATTTAACCTGACATTCTATATAACACTGTCTGAAGAACTTAACCCAAATTATCCTTAATATATTTAATTTTTTTTTCACCTGAAATGAGGCAGTTCATTAACAGTGACTCTTAAGTCATCCAGACTGACTGTGTGGAGTCTTTGACCAGCAAGTACTGCACTCAATACTGTTTAACAAGCACTATCACCTAATGAGAAATATATTATACACTGTATTACACCCTAAACTTTACAAAATGTAAAAGGATTCAGGAACAGTTAAAGCCCCACAGGTCATAAAGGCTTGCATTTTGTATGAATTAAGGGTGTATAAATATTGTGTGTTAGAAGGAAAGTAATACATCATAGACAAAATACAGCCCAAAGGAAAGAAATAAAACTTTGCTGTAGGGCCTGACTAATAAAGCTTTTTATCTATCTCATTATTAATATTACATATTTTAGTGTATGTCACAAAAATATACTGTGGATCTTTCAATTGAAACTTTTAACTAGGTATTATTTCCTTCTTCTACCTGATTGTCTGATATTAAAAAAAAGGCACAGAAGACCTCTGAGGGCAGCAAACAACAGATTTCCTTTTCTCGCTAGTGCCGGTTAGAAAGCATTGCCTCCTCAAAATAGCCATCATCTTATTTCCATATACACTGAATTTCTTAACCAACCAAGGCACCTGCTTAATTTGTCTGGATTTTTAAACTCCCGCTGCTAGGGACCTAAATCCCACATTCCTGTGTTCCTTTTCAGAATTAAGCATTCATCTAAACCAGTGGTTTCTTGTGACTAAAGCATGACAAGAAAAAATGGAAGGACTTTTAAAAGTTTTTGGACGTACCTGTTTTTCAAATTCTTAATATCTTTCAGTGCACGCTTTGTGTCTTGGCAAATGTCACCCAAAGTGCATGTTCGAGAGGTGTTTAGAAGACTATGTAGGCAAGAGGGTTTGCATGATTTGTATCTGAAAAATATCCTTGCTTTATTTTGTGACTTCAGAATAGCAAGCACTTGTGCTGAATATGCAGGACACAACTTCTGCTCTTATGCATGCATGTCCCTGTTTAATGTACTTTATCTGAGACTGGGGACACTGCAATCTAGATTGAAATGCCCCTGTAAAAAGTGACCCCTATTTTTTTGTGCTAGTTATTTAGATTTTGGAGATAATTTTGTTAGAAATCCAATACAGATAGCAGAAGCACTCACAGATAACTAGAAGAGTGAAGAATACAGAAAAATTCCCTTGTTTGTTTCAGTCTCAACTCCTGTACCAAATCTGTGCAGAACTCCCATTAAAAGATACATAATGACTCCCTGTAATAAGTCGAATTACACTGAGTTTGTAGAATTCACTTGAGCATCCATTAGGCAAAGGAAATTCACAACTGATTGCATTTTATGTACTGGCCAGCCTCAAGAGGTTGGCAAGAGAACAAGCTAGAGATGAGTTCAGAGCATCCAGGAGTACATGTGGCAAAACAAAGTCTTCCATTAGCCCAGACATCAGCTTATGCTATGTGAGTCTCTTCTGGTAGCACCCAGCTCCTGATGGATCCTATAATGCCTATAAAATCCATGAGTGCATGCAGTTTTCATTGGTATCACCAATGCTGTAATGCACTCCATAGCAGTGGCATTCACCTCTGCAAAAAGACCAAAGAGGATAGAGAGAAATGTTGTCTAGACAAAGCATAAATGCACAAGCATAGTGGGTATTTTTTTGTTTAATAGTGGAAAACTACACAAAGGAAAAAAAAAACATATGTGTGGGGAGTGAGGGGGAAGCTAAAAAAAAATTATCATCATACAAAAACTTTTAGTCAACAGGCAGCCTGCTACCCAATTTACTGCCTGCATGATATAGAGGAGGATTGGGACACAGCCCAGTACTGTGTGTTCAATGTTCCCTGTACTCAAGGCTGCTCAGGAAGGCATAACATTAGCTCACAGTTACCAGTACAAAGTAAGATGAGTATATTGACTCCTTAGACTGTCTATAAAAATGGAAATTTATCAGAGGGCATTTTTTAAACACAGTACACTCCATGAATTATTTAACAGTTGCCTAACCCTGCTCGGTACCATGACTCTGGCAACAGTCAGTGCAAGCAGAAAACTTTACTTGGCACTTCACAGAATTACAGCAATCTCATAAATTAATTAAGTACAATCTAGTAGCCTGGTACTTGTCTGCTGCACTCCACAATGGCTTTATATTTAGGACAAGCTCACAACTAACACTGAACTGTGCTGCCACAGAGTTACATTGAGAAATGGCTCAGTCTCACCTTTACAGGGTTTAGTTTGGTTTTTTTTTCCTGGCCTTTCATTACGGTTTCTATATTCCTTAATTAAAATGAGTGGGCAGATAGGTACAGCATTCTCAAAGAAGAATTGTAAAAGGTAACATGATAACAAACAGGACTCATTTCTCCAAGGTATCTAGCCCTCAGATGCCACAATCATATAGTCAAAATGGAGGAAGCAAGAGCATTGCTGGAAGTGCTCAGCAGCTTGTTTGTAGGATGATATGTAATCTGTTGCAAAACGAAAAGCATATTATAATATTTTTGAAAAAAGAGCATAATAAGAGAAAAAAGGAAGAAACACATATCCAAGTCAGGTATAGTAGTATACACAGAATAAGACACTTCTCAAAATCTCATAGGTCAGCTGTGTGCCTGGATACAGTTATGATATTGGCTGGATCTCAAATCCCTCTTTTATCACTTATGCTATTTGATAACCAAGAAAAAAAGGAGTAAGGAGCTTACCCTTTGCTTCCATACCACAATAAATCCCACTTCCTTTTAGAGCTGGCAGAACAGGTATGTCTCTCAGTTCTAGCACATCAACCTTTAGTATTCTCTCAAAGTATATCTACATAACTGTAAATGACACCATCCAAGACTATTTTCCACAATGGATGTGATTCCCTCCTATAGTCAAATCCAGGACACTTGCAAGTACACTGGTAAACTCAGTTCTTCCATATCCTGTGCTGAACTTCTCTGTGTCTTTACAAGCACAGATTTTTCACTGATCTCCAAGTACAAGCAATTCAACTGTCATCTTAAATGGTTCAGTTTGACTAATTCAATGTACATTAGAAGCTGTCATTAATGGATCCTTTCCCTTCCCCACTGCTTCAGTGATCAGATATCAAGGTCTCAGGGTATTATTAAAACCCCACATTTCTTTGAAATATTTAGACAGTTAATTTGGTGTTGTGATATTTGAAAAGAAACCAAGTCCAGCTTTTTCAGAAGAAGAGACAAAGAATTTTTCACACATTCTTGAGACATCAGGAAGATGGAACAATGTTAAAAACTCATCAGTTTCTTTCCTTGCTTGACTAAAAACATACTGAATATGAATTGAATGAGAAAATATTCTTTTGTTTTTTTTGAATGAGCCCCCAATCACTTAAAATACTATGGCAAAATGAAGAGCTAGCTGTGTTCTGAGCTCAGTTCATTCACTTTCACAGGCTCTGTCTTCCCAGAATGTATAAGAAAAAGTAGATATAGAAGGAAAAGAGGAAGGACTGAAAAAATCTATTCACTTCTGTTTGCTACCCATTTGAGGAAAGGTACATGTGGAAAATCAGTCTCTGCTTCCTCCTTTTCCACAGAGATCCTTGCTGACACTCACATGTAATTAGGAAGTGGAAATGGATCCTAACCTTGTCAAGTACTGAACACATCATACAGCAAAAAAAAGACAAGTTTTAAAGATGTTGAGAGATGGAAGCACCTCACCACATGCCCGTGATGCCCTCCAGTAATCTGAATCTACATCAACTAGTATGAACTGACTCTGCCTACAGTCTGAAATATTTTGTTTTGTGAGGATCTAACTAGAAAGGAGATATTTCAATATGATTCAGTGACTGTGAGAGACAGTTCACAGATGCTTGCTTCTATTTTAAAGCACTGTAATTCAATGCCTTCTTTGGGTTAATAACTGGAGAGGATCTTCTGTATTTTAACCTGTGAGTGCTTGCTCTGACCACTAGGAAAAAGTTCAGGGCTGCAAATTTAAGTAGAGCAGAGGTCTTTGAGAATCACATAGGAATTGTCAGCTAATTTCATGCCTAAATAATTGGACAAGCTTTCAGGCATCTGTCTTAAAGTTCCTAAATCCATCTTTAAGTTCTCCATTCAAAGTGGACTTTTAAGATTTTGGTTGATTTAATGTGAAAAAGAGATATTTTAAGGCTTTTATATGTTCATATGTCTGGCTTCAAGTTCAAGGTATTGCTCCAGAAGGAATTCTTTGCTCTTCATATGACTATAGCAAGCATGGAAAAGCTCTTCTGGCTCACCAGTTTGTGATTGAAAAGCATAATCACCTAATGAGCCAGGATGAATAGGTGCTTTGGAGATATCTGGGGTTTTGTTACTTGTAGATTTGTTACTTTAACAAAACTGGAGCTGAGCCTTGCTGTTCTTACTTATGAGCTGGAAATTAATCCTTTCTACCATTGAACATAGAGAAGTTATTTTTTCCAAGATTTTAAGAGATTCAATTTTCATGGCTGTTTAAGTTGTCATGCCCAAAGGCACACTAGCATTTACCTGTGTCAATACTTCATATACTCCCTCTGAAGACCTTTTATGGATAAAACTCTTGGAAATGCTTCCTGCTCTCTTTTACAGCAAATACAATGTTTATTCCCTACAAGGGATTCTGAATAAAATGCAAATAAGTTCTTAACTAAGATCTCTAAAAGTGATTTTCATTTTCTTTTTGCCTTTATAACCTTCTGCTCACTGTGTAGTTTGTGATGCACTGTGCATTCCAGGCTTTTGGGTTTTTTTAATATATTTTACTAGTAAAAGAGTCATCCCTGATCCTCACTCTTTACCAGTTACTGTTACCTTTTCCTCCATCTTTGAAGCTTCATTAATACAATTAAACAACAAGGCTAACCATATCTTTAATATGCAGATAGAGTATAGTCAAATATTCCAATGCTTCAAATTATTTCTATGGTACTGTTTGAGATACAGAGGTTTTGAAAAAACTGAGGGTAGCATAAACTCCTGAGTTTGACAACCTCTTCTGCTGAGTTAATACATGTGTTTCTCCTGGTAGTCTTCAAGTGTGAGAGAGACTAGTCTGAAGTGTTTCTAGTGCATTATCACTCCACACCAGATTCGTTAGTAGAAAACATCACTTTCACTTCAATTACTTATATTAGTTTACATCTGAAGACGAATATGCCTAATGAAATCAAGCACAATTATTTCCCATTGGCTTCCTCCAAGTTCTAGAAAGGTACAAAGTGCAGAGCAATTTAATCTCCACAATTTTTTGTTCCTTTTTCGGGACAATGAGGAGAGTGCTCATTTCTTCATTCCTTTGATGGAAAGCACAACTCTTTCCTGAGCTTTGGTACTATTTCCTAATGCGTATAAGTGGTGGCAAGGAAGGGGGAAGTGTTCAATCTGTGCTCCTTTCTGTTTGCAGTACCTCTCTCGAGAAGCACGCTGCTGTTCCTCAGCCTGGTCAATGGTAATGTGCAAATATTTATTTAATATTTAATTATACTATATCTGCATAAATATAATATATATACATTTTTATATTTTTATATTTATATAATTTAAATGTAACTCCTTTCCACTTAACAGTCTACAATTGTCTTCCATTTTCTTTCCCTGGTTATTCCAATGTAAAAATACGTATCTGATTTCAGCATTTACAATGTCTTTTGGCTTCAGGGACTTTCACACTCTCTTCCTCCAGGACAAGTGGGGTTGGCATGCAGCTCTAACCTGCAGTGCTGCACACATTGTGTCAACCATGATGATCTTCATGAACCTGCATGCTTCTTGATCCTTCAGATTGGTACAGAAGACATGTTGCTTCCCAGCCTCAAGATTAAGCAGCTGAGAGTTGAGTCTTCTGGCTAGGAAAGGTGTAACGGTGGAAAAAGGAGTGGAGTCCTGGAAAGGCAGACTAAATGCAACTGCTGACATTATTAGCAGGACAGCAGAAGTACAGCTGGTAGTGGCTGCTTTGGGGAAGAACTGGTGATCATTCTAACTATATAGCTACTACGTCACCCAGCTCTTTCCTCTCCCCAGGAGCAGGAGTGAATTGGCCCAAACTAAAAAGAGAGTGGGTTCCTAGCTATTATATCATTTATGGCATCTTGGTGCCCTAGTTAGATGTCTCCTGGCTCATTTATGGAGTAAGGCCCATGTGATTACACAAGTACATCTTTCTGTAACACTGCTACCTTTGGATGTTGCTCCATGAGATGTTCATCCAAGGCAAGGCTTCCACCAAAATAGGTGTGTCTGGTTGAAAAATAAGTATGTGCCTGAATTCAAAATGTATTTATGAAAAGTATTTTCCTTCCCATTTTCATCAAGACAGAGTCAGATTCCCAACTATCATAAATTAAATGTAGACCACAGATACGCTTCCATGTCATATTGTTGGAGTTCAACATACAACAAGTGATACGTTTGTATTTTATATATATGAAATAAATAAAATCATACTTTTTCATGTTGCTCATATGAACCTACCTATCTATCAATCTATAACTATGCTCTACTAAATTGGGGCAGGAATAAAATGATGAAGGATGATCTATATCAAACTTAGCCCTGAGCATTGCACAATATGTGATCCATTATCACTCTATCACAGACACCATCTTATCTTTAGTCTGCGTTTGACTTTATCTATTGCCATTTTGAACTTTTCTTATAGCTTTTGGTTTTTTTTTATAGAGTTTATCTATAATATTTTAAATTCCTTCATCTTTCAAATCAATTTAGAATGGTAATTTTCATTTATCCTGTTTGCCTTTGACTTTCCCAGTATGTTTTAGTATTAAATACATAATAATACATACTAGGCATGTATCCTACTGTTATTAAATGGAATTCGTACACATCACAAAAATAGTATTGGAAAAAAACCCCAATTCTTTATGAAAACCATTCTGTCATTACAGAAAGAATTCATGTAGAACAGCTTACCTAAAATTGACACAAACAATCTATAATGTAATATTATTTGGAAAATTAATTATTTTCTCCAAGAAAAAAGAGCCCTCTCTATACCACTGGCCCTAAATGCAAGTCTACCAGAAGGAAACTCTTACTAATATGGAATATTGTCTTGGAGTTGGAGCTTTATGGCCATATGGACTTGGTGTCATCTGCATGCTTACTGAGGGTGCACTTGATCCCGTTGTTCAGATCATGGATGAAGACATTAAGAGGCTGGGCTCCAATAATGAGCCCTGGGGAACAGCACTCATGATTGGCTGCCAGCTGGATTTAACTCCATTCACTAGCACTCCCTGGGCCTCGCTATCCAGCCAGTTTCTCACTCAGCTAACAGCATGCCTTTCCAAGCCATGAGCAGCCAGTTGCTCCAGGAGAGTGCTGTGGAAGACAGTGTCAGACTCTGTGTCTAAGGTCCAGGTAGACAATATCCAGAGCTTTCCCCTCATCCACTAAGCAGGTCACCTTGTCATAGAAGCCAATCAGGTTGGTCAAGCAGTATCTGCTTTTCATAAACACGTACTGGCTGGGCCTGATCCCCTGAATGTCCTCTAAACCTGTATGTGACAGTACTCAAGTTGGTCGATGACCTTCCCCAGCACCAAGGTCAGGCTGACAGGCCTATAGTTCCTGAATCCTCCTTCTGGCCCTTCTTGTAGATGGGTGTCACATTTACTAACCCTCAGTCAACAGGAGCCTTCCTAATTAGACAGGACTGCTGATAAATTAGTGGCTGAACCTTCCTTAATATTACAAATAATATGAAGGAAAACCATGCTGAGTGCTTAAGGCTAAGTGAAATTAATGCATTTTATTTTTACATGTCCCAAGATAGAATGCCTGGTCTACTATACCATTTTGTGTCTGGCTATTTATTGAATAGATGTCTTCAAACACTTTTTCCACCCTCCAGCCATGTGCATAAACTCAACTAAAAATGATCTTTACATTAAAGTTATTATTACATTGTGTCTTGTTTTACTATTGCATATAAAGTAGAATCAAGTTTCCTATCCCAGAGTACATCACAGTTTGAACAGGGACCCAAATTTTAGTGTCTATGTACTGTCAAAACATGTCTTACCATGAGCAAGACAGGCTGTATTCTGACAAATAATAACCCATCATAAACAGTGTGACAGATGGATGGTATACTGTAACTGCTGCAAATTACATAATTTCCTTTATAATTTAGAAATCCATTTTCATCTCGGAATTTTTTGGTGGAGAAAAACACAGGTTGAGCTCTTAGCTTAGTATCAGTACAGCACAAGGATCTACTACCCACATAAACAGGGCAGTATTTAACTGAGGGGAATTGTTTGGATGGGAGAAGACTAGCAGCCAAAAATGGAGGGCAGAAGTCTTTTCCAACAACCATAAAAATGTTCACATTAAGGAATGCCATCACTGAAACTTGCTCCCTAGTGGAGCAATCCTACTGACTGGTACATGGAAAAGAGAGAAAAACAAAACAAGAAGCTTTGAAAACTCGAGATTCTGGGAAATGCAAACAGATTCTGTTCTGCCTATCAAAATGATTTGTTATTATAGCATATAGTTAGGTGAGAACAAAGGCACATGCATCTCTGTCCTGCTTTAAAAGACATTGCTCCTGACTGTTTTGTGCTAAGTATTAAACACAAAAATATTAGTTTCATATAGCAAGAAGAGTTTACTGTAGGGGATAAAGGAAAGGGCAGAGTGTGTGAAGGAAAGCCTCCTGCAGACCATAAGTGAGGGCTCAGATGCTGCTTTCCTTCAACCTTGGCAATTGGACCAGGGCGAAAAAAGCCTTCCTAGACAAACCTGCAGAGGACAGCGAGTTAACCTCTGAGCTGGAGGAGCCAATTTCATTATAAAAGTTCAGCAGAAACTGATGTATACATTACTCATGATTCTTAACACCAGGCTCTGGACAGATGTCTAAAGGTATTTTCTTGATAAATACAAAAACCTCAGAAACAACAGGCAAGACCTCAGAAACAACAGGAATTCAGATGGGGTTAAGAACTGCTGAAACATCATCATGCCAGATGGGTTGCAGTTTCAATATTCCCAGTGTTATTATTTTAAGATAAACACCTATGTGAAAACTGAGTCATATGTTTTCATTAGGAGACTAAAGAAATACTTCTATAATGTGATCTCTCTTTTAGGCTAACACAAAACATATTTTATTATTTCAATCTCTAAAAGAATTCTTTGAAATAATACTTCAGGTTCCCAAGGATCTTATTTGATGATGAGTTTTTTTGTTTTGGTTTTTTTGTTTTGGTTTTTAAAATTAAATCTCCTCAACCTAGAAAGATAAAAAGCACTCTTAAAATGAAAAGTAAATGAATGTAACAGCCCCTGCACAGGACCAAACTGAGATAAGATCATAACACAAGAAAATAGCAACATTCTCTTTCCTCAGACAACTACATCCAAAACCAACTGCTTTGAAGTGGAGGTTGCTATTTTATGTTGCTGAGTAGAAAACAGGACTTTTGTCAGGTGTACCCTAACAAGAAACTGCCTCCTAAATTTATTTATTCTGGCTGTATTTCAGTCCTTGAATATATTTTCGTTCTGCTGCCAATCAGTAAGTATGTCAAGCACGGAGAAAAAACACCTGAACCAATCATTAACAGTAATTAACAAATCTAAAGATTGTGGACCATCTGGGCTGGTAAAACTTGCCTCACATATAGCTCAGAGCAGGATCAAGAAACTGTGGATTTAACAGATTTCATCTTATGAAAGTGATTTTGTCTTACTACAACAGACATTGATTGTATTGATACCTTTTAAATAATAATGATAAGAGTGAAATAAAAATATTTGTTTTCACAACCCTATTTGTATCCATGTAGGAAAAAAAAATCACATTTTTTTGTAAGTAGGCTGTGAGTTGTGCTTACATAGCTCCAATATCTTCCTTCACATGTACATGGCAGTAAGTCAAGTTGTGGCAAGTGACACACTGAAGGCACCCCTGTGTTTTCATATATAATTTATAATGATCTTATATTTGATGTTTCTCACTCCTTCTGACTTCTCGCAGAAAGTACCTGAGAAATATCCTCCAAATATACAAGCATAAACAAGTTAAAATAATTTTATTTCTGTAGAGTTTTGGGATTTAAGAGTATTGAAAAAGATCTCTGACTAGAAATTGCCACAGAAGTGGTAGCATAGTAACACACAGCACACAGCACAAGGAAGCTTCCTACATTCCTTCTTTAACCTCAGTTCAGGACTTAGACCAACCATCAGCAGGTCTTTCCTCTTTCTTCTATTAATTAAAAAATCCCCAACAATGTCTTTGAAGGAAAGAACCCATGCTATTAATTTATTTATTTTTATTCTGACACAAACTGATGCAACTAGGGAACTTATTCTCTGTTAAAGCTCATCAAAGATATTTGTTGCTCTAACTTTCTTTGACTGAATATTTCATTGTCTCATATGGGATTTATACTTTTGAAAATTACAGATCTATATAAATAATTAGAAATACGTAATATACTCACTCATTGTACCAAAACTTAACTTTAAAGATGGGATTTTTACAAATGCAAGAGAGGAAACGTGTATACTATTTGTGCAAAGGAATGGAATAGCTTTGTAACAGTCAAATTGGCTGGTAGAATTTTTCACTGGTGTTCATTCTTGCCTATTTAATTGAGTAATCTTATATTTTTATAAATAGTGGATGGATAAAACACATGGTTTATATACTAGACATCTTGAAATCTATTTAATGAGGGCAGGAGTGTATCCTTATATTGCTACCTTGAGCAAATGGATTATATTTTAAAAAAAAATTATTTAGGAATGAAACAATTTTTCAGACTTTTTCTTTGATAGTGAGTTTATTGGTGGAGGGTTCTAATTAAGGGTAAACCTTTTCACTCATCATGAAGCTAATGTATTTTTTCTTTAAACCAACATATTTAATGGAAGTTTTATCTTTCCTTGTTTTTTCACTCCTCCTTCCCACAGCATACACTAGAATTCTTTCTAAGAAGCGATTACGGTAAAGATTAAAATTTTCATTTTTGGCAAGGGATAGCACGTGCTGCAGAAGGAACTCAGAACATTATTATTTCCAGTTAGACTTTCATTCTCCTCAGGACCTTAAGACAAATATTTCTGAGCATCATTTGAAGGCATCTGGGACTAGAAATTATATGCAAACATGTACAGGACTTTTAGGAAATTAATTCTTTTCTTTCTTTTATTTTTAACTTAAATCATGCAAGCAGCCAGAGTACAACTGTTGACTCATAGTCAACTTGCCATCCATCCAATCTCCCAGTCCCTTTCTGCTGGGCTACTCTCCAGCCTGTCATTCCCCATTTTGTTTTGATAGCCAGGATTATCCCATCCCATCTGGAGAATCTGGCACTTGCTCTGGTAAAATTTCATTTGGCTGGTGATTGTCCAGTTCTCTGGCCTATACAGATCTCTTTGCAAGGCCTCTGAAAATCCAAATGTTCCATCTTTATTGATGCAGACCCCATCACTCACGCTAAAACATATGATTTCAAAATATTATGACTTTCACAAAATGCTCATTCTAACTTTCCATTAAATGTCTGATCTTCCCACAGAAAGATGATTTTACTGGATCAATTGGCACATCATTTTCTTCAGTAACATAGATCTCAAGTAGACAGCAGCAGAATTTTTTGCCTTACCACAGCTTGCTCCCACAGATGAATCTATCAGAAATCATTTGGTCAACAAACCTAACAGCATGAGATAGAAAGCATAGATTACTACACCTAGTGATGGGTTGGGTGAAAAGTGCAAACTTTTATTTTAGAGAACTCACAATTGAAGGTGAACTGAGTAGCAGTACAGAAAAATATGGATCTATTAACCTGTATTTGGGCCTGTCAGTGAGGCATAGAAAGAGACACAGGAATCATCACCTCATGTGACTATATTAAAGCTTATATATGAGGTCCAATATTTCAGTTAATTACTTTGTAGTGAATATAACTCTTTCCTATAGCTTCAAACTAGTTTTATGATTGTGGTTTTGTTTGTTTATTTGGGATTTGGTTTTCTTTTCTTTTGTTTTTGTTTTTGTGTTTGTGTTTTTCTAAATGAAGATTTTTCTTTGTTACAGTGAAAGTTCCTTAGAATCAATTATTTCAGCTACAAACATCTTGCAAGTTGATTCTACTTATAAGTGTTTAATACCTCTAGTGAGACAAAAGCCAGCAGATTAGATGACACACAGTCTTTGCAAATAGAAACAAAGGAGCTAATTAAGAAGCAAAACTCTGCTGCTTTTCTTTGCTTGCATTTAAAAGTGAAATATTAATTAAGTATTAACCATGGCATGGAGGAGCCAGATTGAATAGTCCTTGCTGCAAAAAGAAATAAGCTCTTGCATTAGTGATATGAAATCTTTTAAGATCTCATTATTCCTGCAATAAATGAGTTTATTCCTCACAGATATCAGATTCTGATTTACAAAGGGACTGTTATGAGATATTTTGTTCTAGTGCCTATCCTGGCTCCTATGTTTAGTGCAGGAAAGATGTCATCCTCTGTACTGTACATTTCTTCCTGTTAGCATTTATTTTATTATTATTATTTTTTTTAACATCAGTGCTTCCTTGCAGTTTAACTGCCTTTTCTGGCATACAGCTGTAAAGACACATGGTTTCTTGCAGATTGCCATGACTGCTTACACTGCTTTTTTCTGTTCCTAGGGGAAAACATCTGTTGATGGTTGACATTAGCTATGTATCTGTTTTCCTGTACGACTTATGTGCAGCATCAACTTAGGTTGTGTCCACATGTGTCTTTTGTGATTAACTGCCCCTCTAACCAGCATCTATCTGTCTTTTCTTATTGTTTTGAATCTATGGTAGAAAATGGCAGGATTTTAATAATCACATTGCTCACTATTCATTCCAGGACTTCACAAGAGTTTGATTTCTTCAATTAGAAGAAGCACTCTGCTAACAATCCCTGCAATATCCAGCATGCCTACAGCTGTGGATCTACCATGGTGGGTCACAGAAGCCTGGTTGAGAAGCTCTGAATCACTCATTGTCTATGCACAAGGGAAAAGAACCCTAACACTCTAGGAAAGGATGTATGATCAGGCCCAGCAATCTACCGAGTTGATTTTCAAGGTGGCCAAATTCTGGATCTTTATGCAAGTTAATAGGGGTTTGTAAAGGCTTCCCTCAAAAAGCAGGAATAGGTATGTGGGTTCTTCCATCTAAGGTCACATTTGAGCTTTATTGGTAAAGGACAACTTTGTCCACACTAATTTGTAGTTATTTCTGGTAAAACAGGGAAAGTCAGGAGGGACTTGGATATATAATCTAAAAGAAATTACAAGAAAATTGAAGCTAGGTTTATTATCTTCAGAGAAAACAGAATCTCCAAGACATTAATTTTGAAAACAAGCTGGTTATGACAAATCCTGAAGTGAAAATGTTCCTTTTTCTCCTTTTCATTTTAAATCTCTAAATTTCAATATGCTTCCAGAAAGCCCTGAAATTGTAACACATAGAAAGACAGATGATGAGAAAAAGCAGACACATTATAATAAGTATGCACTAGCATAAAAGATACCTCCTGCCTTCAGGGACTTGGCATCCAAAGTTCTTAGCTGACCAGCCCAACAATTGAAGAGAGCAAAGATCCCTACACAGTCCTGCTATTAGCAATATATACTTAGGAAGGTCTTTCACAAAATTATTTCACAACATTTTCTGCTCATTTTAGGTGAAATTAAGATGTAGGTAATTTTCTTTATTATAGAAGTTGAAGTTTGCAATGAAATGAAACATTTCTTTAGATATCTTCAGTTAGTATGTTTACAGTTAAACCCAGATCTATTGGTACGTAGGTCTGCAAGGGCTTTTGGAATTTCCTAACAGAAAAAGGATCAGGCCTGTATTAGATTAAATAAATTTTTCCAAGTACACGAATGCTGCCGTCTCCCCAAAAGCATACAAAAGTTGTTTTGTTTCAGTGAGACTAAACTCAGTGACTTCAAGCTGAGCATAAGACTCATTACACCAGCATTTTCAGGAGGGTGGAACCTATATCCAAACTGATATTAGAAAATAGCAATCAGGATTAGGATTCTGCTATACTAAGTAAAAAATTTTGAAGCAGACTTTTGAAAACTTCCTCTCGCATAAAATTTACTCCTGCTCCCTTCAATGTGTGGGGGTCTCAGCCAGTTAGAAAAAAAATGAGTGCAATGAGCTTTGTGTAACACATAACTAAGTTTCTACTTAGTTTTAAGCCCTGAATGTTACTTAGTATTCTCCTCTGTTTGAACTTGTAACCTTCTAGAAGAATTATTTTTGTTCAAGGGATTAAACATGAGTCGAAGAATTTTACTGACATATTCATTTCTGTCTCTAAAGCCTTAGTTGAACATTAAAGACATTTAATGTGCTCAACACTCCAGATTTCAAATGTCCACTGTACTGTTATTACTAATTTGTTATTCTCAGAGAACTGACTAAGAAAAAAATTCTATGTGTAGGCTCTCACCAGCCCCTCTGGATTTCTTTTAGGGCAAGCATTTCAAACTCCTCTTATTTTCTAAAATTTTTGTATGTGCTCACTGAACACATGTAAAAAACATCACTGAGACCATTCACAAAGGTAAATACACATATACTTGTAAGTAGGATCAAAATGCCTTAATCACCAGTTATATCTGAAGTATTTTAATCTTCTTCTGCATTGTGCTGCTGTCTTGCCTTTATTATGTTTTCTGTCACATCTTTTTGTCATATCTTCTGCTTGTTACAAGAGCATCACTTCATCTCAATTTAATTTGTAATTTTACAGCAATCAATGCCTGTTTTGAAAAGATTTCTCTTTACTGAGGCATATTTTCACCATTTGAATTGCCATTCTCTTATCTTTTACATCTTTCATTTATCATTGTGTTGTTTCTCCTGTTATCTGCAATATGTCATCTTTCAAGCCTGTTCAGATGACAGTTTTAAAATTAATAATAAATCTATCTTCCTACCAAATGCGGTGTGGCAGTCTCAGCAAACTGGCAGATAAATTTGGTGGTTAACTGAGGAAGTTTTAGGTCACTGTCAGTCCAATGAAGTTAAGGTCTGTATTGAACACATAATAAAGCACAAGACAAAGAAGTAAAGAGAGATCATCTTTTATTATTTTGAAGTTTCCTTGGTATTGGTTGTAAACGCTAACGAAACTTCAAACTGGGAATGTCATTCCCTGGTAGAACAGCAACAGATATCATAAGTTTTCAAAAGTGATTATTAATTTTTTCTTATCAGAGTAAGTTGCACTTTTCTGTGGCACATCTAGAAAAAACAGTTCGCTTCTGTTCAGTCCAAACTGTTCTTGAAGTTGTAGCTGGAAGGTCTCTTGCATCTGAAACTATTCTATGATTCTATGATTTCTTTGACAAATGGAATATAATGTTAGTTTAAATCTCACTTCCTTATTGCCAGAAAGAGTTTATCTTAATGCAGGATTCACCTGGGATCAGGCTGTGAGTATGCACTGACCACCTATTCACACAGACATATTCCACTGCAGAATGCACATGCTCATCACTATATTTTTAAAAGGAACTTCTTATTTTAAGTTACACTGAAAATCTGACTACTCTGTCTGATATCCTGGTGTGAAAAGAGTTCCTTTGAAAAATGTTCATCACCACATCCACTGAAGCTGGAAAAGGATGCAAAGAAAGTAACATCAGAAGAAAAACACTGGGCTTTGGACATACA
This sequence comes from Pithys albifrons albifrons, assembly GCF_047495875.1. Classification (NCBI taxonomy): domain Eukaryota; kingdom Metazoa; phylum Chordata; class Aves; order Passeriformes; family Thamnophilidae; genus Pithys; species Pithys albifrons. The sequence continues at coordinate 17,477,333 of NC_092462.1, forward strand.
TATGTATTAGAAATTCAGCTGTATTTCTTCTCTTCCTTTGACAGAGAGAAAGCACTTCATGCTATTTTTTTTTTACCTTTCACATAGACTTTGCTATCAAACACTTGGTACCTGTTACTGCCAAAGACAAAACTGATGCTGGCTTTTGCAGCCCATCTAAAGTGCATTCTAAGGGCATCCTTCAAAACAGCTTTTTCCAGCTTTTTGGTGGTTTATTGGGTAGAAACAAAAAGAGACATCTAAGTCTGGAGAATGCAGAAAGTCATATTTGAAGAAAGGTTGGGTTTTGATGAAATAGTTACATTGACCAGATTTAAAATGAAGTAACAGAATGAACTGACAGAAACTGTTCCATATTTGCAACATGTGTTTTTCCTATGACTGCAATGCATAAAGATGCACTCTTGACAATATGTGGTATTTTGGTCTGCAGTAAGGTATTAAGAAGTCAGCATTTGCTTCTAGAAAGATGAAGGAAAGAGAGGGAACAATTTCTAGAACATAATGGCCAACATAAACATTGGAATGCTATTAGGATGCAGAGATTGTTTAGATGCAGTGGTGCACTGTTCAAGCAGGGCACAATAATGAAGAAGAATTGTAATGCATTGGGGCAAGGATGAAAGGAAATGAACAGCTTCAGCAGGATGAGTGACAATATGGAAACACCTGTTCCTCACTGCAACACAAAACTGGTGACTTCCAGAAAAGGCAATTACAAATTTTTTTATGATTGCAAAATGAATGCTATTCCAAATGCACACTAACTTTCACAAATTGTGTTGGGACATTTTAGAGATGTACAATAAGTAATCAGTGACTTCCTTATACAAGAAAGGGTGCTCGAGGGAGGGCAAGTACCTAAACCACCATAATTGCCAGGATACAAGTGATCCAAGACACCACTTACTTTTACTTAATTGGGAGGAAGCAATCAACTTCCCATAATGTATCTGCACTTTGGTGATTTGTTAGTTTTTCTACCTATATGCACCAGATAAACAAACCTTTGCAACCTTTCATTTTTTCCATGCTTCCAAACTGCTTCACATAAACTTTAAACCGTAAAAATTAAGGTAAACACAAAGTACTGGACTACATTATGAAATTAACCAGATAGGGAAACAAATGAAAGCCAAAATCTATGAAAATATAAGTTAGACTCACTAGTGTAACTACCTGAAAAACTGTTGTGATACTTTTCATATTTATTTTTCTGCTGTTTCAGTTGAGTGTTTTAAGCTGAATAAGGTAATAAATATGAAAGCTGTGGTCTCATCTGTTTTTCTTTTTACCTTTGAGTTATATACAGTCCATTGTATGTGCTTCACATCAATCACTAGAACTATCTGGTTTTGCACTCGAGCTGTCCACTTTCCGCATGCCATGTAGGAAATACTAACTTAGTGTGGCAGAGAAACTGCCTGAAGACTTGTGGAAGATTAAATGTCTGTTGAAACCTATCTTTAATTATTTATTCTTTGTATTCAGGAGCAGCAGTTGTAGAGCTACCTGTATGCTTGTTCATTTATTTCTAAGTAGCACAGCAAAATGGCAACTAAATCTCTGGTATGTTGCTGTTTTTAATTTTTTCATGCACTGCCTTTGGACCAAAATGCTGCTGATGAAAAAACACAGCAAACCTTTTCCTCAGATGATTAGATCCACTCGTTCCATGGTAAGAATTTCCTCCAGTTCACCACCATTTGTTGCTTTCCCTCTCCATTTGCCCAACACTTTCTTTTCCATTTTCCCCCAACTACTGTTTCATCTGTATTCTTCTACTTTGCATATCATGCAATTCCAACACATTCAGCACAAAAAATTTTTCTACTGGAGGCAATCTGCAAAGCATGGTAGCTACTTCCACTATACTTTGCTCTGAAGCCTAAGATTACATTCCAAGATTATTCAGAACATTGGAATGACTGCCACATCCTAGATATTCTAGACTATATTCAGAAAATTATTTCCTCAATCAGGTGGCTTTTACAATTAAAATCAGAAAGCCTAGATTCCTCATCTTTCATTTCCTGAAAGCCTTGGAGTCTGAAGTTCAGTGGACTTCCAATGCATTTAAATTGATACAGAAAATGTTGTCCTGATGGAAGCACATTGCCAAAAGAACAGATCAGCACAGGTTCCATCTGCTTGTGTCAATATTTTTATTCGCCGTATTTCATTTCATCCCTATAGTGGTTTTTCTGTGGTATGCTATGGTCTCCTAAATAAATATATTCCTCTTTTTTTTTCCCTCCTCTTTTTTTTTTTTTTTTTTAATATGTAATCTTTTTGGAAAGTTAATGTATAAAATCAGAACTAATTTTTGAAGGATTACTTCAGAAAATTAAATGTGTTTAGTCTAGATGAAAGCCATATGGACAGATCAACTTATTTCTTTAATGTTTGTCTCTAATGCCATTGCTATGGACAACGCATGTCTCTGCTTACATATACCTTCACAAAAGTGTGGAGACTGGAACTTGACAACTCAAGTCACCAGGATTGTAAACCAAATATTACAGAATTTTCCACTGATATCTTTGCAATATAATTATTAGTAGGAAGAAAGAGAATTAAAGAGAACAGTTTAAAGCTTCTGTGCTTCTATGACTGTTCTTGAGCTACACCTCAAAGTAAAGTGCCTTATTTCCCCCCATTTAAAGGAAAATATTCAACTCAGCATTTCTTCTTTTGTCAGTGAGAAATCTTGGATAGACTTGAGTGTAGAGATTTTGCAGAATCTGTACAGTCAGCTATAATAGGACTAGTTTAGAGAGCAACCTCTATCAAAGAGCAACCTTTATTTCTGCCTCAATGCCAAAAGAACAAGCAACAGGGACAGCAGCAAACCAAAAAGGTCAACACACACTAAACTTCTACTCTTGGCTTTCCTAAATAAGTATGCAAGAAATAGGGCATTTTTTTACAGTCAGGCTGCATTGCCTCCAGAAGCACCATTCCTACTAAATTATACCTTTCCTAGGAGATAATATTTAAATTAGGATAGAGAAAATAATGCACCTTCAAACACACTCATAGACAAAAATACTGCTCCAATCATCTCACCTCAACGACTTATTGTTGTTCATATTGACAGCTTTTGTCAGCTGAATGCAGTGCATAAGGCAGAGGCTCATGAGAATGGAGTAAAAGGGGAGAATACTCTCCCTTTACCTGCTGGCTTCCCATCTTTTGATGCTGCTTAGGATGCAATTGACTTTCTGGGCTACAAGTGCACATTGCTGGATCACATCCAATTTCTTTTCATCAATATCCCCTTATCTGCTGGGCTGCTCTCAGTGCATTCTTCCCCAAAAATGTAGTAGTATTGGGGATTGCTCCAGTAGAGGTGCAAGACCTTCTTTTCCTTGTTGAACTTCATGACTTTCATGTGGGCTATTTCTTTTCCTAGGCAAGAAGCTTGTCACAGGTACCATCTCTAGCCTGAAATGTCATTTTTTCTCTTCCTCCATTCCTTGAGGTCTGTTCTGTATTCTGAAGTGACTTTGCTGAGCTGCACTGAAGCTTAAATTCACCTTCCAAATAGGCAAAATGAGATATCTTGCAAATTGTCAACCAATCTCTATCGAATACCTCCTGCAAGACTGGTTTTACTACTTTGGATAAGCAGTTGCAACTTCTGGTTGTCTTGCATCTTTTTTCAATTTTAAAGTTTATTTGATGGCATATACTCACAGTCATCCTACCATCACACTCCCAAGCATCAAAGACTGTTTCTGTTGGTTTTGAGTGTTAATTTTCACTCTTAATGATTTTTTTATATGACTTAGCAAGCCCATAAACTAATTCTTGGGTTATAAGTCTTCTTGAGTTTGGAGAACAGATCTATGATTTCAGCTGTGCATACCTTCTAGTTAGGAGAAATTTTCAAATTTATAAAAAATTTATCCTATCATAGCTAAAAATACTTGGAAACAAACATTGCAGCAGAGGTGTGGTCTTCACATCACTCATCTGTCTGTGTGACTCTGCTTCCAGTCCACAAGGTAGTTATAAGTTGGCTGGGCTTCTGAAATTCTCTGTTCATAGATGAAAAACATCTCTGCTTTTCTCCCAAACCAGCACCAGTTGGTTTCTACAAGCCTCATTTTCATATGGTGCATGCAGTGGTCTTCACATTGGGGAGAGACAGCTTTGAGGATCAGTATCATAAATATGGGAGTGTAATGCTTACATCCATCTTGCAAGTATTTTTGCACTGTGAGAAGGCATTTATTGGAGCAGGAAGAAGCAAAGCAGTAATTATGAAGGTGACCGGTACCTATTCTAATCATTTTGCCTGCCTGCTATAACTAAACTAATGTTCAGATTTCTGCTCAGAATTGCAATAGCTATGCATGGCTATTTGGGACTCTCAAAGAAAGGAAAGTTTTCTACGTTTGAGTTGGTACATAATCACTGGTCTATTTGATGATTTTTTCAACTTAATATCCCTCATGGTGAAAATGTCAGTGAATGAAATTTACACATTAAATGCTTATCCGCACTGTCTTCTTTTTACCTGTCAGGCTAATCACATAGAAAATTGTGGTTGCTTCAAATTGGAAATCATCTTATGAGTATCTAAAATAATGCCCATAAGGTCCAGCACACAGACATACAAAGAGAAGAAAAGAGCAATACCTTTCTGTTTAAAAATGCAACTTTAAAGTGTCAACTGAAGGACAGGCTTGTGCCAATTACTGTCTTTCAAGTTGCAGGACACTGGATGAACAACAGTAACCAGCCATGTTCATACTCTTTACTTTGCACAAACATGAATTAGTGCAGCTGTGCTTGTCCTTCTTCCAGTGCAGAGCACATTAAGTTGAATTAATTTGTGTTTGCTGTGGGCGAGACCACAGACAGTTTCTTCGACAGTTCTTACTGCTCCAAGAGCAATTTGCCAAGCCATGATGACTTTCTTGTGTGCCTGAGCCAGTGACAAGCTAAGTGAGGAAGTATTACTGCAGTATGCCACCTCTTACTGAGTTCCTAATTAGCAGGTCAGTTGCGCAACCTCTTGTCAGGGACAGTATGATTACCACCACTAACAAAAGGAAGGCCTCAATAGATGATGCTGTTAATGTATTTCTTATCTAACACATGCAAGGCTAATATACAATTATAATGGGATCCATTAAAATCTGCTTAGAGAGGAACAAGAGCTTATTTAATTGACAAGAGTTTAAGAGACTACAAAAGCTGATGCTTTCCAGTCTTTTGACACAGCAGTCAAAGGATGCCTCATGGTTTTAATGGTACTGCTGCACTGTAGGATCATGTATATCCATGCAGTTCCACTCAAGCATGCTGACGCCCTTTTTAAGAAATTTCCCCCTACCTTCTTCCATATCAAGCAGTAGCAATGCCTTTTAAATATCTTCTAGTTGTTTTAGTAAGAAAATTATTTTTAAAAGTGCATAATTAAATGGAAGCAGAGAGTCACTGAACAAACAAACCATTAAATTGCATTGAAATACGCTGCCTTCAAAGCCAAAATCTAATTAAGGTTTAAACTGCAATGTTAATTGCACAGTACTGAGATTCACCATGCATTATGGGTTTATTAGCAGTTTTCTAACGAGTAATTTCAGAGAGGCAAATACAAGTTCTGGGACCCATGTTAAGTCCATGGAAAAGAACGTAATTACCAGTAGGAAAATATTTGCCTTATAGTTGATTTAGGGCAGAATATCTGAAGATATCTTAATCAGAGCTTGGGAACATAGAGCACCAAGTAAACCACAATGTAGCATTAAGATTATCCTCAGAACTATTTATACTGCTTTTCAGTTTTAATCATCTCAGCATAGTTTGGAGAGGACTGAACCTGCTGTTAACACTGCTGCAAAAAAACAGATTCTAAGAAATAACATTAACACAGACAAAACATTAAACCAAGTAATTTTTCATGGATTTTAAGAAAACGAGGAAATCCTATGCTCTATTGTCACCACTCAATCCTCAGAGAAGACAGCACTTCAAACAGGATTATTTCTGGATTACTTTTCCTACATGAAAACTTTTAAAGAGGTGAAACATTCCTTCCTCCATGTATTTTTCCTTTGTTTTGGGTTCTCAGCTAATTCATAATAATATATAAAACACCATCTGAGGTGTCATAATTAGGAATCTGATTATGTTTTGTTTTTATAGAGACTTAGATTAGCTAAGACTCAGATCCTTAGAGGCATTATGTCTTTACTTACTTCTGAAGTCAGCACCAAAATAACTTTAAGAATAGAAGTGTGGTGAATGGACCTGCATCCAGCTGGCGGCCAGTCACCAGTGGTGTTCCCCAGGGGTCTGTGTTGGGTCCAGTCCTGTTTAACATCTTTATTGATGATTTAGATGAGGGGATTGAGTCCATCATCAGCAAATTTGCTGATGACACCAAGCTGGGAGGGAGTGTCGATCTGCTGGAAGGCAGGAGGGCTCTGCAGAGGGATCTGGATAGACTTGAGAGATGGGCTGATTCCAATGCGATGAAGTTCAATAAGGCCAAGTGCCGGGTCCTGCACTTTGACCACAACAACCCCCTGCAGCACTACAGGCTGGGCACAGAGTGGCTGGAGAGCAGCCAGGCAGAAAGGGACCTTGGAGTACTAATTGACAGGAAGCTCAACATGAGCCACCAGTGTGCCCAGGTGGCCAAGAAGGCCAATGGGATCCTGGCCTGGATCAAAAATAGCGTGGCCAGCAGGACCAGGGAAGTGATCCTTCCCCTGTACTCTGCGTTGGTGAGGCCACACCTTGAGTACTGTGTTCAGTTCTGGGCCCCTCAGTTCAGAAAGGATATTGAGGTGCTGGAGCGAGTCCAGAGAAGAGCAACAAGGCTGGTGAAGGGACTGGAGCACAAGCCCTGTGGGGAGAGGCTGAGGGAGCTGGGGTTGTTTAGCCTGGAGAAGAGGAGGCTCAGAGGTGACCTCATCATTGTCTAGAACTACCTGAAGGGAAGTTCTAGCCAGGTGGGGGCTGGTCTCTTCTCCCAGGCACTCAGCAATAGGACAAGGGGCACGGGCTTAAGCTCTGCCAGGGGTTGGATATCAGAAAAAAATTCTTTCCAGAGAGAGTAATCAGGCATTGGAATGGGCTGCCCAGAGAGGTGGTGGATTCACCATCCCTGGAGATTTTTAAACGCAGATTGGACGTGGCGCTGAGTGCCATGATCTGGTAAATGGACTAGAGTTGGACCAAGGGTTGGACTTGATGATCTTGGAGGTCTTTTCCAACCCAATCAATTCTATGATTCTATGATTCTGTGTTACATCTAGTAATGAGATTTTGGTGCCCAGATGAAATTGGCACTTTCAATCTTCCTTCCCATTGCTTTGAACCTTTACTCCTATACAGAGGAGTTTTTCATAACTCTTAGATGAGTGTAAGTGACATGACTAGACTCTTTGTAACAGTATTTGACAATTCCTCATTTATTGTCACCTGCATAGGACAAATAACTTTTTGCTAGACATAGATGAAAAAAATGGATGCAGTGCATTGATTAAGAATATAAATAAATCAGGACTATAGTTTCAATATTTCTGCTAAGTACTGTCACTTACTTTTGACAAAAAATAGTAGGGTTTTTTTTCCCACTGTCGACAGTGGAAGGGTTATTCTTCAGCTTGACCTTTCTATAGAGAGGTAAGCCTTTGTATAGAGAGGAGTTCTACTGTTATAGCAGAAATTTATTTGTGATTTTTGAAGTTTAGTTTTCCACTGAAGTAAAAGGAATAAAGTTGATTTTGATAGCCAATTAAATCCCCTGGAAAACAAGGAATGCAGGAGGAAACTATGTACAGATGGAAAATTTCTCACAACCAGAGGGAATCATGCAAATAGCTGAAAAGAATAACCCATAGACTGACATTCTTCATTCACAAAAAGAATCAGATCATTTCATGACTTATTTTTGAAGAGAAAATAGAACTGAATTCACAGCTAACACTCTTTTCAATAACTTGTTCAATCAGATCTTTTTTTTTTCAAAACACAACTATAAATAGCCCTCCTTCATAACAATAGAATTTTTCACCAAGAAAAAGAACATTTGAGAAGAGTAAAACCTCCTGTGCCTGTGAATCAGCCATTTTAAAATGGACTAGTAATGCAGTCCTTTTTATAGCCTGTTTCTTGCATTCTGATTAAAGCAGAATACAATCAATACGAGTACCAGCTCAATAACTATAATGATAAGGATGCAAGTTTCACAGTCACTAATTATACATGTATTTGAAACTTTCTATCAGGAGGATACTAACTGCTCATCATGTGCTAGTCCAGTTCCATGGTTTTCATAGAAACATGAAATGGTTTGAACTGGAAGGGACCTTAAAGATCATCTTGTTCCACGGGCAGAACCTTCCACCAGTCCAGCATGCACAGAGCCCCATCCAGCCTGGACTGTTTTGTCTTGCCTTCAGGATATTTTGGATTATTTGATCCCTTGGACAGGATAAGCACCCGAGGAAAGTTTCAACTCAGAACAAGCTGTTCTCCTCAGCATGAACTAGGAGGCTAGAAATGCCTGACATCCATTGCTATTTAAACACAGAAGATGGGACAAGGCAGGGAAAGGAGATATATAGCAACGAATTAACAGCATATTCAGTCCATTCCTGCCCCCAGGACCTGGAATGGTATTCTTCCCTCATGAAGGTCCACAGATTTCAAATCATCCTGTCTGCATAGCAAAGGCTGGAGCAGCTGACCCTGGAACACATTGCATCTAGCCCATAATATCAGACAAAACTGTAGCAAGACCGTCAAAACTGTATCAAATTTAAGGTTCTGCAAGGGACATCTGAACCTTCTTGGCATTCCTCCTTGGATTTAGTCCTGCCTATGATAATCAAACCACACAGTTCTAGCAGGGAATTAATAGCCTTGCATTCAAAAAGTCAATTATTCACCTGTCTCATTTTTTGCAGTTTTCACATCACACTAGATGCAATGACTAGGCACAAATTTTTATAAGGTTCTATGAAGCATTATGATCCTCATTCAAGTGATTAATTAGTAGTAAGGTATCACAAGCCAACACATACTGACAGAGACTGTCAGATGTGAAAGTAACTGCAACTAGGCATAGAAGATGGCAGCTGCCAGAGGGGTCTAACTAACAAGCTCTTTTAAAAATACTCATTTTAACTTGAACTACTAAAGCAAAATTCTTAGTTCATGTGAAAACTGGAAGCCCTTTCACACACACACAAAACTTTCTAGATCGGTCAAGGGAGCAATGTGGGTATAGTTGTCCACTGGTCCTTTCTAAAAGAAAATATTTTGAATAGAGAGATCAACTCAAACACTTCTATTTCAGGCTAATTTAGTCCAAGAATTTGTACAACTAGTAAAAACAATGATGCAAAGAGCTACTTATGCTTCTGAACAAACTGTTACTATCAATTCTCCTTGGAGCTGACCTTTATGAGAAAGACTTCAAATAATGCATAAATTAATCTCATATAAATACTTTTTCTAGACAGAATATGACTGGAGTGGGAGACATTTGAAACTTTTTGCCTTTCCTAACACATACAGGAAAGCAACAAAATAAGAGCACTTTTATTATATTCAGGATACCTCATTAAAAATGGTTATTTTTTCTGATTATACTTACTGTTAAAAATCCTCAGAGCAAAGCTATTAAAAATAGTGTTTGGGTTTTTAAATAATTCTTGAATGCTATAGGAGAAATTATCAATTTTATACCAGGATCTCAAAATAATAAAGCTTTACTTGTCTTCCTCTCTGTGCTAGCCTTTACATGCCTAGATCAATATGTATTAAAAAAAGGATGCATGTCACATATCCACTGCATTGCATAGAGTATTCCTCTTTGTTCCAGATTTTATTGTTTTCCAGTCACAGCTTGTGACAAATGACAATTTTTATTCCTAGATACCTTTTGGACTTTCTTCAGTATTAATTAATCATCCTTCTGTTGCCTTTAGGCATGTCCTCTGTTCTTAGGCAATTATTAGCCACATACTCAGGAAGATGCTACATGTCCCTTCTGTTACTAGTACACCCATGCTAGAAACAAACCCTTCTTTTCTAAGTATGCAGCTGGTTTCCAAACAAGTTATTTTTGCTTTACAGATCAGGTAAAATAATCAATACTCTGTAAAATGGGTAAAATCTTGCTCTTTCATTAGAACTCTGACTGTTTATTTATTCCTTAGTTAGCTATTCTGTTTATTGTAAGTTTCTTTTTTTCGTAAGAGATATGTGGAATGCTCTATTTTGAGTTTGAGGTAACAAGGTGGTTGTTTTTGAAAGAACCGTGATGTATCGTTATTTCATTGAAACTCTAGTGCAGAAGCTTCATCAGCCAAGGACCATAAGAGATAACTACTTTTCTCAAATACCTACACACACATTCAATTGGAATTAAAAAAAAAGCCTTTATCACTACCATGTCTTTATTTATATTTATATTTATATTTATATTTATATTTATATTTATATTTATATTTATATTTATATTGGATGCTGCTTATTCTTTGAAATTTCCATGAAATTTCCATGAATGTTCAATTTTGAAAAATTATGCAAAAAAATCACATTTTAATTTCTGAAAATAAGTAATATTTTTCAGCTGTAAACATTTTGTTTAGAAATTAAAATGAATGCATACTAAGGTGACAAGAAGTTATCATAACTACTAAGGCAAAATTGGTCTTTCAACTGATTTATCCCCTTTAACAGCTTGAGTCACAGAAGTTTACAAGATTTCTGCCTTCTATCTGTATTTGCAATGTGATTTTATTTTTAATGCCAAACTTTTTCAAAGAATTCAAAAAAACTTTCCTTGCCAGCATCTACTTGCAGGTTATAGCAGGCCCACCTAAGATCAAGAAGATAAACAGAGAGAGGTGATGGGCTGCCTAAGGGAAGGAAAAACAGGGCTGCAGTGGGAAAGATGAAGGGAGACAAGGAGACTCTCCTCTTAGGAATGGCTCCTGAGAAATAAATGGTCACCAGATTCCTAAGCAAGTTTTTCCATAGACTGCATGGTATGGAAAGGAGTTGCTGATTTTGTGTGTAAGAGCACTGTTTACCCAGTAATTCCAGCCACAGCTAAAGGGACAGTAGAAAAAGATTGAAAGCAAGTCCTTAGCACTAGACAGTAGAAAATGAGGCAATGACCTCTTTACTAAGTGCTACACAAAGGCCTAATTAAAGTCTTGCAGGCTTTTACAATTTTTGTTTGCTTTTTGTCCCATCCCAACGGGAATGTTTTGTAAATCCTGCTTTGTCAGCTTAACACATGGGGACAAAAATGCATCAAATGTTTGAGTAAACTGGGTTTTATGGTGTTAGCAAGATTATGACAGGATTTATTGCTTGAGGAAAGTGGATCATTCCCTTTCCTTTGTAGATTATTTGCATTACAAACATCTCTACTTACATTACAAAAGCCAATTTAAAATCCCAAGTCAAGAAACTGACTTCTAGCCTCTCAGGAAGTACAAGAATTCTTTCCTGAAGTATATTTTTATGGTGTCATTTCTAGGGCTTTCAGGAGTCTAATATTCATCACACTGAAACCAACTAGTTTTTTCTATATTATTGTCTCAGGTTTAAAGTTAATCAACGCCTTTTAGAAGTTTCTGTTATTACATCCCCCGTGGTGACACTTCACTGAATGACAATTAGCGTTAAGCACCAGCCCAGGAAGTATCTGAGGGGAGCTTATCCTGAGGACTACTCTTTCCTTCCCTACACCAAGGATAAATGTCAGAGCATGGAACAAACCGGTGGCAGATTGAGAGCAAATCTGGGAAAAAGTGCAAGTACCACCCACTGTCCATCTTGAGAGGACCAGCTGGCATTGCATACCAAGTTTTGCCATCAGAAACCCAGCTGTAGGTCTCCTAGTTAGGTTAGACTTGTTTATGTTTCTATTTTGGAAATATTTGTTTGTATAGGCTACTGTTGCAGTTACATCCACAAAATCCTTTCAGACCTCTAAAATTTCCACAGCTACATCATTTCTCAGTTATTACCAAAGCCATCTTTCCTCCATCTAGTTTTTTTCTTGTCATGCCATCACAAAGACAGTTTTATGTCCCTTTTCATCTGCAGCTGTCATTTACTTCTTACCACCTTCTCCTTATTTAACCTTTTTGTGTCAGCCTCTCCTGGCCCATGGTAATTTTTGTGCACTCAAAGTGAGACACTCAAAGTTAGGACTTGTCACCAGGGTTTCTATTATATCTAAACTGTTGGGAGGAAAGTGTCACTTTAATGTCATTTGTGTTTATAGGAGGGGCTTTTTAGCAAAATATTAAAAAAATACTATAATAGTCACAACTTCAATTCTGCAATATGCAGAAATACCCTTTTTCTCTCATTTGTCCTTCACTCCCCTTCATTACTGGTAAGCGAGAAAGGGGAAGAGACAAAATGGAGAAACGTCTCATGAAAGAGAAAGAGGTATGGCCAAATACACAGAAAAATCCCCAGATTTTTAGTTAAGTCAGCTGTAGTTTTAGAACCTTTCTCTAAACACAACATAAACATTTTTTTTGTTACTGACAAATTCTGTATGTCTAAACATCTCAAGGGCTGCTGGGAGGTGATTCAGCTGTTGGGTGTATGAATTAAGCTAGCTGAAGATCTTTATGTAAGCACATGGTACACCCTCTTTGACTGATGGTATTAAGTGTAAGTATTTTTATGCTTAATTTTTTGAATTATTATTATATTTACTTTGGGTCTTTACGCTTGTCAGCATAGCAGAATCATTGGTAATGGATAAGTAAATTTGTTGATTGTGTTTGTTCCACTCCCTGATGTAGCGTTTGTGTTTTGCATTATCTTCACCATTCCCCTCTGGGATCCCCCAGACACCTGAATAAGCAGAGGACAGTGGCATAAAATGTGTGTAGATGTGAATATAGCTGATTTCTATCAGCACAGACCTCTCACAATGAGCTCAATCATCTAAATCTATAGTGATCTATTGTGCAAAAAGAAAGTTCTATCTCTTCCCCATTATCATCAGGGTTCACAAGAAGCAGGGGAGTAGAGAGACAATCTTTCTCCGTGTGTGCTTTATAATACTTTTGAGAAGGTAAGACCTGCAAATGGTGGCCTTGTACAAGTTCATTGGACTCTGTGTAATTGTTTTACAGAGACTTAGGGAAATTTTCCTGGACATTGGGAAACCCAGAGCATCATTAAGCCCATTCACAACTGTCTCAGTCAGCAGAAGGTCAGAAAAAAAATAGAGAAGGTTGCAAAATTTCTTTTTCTTTTGTCTAGATTAGAGAAGAAGGATGAAGTGCAATGTCTGAAGCCTCTAGAGGACAATTAATGGAATGAACCTCCACCAAAAAGTGCAGTTTCATCAAATCAAGATGCTTCACAGAAATGGAGTTCTGATGAGAAAAAATTTGAAACAAATTGCTCTGATGTTCCCATTTTATTTTACTAATTTCAAGCAGCTGGTTTTCTAAGAGAAGCATAAGTCATTTTGATAAGTTAAGGTGCTTAAATGTTATAATTCCAAATAATTTCATTTCTGTAATGCTAAAATTCATTTTCACAATATATTTCATGAATTCTGTTTAATATTTGAATATGAGTTCAAATCTAAGATAGCCAAGGCAAAAAATCAAACCTAATAACTAAATAAAGTGAAATATATTGACACTTTAAAAACAAATGAGGTCAACATTGTGTAAACTAAATTTTTGCTAGTCCCAACTGGAAATACACCACAGGTTTTATTTTGCAGTTTATTTTTAATTGTTTAGGTTTTTCTTGTGATTGAAATAAAGTTCTGCCCTGTTCCAGTAGCATCTTTTCTCCTTCCAGTATTGCTCAGGACCTTGATCAATTAAACAATTCTGTTCTGGTGGCAGTGGTGTCACAGACAAGTCAAATGTAGCATGGCAATTAGTACAGCAGCTGCTGTCTTGATACAAAGAGATAATTTGAGCATCACTGAAGAGTACTAAAAGATTTCCCATGTTACATTAATTTCCACTCAACAGCATCTTGAGCAAAGAATAAGGTTAGGGAGCTTCTTCCTAATACCCTTAGGCATTATGAAAGCAATACAGTTGCACCTCTTAAAAAGTAGCAATTATCTGTCAGACTAACATATAACCCTGTAATCTAAGAGAAAAAAACTCTGAGGCAACTCATGGGTCTTCCTTCCTTGTCAGATCATCAACCAGGTATTGTAATTCAACCTGTGCTCCAAAACAAATAGAGATGGTATAGTTTAAACCCAGTTTTGTGCATAGCAGTCACAGATCTTAACAGTGCTGAACATCTCAGGGCTATGTTTACTGTTGTGGAGGGCAGCAAATTCTTCTCTGAGTGAATTACTGGCAGAAAAAGGGCACAGATCAAGGAACTACTTTTACATTGAGACTGAAGGAGTAGAAGAGTTATCAAGACCATAATCAGTCTGTGGCAAAATCAGAAACTGAGTTTAGAGTCCCAAACTATTACATGAACAAGATCATCAAGGGAAAAGAAATTTGCTACCTTTCCATTATATAAAATAATTAAATCAAAATTACTCATTTCATATTTTAGTGTTTGGATTTCTTTTCATATGCTGTAACCTCAACTTTCCTTTACATTTCTGCTTCCTGTTGAAGTCACCTCCTGACCACATCCAATTGTGTGCTCTGCAATATCTGACTTGTTCTAAACTGTCCTCAAATAGGTATGATTTACTCAGGTGAAAATCAGATTCAGAACAATCAAACAAGGTTCTTTTTCCTCTCAGAACAACTTTAGGATAGAATGGGAAAACTTGATGGTTTGTCAATGTTTTTTTTTTTTAACTATTCCATACCTCAGATGAGCGTATCCGTACAACAGACAAGAAAATAGTATCACAAGTGGACTATTGCATTTTTAAGGCTTCATACAAAATGGCTAATGAAGAATAGAACTTAATTCAAGTTCACCTTAACGTTCACCTTGAGAACATTAATTTGACTTGAGTCACAAAACTTCATCCTGTTTTGTTTCTTCATTCAGAATCCCAATCTTTTGCTATCATATTCATTGCTGTACTTGCAAGGCACCAAGGCTCTTAAGTTCCAAGTGAGAACTTTTGATTCGAATTTATTGCATAATTTACTCATATCTTCGAACATATTTGTCACTTACCTTCCTGCCTTCCAGTATAGTATGTGACAAGCACAGTATGTATTAGGTGACACACACCTCTATGGTAATTAATGCTTTGTTGGCACACCAGAAATGCTGTATGTTTACTATATTCTAAATAGAAAGGTGTCATTTGTAGTGAATTAGTGAAAAGAATCAGAAATTTAACTACTTCAAATTTTAAAATACCTGTAAAAAGAATGGCTATGACGACTCAAACCATCTCACTACCTGACTTTGACAGAATTAAGAACATATTGAATGGGGTTAGGCTTCTCTCTTTATATCCTCCATCTTCCCCCAGTCTGTGGCTTAGAAAACCCATGCAGCTTCTCTCTCTCTCTCTCTCTTTTTTTTTCCCCAGCCTGTGTGCTCTATTAGCCCTCAGTACCACATAATTTTTCATTAGTTTTTCGTGAGTTCTGTAGAGTCTCCATGACTTCTCATCACAGGGAGTTTCATGCTCAAAGTATAAGCTGTATGAAACAGTTTCCCTGAAAATTTCATTTGTTTCCCATAGCTCTTGGGCTGCAGAACACAGTGAATATTTGTTACCAATTCCCATACCTCATGTGCTTATAATTTTAGGTACCTCTGTCATATATCTGCTCAATTGCTTTTCCAGCCACACTGTCCTATTTAAATTTTTTTCTGAGAGTAGACATGCCACGCATTAGATGAAAATTTTATTTCTGTGTATTTTCTACCATGTATGAGTTAGGGAAACAAATAGTAATTAAACAAGATCTAAGAAGACAAAATGACTGAAGCAAAAAAACCCCATTGCTGCATATTTAGTGTGTGATTTGAAAGTAACTGAGGGGTAGCTAAAAATAACAGGTCAGCAAAGTAACTCACAGATGCACTTTCAAGGAGGATGAATGAAATGCTCATGAATTACACTATTGAAAACATGCTAGCAGTATTTAAAAAGTGATTTGCTCTTGTTTTAGTTCTGAAGTCAATAGGAACAGTGGTAGGACAATGTTAGTGATGCATATGAAAATAACATTCCTGATGCTACAATTTGACCTCCCCTGGATGGCTCATTCTGGATGTTGAATACAACAATTAAAATGGAAAACATTCACTGAGCAGAGGCAGATTTTGGCTTTGCTATATTGGGCAGACATAGGAGAATAACATGTACTTTCACAAGGATCCAATACGACTAATGCAGTGACAACACAGCAATGTGGAAAGAGAATTCTGCAATAAAAATTTAATTTAATCAATTCAGAATCATAGAATATCCTGAGTTGGAAGGGACCCACAAGGATCATTGAATCCAACACTGTTTTGTACAGGACCATCCCAAGAATCACACTGTGATGTGGAGAAGTCTGATTCAAAATATGACAAAAAAAATCTAATAACAATTTATATAGTCAGTTAGTCTCAATGAAGGTGAGTATGATTATTTAGGTCTTTCTTTACAAAGTGTAAACATTGGAAGATAGAGGTCCCCAGTGAGCCAGGCATAGATTCGGGAACAAAACCTCTTCTAGTACTTCATCCAATGAGCCACATTGCTCCTGAACAATATCACTAATGTTGGGAATGCATTGAATAATTAGCCTTTTTAGAAACAGTTAAAGATATCTATATGAAAATCTCAGGAAGCCTTGGCTTTACTGAAGGCTAAAGAACAAACTGAAAAATTTTATGAGGTCCTGCAAATACAGTGTTTGCCTGACTTAGAGCAGAGCTGTACAATACATACACCTGGTACTGCACTATCTACCTTCTTAGTCAATGGAGGAAAATAGTTCTCAATTCCTCCATTCCCAGAAAGACATCCAAAATTGACCAGCTGAACTGCTCTTTAGATTGCCTGTTAATATTTCAGTAAATATTAAGCATGACTTGATAAGAGCCTAAGGGACAGACATCTGCTTTGTAGGCATTTGAGATTATGTGACGAATCTTGTTGCAACTGGTGTCAAACAGAGGTTTCTAAAGGCCTGTTTGTGGGCATTACTTCAGTCAATTAATAAAAGGAAAACCAATCAAAGTCTCTATTAGGCTTTTTGGAGGAACAAATAGTTTTCATACACCACCTTGAAATGCCATGTATTTCAATATTCCTCTTCTATAATGAAGTAAGTTTGGGACTTACCTGTAAAATTATTCTGACAAGCTGTTTTAGGGTTAAGTCCTGTAATATTCAAGTAGACACAATTTCCCTGGGTGGGGTCATACTTACTTTACCAGAATTGCAGGACAGATCAGTTCTGAATTGCTGTTTGGAGCATAGTGATTCATTTCAAGGGGCCTAATATACTTTAATGGATGCAGTGATATTGAGTTGAACATTGGCCTGTTCTGACAGGTCTGCATCTTTCTTGTGATGAGTGCTCCAGACCTCAATGTGGTGCTCCAGGTGGGGCCACACTAGAGTGGAGGTGGGGGGGAGAATCCTCTCCCTTTACCTGCTGGCCTTTCCTCTTTGAAGTAGCCCAGGATACAATTGGCTTTCTGGGCTACAAGTGCAAATTGCCAGCTTCTGTGAAAATTTTCATCCACGAAAATCCCCAAGTCCTTCTCCACATGGCTGCTCTCGATGACTTATTCTCCCAGCCTGTACTCATGTCTGAGATTACCCCAAACCAGGTGCAGCATCTTGCACTTGGACTAGTTGAACCTCATTAGTTTCTTGTGAGTCCATTTCTTAGATTGCTCCCTTAGGTCCCCCTGAATGGCATCCCATCCTTCCCTTGTGCCAGCCGCACAAACACACAAGCATCTGCAAACTTGCTGAGGGTGCTCTTGGTCTCTCTGTATATGTCATTGAAGGAGATACTAAAGAGAACAGATCCCAAGACAGAGCCCTGAGTGAGTGATGTCACCCCTCATTGGCCTCCACCTGGACACAGAGCCATTGACCACAACTCTCTGTCTTAACCATTCAACCAATCCCTACCAGGTACCAGCACTCTTCCTTCTTGTGCTGTGTCCATTCTAGAACTCTGTATTTTGAATTTGCACTGGTGCACTGCTCCAGACAAACTGATGCTTTCATCTTGTCCTTTTGTCTCCTGGTTGCATGTATGCAGCACATCTACAGAAATGTGGAAGGCACTGCTTTATGTAAGTCATGAACTTCTTTTTACACTCTGAGCAGTGTTTAAAACAAAGGTCCACGTCCCTTAACAAAGGTCAAGCACAGCTGATGTATCTCAAAGCCATAAATGAAAAGAAAGTTAGGAAGAAGGCTCGAGGGTTTCAGTATCCCCTTGATGCAGTCTCTTGCATCATGTCATCATGTTCTCCCCCTCACACAAGGTTAAACAACTTCTAGTTCCCTTTTTACCTCCACCATACACAGCTACATATAGCCCTTCATATCACAGCCAAATTCTCAGCAAAAGCTCTGTTAGGGCTACCTCTACTTCTATCAGCCTCCAATAGTGGATGACACACTTATTTATTAAAAAAAAAAAAAAAAAAGAAAAGCAATGGGGTGACTTCCTGACTTACACAATTAATCCCTGCTTTCAACTATATATGTAGCTGAGATAACTTCTGAGACACTAACTGCTGATTGGAAATACAGAAAATTGTTTAATGCTATGTAATCTTTTGCAGTTGAGAAGTGCCTTGGTAAGAGCAATATAATATTTTTGTGATCATTATGGAAGTACTTTTTTATGCTGGTCTTCAAACAGCTAGAGGCCATTTCAGTATCTGCAGAATTCTAATGACAATTTGTGCTCTTATCTCCTGCCTCCATGTTATTAAAATAAACAAACACACAAAAATTTCTGTAGACAGAAGGACTCTCAATTATTTGAAATTTCACTACACTTTTCAGAAAACAGCTCTGTTTGCAGACTATCCAAATGGTTTAATGGCAATTGGCAGATCTCTAATTCAGAAGAGAGAAAAAAAATTGCAAAAATTTACAACAGAAACCCACAAATCTTTATATTTTATGAACAAAGCTGACTCACATTTAATCATTACTAACTCCTTATGAGGGGTTGTTGCTGTAATTCAGTCCCAGACCCAGGTTAAGCTGCAGAGAAATGCTCTGTATTTACAGTGCTGATGAGGAATACAAAAGCATAACAGGTTTTTAGGAAGTAAAGCTACTCATAGGACATGAATACTCAAAAATGTATATTTCATCATCTCCCTTACAGACAATTGTCTTCTGCCACCTCTTTACCTGAAGACACTTTGTTTATTCAACTTTTGGACTAAGGCAAATAAAGGGCAAAAAGGAAAGAGTAAAAAACCCAACCAAACAAAAAACCAAAACAGCAATGGATTTATGTAAGTTTTTCAAACAGGCTACCTAACTAAACGTGACAAAGAAAATATGGTATAGTCAGGTAGATAATTTCATCCTCAATCCAGAAAATCAGTTAATCACTGCTTTACATCTGATCTGTCCTTTGTGGTTTAAAGGAGGTGAAGAATTACCAAATCTTCCATACTTAGGTTTCTGTTGGGAAATACGCTCCATAATCAAAACCACATATATGCCAGACCACGTCATTGTACTCAAAATGCTAAAAAGTTTTCCCCACCTGAGCCTAAAGATACTGTTTGCCAGAGCATGTTGCTTCTGGAGGAGAAACTGTCATAGACATGAGGTTGTTCCAACAGGTGCCTAAGTCCCCATAGGTTTTGCCATCCTATATAACACCTGACTGCAGGTTATCTCCTTTGACACAGCAATAGACACTTGCTTACAGACACAGCACCAGTGGTACAGGAAATGTAACCAATAGCAACAGCAAATTCAGCATCTGCCAGCTCACATACACCATGTGGAAACCCTCAACCCATGGTGGAGCAATCTCTTGCCGTAACTGCATCCCAGTTCTTCCCTGCTCGAGGCTGCAGCATCTCCAGTTATAAGTTAATCTTTCTGCTGGTTCACTACACCTCCTTCCCCTGTCACCACAAAACCAGAGTCAGCTTCTGCTGGAAAACATTGTCTCAGCTTATTAAACCACGTCCTAAAAAGCTGCAGTGCTCAGAATCTGATCCATCCTCTTCCCACATGGACCAAGCAGCCCGGGGCAAAAGAGTGGGAGAAAGATATTAAAATTTTATTAAGCTTGAATTCCTTCAGGAGAACAAGTGAAGAGAAGAATTAAGGGAACATACCAGGAGAGATCACCATCAGAAGTTACCAGAGAACTCCTCCCAGTCATAGAAGTCCTCTACCAGACATGTCTTCTACAGTCTGAGAACTAAGTCATCAAGGTGGCATTAGGTTAAGCAGCCTGAGTGTTGCTCTGTGCCATCTGTGTCAGTGCCACTGTATTGCAAATTTCAGGACAAAGGTGATAGATATATTTCAAAACTGTCTTATTCTCTAGAGACCCCTACCCAGGAATCTCAGAAACAGATCAGTATCCTGATTCAGATTTGGGAGATATTAACTGAAAAGAGAATCACTCAGTTCATGTCAACTAATGGGGCATGACACAAGATGCACTTCGTGCATTTACTGAAGCTGTATGAAGAGTATTACATCTCTAAAGTGTATTACTAGAGCTCTCTGAGGTGGCTACAGACTCAAAAAACTCTCCACTTTTGGAAGAAATCAAATATACTATGGAAAACATATTGCCAGAAATTAGGACTTCAAACACAGGGAACAACTCACAGTTCTGTGCAAGATTAATTTCCTTTATTTAATTTTATTATTGTTATTCCTATTTTCACCTCAGGATCACTCATTTATCATCATGTTTTAGTTATAAAAGCAGTACTTTGGCTACTTACCTGTTAACTGAATTTTGATCAAAAATGAAACATAATTATAAGGTCCATGGTCTTAGACCATGGAAATTCAGGTTATTCCTTCTGCGCAAAGCTTCATCCTAAATGAATCTCTATTTCAATCCAATACCATCAGTTAATTAGCATCATGAACTCCATCTGCCAAATTGAGTGTTAGCTGTCTCTGTCCATTTCCCATACTCTGAACAAAAGACTTCAAGTAACTATTAAGATGATGCATTTTTAGTAGCATAACCCCCTGAAATACTAATGTGTGAGAGAAGGAATTAACATTTCATAGACAATACATTAAAAAACAAGAAAAGTATTAGCTTATGTATTTACTGAATACACACAGGCAGGGCCTTGATTACCATCAATGAAAGTTTTCATCAGACTAGTTACAATTTTTAAAAGTATTAGTATTGTATTTTAAGTTGTTTTGTTTTTTGTCTTCCTGTAATGATATAGACTTTGAATAGCTCAAATGAAAGAACATTTAGTAGATTCTGGCTCTTGCTTTCAAAGAAGTGGTCTTAGTGTTAATGGCATTTTTAGTCCTTAATTAAGCAGCTCATTTGGCTGTGGCTGCAGCACTGTGCTTCAAGACACTTAAGCACATGGTGAGTCTTAGTGTGGAGTTGCAGGCCAACTCAGACACTTGCTCATGGATGACCACACAGTGCCATACAAAGTATACATGGAAATAATAGGACAAATTTTCACAGACAGATCTTCTCTCTCTAGAAATCACAGAATATCTTGAGTTGGAAGCAACTCAGAAGGATCATCAAAGTCCTACTTGTTCTTGCACAGAACCACCCCAAGATCACGCCATGTGCCTGAGAGCATTGTTCAAACGCTTCTTGAACTCTGTCAGGCTTGGTGCCGTGACCACTTCCCTGGGGACCCTGTTCTAGTGCTCAACCATGCTCCGGGTAAAGAAGGTTTTTCTAATACCCACCTTAAACTCTGCAAACACAGCTTCATGCTATTCCCTTGAGCAATGAGTATTAGTAATGAGTATATGTGTACCCTTGAAAGGAACTGTAAGTACATGGCTAGATAGAGTTGAAAAGTTGAGGAAGTTGTGAGTTCAAGCCCTTCCCCAGCTGGGCTGGTGAGCATATCTGGCAGATGCAGAAATAAACCCTTCCCCTGCCCTACTTCCTTGTGCTCGTGGAAAATAATGTTTTTCAACAAAGTAATTTTGTGGTTTTATCCTATAAATATTTTCCGAGAAATTCACCCATCAAGACAGTCTATTTGTATGTTTCAACTTAAGCACATCCTGGAAATGTTTAAAGGTGTATAAATGTTTAAAGGTTACAAATTCCCTGTTGCCCTATATTTCTACCTATGAAGTTGCTGAATTTTGGCTATATTTCAACTGGAAATGGTAAAACATGCAGAAAATATAAAACCATTCCCATCCCATTCTATTCCTATATGCTATGGTATACACGTGATAAAACGCTCATGCAGTTTGGGGATGGCAGTCATAAATCAGCATGAAACAACCTGGAAAATCCTGCCCTTCCCAATTTCCAATGCTTCCTTCAAAAATTCAGCATAACTGCAAGAATTGAGAAAAAGAAGTTGAGTTTCTAAAAGTAGAATTATCATCCAATAGTGCTATTTCACACAATGTTATCATGGGAAAACATACTTTGAGTAAAACAGTACAAAAATTTGGCCAGATCCCATTGCTTGTAGATCTTAATAACAACTCTCAAAATACCAGTTTATATGTACAAAAACTTAATGAACCATACAGTGATCAATTACAGAGACTGGAACTGGAGTTGGCAGAATGAAAAAGGGAAAAATATGATTATTGCTCATCCATAACTGATGAGGAGTTAACACAGAGAAACTGCAGAGATAATGCAGCATTTTCCCAGCTGGCCAAGCTATTTGTTCAGAATAAAGGTTACTGCCACTCATTTGAATAAAATGGGAATTATATGTAACTTAACTGTCAGGCACGATGTAGCTGAATGGAGCTTTTGTTGAGAATGAGAAAAGACAAAGAATTTAGGAATAAAGAGGTCTGTTTCAAATATACCACATAACCTCCTGAAATAACTTATTTTCCTGAGACAGTATCAACTTGCTGTTAGAATAACCCTGATATTTTGCCCTCAGGAATCCTGCCATGCAGACAATTACAAATATTTACTACCTCTCAGTTGAAAGTCTGCTTTCCTGGACTGGCATGTGCTTTCTCTGGACACTTTACTACCCTGACTGAAAAAAAAAGATATTCTAACATGTCTGATGGGATAGTGTTGATGGTGTACTTTCTAAAGCCTGGTTTACCAAGCCCATGTTATTTGGGGACCTGATTTCTTGCTCTTGATTCTTTCTTGGGGCATCATACCTAAGCTCTTAAACTATGAATACACGTTAAAGTGCATGAAAACAGATCAATATAGTCCTGTATATGCAGTTCCTCTAGTTAAAAAAAAAAAGGAAAAAAAAAAAAGAAGACAGCTGCTGCTTCTACAGTCCTTTCACACTGACTTTACATAAAAAGAAAGAACAATTTTAAAAGATTAATATTCAATCACATTTAATGATGCAATGACTCTGGGGTCAGATCACAGCAATTTAGCTGCCTACAGAGTCTTAGTACTTCACTTGCAGACTTTCTGCCCTGTATTTTGAACAAAAAGCATAGGACAGACTGCTTTTTTTCACCTTTGCTCAGAAGAGGCTTGTTGTGAGCCCTTGTTCTTTTGAAAGTCCTGTTTTTTGAAGGTACTGTGGCCAAGTAACTTCACAAGTGGAAAAGGAAAAAAAAAGGTAGTTCAGGCAATTTTGCTTGAGGTGCCTCATACATCTCTAATTACATAATTTTTCTGGTCTGCTCTTTTATACCACAATAAATATATGAGGAAGCATCATGGTAATAATTCCATGAAAACAATATTGCAAACTGGTGTTTTATAACTACATTTTCACACTGAAAATCTGCAAAATTCCTTGCATGCTTTTTAACATGAGTAATATAATTAATTTTGTCTCTACCATATTCCCAGTAATCAAAACAACCAAGATTTAGGAAGATACTCAGTAAAGGAGATTTCTGACCACAGAGTTAAACCTTTTCCAGGTTTAAGTGAGTGAAAGTTGAGTCTCAAAAAGTCAAGCAAGTTCAGCAAACGCTGCTGTAAATAAGGTCTAACAAGGAGCTTTCTAACTCTTTCTACTTATTTGAAACCAAATCAGTAGAGTTTAAATTGATACCTACCTAAATATTTCAGTTATTTCATACCAAAGTGCAAACATGATGTGGTAGTTTTGGCTTTCGGCCTCAGTTAGGCCAAAATTTAGCATACCTAAAGGATGTGACATAGATCAGAAGGGACAAGCATCACCTGACTTAAGTAACCAAAGAGGTATTTCATATCATCTGACATCAAGGAGTGTCAAGAGGTATAAAAAGAGACAGAGGAGGAGCTTCTGTCTCTTTTGGGTTTTGCCTCAGGTTGGTGAGGACACACTGCCCGGCCCTGCCGAGATTAGGCCTTGCCACCCTCCATGCTGTGTTATCCAGGGAGGTGAATATTTTCTTGTTAATTTTCTCCTCTCTTTCTGGGAGGTTTCTCTGGAAGAGTTTTTTGGAGATTTTGATGGGTTTGAGTGGTTGGAATCTGTGTTATTTGGGTGTCTCAGTAGTTATTGTTAGTCTGGTTTTATTTTTCTCACATTTGTATATATATGTATTATATCATATTTTGTTTTTAATTTTATTTCTTTTGTATAATATAAGAAGCTTGTTACTTTAGGTTTTGGAGTTTTTTTTCTGTCCCTCCTTTTCACTTGGTTGGAGGGGGAACCTTTCTTTCTGTGTTGGGCAGTTGGCATTTTGCCAGCTCAACCTAAGACAGATAACAAACCAGAATTTCTTGGCAAACTGGAAAATCTTAGGGAAGAATGATATTCTTAATATTCTGAGAATTCTTTGCCATCACTTAGTGTTAAAAACAATACAACCAACACCAACCAAAAAACCAACCAAACAACAAAAAAACCCCAACCAACCAAAAATCCATAAAAAGCCGAACCAAGAGGAAAAGATAAATCAAAAGCCCGAGTTTTATGTTGCACTGCAGCTCAAATTACAAAAAGCCCTCTTTTATTGTATACAATAGAAACAATGACAACATGTCCTGCTGCTGCTGCTATTCCCTCTGAAAAAGATGATGGAATGGGGCTATTAATTGGTAACCGAACAGAGGCTATTTAAATATTTGGATCATCTGTTTGCCCCCTCAGGGTGTGAAGAAGAAATTATACAAACACTTCTTATTTTAAAAGTGAAGTAGTATCATTGCACTGTTCTTACCCTCCTCATCCCTATAGATCCCAGAGGGACTGGAAGGAGCAGTACTGATCTGAATCTAGGACTGCAATCCCTCAAAATTACATTCAAAAATCACAGTGGCCGATGACCTTGAAACCCCTATCCTATAGGGGTTTCCTATCCTATAAACGAACCTTTCCTCCAGCCCCATGGCAATGTTATTCCTTCAATGAGCTTTGGCATAGAAACTTGTCAAAGACTTAGCAAATCCAAATGTATTTTGCCCATGTGCTTGCTAATATCCTCATTGCAACTATTCCCCCATACTGTAAAGAAAGCTCCCATGAATAAAAAGGCATGCCAGGTCTTGGAAGTCTGCCCAGAAGCTGAGGTTTTTCAATTATATCAGGAGATAGGCATGGTGGTCCTGAGACAAAGCAATGTGTTACAGAACTGCTTTTACTTACAAATCATCAGCAATTGTAAAGTTTGTACTCTTCCTGTGTAAATGACATGACATTTCCAATGACATGAGAATCAAAGCACAAAATTTTTATAATTACTATGAATTTAATTAATCTTTTTGAATAAAAACAGGACTGTGTTGGGGCAGATGCAGAGCTGTCTCTGCCAGCAGACACCTCATTGCTAGGAATGGCATATAAGGAACACAGGAAATATATAATAGTGCTTCACCTATATACATCCTCTCAGTAGAGAGCTGGATGCTATTCATTTCCAGAGGTTGCTTTTTAGTTAATTTCAAAATACTATGAAATGCTGCTCATTATTATTTTTCCCACTATTATATAAAATCATGTTTTTATTACATTTGGGATAAAATGATTAAAAACCTCCCTGCAGCATAAAATTCCATTGTTTAGTTTTGCATTCTGTAAGAAAGGGACTGACTATTTGTATTGGAAATCTGCTGCCTTTTATGGAACAAGAATAAAAATAATCCCTATTCACCTTTCAAACACCACATGTTTTTATATATGTCTTGTAATATCCCTCTTCAGATTCCATTCTTCTGTGTAGATGAGAACAGGTCTGTTTAATCAGTTCTCTGAGCAACCTAGTCGAGTGAAAGATGTCCCTGCCCATGGCAGAATATTTGGAACTAGATGATGTTTAAGATTCCTTTCAACCCAGGCCATTCTATGACTCTAAATGTTAGCTCCATACCTAACACCAGTCCTGCTCTTTGTACTCTGTTGTACCTTTCTTACAAAATCCTTTCTTTGATTATGAATTAGCTCTGTCATCACACTGCTTACCTTGCTTTGCATATCACTAATGAATATGATGAACAACAAAATCTCTACAGATACAACTGTGTATTTTGGAGTTGGAACTAGAAGATCTTAGGGCCCCTTCCAACCTTTCTATGAATATGTGATCTATCTGATATATAATCAACTCCTTAATTCATATATTTTCTGTAATTATTAATCCAGAAAAAATGCCTATTCTCTAAGAATACTTGGTCTTCAAAATTGCTTAGTGAGGGACATTAATTTCAGATTCTTGGAAACCTAAGTACATAATATCAATGGCTCTGCCCCAGTGTTTACTGGTTCCTTTTCAGAAAAGCTTTTTAGATTTGAGGGACATCATTCCCTCTGGAAAGGCACACTGATTCCTCAGCTGCTATATATATTATACATGACTTTTTTATTCACTCCCTTATCATTGGTTCATCCTATCTGCCACCAGTGATAGAAGTCAGTCTTGGTCTACAGCATTCTAAGTCTCCTTGGATCACTCATAAACTTCAGTGTATTTTCTGCTTTCTATTTTCCTGGTCATAAGCTGATAAGAGCAATAAGTTTCATAACACCAGTAATACTCTGACAAATACTCCTTCCTGTTTTCAGTAAATACCGCCTGAACTTGGTACTTGGCTAGCATGTTGTTGTAGTTTGGGATTATTATGTAAATTCTCTCCCCTGCCACTAACTGCCCATGCCAGCAGTTAACAAAAGAAGTAGTTAACTGCTGATCACTTGAATGGGGGCAGGTTTGTCTCTTTTGTTTTTGGGGACATCTTTCCTTTCTTAGCTTGGCAGAATGTGGAAGCTGCCACTGCCTGGCCCGAACTGCTTTTGGCCGCTCGCTGCTCCTGCCTATCCCAGGACTGCTTCTAGCCAGCTCGCCGCTCCTGCCTGTCCCAGGACTGCTTCTAGCCAGCTCGCCGCTCCTGCCTGCCCCAGGACTGCTTCTAGCCAGCTCGCCGCTCCTGCCTGTCCCAGGACTGCTTCTAGCCAGCTCGCCGCTCCTGCCTGTCCCAGGACTGCTTCTAACCAGCTCGCTGCTCCTGCCTGTCCCAGGACTGCTTCTAGCCAGCTCGCCGCTTCTGCCTGCCCCAGGACTGCTTCTAGCCAGCTCGCCGCTCTTGCCTGCCCCAGGACTGCTTCTAGCCAGCTCGCAGCTCCTGCCTGCCCCAGGACTGCTTCTAACCAGCTCGCTGCTCCTGCCTGTCCCAGGACTGCTTCTAGCCAGCTCGCCGCTCCTGCCTGCCCCGGGACTGCTTCTAGCCAGCTCGCCGCTCCTGCCTGCCCCGGGACTGCTTCTAGCCAGCTCGCCGCTCCTGCCTGCCCCGAGACTGCTTCTAGCCAGCTCGCCGCTCCTGCCTGCCCCGGGACTGCTTCTAGCCAGCTCGCCGCTCCTGCCTGTCCCAGGACTGCTTCTAGCCAGCTCGCCGCTCCTGCCTGCCCCGAGACTGCTTCTAGCCAACTCGCCGCTCCTGCCTGCCCCAGGACTGCTTCTAGCCAGCTCGCTGCTCCTGCCTGCCCCGGGACTGTTTCTGGTCGTCGCTGCTGCTGCCTGCCCCGGGACTGCTTCTGGCTGTTCATGTTTCCTGCTTCTTGGACAAGGAACGCAGGGGGAAGAGACAGAGTTCCTCTGTGAGCTCACCACTCGTCTGTCTCGCTGGAGAGGGACTGGAAAACTCACCCTGCAGCCAGCCGGGCTGTGACATTGACACTGCTTAAGTATAACTTTCCTCCCGGAGGAAAACCTGTTGGGTTTTGTTGTTGTTTTTTTCTTTCTCTTGTGGTGCTGGGGAAGCGGTTTGCACAACTGTTTATATATAGCAGTTAAGAACAGTTATCCTTCTTGTATTAAAATTCCTTTTCTTAAATCTGATAAAGAGTGGGGTGATTATTGTGGAGGAGGCCCCCTCCCCCGCTTGTGGGTAAACATTTTGGTTTTTCCCCTCAAACCAAGACACATGTGAATATTTGAAATTCAGCAAATTTTTCAAATTTCTTTTACTTGGACCCTTCAATTCGAGTCAATGTCTCTGACTCAGGCTTCTCTCAAGACAATGTCTCAGGTTCCTATAAAAAGAATGTCATAGAATCCTTCATAACAAACACTGACAGGAATCTTTTCTGCTGTAATGTGGCTGTATGTCTTTTTAGTTCTCCTTTTGTTCATCACTCACCTACCCAATCTACAGAGTAATGATTTTTTTCCCTGGGCTGAACATGTTAAAACCCCATATGTGCCAGAAATTTTGATGTTTCATGAACTCCTACCCAATCTACCTTATGCTACCTGTTAGGATCCGTTTACATTTAACTTGAAAAACTTCATACTCTTTTCCAAATTATTTAAAATGAAGATCATTGGGAAAGTTGTCTTATGTTCATCTTCTTTGCCCTAGTTTTTTTGTTTGTTTGGTTGGTTTTTTTCATTTTCTATATTTAAAAACTTCCTTTGTTAGTCCAATTTCACTTCTTAGAAGACCAGTATTACAATATGTTTCTTTTTCTTCTGTGATTTCATTTCCTTTGGTTATTCATTTATGCAAGACTTCCTACCTCCATCTAGAAAAAGAATAAATGTCATTCTTTGTGAATTCACTTATTAGAGATTTCAACATATCAATTACTTATCTTTATAATCAATGGAATAGTAAAAAGAGCAACTGTGTTACATGAAAAAGTCAAAGCAAAAAGATTTGAAAACAAAGTTAGCTCTGGTTTCTAGGGAAGGAGTAGTAAGGCAAAGCCACTCACATCTAGGATTTTGAGAGAAATCTCAAAGATATGATAGTTATTTCCTACTGAAGGTCAGAAGTAACTGAATGATGGATTTAACAACACATCTGTGGAAATCTTGCCATCTGTCCTCAATTTTTGTTATTACTCCTACAGTTCTACTAAGCAATGCACACTTCAAACATATGACAGAAGCACCTTTGTGTCATTACAGTGGTTTATTCAGTGATAAGAGAACTGGTATGGTCCCCTAAAACATAAAACTGTCAAACACCTTTGAAATATCTTAATATGCTGGAATGCAATGTTTAAACAGAGAATAAACTGAAGACAGTGACCAAAGCCTTGGGTATTTACTTAGCATTACCACCATCAGAACAAAAATAAATCTCTCTGTAAGAGTTTTGATGTGACATTAAACATGACCTTTTAAGTAACTTATGGGAATGGGATTGTTTTGAAAAGAAGACAGACATTTCCAAAATGTTGAGTTAAATAGTGCATTCATGAGTATTAGACTCATTCAGTTTAAAAATCCATCTGCTTCCCATAGCATATTATGTTTTTTAAAAAATAAATGCACTTTCTAAAGCAATAGTTAAAAATTAATTCTAACTCATAAGTATTATATAGGCTACTTGGCAGCCAATATTCAAAGGCATGTCAGTGCAAAATCAACTAATAAACAGAACATTTCAGATGGAAGTTGAAGCAAATGAAATCATGATCAGCCAAGGATTTCCTAGGAAAAAACAAAGAGGAAATAAAAAAATATCAGGTCTCCTATCTTCCCATGTAGCATATGGCATTCCTACACATGAATCCTTGTTTCCCCAGCACCATACCAATCAGATCAGCATTCTGTGTAACTCTGCTGAGCAGTGTTTGTTAAAGTGTGCCACTCATAACCAGGGGTCTACAAACCTACAAACCTGGGTCAAAGAAAGAGCACCTCTAAGATTTAGAGGACTGAATTTTATCACTTGTAAAGTCCATCACAGAGTTTGAAATTTCAAAAGCTTTGCAACAAAAACACAATTTAAAATCATACTGAAGGTCTCAGATCTCAGTTCTCTTTAAAGTGCCTCACTCCATGTACACTCCATTTCAGTCCACAGAATTTGACAGTAAGGTGTTTGGTCTGTCATTCCCACACCCCACTTACAGCCGTGGCTTGATAGCTTTTCCACAAAGTCAAAACTCAGGATGCAAGTGCCTACTTGAACTCTGTCACCCTCTGCCAATGATACAAGAAAAGTCTGTCTACACAGACTTCCAGATCTCAGAGATCCCAAGTGAACTGGTATATCTACACCACATGCTGCATATTACCTCATTTATTCCATGTGTCAGAACTAAGTAATTTTGTGTGACAGCTGTAGACAGCTTTTCAGTATTTACTACACTAGCAGGCAAAGTTCTTAGCATGTAGAAAAAGAGGCATTGTGACCTTCCATTGTCCTGCCATATGAAAGTCCTCTGCAATTTGAAGTACCTATAGAAATCTCTGTCACAGAGTCCAAAACTGTACATTAGAAAAGATGACAGTATCAAGTCTCTGAGACAAAACAGGTAGGCTGAGTAGACATCTAATTTCTGAATCTCAACAGCACAGAACAAGAGAGAGCTGCGAACGTACCTAGCTCTTGCAAAAAGCAAGATGCATTTGATGATATACTAAAGCATCTATTCCAACATCTACAGAAACTTCAGCCCTAAAATTTGGATTTCAGGTATCTCTGTGTTTAACAGAGCAGGTACTCAAAAAATTCTCTTTTAGGGACTCAGAATCTAAAACCCAAGCTGGCTTTGTCAGTACAAGATATCAAGGTGGCTGCAAGTTTTCAATGGCACTGAATCTCAGGAAAACTCTAGAACACAGGAGTTATACTAAACACTTCCTATACATGAGAAGAATAGATGCATGCTGCAGTAAGCAGCCTTCTGGCTCCCCTTCCATAACTAGTTCATAGACTAGTGATTTGAAGATCATCTTTCCTGAAGTGCTGGATCTGGAATTTATTTCACATAGGTGAAACTTCTTCTAGGTCCACCAAATAATTAGTATTTGTTCTTATGGTCAAATTATTTGGTCTCCAAAATAAGAAAAAGAAAAAAAGAAATTAATATATAAAGGTTTTGTGTCTGTTATTTATATATGTCACACCAAACACAATGAAATAATAATCTCCTCTGGGATTTCTTATACTATCTTCCTAATAATCAAGCATTATTTTCTGAATTTAATATAGCTTGTGACCAAATTTGGAAAATTTTACCAATAAGATCTATTATATAGGTAAGGAAAAAAGTAAGAAGATTGGGAAGATGTGTTCATGACCTAAAAAGACACAAAAACTAATTCATATTTTACTGACTGAATCTCAGTATTGGCCACTGCAAAGTGGGCAAGCTTATTTGCCTGAATAACAGAGTGGATGAAGAAAAAATTATTACTTACCTATAGTTTCCTACTCTGAATATTTAACTTCATTCAGGAGAATCAAATCTTACCCAACCTTAGAAGTTTCAATAAAAAATTATTTTACTATCATGGAAATTATTAATTTTCTGAAGTCCTATGTCTTTGTTCCAAACACATAAATGAAAGATAACATTGAGTGACTGGATAATTATTTTGTTTAATTTTAAAACCAGGAACAAAGGACAAGAGCACTTTGAGGTTACCAAGCTGAAAAAACTACTTAGAATAAGACTTCAGAGGAAAGAAGCGTTCAATGACTCGTTTATGATCACGGTTTGTACTTCTGCAAATATTAAGTCATGCTTTAAGTTGTAGGATGTTCTAGATAATTCTGAAAAAGTCAGTTAATATAAATATCCTTCATATTTGGATATTTGATCTAACCTATCTGGTGTTCTAGAATAGAAATACTTCTAAATATTTCTTATTTTGTTACAGAGAATGAAGAACTATGACGTGTTTTTGAACTGTCCTCAAAAAGGTATTTGAGATGGCAATAGGAAAAAGCTTTTCGAAAGGCTTTTGGGACTGCAGTCTAAAGGGTGGTAGCCTATTGATTGACTAAGGTAGATCCTTATTGAAAATAAGTCAACTTTTGATCTACACAATCATTATTTCACCTTTATAAATCAAAGAACAGACTGCAGTGGAAGGCTCCAAAGTATATTCACACTTTTAAATACCACTCAGCACTTACTGCTGCATTCCCATGGCACTGCTTCAGCAACTCCACAAAGTTAAATCAGATCCAGAAAATTCCTTGACCAAAAAAAAAAAAAGTTACTTACATTTCAGCATATAAATAGCCCTCTCTATCTTCCTACAAACATGGAATTTGCATCTTCACACAGGTGTCATGAGTGTTCTGGGTGCTCTAAAATGCAATATGATTCTATAAGGAAGAGTCATATAAACAGACCATTTCCCCTTCTTTTTACAAGGAAATCTCTTTTACAATATAAAATAGACAATATAATAAATGGTTTTAGGTGTGCCAGATGAAAGGACTCAGTATGCTGAAATTTTCAGAAATGGAAAGAAAAGTTAAGATTCTCTAAGTACAGCTGCTTTTGTTAGATAGCAAAAGGAAATCTGTTCCATGATCTGTCAGGAGCAGCCTTGGAGAAACAGGTGTTTTCACTGAGTGTGGTCTAGGTAAGTAAAGCAAGCTGTTATCTCTTGAGTATATGTGATATCCTCTCCCACACCAAGTACTGAAGCACAAGAATAATATATGAATCACAGCTATAAAACTGCTCAAACCCTCAAGTACAGGCTTAGGTAAAGCACAACATTGTTATTATTATTATAGCACATATATTGCTTATAAAATTCTCCAAAGTTGGAAGTTTTCTAAAGAGCAGTATATTCAATAGGTAATATTCCTTATTTTCATTCACACTGAAGAAAACATATTACAGATTTATTTTCTTTCAGAGAAATATATATTATTGAATTTAAAAAGTTATATTCTTTTGACCCTTAATTTCCCTCCACTCCAGTTTTGAATGGATTCGTGATGGTGGGGTGTTTTGGTTTTTTCTGGGGTTGAGGGGGAATGTTCAGAAACCTGAAAACAGGTCTCAGGTTTCTGGAATGGTCTGATTGCAGTTTTAATGAAATTCTCTCCTTCTATTATTTTAATTTATTCTCATAATTATTGTTAAGATGAAGCCAAATTAACTGGAAAAATTGACCAAACCATCAGCAGGATTCAGATAACGTAATTCAGGAAGAAAAAAATTATCTTGGTAGAAGAGGAAATGGTCTGTGTTCCAAGCTGGGAATGTTTTTACTTGGTTTGGAACATGATACTCTGCTGAAAAATACTGCACATTTTTCTCCAAGAGACCACAGAAAGCAAACTTTTGTGGAAGGTATGCAGTTTTTGTTTATAAATAAAATTGACACTGTTGGTCTTTTTAGAACAGGTCTTTCAAAGATAACAAAAACGATTTTAAACTAAATCAGATAGTCCAAAAATGCACCTGAGCCTGAAATGATCAACATTTTAGTTCCTTGTTTGGGAATATGTAAGGGGTGCTGGAGGAGATTAGGGAAATAGAAAATTGAAGTATCCCTACTATGGAAAAGGGTGTTCAGATATGGGAAGAGAGAATGAGCTAAAAGCTAACTGTTTCTGGTGCCACTGGCTATTCTCTAGTAGTAAATGGAATTCACCCAAACAAATACAAGAGATGAGGAATGCAAGGAAGGTAACGAAAACCAAATATATAATGCAGTTGCTTTTTTTCAAACAGGTCCAGAATAAAAGCCATGTCTTCTGATTAATTTCTCCCATGATCTGATTGGTTTCTCTCCTGAATTATATAATTTGGTAATAAAGTTACCTCTATCCAAAAACCATTTTATTTTCTTCTTCCATTGTATCTGCTTGAAAAATTCCCTTTATGTAAATTGTATGTTTTCAAGAAAAGCAAGTCAAGTCTGAATGAGCACAAACCTAAAAGAATTACCACATCACAAAGAGCTCCATTCAGGGGGAAAGCTGCAAATATATATAAATGCCAACATTTGCTTGAATAGCTTCAGCTTTTCAGTATTATCAGCTGTGTGTTCACCAGGGAATTACCTGACTACTGGGATTTTACACATCTTTCAACAAAACTGAGTTCTGAATGCAAAGGGAACAGCACAGGAAGGTTATGTGTGCCTCTCCCAGTGGGGGCTAAAGGTTACAAACCAATGAACAGATTGAAATGAAACACACAAAGCAAGATTTCAATGTGCCATAAAGACAATTTGTTGAATACTGTTCCATGCTTGATAAAATTCATTTTCTTCAAATCAGTACTCTGATATTTCATAAGACAAGAAGCCCTACTCAGCATTAATATGTAGACAATTCCACAAAGCAATTAATTTAAAAGGCAAAGCTACAAAGCAGTCACGAATTAAGGATTTATTCTGCGAAACTATAGCATCAGAGAGCATCACAAAACAGAGGGAAGACTTCTCATCTGGAAGCACATTATAAGCTGCCACTGCTTTATCACAATGCAGTTGACTCTGTTAGGTGAAACATCTCTAGAGATGTGGAAAAACTGACTTTATTACACAGCTCTTTGCTTTGGGCTTCACTCACAGCTCAGAGGTCAGGAGTAGGAATGAGAGGAGGTATGTCCTCTTAAAACACTGAACTTGGAGAAGGTTGATTAACTCTCTGAAGCTGACCTGAATCAGGAGTTTTGGTAAGATTTTCTCTGTGATTCAGCTTTGCCAGTAGCCATCAATTCTGGTTTCATTGACAAGGCTGGAAAGGCCAAGAGTCATGGATAAATGTCTCAACCATATTGCCTTTCCAGAGGTAGTTTAATCATATCAATCTCAGTCCCAACTCTGCATGCAATGCTCAGAATTGCCTTTTTCCTCCCATCTAAACAACTCTGAACCTTGACTGCTCTTTTGTTGAACATCTAGAGACAAAACGTCTCTGTTCTTTTGTTTCCCTCAATTTATACTATTTAATTTACTCAAACCTTATTTATTCATTTAAATTACACAGTGGTTAAAGCAAATAAATAGTTTTAATTCCATAAACTAACAGAACAGCTATTGTGAGACAATGAAATATCAAAAATATGATGAAGTCATTGATTAAAATGTTCCCTTCAGCAAACAGTAAATAAATGACAGCATGAACTCCCATTTGGCTCAGGAGCTGAAGCCAGCACAACTCACTTCAATAGCTGCCAAAGAATCATCGATTCTGAGGGATCAAACTCTTTGCTAGCTCTCTAATATCAAAGCAGGGAGATTAATCATGGGCTGCAACCCAGAGAAAACTTGTTGCAGGACCCATCACTGCTTTTGATCTATGAAGGTTAGATTTACCTTTGGCAGATCCCAGTGATGAGGCTCACAGAATAGGTTGGACTCAGCTATGTCTGCTGTAGTTTTACTAAAACCCCTCTAAGAATCTTACTAATTCCATAAAACTTTTTAATCCTTTTTGGGAATACAAAGTACTTTTTAATCTTTATTTATCCTAATTCAGTTGTTATGAGAGGCAGTCAATCAGTGGAGTACAATTGGATCATGCCTGTAATTACAGATTAGGCACAGGGCTACTGGGATGACTTGAAAATAGCATTACACAGTGTGTTGTAAAGCAAAATAAATAGAAACAACTGATGATTGTCCTCTTGTAATACTCTGTCATGTTGAGGTAACTTTCCAAATCTTCACTACAGCATCATGACAAAGGTTTAACCAGGATTTCCAAAGGATTATCCATTTTAACCAGAGGGATCACATCTATTAATTATTTATTAACAGTGCACTTCCTCAAAATAAGTTAGCTGAAGAGCTTACAGATGAAATTTTAGACCAGGTATCTCATGCAGAGATTTTCAAGTGGGGAAGAGAGTTAAGGCCATCAGTAATACATAACTGATTCTGTCTTCGAGGTTCCCTGATGTGTAAAATTACAGCCAACAAACATTTGGCTAATAACTTCAGGTCTTCTCAGAAAAGAAATTTTGCATGCTGATTTTGAGGCCTATTATTTTTAATTCAACAAATTCCTCGGAAGTAAAGACTTACATTGCCTGTGTCTTACAACCTGCTCTGAGCACCGAGATCCATTTGTAATCTTACAAACACAAGACTTCTCTCACATCAGCAACTTGCATTGTTAGGCTTTGTTATTGATACTTTCCTACTGGAATGAAAAATAGCTTTTTGAAAAATATTCATGCTCTTTAGCAGGAAATAAAAGATACAGCACAGCTACTGCTCAGTAGGGTTTTACTTGGAAGAAAAGAATTTGCTATAGGTTACAAAATATTTAACTAAGTGAACGTAGAGCAAGAGATTCTGCATCTCTTCTTACTAAAAGCAGACCAAAACCTTAATCATGAAGCCGGTATTCAAATTCTCTTTTCAATTCAAACAGCATATTTTTTTTAAGAAGTAATTACAGCAAATATTGTCATATAAACATTGAACATGCAACAATATACTGGTGGTTTTTTAAATGCTTTTCTTTTTAAGATCAACTCAAATAGCCTTTGTAATGAAACTAGAAATGAAGATGATGCCAAAAGGCAGAATAAACTGTTTTAGAGACAGAGTTTTAGTCCATAAACAGCAAGGTATTTATTGGTGCAACGTTAGGGAACTCTCCGATTAGCATCGGACAAAGAGCTCCAAAGTCAGTCGTGCAGGGCTACAGTATTTATACAGTTTCTGTGAGAGATTACAACATTTTAACATAAGTATTCATTACATTCCAGTACTAAATTATAATATTGCAACACTTGATTATAATATTCATAGTAGGTGGAGAGTAGGTGGAGTTGCTCTTTTTGAGGAATATTATGGTGGGAGATCCTGTTACTTCATCTGGCAGGGGTCGTTTTATGCTCCTCTTCCTCGGTGAACTTTTCAACTTGGCTTGGTTTTTGCTGATTCTGGGAATGATTCTTGCCAAACATGGTACTTTGAGTTTCTTATCTTCTTTCTCTGGATTAGCTTGTTCTTTGATTTCTTTAGGTATGCATATTTTGCCCTATTTTGGATGGACCTTGAGCCTTATCTCCTTGGATATTCCCTTGAATGTTAGGTATTTTCTACAAACCCTTTAGTTCCCAGTTTTACTCTGCTTCAAAGATTTACCCAGGTAATACTCTTAGGCCCCTGGTGAAGTCATCCAGAATTTTCCAGAACTCCATACAAATTTCCTTGCACCTTTCAGTGACAAGCCTTCAGAACACTCTTGGGGAAATTATTCCAGTTGGTGCTTCCATACAAAGTAGAGAATACAACTCCTCAAGAGTGGATTGACTCTGATTGCACATCTAATATTAGACAATCCTAACTCTCAGTAGGATTTTCAGAGAGAGAGAGTATTGACTTACTGTCCTTATGTCTCAAACCAACAACCTGTAAATCATATGACAAAGTATATGCGGAGTTTATTTCTGCAGCCAGACAGGGAGATAAAGAATAAAGATACACCTAAAACAAATTGAAACTCAAATAATTTATTTCCTGAGGCAAAATTAATATTTTTCTCATCCTCTACAGTTAAATCTCAGACTTCTCTCCTGATGAAAAGCTTTCTGCTGGCTAGCATAATAGGAAGCAAACCATAATCTTGTTTCTTCTGGTAAATCCATTGAACCAAAATCTAAATTTTTGTAGTAGTATTTTGGGTTCCTTTGCTGTTTTTCCACAGTGAAAACACTCAAATAAAAACAAATCTCAGACTAATGTAAGGATATAAAATGCATATACTGAAGAAAAAACAGAATAAAGACCATCACAAGCATTTAATATGAAAAATAAATTTATTATATTGATAAGAATTGTTTTATGAAATGAGTAAATTTATGCTTAGCAGAATTCTACTTCAAAGGTTTAAAGTTCTCAATACTTTTTATTTTAGAAGCAATTAAATTGCTTCTAAAATATAATATCATAAGCCTGGTTACAATGTTGGCTACCTTGAGCTCTACCCTATGATTTATAATCAGGCTATATATATTTGCCTCTGAACAGATTGACACCTTTGGTCCTGCTGCTGACAAGATCTGAATATGAACCAAACTGGTGTGTATGTGTGTGTGTGTGTGTGTGTGTGTGGGTGTGGGTCTGGGTGTGGGTGTGTGTGTGTGTGTGTACGGGGGGGTGGGGTGGGGTGGAGAAAGAAGTCACTGTAGTATTTAATTCTAATATGGTCCAGTTTTATCTTCCTATGTTGTAAAAGTGTCTGTTCTCAGTTCTACTGCATGTAAACATGAAAAAAATACCAAGAAGATGAAATGAGGGTGAGAAATGGCAGGCTACTCATCTCACACCTGCTGTGTAAACAGCATGAGACTGAGGATCAGCTGCACAGAAGGGCTCATGCTGGCCTCGTTCTTCTTGCAGCTGATTGTACTGCAATTTCTACTTTCCACTAAAAAAAAAGAAAAAAAAGGTAGATTTAACCAGTAGCAGGTTGAAAGTCCAGTCCTAAAATCTACAGTGAAATATTTGCAATAATCTGGCTGGTGGTCAGCTGTTGCTTCAAAACATTAAAAAAGCCTTAATAATTAAATATTCTGAAATCCTGCAGTATTGCTCCCTAAGGAATTGCTACCAATTTCTGAGTTTTCACAGAAGGGTATATTTTTCCAGCAATGCCTGACCTTTGTAAACTGAAGTGAGACCAATTTTGAATTGGTGGAAGAGCTGAAGTGGGATTCTATCTGGAAGACATAAGACTTGTGCATCCTCAACACTCATGACAGACATGATAAAAAAAGAAAAAAAATGTTTGGAAAAGAGACAAAATAATTATTGAACTGAAGTGTAGTCTAGAAACCTCCTCAAATTTTGCAAAATAAGCCATGTTTGATTAAATTCAGTTGGTTGTTACTGAGTTACTGCTGTTGTCCGAAATGAAATGCATGAGTAAAATATAACATACCTGTTCAAAGCTCTATTTAAAAATGAGTGGGTAGAATTTAACAAGATACTTCAAAGCAAGTGATTTGGAGTAAAATATTTTAACTCAAGTGTTTGAAAAGAACATTGTGTGACTAATTCAAACTTGCTAAAAATGCTGACAAATGAGGTTTAGCCCTCTTTCTCCCTGTATCCTGAAGCAAAGATTTTACAAGAAACAATTAAACAAGTAGGTCTTTACAGAATTTAAATTTTAAAGTGAAACTTTTTAAAAAATTTAATGGTAGTTTTAAGTGTCAATTTAAATGGAAAATTTTGTTATGAAAGCCACTTCACAATAAATTACTTTAACATGGTAATCTGCCTTGAGATTCAAAGATAATATGCTAATTAGGTCAGATAGATCTGTATATCAAATCCTTCCATTGGCAAATTGTCCTTTCATTTGAACAAAGCATGCAATAATACAGAAAGTAACCAAATGCAGGCCTGACAGTCTATAGCACTTCAGATGAAAACACTTGCCTACATAAGTTATTAAAATTTTCTTCTTTTAATTTTATTATAGTACTATGAGTCTTAGAATGTAGGAATGTGGATAGGGTCAAAATCTATTGATAAAAGCTACAAGAGCTTTTAATACTGATTGTGAAGACTCTGACTCAAATAAACAGTGTTAATAGCAAGTACTGCATCTTATTCTATATGAAGGAAAGTACTTGCACCACACTGAATACTTTGGTGATATAAATATTTGGGATTTCTTTAGTTGAGGCATTAAACACTTTTTTCCCTTGAGGGATATTAATATCCAGGTGGAAAAAGGAGATATCAAGTTATTCATGTTAAAGTACTCAGAGCACTACCCCATGCACCCTTCACACTTGCAAACTTCCCCAAGCCCCTCTATATCCACAAAAACACTGACAAACCCTGGTGAAAAACATGAAGCTGTCTGCATAGTGCTTAGATTTTGATGAGTCGTTATAGCAAGGACCTGCTCTATCAGGATATCCCTTCCAAGCAAGAGATCTGTTTGAGTTTTGATTTAAGCAAAACCAATTACAGTCATTTTGATAATTAGTTTTAATCGCTGGGGAGAAATACACAATGTAAGCATTAACTGCAAACAAATAGCACATGTCCAAGGCTGGTATCAATCATAGTGCTCATTTATGCCTTTTTTTCTATCTTCTAAGCATAGCACTGACCTCAGATTAGCACTTGATCTGAACTTTAGTCTCATTTAGTTATATATTTATTTTTTTGCCATTATACAGAACTGTGGCTTAGTGATACTGTCTGAAAGCATAAATACTGGCACAACTCTGTCATTTGATCCAGTGCCCAAAGTTTTGTTTTATGAATTCATTTAATTACTTTTGTTTTTTAATTTTTTTAATGTAAGCAGGTTGTTAAAACAAGAATTATTACTTTTAAGAAATTGTTTTGAACTTAGAATGGTCATGTTCTCAAAAATTGCGTTACTTTATGGGTTCTCCAAGGGGCAGTGTGGGAATATTTTTAGTGATTTTAAAACATACTCTTTGTGGTTTTCATCTGCTTTTGCTTGTTTCAGTTATATCAGGTCAGGATTTAATATTTCCCATTGGCAACAAGTTTGTTTTAAAGTCAATAGCACACCATCTCCATCAAAGTGTCCCATTTCCAGTGCTCTAATAAGAATCCTTTATATGAAATGCAGCATCATTACTATTTGTGGTTTGGTTGTCATTGGCACTGCTATATCATCCTTGTTATTGTAAGCAAGAGGCAGCCCAAGCTGTGAAAGCCACACTGAACAGCTGAGGAGGGAGAGGATGTTTCCAGTCTGCAGAATGAATCTTTTGATCTTTGACCTCACATCAGATTCAATCCCACAGGAAAAAATGGCTGTCTTTTGGAAAGCACTTAAATGCTCTTCACAGTACACAGTGAAAGATGCTATCCACAACATATCAGACACTTGCCAAAATTGAAATTAATGCTTTAAACATGGGACTTATGAGCAACCACCACTATATGCTGTAATTTTAGGCATTTGTACACAAAAACATCCAAAGTGTAGTTTACCTTAGAGACATTGCCTAAGAAAATCATTGTGAGTGATGAGAGAATTCAGGTTTTGGTGTAAATATGCCTGAAAACTGTCCACAGAATGTCACATGTCAGAAAACTGTCCCAAAATGGGTTGGAAGACACAGGCAGAGAACACTGGCATATTTTACCTTAAAATGGGGATGAGTATGACTGAACATCATAAAAATGAAAATACAGGTATTCTAAAGACAACACTTCTTAACATCTCAAAAAAAGACCAAAAGAACTTGTATGAAAGCCAAGTCTTACAACTGCAGACATCAGCATGTTAATAGGAGATGAAATTTTACCATAGGATAAGTGTGAAACCTCCAGTTTAGCAGAGTGGGATATTTCTATGGATAGCAAACCCATCCAGATTTTGCCATTATAGTTATGACTTTTAGGAAGGGTATAACACCTCAGCACCTTGGGGGTAACAGAGCTAATAACTAGAGACAGGAGAGACCTACTCTGGTAAAAACATCGAGTAAGGCTCTCTGGGGTTTTGCCATTCCCCCAGGCATCTGGAGCAGGCCACTGACATGTTGAGGACAGTGAATAAGATGGCTCTTGGGTCTCATCCAATCCAGCAATTTCAGCCTTCTCAAATTTTACACAATAATTATTTAGACTAAGCAAAACCATATAAAATGTTTCCCGGTCTTAATATTAATGGCCAGTAGTACTCAAGTCTTTTGAAGAAAGAGACTAAACATATAAATAAATACAAACTAAATTTTTGCCTGGTTAGCGAGGATTTAGAATATCAGCAATAGAAAAATCATGTTATTTCTCCTGGAATTGCCACTCACTGTGAAAGTACCCAAACAATACACAAAAAGGAGAGAAACAGACTTTTTTAAATCAAAGAGAAACTACTTACACTAAAGCAGTAAAAGTTTAGAAAAGGCTCAGCCAAGTCCAAAACTGAGGTAAATTAACACCGATTGTTAACAGTACTCAGTAGTGTTTATGCTTTCTGTATCAGTGGGATGGCTTACTGTGGCATTATTATTTTAGGAATATAGTCTTTTTGAAGACAGAATTTGGCTTTGAATTTTTCTACTCAGCATTGGTAGTTATACAAGGACTTTCCTTTCAGGTCAAACAGTTCATGCCTTTGTATTCAGCAAACCAATGATCTCTTACTTGGAAAAATCTTCACTTTATTCTAGCACTGATTGTTTTGATAAACTAAGGACTTGTCCCAATCTGTAACTAAGACAAAAATAAAACTTTGTTATTCTTTTTTTCATCAGTAGGTCCATTTCAACCAACAGAACTCTCTGCCTCCTTCAGGTAGAAGTCTGAAGCTGGATTTGACTGACCTAAGGCAACAGGTCATTCCCAAAGTCACAGAAAGCCAAAAGGGGAGGGAGGAACAAAGACTCTACAAGTAATTACTATTTGGAATAAGGAAATCTGACCTTAAAATTTTTGTACCTTTTTCCACAGTCTTCATTCATCTTCCCTGAAGCTCCCAATGTCTCTTCCTCTCTCTACTTCACTCTCACAAGTCCACATTTGTACTGTCTACTGTACTGCACACAGCTCTGAGGTACACAGTGCAAGAGAGACATGGACCAGTTAAAGCTGGTCCAGAGGAAGACCACAGAAAGGGTCAAAGGGATGAAACATCTCTCTTGTGAAGGAAGGCTGAGAGAGTTGGAATTTTTCAGCTTAGGGAAGAAAAAGCT
Organism: Pithys albifrons albifrons; assembly: GCF_047495875.1. Taxonomy (NCBI): domain Eukaryota; kingdom Metazoa; phylum Chordata; class Aves; order Passeriformes; family Thamnophilidae; genus Pithys; species Pithys albifrons. Next base: position 17,520,230 of record NC_092462.1, read on the forward strand.
CTGCAGAGAACTTATTGCAAAAAGATGGAGAGAGCTTTACCCAAGACATTTAGTGACAGAACAAGGGGCAATAGTTCTAACTGGAAGGAGGATATATTTAGATTGGATATTGCCCTGGTTTCAGCTAGATCAGAAGAAACAAGCAATTTCTCCTTTCCCCACTTTGTTTAATTTCTTTCCCATGTTGAGACTGACTGAAGCACACATTATTTTTTGTTCCCCAAGTACATGAGTACCTATGTAAAATATATGTATTAAATGCAATGAATCTCAGTGACAAGAACATAATTCATAAGAACTTTGTACAGAAGCAGAATCTGGTATCTAGACTTTTATCTTTCTTTTACAGTGGCACCCAAGACTGCACACAGTGTTCAAGGTAGGGCCACATCAGTGTAGACTAGAGTGTGACAGTAACTTCTCTAGACAGGCTGATGACATTGTGCCTGGTGCGTCTCAGAATACAGTTTGTCCTCCTGCCTGCCAAGGTAATCTATCAATCTAGCATCTAGCAATATTTTTTAATTCACTATTTCATAATATTGAAACACCTAAAAAACCCACATGCGATAAATAGAATCCTGTATTAAGATTGCATGTGAAAGTCCATGGCAAATATTTTGCCCAAACAGTCCTCTATTGGAGTTCTAGTTTCTCTTCATATTCAGGAACTGACTTACCAACTTAAAATGTTAACTGTCATTTTTCTCAATACTGTCTGTGTCGTTTAACATGTTTTATGGGACTGCAAAACCCTTGGAGTTGGTGGGCTTCTTCCTTCATCAGGCATTTCAAAAAGATGCCAAGCTTCTTCATTTCACATAGAAATTCATGCACAGAACACATTAAACTGTTTGAGACTGAGCAGCTATGAATTTTATGGGATATCTAGCATCCAGACAAACCCTAACTGGGGAAACAGAAATCTCCAAGCCAATAAGCCCATAACTGAAGAGCCAACCCAATAAAGACCTATAAAGAGCAACCCTAGGGCACTGGGTACAAGGAGAACACACAGGACACATGGACAAAGGAACTGCATGCATTTCTCTATCTGCATGGGAAAGACCACACAACATTTAGCATCACGGATTCCTCCTACAGTGCTGAAATATCTAAGCTCCATCATAGCCCTTGGGAAACTTCTGGAATGGGTGCAAGATTAAGGAATAAATTATGCAAATTTCCAAATGGGTAGATGAAATTATTGATAGATAATTACTTTGGAATGTCATCAGCATTTCTAATGTGCAGGCAGTTTTATTTTCTGTGAGGGAACAGCATTCTATACGTTCCTGTTTTCCCCTCGATAGTCAAGCATAGTGAAAGAAAGACTGGTGATGCTTTGGGCTTCCTGTCATCTGCCTGAGTTTGCAAATCATAATGAATACAACGAGATCCTGAATTAAAATCCTGAAGTCCAAGAACTCTTTCAGCCCCAAAATTTCTTTTATTTTATTAGACCCTTTATACAGGAGATGATTTGTGCAAAATTCCTTGTATAAGGAAACATGCTAGTTTGCCTGTCTTATTTTAGTATCTGAGGTGGAAAGATCTAAGTATAAGCCAGTTAGGCTTATTTTACAGTTACACCAACAGTGGCTTTTTGCATTAGGCTGAATATACAGTTTCTGGAACATACATTTTGGTTAACATATACTACTCTGGAATAATCATAAAGCGGGTCTGATCAGTCAGATCATGATAGGAACCTGCAGCACAGGCGTGTGAGGGAAATATTGAAAATCTGCTGCATTTATTACCTAGAAAAAAATCAATTATCTGCTCTGAGGTAACAACAGTCTGCTGGAAAGATGAGAGGGAAATAGCAGCCAAAGAGGATTAATGGAGCAGTTAGTGTGGTATTGATTAGGCCTCTGGCTTGTGGGGCTCAGTCTGGATCTGGCTAAAAGTCAACCTTACCCAAATAACGACTAAATAGATTTTTTGCTGTGATAAGAGGACCAGACCCTGCATACAAAAAAAGGACACAGTCAGTGGGGTGGCTGTAATGTTTTATGTAGCTCAGTCTCCCAGAGTATTAGTTTTATGAAGAATAATAAGTCATGCAGCTATTATCCCTGCCTCTTTCTACCATCAATATGAGCCACGTTGGAGGTGAAAACCTTGTTCATTAAGCAAATGTTAAAAATGAAAACTACTAGAAAAAGTAACTGAATAAAAGGTATATGACATTTTCCCAGACAGAGAGAACACCTGAGTATCTGATAATTCTGCTGCTTTTTTTTTTAAAAAAAAAAGGCTTCATGTTGTTTATGCCTCTTTTTGCAACCATTCACTAGAAACAAACTGTCTGCACACCTTGGGAGCAGGAACACTGAGGTAGCTTGGTGTACTCCTCCAAGAGACATACAAAACTAAGGATGGAGCAGCAAGGGGGTGTTGCAATCGCATTTTAAAATATGCATTTCATGGAAAATAAGCCAAAGGAATGACCCAAGGTGTGACCTGATCTTTGCTTCACTAACTCAAAAAACATACTACTTTTCACATCCTGCATACTCTAAGGAATAAAAACTTGTACATGTTTTACATGTATGTCTAAAGTCACTCCAACTCCACCTAAACATGAAATGACATCAACTATAACTTTACCTTTTCCCCTCCCGTGAAGAAAACAATATAAATATAGCAAAAGTGGGGAAGGAGGTCAGAGGCCTCTTAGTATCCTGAAAAGGTAAGAATCACAGAATATTCTGAGCTGGAAGAGACCCAAAAGGATTATCTGGTCCAGCTCTTAAGTGAATGGCCCATACAGGGGGTTGGACATGTGACCTTGGGGTTATTAGCACCATTGGGCAAGACTCAAACACTTGCCTATATCAACTGCCTTTTTGGGAAATTCAGAAAGCAGATTTGCATTTGTGATCATATTTTAGTGCTCTATAATCACCTGGCAATTTCATGTATTTGTCACTGGCTGTGATATTCCTGTTTTCTATATTCATCACCAGCTGCTTTTCTGTTGTTTGAGAAATGACGCTATTTTGCATCTGGTCACAAGAGTTATTGAATGTGACCAGAATTCTCTTCTACCTTTGAGAGTTCATCGGGAGAGACTGGACTCTTAGTGACTCGAGTCATTTGGAAATTCCTAACTGTGGTCATGTTCATTGAACGTGGTTGAACTTACAGAGACTCATTAGCCCTGCCCTGTATTTCTGTTGCTTAGTGCTGAATTGGCAAATCACTCAGAATCTAGCCCTTGCCACACTGTCTTGGGTTGAGCTGGCAAAACGCCAACCGTCCAGGACGGAGTGAAAAGGGTTCCTCCTCTCCCCAACCAGCCAAGGGAAAAAAGAAGAGGGAGAGAGGGAGAAAACCACTTCAAACCAGGTTTATGCTGAAACTAACTACAAGTATTTATACAGAAAAGAGAAAATTAAGGGAAAACTAGAATATAACACACACTTACACAAGTTATGTATAACAAGAAATAACTTCCCACTTCCCAGTAAACACAAATTCTACCATTTTAACTACAAATCATTCTAGAGAAGTCAATTCTTCAGAGACAGACTTAGCAGAGAGAAAAGCTAAGAACAAACATTTTACTTCCCTAAGATAACATGATGGTAAGCCGGTGCTCTGGACTTGGGCCTCCCCATCCCTCCTGGGACGGCAGAGTCTCTTGCTGGCACCACAGCTGTCAAGCAACAGACCAAGTCACACCCACACACCAGCTCTTACCCCTTTTGATGCAATATGGTGTGGAATACAATATTATTGGCTAGAAGAAGTCAGCTGTTAGCTAGCTCAGCCCAGCTCAAGTCAGCTGACAATTTCAGGCCTAATTTGAACTTTAAAGCCTAACTTCTTGGCCTACTTGGTTAAACCCATAACACACACCCAGACCCCCTGATACCAGAGGGCCAGCTGGAAGGCAAGGTCATTCATTTTCTGACAAATCTCCCTTCACTTAATGCAAAAGATTATCCTTACTCTTAATGTGATATGTATCCACCACTGGGCAAGACTAAGCCCATCATTGACAGTGGCAACACCTCTGGGATAGTGTTTAAGACAAGAAAAATTTGCTGTGCAAGAACAACTGCAGCTGCCGAGTGAGAATATGTGAGAGAAACAGCCCTGCATGGTGATTTCTCTCTTAATCAGAAGATTCCAAAGAGCACTAAGGGGTGCTTTATAAATTTCTTAATCTTGGGCAAACAGCCTGCCAGGCCAGTGGTTTTCTGACAGGCGGAGAGGAACTGCAAAGGACTACTGTAGCTATATTGGGATGTAAGCACTTTAACAATGATTTTGAATGAGATGCTGCATACACAGAATTAAACCAGACTTCTGCATGCACTAACAGAAGCATGTCCATCCCCTCTGTTAACTCATTCATGCAAAATTGGGGCTTACCTTGTCCCAGTAATAGCATAGTGGCAGGGATTGAATAAAAGAATTACCTGTGTACTACAAAGATAGCCTTTATGCAAGCTATCCATATATCATATTACAATACAGGGGTGCTTTAGGAAGTAAGAAGCTTATCATTACTACAATGTTATTCCACAGATGAATTTCATTTCCTTCTCAAGATTTTCACCTCTTTATACAGTTACCAGTTTAAAAAGTACCAATTATCCACTCAAATTAATATTTCTCTACTCTTTGAGTGCACTTGTATGAGCACTGAAAGTCTTAGTGATCAGTACATCACAACCATCAAATATCAAGTAATCTGTACATTAGATGCTTTCTTTCTGCCACCATTGCTAAGCAACTGATCTGAAAGGACCAAATTAATGAAAAATAAATATTAGTTTCAAAACTGAATCCTAGTCTTCGTGGACCTTCCTAATTAAGAGCAAGAAACTGTCCCATTTGGGACCTTTTAATTAACTGCAATAATTTTCTGTTGTCACTAGAGAACCCCATTATTCACAGCAGAAAAAAAGGGTCTAAAATAAGGCCATACATCTAATATTTGCAGGTAAGCTCTGAAAGAGGTCAAACAACTATCAGAAAGCAACTTGAAAGAAATTGAGTCAATGTTAGATAACTTTGATGAGTTTTACTGTTGTATATTTGTTTTACTTTTAAATTTCAAATGAGGTTCAGTTAATAGGATATCTAAAAGTCAAACAAGAAAGGAACAAAAGTACATTTCTTTTTTTCTTTTTTTTTTTAATTTATGCCTTTACTCATAACTGTCTTAAGTAGAAAACAATCCTTAAAAACAATGCAACAGCAGCAATAGTGAAAGTGGCAAAATTCTAAATCAGATGTATAACTTGTATCTCATTCAAATAGTGACAGTGGAGTGAAAAATAGGAAAAAATTCTCTACTCAGAGATGAAAATCCTCTAGCAGAGGGATATATTCATAAATCAGTAAGTTACAGTAGCATATTCTAGCTCTAGTGTAGAACAGGCTGTTTGCATTAAAAAATGTAGATTTAAAATGCAATAAAAAAGACCAACAAAAGAAATCAATAATGATACATTTTATTTCAAGCAGTCATCACAGCAGTGCCACAGCAATCACTCATATTTTTCTAGGCCCTATATATAATAATCCCCCTGATCCCTATATAATTGCCAGCTTCACCTTTTGAATTATCAACAGCTCTCACAGCTTATTGCTTTGTACTTTCTTAATAAGCGTCTGCAATCAATAATCTTGCCACTGAGTAAGCAGCAGCCAGCCAGCCAAACACAGGGTGTAAATGTTTCAGAAGTGATCATTACAGGGATATGAATGACAAGGTGACTGTTCTAATGCAATAGGCATGTAGTAAAGACATAATTTGGAAAATCCGCTTATTGGAAGGTAGATGCTTTGCCATGGCAAAACGGTGTTTCTGCAGAGGAGAATATTTATCCTTGAAAATGAAACCTCAAATCCTCCTGAAGGGTGTTTTATTCTTGGATGACAATCACCATCACCAGACTTTCATACCTCACCATCAACACAAAACATTCAGCATATCTGCAGCCTACTTGTTTCATGCAGCCGCTCACTGTTTCATACAAACTCTGTCATGATTGGCAATATGGATTTGCATGCCAATTTGAGAATTAGTGTCACTTTGCTGACAATACTTTAAATACTAATGTGTACAACAATTGACGCCAGATCTTTTCTACTGCAACCCACTCACTAAATATCAACACAGAAAACATCCACCTATATCTGAGAATTATGTCTTAAATTTGGCAAACAAAACAAAGGAAAATGGGTTCAAACTCCCACAAATTAAATAGAGCTTTGAAAAGAGCCTATTTTTTCCAGACTGCTCAGTACTCACGTTGAACACATTTCCAAAGAAGCTCAACTCCTACTTAGTCAACAAAATAAAGGTAACAGGTTTTCAAAATGTCCTGTCTTTCATTTGTAATAAGGGCTGTATTGGGATCTTAAAAATACATCTATTTTGGCACATGGGATGTGCACATAGAAAATATGCAGAACTTCTGAAAATATAACTGTTTATTTAAATGTCTAAATGGATGGTAATCCTTTTTGTTTATTTTATTATCCTGTCTGAAGACATCTTAGGACAATGAGTGAACTGAGATGGCTCACAATGGCAAAACATTTTCCATCAGAAGTAATATCAAGAGCTCATTAAACTTGGCCGTCCTCACCATATACTTACATCCACCGTTCTTGACAGTGCATCAGAAGATGAAAATCCTGACAATTTATTGAACTACACAAGAGATGACAAGAAAAATTATACTTACCCATATCTGTAATGCTATTTTTGAATTCACAAAAGCCTTGTGGTAAAACCAGAGTTTAATCAACAGGAACACATGACAGAAACTGATTTGGAAAGTACTATTAAAATAGAAACAGAGTTTTACCTTCATTATATTAACTATCAGTTAATATTTGTCTTTGTTGACAGGTGGTTTATTTAAACATTTTTTATTGATCAATTTTTTATGTACTATTGATTTTTCATCTTGGCTTGTGAGATATTTGAAATAGAAATCTAAAGCATATTCATTTCACAATGAAAGCTAAAGTAAACTGCATGCAAGAAAAAAATGTAAGAAAGTAAACAACCACAGTGGCCTGTTTTTCAATTAACTGTCAGTGCCAAGACTCCAAATAATGGCCTATTTCCTGTTAATCCTGTCTGCAGATAAATCAGGGCTTACTTATTATTTACTTTATTTGGCTTCCTTTTTTTTTCTTTTATTCTCCAAAGGCCTCATAGTTTTGCCTTGGTTTTCTTTAAGCAGTAAATAACTAGTGAGTTTTCCCTATGAAGAACATGCTAAAACTGAGTATCTAAGAGTGTTACATAGTACCCAGCCTTCCAAATTAGCTAAAAAATTCATTGCTGGCATTTTGACATGCACATTACCACAATACTCAATATAAAGACCTTTAGGCAAGACTGCTGGTGAGCCATTAGATGAGATGATGGTGATGATAGGAAGCCGATGATTAAACAGCACACTCTTAAGCAACCACTTCTGTCACTTGTAATTATCTTGTGTTTCTGTCTTAGAGCTTTATATATTGCCCAACACAGCAGCACCATCTGAGTGCTACAGTCCATCAGTAGATCCAGCAAAGTCTTCAGGGCATTGCCTGGCCTATCTCATTTTTGAGGGAGAAAACTGCATTACAGATGATTTTGCACATTATTTCCCATGGGTTTGCTTCTGTTAGTTAGGCAATGAGGTACAGGAGAGTAAGATATTTATTAAAATATTTTCATATACTTCAGTGAATTGCTTGGAGATAGAAGCATCATATGGTATGTCAATAAGAAAACCAGGATATGGCCTGCAAATGGGTTCTATTAATAATATAAAGCAGTTGGTTCGTGCCTTCAAGAGTACTTCTCTTAAAGGAAGGAGTTGCTTCCACAGTTTTTCAGGCATATCATCAGGTTTATCCCTTTCCACCACCTTCTGATACTGCCAACTGCATTTAAAAGTCTTACCTTTTGTAAAAAAATAACATGAACACTAACTGTTGCACTAAAGAACTATAGGCTTTCCAGTCCTCCCTCTTACTTTTCACCATAAAGCAGCTATTGAAAGGGAAACTGCTAAATTACTCTTGCTTTTTTTATTATTCCCTCTCCTAAGTGATGCTAACAAACCTGCTTATGTTCATCACTCTCTCATCGATTTCCCTGCTTCAGAAAACTGGGACTATCCTGCAGTTTCCCAGGACTTCAAAACCACCATTGTGCTCCAGGCAGGAACTACTAAGAGGCCTGTCAAAAAAAGGTCAAAACATGGCTTAGTTCTGGAGACATTCAGGCTCTGACTCAAAGCTTACAATTATTGCACAGTCTTTTAAAATCCTTTGAGAGAGTTTAGATATTTCTCATGCCATGCATGAATGGGAAAGCTTCTACTGATGACAACAAGCTCCAACAGAACCCACAACCATGGACTGACTGAAAATTAATCTCAATACATTTAAAAACATAAGCTCTTCCTTACCATCCTTATAAGTACAGTCTTGGACATTGCATCCTCTAGGACTTCTGCTAAAAACTGTGTAAGAATTCAGGCATATCATCCTTCAAAAGTGGATGGATCAATTGCACAAGTGCTTCAGATTAGCCACAATAACCAGTGTAACTGTGTATGCAACTTTGTCGCTGCTTACGTATCTTCATATAACAAGTTAACAGTTGGCCTTTTTGAGGTAAGCACGTGAACAGGTAACACAGACATTCCATAGCTTGCAACAGTGAATTTAAATAAATTTGAACAGAAAGGTTGAAAATGAATAATAAAAGTGCTATCTGGCTAACAAACCATAGTCACCAATTCATCAATTAATAAGAACAAAATTAATTGCTACCTTTGAAAGTACCTCAGCTATTTTCAAAAGAAACTGACAGCTTGATGTATTAAAATAAGAGTGATCACTTATTGTAAACAAATTTCAGTTTACCTACCCCCACAGCTCTTTAATTTTAAGAAGGATGGTGCAACCCTTTTGTGTGGCTGCTGGACAACCTTCAGCTCTGCATTAGCTAATTAATTCAAAGAAGAAAAAATGTCTTTTCCACAGAATCATCAGTATAACTAATATTATTTATATCTAACCATAAATAATTCAGGGAAACTATCTTTGAGTTCCTTTTGGTGTTGCTGCTCTCACTTTAATCCTATATTAATCCTTTGAGGATTAAGAAAGCAATGATAATACATGGCATCATTGGTAATAAGAGCGCCTCTGCAGTGTAGATATGTAGGTAATAAAGCAAGGTTTCAGAAACAAAAGCAGAGGAAGCACTTGCATACAAAATAAGGGCAGGAAACACTGTGCAAAGCTATATAAGAAGGACATGGGACACAGGTACATTGCTCTAATTTAAAATAACAGGGCTGAGATGATAAGTTGTCAAGGAATAGAAAAAGTGTTGATGAAGATTTTAAAAAGAAGGAGGAAGAAGTTATACAGATAAATAAAACAACTCAAAGGGCAACACTCAGTTTATGGAAGGACAGGTGTTCCTCAGTTTCTGGTGACAATTGCATGAACCCTTCATAAATTTGAAAAGATTACTTTAACAGGTCTTTTCTGAAAGCATACCACAGGGCTTTGCAAATAAGCACATAAAACCCAGACAGAAATGTTGAACAGCAGAAAGAGTGAGGAGAAAGAGAGCAGCCTACAGCTGAAAGCTCCCCTCTGGTGCACAGTGATACTAACTCTCTGTGTTGTGAGAAAAGCCTAAATAGCAGACAATGTGATTCCTGATGAAGTCAGAATACTGCAATGGAAAGCACAGTGCAATGATTCAGGAGAAAAACAGGACTGATGCTAAACTTAACATTTCAATCCTTAAAAAAATTTAAATGCCTACCTTTAATCTTCAAAATGTGCACTTGAACAAGTTACTGAACTATATGTCTGAAATGCTGTCATGTGAAGCACACTATATCCCAGCAAATGGATGTGACAGGGTCTTACTGAGATAAAATGGCAGAGTACACCAAGGCTGGCAAATACTTTTCTTCTTTCAAAAGTTCTAGCTATAAGTGCAAGTTTGTTTGGGTTTTGGCTTTTTCCATACTTTTATTATTTTCCTTTTATTATTTTATTCATTTCCCTTAAGCAGTTATGAAAACACAGCTGGAAATTCTGACTCATGTGTAATCTTTGCATATTTCATTTTAAAGTGCAAAATCTAATTTCAACTCCATTATTCCAGGGATTCCTCTATATCATTTCATATCTCAGAGAGTTTAATGTTTTCTGTACATCTGACATCTGGCTAAAATATTTAAATATGTAAATGCATTATGAATAAACTAAATTATGCCATGGCAAAGACTTAGTCTATTAACTCTTCTTGTATGGACTTCTGCCATACAGTAAATAAAATGTTCCTCTGTATGAAAATCATGATTGAAAACAAACACATGTGAAAAGCAGCACTGGGAAATAACCCAGGATTTTTCTCCTGCCCCCACAGAATGATTATTGCATATTAATTACATTCTTCAAAGATGATCTGTGTGAATCTACCTGAAAAATATTCTAAGACTAAAAAAAAAAGATCAAAATAACTATCATCAGGTTGCAGTATTAAAGACAGTTTCTCTTGTCCTTCAGCATGTGGTATTTAAACAACATTCAAAGATGTGTTTGATGTTTTTTTCAGTTGGAAACACTGCACTTTATGAACTCGTCTCATTCACAAGTGTAAAGAAAGCTCATTTACAAGATCAGCAGCATAGGATTCCAAGCACACTCCAGTAAGAGTTTCTTTCACTCTGGTGATGCACTCCTTCCTCTCAAGTGGACACATCTGATATCTCTGGGGGTACAAATCAAGTGAGGTGCTGCTCATATTGAATACAAGCACTGCAGTCATTAAAATCTCAGTCTTCAAAAAAAAAAAAATCAAAGAAAGAAAACAAACAAAATACCTCAACTAAACAAACTAAAAATCTCTAAAGGTAAACTGTTCCAGACCTGAGTTAGCTCTCACTTTCGTGGATGACTAAGGAACAACATTTAAACAAGATTTTAATATAAAATAGAATTTCTCTTTGCCCTGTTGCTTCATTTCACACACTGTTCAAAACTCACACTTGCTTACACCACAGAAATCAGCACAAACAAGGATAGTGTCCATATTAGGTCACATTTAGATCCTTTATTTCCACTCTGCTTTTTTCCAGTCCTGAGTTGTGAGCTACTCCATTCCACACTGCTACAGTTCCAACTCTGGTGTCTCACAACATGACAACTGGCTGCAATTTCATCATCTCTTTTATTTTTTCTCAGATCTCCAGCTCCTAAAGTACTGCAAGATGAGGTACAACAGGTTGTGGCATGGATCATTGGGACAGGAGGAACTCTGAGGGAGACATGGACTTAATGAAGAGAATACACAAAAATGGTTGAGGGACTGGAAGAATATCTCTCCTAGGCTGACAGAAAAAGGACTGTTTTGCATGGAAAAGACAATGTTTGGGAGGGATTCTTATTAATGATTCATCTAATTAATCTTATTAAATCTCATTAAGTCTTACTAATTTTATTCTCTAATTAATCTCATTAGATCTAAATAACACCCGAAGGCAAAGTGCAAAGATGATGTGGTCAGGCATGACAGTGGAGCCCAGTGACCAGATCAGAAGCATTAGAAACAAACTAAAACACAGGAGTTTAACCTTGCTCATCAAGAAACACTTTCTCACTGTGATGATGGTGACCAAGCATCATCACAGTGCAAGTATAAAGAAGCTGTGGACTCTCCATCCCTGAAAATATTTGAAAGCTGTCTGGACACAGCCCTGGACAATCAGATCGAGGTGGCCCTGTGTGACTAGACGACCTCCAGAGGTCTCTTACATCCTTCATTATTTCATGATTCTGTGAAATGGTTTTGCCTTAGAATAAGGACATGGGAATTGAAATTGTAAGTCTCGGACTGCTCAAATACCCCTAAATCATATGGGAATAGAAACTATACCTACTTATTGAGACTACCAGCCAAAGAGGCAAAGGGTACAACTGCACAAAGGCAGACAGCTTTTGCATATGGAACTTTTCAGCTACCATTTGTGCCACAGCTTTCTCATTTTTCTCACTACCAGCAGAGACTACTTGTGTGGGTGCAAAGAGAATACAGCTGTACATTCCCACTAGTGGTTTTGAGGTATGGAATTTTTTTTTCTGTAGTTCTAATCTGCTGCAGTAGAGAAAATGGGAAAGCGGATGGTCACAATGCCAGATCAACATGTGAGAACAAGTAATGGGCTAACAATGCTAGCCTGGATTTCACAGCTGCCTAACAAAAGCCTGATCACAACTTCAGTTGCTGCAAGTGAGCATTTATATTGAACTGAGTAGTGGAACAGCCAGAAAGCAGCAGCTTACAGCATATCACAACATATTTCCTGATGTGGAAAGACCAGTACTCTAAAGTTGTGAAATACTTGAATCACAATTGAAGCCAGAGGTTGCTCAGAAATTCACCTCCCAAACCCCCCCCAAATCCCAATTTCCAAGTGAATACACATTAAAGTCCATCTTGAGTTCATTATCAGATTAATGTGAATCATTAGAGATGGAGGAACACAAGGCAATTAGTTATCAAGCATTGGCAATTGATACAAATGCAGCATAAAATGGCAAAAATTAGTCTTGAAGAGAGAGAAATGGCATCTTTGGTTTTCTTATCCTTTCTTCACCCTTCACATGTTTTATTATGGGACAAGAAAAGACAAAGATGGAATCACAAAACAGGTCTTTGGAAGTCAGGAAATGAAGAGAGACAAAACTGAAGTGCAGAAATCACAAACCTTACTCTCAACATCTAAAGTTCAGAGTAAAAAACACTATGCACTCTATCACAAGACGTTGCAGATTCAACTACTTGCATTAACCCCTACATTGACTTGCATAATAAATGTGATAGTAGTGCAAAAGCCTTGTAGTTGGGTCATAACTTGAATTGCAGTCAGCTAGTGGCAACAGGTCTGCCTGTGATTAAAAAGACAAAGTTCTTACCCCTGCTCTCACCCTCCTTCAGATTTAAAAAGTCCTGTGTCACTGGGATGCTCTGAGGATAAACATGAAAGGTCACTAAATACTCAGATTCTGCCTTAAAAAAGATAAAAATATATCTGCAGACATAATCTTTTTTCCTGTTGTACTGGTTTTGGCTTGGATAGAGTTAATTTTCTTCATAGTTACTTGTATGAGGCCATGTTTTGCATTTTTGATGAAAACGGTGTTGATAACATTGGCATGTTTTAGTTACTGCTGAGCAGTGCTTACACAGCATCAAGGCCTTTCTCTCCATTCCAGCAAAGAGACTGGAGGTGCACACTGAGAGGGGACACAGCCAGGACAGTTGGCTCCAAAAGACCAGCGGAGATAAGGTGACATTTGGAATGATAATGCTCATCTTCCCAGGCCACCATTAGGCATGATAGAGCCCTGCTTTCCTGGTCATGTCTGAACACTTGCCTGCAGATGGGAAGTATTGAATTAGTTCCTTGTTTTGCTCTGCTTGTGCGTACAGCTTTTGCTTTCCCTTTTAAACTGTCTTTATCTCAACCCATGAGTTTTTGCACTTTTACCCTTCCAATCCTCTTCCCTATCTCATTGCAAGGGAGTGGGTGAATTAATGTCTCTATGAGGCTAAACTGCCTACTGGGGTTAAATCACAATCAAAAGCAATTATGTAATCTTTTTCAATTAGCTATTGATGTACTGCCAATAAATAAAAAACTGCTCTTGACCATGGACTGTAATTTTCCTGATTTCATAGTGGTTGCTTAATTAAATTAGCAACCTAATTTGCATTTGTTGGATACAGTGGGTTCCAAAGTCCTGCCAAAAGGAAAAATAGTAGCAAGTTGTACCTCTCACAGTAGGAACAAGAAAGATTTCTAATTTTTATTTCACCTTGACCCAGCGTGAGCAACATTCCCCAGCAAAACTACCATTAAAGTCAGGGTTTAGAGGTGAGAAAACATTAGCAGTTGCAAATTCTGTCCAAAAGGCACTTAGCGCTTTCTATAGACATCTGGCCATGTTCTTGTTTCACTTGCACTCTGCAATAAAATTCCCTGAAATCAATGGAAAGGCTTCGTCTTGTATCCTGAAAAGGATTCTTCCAGCCAGCTGAAATCTATTCATACAAGATACATTACAGTTTGTGAGCTTCCCTACAAGTCTCTGCAACTGTGAAACCTTCCTTGCCCTAGAACTTTTAAAATTATCTGTTGCATAATAAGAAAAAAAATGATAAGTGCTTTCACATCGTTAGAGTATCTCAATATCCACTCATCTTCTGACATTTTATCCTGGAAAAAAGACTTCAAGGAACCCATATGGTGTCCCTCAGCTAGGCCAACATAGCCAGGGATCCTCTCCAACTCTGCGAAGCATCAGATTCACTTGTGCTAAAGACTCATATTGCAGCTTCAAGGCAATTATAGGAAATAGTTTTGTGTGTTAGCATAGTTCAGAGGAACTTTACTGTCTAATAGCTTCCCTGCTGCTGCAGAATTGCAATGGCTTTCATGGCAGGAAAGTATCAGTGCGATCTCTAGCACCCAATACAAAGCCAGTTCAAACCCAACAAACCCTGATTTTATACTATATTTATCTTACTGTTAATTGTAGTCTCAATCTGAGTGCAGGGTGAGAAGTGAATTTAAAAGCCTCTGCTTACCACATTCCTGTCTCTTCTTCAGACTTACCTATTTGCAGTGTAAATTATTCTCTTTCCCAATATTTTTAGAGTTCTCTCAGCCAGTGCATCTGAACACTCTGTAACGTGTAATGTATTTACCCTCACAGCACCCCTGAGGGCAGTAGAATGCAATTATCCCCATTTTACTGATGGGAAACTGCAGTATGAAACAGATTAAGCTATTCACATAAGGATCAAGAGCTCTTTGTTCTACTTATTGTGAGCAGGTCATCTTGCTGCTAGTTTTCCATTTGGCTTGAATCCCAGCCAGCAGCTGATAACCACATCCAGCTGACAACTTTCTGATCCAAGAAATCACCAAGGAACCCTAAACCTTAATAAAATTTTGGTCAACTAATCATTCAGTTCTGCTTCTGATTACACAGACATGAGCATACTGTATCTCCATGGTACCCATTGCCATAGGTAATATCAACATACATCCCCATCTTTAAGTACATAGAACACTCTCAACAATAAGGCAGAATTTTACACCAGTTTTGATGCAACACAAGATTTGCCATACATTTCATAGCTAGATATACCCTCCTTATCCTTTCAAAAGGCTGAAATCTACAGATAGTGTAGTATTTAATGAGACATAAGTTTAAAATGCCTATCATTCTTTTCTCTGGTATTTCCATCATGTAGTTACTGGTAATGATGATTTAAAACTTTTCTTGGGGTGTTTCTAGAGACATGTATTTTGAGAGACACGCTGTATTTTTTACTTGGAATAATCAGTTCTTTCTATGGAAAAAGTTGCAGACAAATCACTAATTTTTAGTTTCAGTTAAAAAACACAAGCAATAAAATCTTAACCTTTAATCAGATATTTCCAGATTCGTATCCATTATAGAAACAGACCAGTAAAGAAAATTGCTAAAGTACGCTTATCATATATGAAGGGAAACTGGAACACTCTAGAAGTGTCTGAAGGTATAAGCAAAAGATGTCTCTTGGGAGTAATTCCAGCGCATGAATACTGTGGAAGGTATTGAAAATTCAACTCCCAACAACATTAAAGACACTGTAGATGAACTGCCCTAGGATACCTAAGTTGCTATACTGTTATAGGTTCACCTAGGTGGGCCTAGATTTGGGCTCTGAAGTTTGGACTAGGCCGAAGCTGTCAGCTGACTTCAGCTGGGCTGAGCTAACAGATGACCTCTTCTAGCCAGTAATTTTGTATTCCATACCACATTATGACATCATCTCCAGGGAAGTAGGAACCAGTGTGGGAGTGGTCAAGGCAGTCACTTCTCAGCCCTCCTCTTGGGAGGACGCACGATGCTGTCCCAGGGGGGATGGAGAGGACCAGGCCCACCACTGGCTCACAGGGTATCTCAGGAAAGTAAAATGTGTTCTTCTGGGTCTCTCCTTTCTGCTTGAGTTTGTCTCCCTGGGGAATAAGGTTTTTCTTAAGTAATGTGTAGTTAGGTCAGTAGAATTTGTGTGTTCGTTAAGCAGTTGAGGTGGGGAACTTGTTGTTGCAGACTTGTGTGAGTGTATATTTGTACTCTCTTCTAATTGTCTCTTTCTTTCTGTGAAAATATATGTAGTTTTAGTATAAACGTGGTTTGAAGTGTTTTTTTTCCTTCCCCTCTCTTTTCCTCCCTTTCCCTGGTGTTAGGAGGGAGGCTTTTCTCTCTGTGCTTGGGGGGGGGGGGGTTGGCAGTTGCTTATCTCAAACCAAGACACTATAATAACCTCCATTCCCAGCCTACGCTACCAGCCACCTAGTTCCAAGAAGGCTCATTTCTGGTGCTGGTTAGTTCTTGATGGGTGACCCCAACTGACCAAGGGGATATTCTAGACCATATGACATCATGCTCAGCATATAAAGTGAGGGCACATTTGGAGTGATAGAATTTGTCTTCCCAAGTTACCATTACATGTGATGGGACCGTACTTTCCTGGAGAGGGCTGAACACCTACCAGCTCATGTGAAGCAGTGAATTAATTCCTTATTTTTTATGCTTGGGTGGCTTTTGCATTCCTTATTACACTGTCTTTATTTGAGATCCTGATTTTTCCAGCTTTTACCCTTCCAATTCTCTCCTTGATCCTTCTGGTGAGGGAGAGAGTGAGCAGCTGTGTGGGGCCTGGCTGCAGGCTGGGGCTAAATCATAACAAAGGGAAAAGCAGATTTTGTGTCTAGGAGAAAAGCCTTCCAGTGCCAGAATGTCCTGTAGAAGGCATTATTATACTTAATAGCATGAGCTACTGCTAAAGCCTGAATGGACACAACAGTTGTAACATTCCTGTCAAAAAAGATACCAATTTTTACTCAAAGTCTCCAAGCAATAGTGACCTGCTTCTTTCCTTATTGCAAAGTTAAATTTATACTCTCTATAAAACAACACACCTACAAAATGTGGTTAAGACTTTGCTAGGCTTGAAACAACTCTAGAAACACAGGCTAATATTGCCCAGTGCTTTCAGGCATGTTTTTTCTCTTATGCATTGATTTCTTCCCAAGGTACTTTATTTTTCCTACAAACAGTGAAATCTCAACAGCTTAATCACTGAAAATCTTTATAGGAATGATCATTTTGTCTTTTCCCTTTGGTTTGTATTATGCAATGGATATAATTGTTATTATTTTGTAGTATGTTGAAAAACAGCTTTGGAAATTAATAGACAAAGCAAATTTAGGACATTAAATCAGTCCTGTAACCTACAAAACAACAGAAATTTTCCCACAAATGTAGTCAGTGAAAGCCAAAAAAAACCCTTCACATTAAACTCCAAAGGAAAAATAGGTACATGACATTGCACACAGAGAATTCAGTATAATATATCAGTAGGAAACATATCTTTATTATTTCAGATATTGTATATACTGCAGCTCACTAGACTGCCATGGCAATGTATATGGACACAAGAAAATTTTCACCAGGTATTTGTTGATATATTTATTTAGATCAAAAAATAGTAATAGAAATTTTACAGTTAAAAAATTATTGCCTTTGTAATTACAAAAAGCCTGTCAGAGAAGGGTCACAGTTTATATTTTTTTTCCTTTTGCATTTAGTTTTCATTTTAGAAGGTTGCTCCTCTTCACTTGAAGGATTAAATTGAAAAGATTTTGAACCATGACAAAATTGAACCTATTATTGTCTATGATATTTCATTTAAAAGACTTGATTCATTACTAATGTATGCAATATACTCAGGTGATGATTTGCACAAAGCCCATGGAGTCCTTATTTCCTTGTGTGATTTTAGATTCTCAAGCAACTGTCTTTGTGTCATGGGGAAAAAAAGAATCAGAGTCAAAGAGTCCCAAACATGACTGAGTCATGACTCAACATCTGAAACCAGGAAGACTTACCAGCACACATTATTTTCATGAAGAAACATCTGCCATCATTTTACTACAATTATTAAAATAAAGTAACAGCAGCTAGGAGTACACTGACATCACTAGACTGACAAATAGTGAAATATCTATTATTGACACAGTGACACTGGTCCTGAGTTTAAAATTCATGTGGCAGATACGAAAAGCCTGTTAAGGTTGCTTCTAATAAATATGAATTATATAGGATCTATAATAATGCTCCACCATCATTTGTCTTTTGTTTTGGTTTTTTTTTTTTTTGAACTATTCAGTTTCATTCAGGTAATATTTTCAAGTTTCTCCCTACATGTATGAGAACCAAGAGAAACAGACCATAAGAAGCCTCTGTGGGTCACTGAATATGACTGTATCATCTCTTCCACAAAATTACGAAGGTACATCTTCCAAGAAATAGCTTTATGCCTTTGCCTTCCCACAGGCAGGCAGTTTTAAACTCATAGATTTTGGTTTAAAGCAAAACAATGATTTTGCCTGACTAGGAACTTGGTCTTCAAGCAAGAAATCAAGTATTGCGAGCCTCTTCATGGAGCTCCTTAGCATTCAGTGAGGGGACCAGAGCATTAATAAACCATGTGCTGTGCAAGTTGAGATCACAGCTGCTTGGGTCAAGTACTATGAGAAATCACTGCAACATTTAAATTAATAAAATATTAACGGATGTAAGCACATCTGCATGTATGAACAAATATACTTCCTTAGGAAATTTTCAGAGGATATGTATGAGAGCTTTCAGGTCTCTCTGACTGCTATGAAGCTCAGTTCAGAATTCTGGAAAATCCTACCTCATCCAAGGACCAGAAGAGGGATGTTAAGGCAGGTGAACTAACTCTTTGGGTGAATACTGGGTTTGGTGTGTGCATGAAAGATCCCGTGAGAAGCGTTGCAGGAATCTGTTTATCTCAGCTTCAAAAAGGTCATGGATACTTGTCGCTCTATTTTAATGACTGGCAAACAGAAGTTTACAGTCTGCTCTTCCTTCAAAATAAAGCTTTCCCTACTAAGATTTCTCATAAAATAATGGCTAAACAGTGCTGCTTAGCACAAAGACATGAATCTGTGAATGATTTTTCTTACTGGTCTAAATCAGCAAAGAAAGGACAGTTAAGATGTGTTAGTAAAATCTTCATCTCAGTCTGCTTCAGTGCATAATTATAATATTTATAGCATATCATAATATTTATATCTATTTATATCATAGAGATTCAATTTTGCTTTCACATCCCAGACATTTCACATTGTAAGACTTTTCGCAGCTTGTTTAGGAGACCAGTCTCAGTAACTCAAGATATGCTATAGTGGATTAGACCATGGTATAACTGTGTGACAAATAGTGGTAAATGGGTTTGTTGTCAGCACTCCTTCTACAGAAAAGAAATTTAAAAAATCCCAAACAGTAAGGATTGTACCCTTCCAAACCATGTGAACTGGAATTCTTTTTATGACAGAAAACATCTGTAGACCAAACCCTTATTCTCATTCCTCTTGGTCCATTTGTTCACTTTTATCACTTCCCCTCTTTCTTGACAACAATTTCACATCTAGGAGTAGTAAACAGTTTACAAAGCCTGTTACGGACATGAGGTATGTGTGATCTTGCCAGGGTAAGATTGCCTTAGAAGTCATAAAATTTTTGTCCCCTTTTCCAGAAAGGATAGTTTTGTAATCAAGTTTAAAGACTAAGCTTGTGCTTAAGTGCTTTCCTCAATAAGATAGATTTATGATGTGCCCAACTGCTTTCCTGGTTCAAGGTCCTAGGTGGCAGGAGACACCTGTATATCCATGCTAAAAAGTACTAAAAGAGCCTTCCTGTGAAATTCACCTCATTCTTTGGTTATCAAATTCTGAACCTGACAGAAAGTTGATTCTTTTTCCTTTGGGAGTTGTATGGATCAATATTTTCTGTATGAGTTTCTTGGCATCAAGCTGGTAGCAAGTGTTCTAGTTAACAATTAGATTTCAGACACACTCTAATATTCTTTTTCTCAGGTCAGTGATCAAATGTGGCAAAATGAATTGAAAGGCAACACATCCAGGTCTTCAAAACAATCCTCTTATTCCATAACTCAAAACTGGCATCCATGTCCTTGCCCTGCTGCGAATTTCTATACAACACCTTTTTTTTTGTGTGTGTGGCCATTAATACAGCTATAATTGCTACCTCAATAGCCATAGTAATGACCTTTCCCTCATTCTCCCATTCAGCTAAACCCCTGTTTCTCTGCAAGAGGGATTCCTGCACTCCTTTACATGTGACAGTGGCAGTTCCTGATGCTCTTTCCTTTCTAATCACACTGAGGAACAGTATAATGCATGTATTTGTCTCTCAGCATGAGAAAAACACTTGTTTCCTTATTGAGAGGAATTATGTGCTTAGCTAGGACCTTGCCCAAGGGTTTTGTGGTTTATGCCACTCAGAGAAAGGAAATATGTGTCTGCATACATGTGTCCAAGTGGAGAGCTGTCTCTCCCCATCCCCTTTTTAATCTCCAATACCACAGAACCATTTAATTTGAAACTAATTTCTGACCTTTGGAGCATCTGTCCTTAAACACAGGAACACCTTCTGCTATTTTGTGCCAACAGATACTCATCTTCTCCTAAATGTTTATGCATTGTAAATTTAGAATTGCGTCTGTAATCATTAGATTTGATGTTAGTTCAAATCTCAATTTCTCTTAACAGTCCAAGATGCTGCAGAAGAAACGAAAAAGTGAAGTCATAAGCAAATGTGCAAAACCAGATAGTTTGAAATAAAATACAGTACTGAAAATGAATACACATGCTATCAGTTTTTAAGCCATAAACTGAACAAGGAAGAATCACTGCAAACCACCATGTTCAAGCATACTAAAGGAGACATTGTTCATGCCTTCAGATACACATCTCAGATCTATAAAATGTGCTAGCTTTGCCTAGTAGGCCTTCAACTATGTTTTGCCAATTTATAAACACAAAATATTTTTTTTTAAAAAATCATTCTTTAAAAAGTTTGCAAAACTGAACCATTAAAGGTAGTTCATTTTAGAAAGGGGACTTTGTATGAAGAGAATCAATTTGATATTCCAAAAGAAAAAAAATTTCAGAATGGAAAATACGTTTTAATACCAGTAATTATACCAACTGATAGGTCCCTAAAATGGTCTTCTCATACTTCTGAAAGTCTAGTAAGTCCAGTCAGTTCAGAGCTTCTGTTGAATTCTAGAGTTAGTGATTGAACTACTTTGATTCTGCTTAGAAAGATGCAAATAAGGAGGGAAACTAAAAAAAAACCAAAACCACCAAAAAAAGAGTATTTTTATTAAAATTATTAAAAAGAAATATCCAAAATTAATGGTGCATGCATGTCAATTCAGAGCTTAAACCTGCTGTATTTATTTAAAGAGGAACTCAACCAATTATATCTCCTCATCTATTCCAAGGAGGAGACCACTTAACCAGAAGAGAATGAGACCAAACATATAGGCATCAACAAATAACTTAAGAAAAGAAACTTTCTGAACAGGACCATATTATGTGGATTACAGATTCCCAAAACAGCACTGCTGAGTGCACAGATGATGCATGGCCTTACACAGACAAAGTTTCCCACCATCAGCAATGGCAGGGTACAAAATGCCCTGTTTGAGGACCTGAGACAAAACCCTTGATCAAAATTATATTTACTCAATTCCCTCTCTAAAAAAATCAAAGTCTTTCCTTTTCTGTGATGCATGAAATGTTTTGCCTAACTCATTGCATTGAAATAAAAGAACAGTTTTAGGTTTTTATTCAAGAATTTGTCATTAGAAACATCTAACGATTTTTGAGTTGAGGCTTCAGCATCTGTAATGAAAAGGGTCTGTTAATTCTAATCAAGTGATAGAAACAGTTTTAAACTGTGCTTTTACATTAATTGAATTCACAATTTCATGCAGATTTAGTTTGACACAGATCATGAATAAAAGGGTGATAATTTCATGAATACAAAATAAACTAGTCTCTATTTCTCAGCATAATGGGAAAGTGTAAAAGTTAAGAATCCAAACAAATATATATTAAAATAGAAGAGTTTACTTACAGCATATCTTCCTAATTTGGAAGGAGCAATGTCAAAACTACCAGAAACACTACATTTAATGACAAATAATAAACAAACCAATAGGCTCTAGTGGTTTATGAGAATAGTTATTTTTACAGTGGATTCCTCCAGCCAAAAAGGTAAAAATAATGAAAATAATTAACATTAAATTGAAATTGAGTGCTGTGACTGACACTGTTAAAAAAGTAGCTGTCTACAAACTAGTCAAAGCTGCATAAACTACTAAGTTTATGAGTAAAAACAGCACCTTATTGCCAAAGATTTCTAACAGCAGATTAAGAACCTATCTTGTAAATAGTGACCCTGGGTTAAATTACCAGTGCTGCTTTTCTTCAACACACTAATGGAAAGAAAATAAAAATAAATAATTACCCCCTCCTCCCTCCATTAACAACAAAAAATCATCAACCTCTAAGATGTACAACACATCAGGTACTTCAGGAACTTCAGGAGCCAAATGCTACTTCTCCCTGCTGCAGTGCACCCTGTATGTTAAGTGTATTGACAGATTTTTAAGTCAATAGAGTGACTTAGGCCTCAGAAAAGCAATGTATTTCATGCAAGACTATATTTTGCACCAAAACATAGTAACAAGAAAGCATCAGACTTAGACAGTCCATACAGCACAGTGCTGTTCACACACAAAGACCACTTTCAAACACTCCTGGTGGTTCTTATGCTCCTACCTGGTTATTTTTGGAAAAGTGTCTTCCAAATTTTAAATAGTCAAAAATAATCACACAAAAAGTTGTTCACAATTCAATACACTTAACGAAGCATTCTGGTAGTTGGCTTTTGGATGTAATTGCTTTGTTATCCTTCTCAAGGAGATCTTAAGAAGCTCAAGGCAGGAAGCAATTTTGCTCCATTAACTGGAATTAACTCTTCCATTTACCCAGTTTCCTGCCACTACTGACAATCTTTTTCAAAAAGTAGAAAGCAAAATTTCCCTTTTGTCTTCACACTGCAGTAAGTGAGACTGAAAGCCTTGGTTTCTCAATCACTAATTCCCAAAGCCCAAGTGTCCCCAGTACCAAAGTTACATAGACTTATTAGCAATATTACTATGATGATAACTGAAATGATGATGATTTATCTAGGAGGTTAGAACACAACATTCCAGTACACTATATAGTTTACACTTTGGCAGATAATAAAAATGTAGATGAAATGCACACATCAAGTATACAAATCACATTAGCCTGATGAGATTTTAAAGGCTGATCAGCAGAAAAACATTCCATTAGCTTTAATTGGAGCTCGAAACATGGAAGACATAAGAGTTCAGACCTCAGAGAGTGTACTGTAAGTCCAAGGACACCTCGACCACAAAAGCCAGCTTTTACAAGTTCTCTTCATTGTGAGCCATATTCCTACCCGACACAAGTTTTGTGGAAGTATCACATAAAACTGGTTGTGATCTTCTGGGCTCTACAATGGTTGATCACTCCTTTCAGTCCTCTGCTGGCCCAGACCTCCCAACTCTCTGCAGGTACAGTCCTCAGCTCCCCTCCTCAACTGCAATCCAGAGCACCTCTGAGGTTCAGTTTGAGGGTGACCCAGTCAGTCCTGCTCACTCCTTGGTCTCTCTGGGGATCAATTAAACTGAAAAAAGTCCATCCACAGCAATCCTGTGATTCCTGATCCCTGAGTTCTCTGAGGCCTTCTTCTTTTTAATGTGTACAGAAAATAACAAGGAGAGAGAGAATGCCTACATGGACTCCTGACCTGAGGAAACTCAGGAAACCCTGAAATGCATGTAAAAATAAGTAGATCAGTACCATTACTCTCAGTATAAACTACAAAACTCATGGTAGAAGAGAAAAATCACTTCATATTACTTAGGTTAGCTGAAGACATTTCTAGAAGAGCAGAGTAACCTCAACTGAAATAAACACATAGCAACTTTGTTTACACTTTGATTTCTTTGTAGTTAAGAACTAATAAATGTAACGGAATAAAAAAAAACAACTGTCAGGCTTCAATGCACAGTGCGAGACTGAAAGGAACTCCAGTAGAAATGGGAGATCTCCAGCCACTCAGAGATGACCCACTGCCAAAATGGCATTAAAATTGTGATGTTTGAAGTACTCACAGAAATGGATCCATGTTGGTGTAAACTGCATATATAGAAATGAAGAAACAGGAGAAAGCTTGGCACACATGAGAAGTTAATTACTGATTTTTAGATGATGGGCATGTGAGGGAGAGGTGGTGGGGTGAATGTAGGGGCCAGAGAAGACAGTTCAATCTCATCTTCTGCATACACTGTTAACATGGTTTTGCATTCTATCGGGTGTTACAATCTGGGTCAGATAAAAATTATTATCTGTGTTTTTGCTGGTTTTTTTTTCTGAAAGAACTCGTCATGCATGTCTGACAGCAGTCTTAATTTTGAAACAACATTTTGATCACCATGCAATGGCATGAAAAATTTGTGGTCAGGGCTTCCCAATGCTTAAGTGATGATAAAGACTGAAAAATTAATCACATCTCTTGCTCACTATGATTGTCGACTGCTGTAAGTGAATAATTTAATTATTTCAGTTAATTAATAATTTAATATAGCCCTTTCTGTCTTCTTTTTGATTTCTCTTGAGCCAGGATTTTGTTTTGCTGTGAGATACTTCAGGTTTTTTGAGGATGAGGATGAAGCCACAAGCAACATAAAAACTTCAAATATAGCAGGCTTGCTGTTTTCATTTTTGCTACAACGTGGTTTATATGTGGTTTATAATTTGGGCATTACTGTCTCAAATCAAATGAAAATGCTTCAAAGCCCTAAGTGCTCTGCAAGGTAATACTATATTTTGTATGTAAATCACTTTCTTTTTCTTTTCTTGAGGATTTTTCTATAAATCTCAAAGAAAACATTCAGCTTCTGTCAAAGTAGTTAAAACCTATAAAGATTCCTTTTAAAGTATTTATCCAGTATTCTCCCATGTTAAAAATGTTCTCTGTCTGAAGGGTTCTGCGAGGTTTTAAGGGATTATATATAAATTCCCCAGAAGCAAGAATTTCAAAAACTCTGTTTTAAAAGCTGGGGAAAACATGGATTTTGTTCTGTCCAATTTCTATGGGACAAAATAGAAAATTAAGGTCTGAAAGAGAGTTGGAAATCCTTCAAAAGTATTCTAGAGCAATAAGTGATGGTTCTGGATTTAAATTCCAGAGCTACTTTCTATCAATGAAAATATTCTTGTCTGCAGCCTTTGTATACCCATGGACTCTAATGGCTTGTCACAACAGGGCCCTGTAAGAAGCGCATACGTACAGATGATAGTGGAGCACTGAGACATTAGCACTAGGACTTCAATTGCAGACTTACCAGTGAAAACACATACAAACTCATGCCTGCAGGGGTTTGTACCTGATAAATTAGGCCTTTTATTTCTATACATCACCAAACACAGAATGGCACCTCCCCACAAAGATATTTACCAGCTCCTGTAACATGTATTTCATATGACATTGAAACTTTTTTGGGCAAAGAGGCTGCTAATACACTATTTCTAGCATGCCATACTTCCTTAACATACGCTACTAATTCTTCCAGAAGTCACCCCACCAGCGCTGACTCACAGTAAGCTATTCCCTCCTCTCCACTCCACCTTGCCCTTTAGGTATGAGAGGCAATAGCCTACAGAATTTATGTCAAGATGGAGACTTCCTTTCCCCCAGCCTTTCAGCCCATCATACCTAGATGAGCATAAAGAGAAAAAGAAAGAAGTACACAAGTACCAGCATTCATATTCCTCTCCCACACTCCTGGACACAGTAGCTTTTCTCTGATAGAAAACTTTGCAGCCCTTTGCCACACCATCATCTCCTCTGGAGTTGCTCACTGCTGCAAGGCAAGCATTGCAAAACAGTCTGTACCACATATACCATGAGTACACAGTAATGAAAACAAACAGGAGTAAAGGAAAAACCTGCACTCATTTAAGGCCAGATACACAGATTCTAATTTTCAAATCACAGAATCACAGAGACGCTTCGATTGGAAGGGACCTTAAAGATCATCCAATTGCAACCTCCCTGCCATGGGCAGGGACATTTTCCACGAGACTGTGATGCTCAAAGTCCTGTCCTATTTTGCCTTGAACATTTCCAGGGATGTGACATCCGTAACTCCTCTTGGCAGCCTGTTACAGCCTTGCCACCCACAGTAAATAATTTCTTCCTAATATTTAATTTAAACCTGTCTCTCTCCCAGTTTAAAGTCATTATTCTTTGATTTACTACTACATGATCTTGTAAAGAGTCCCTCAAGTACTCTTCTAAGCCCCCTCTTTAGGTACTGAAAGTGCTCAAAGTTCTCCCCAGAGCCTTCACCTTTCCAGGCTGAACAACCCCTGTTCTTTCACACTGTCTTGCTGCTCCAGCCTCCTGACCATCTCCATGGCCCTCCTCTGGACTAACTCCAATAGGTCCATGTAATTCTAATGTCGTGGGCCCTAGAAGCAGGATACAGGACTCCAGTCTGAGTCTCAGAAGACTGGAGAAGTCTGCTGTGTCATGTCCAGCTTCTCATCCCACAGGATTTCAGGTATGAACCCTTGAAAACTTCAGTCTAAGATCATACCCTTGCAGCATAATAAATAAGTATTTCCATAGCAACAGTAAAGCAAGATCAACACAGTATCTGGCACTTTAATCTGAAGCTTAGATACCCTGTAGCCAATTAAAACTTTTAAAAATACTATAGAAATATTGCTCATGTTTACATGTACAGCACTACATGAGCAGTGACAGGAAGTGCAGCAGAAAGAAATTGGGAGATGGACAGTAGATGGATAGTAAACTGTTTTCTTTGATTTTGGCAAGATTTGTAATTCAGTGTTTGTGAAAAACAGTATTAAATATTTTCCAGTATTAAACAGTTATAACCCCACTGTTTACGTGATACGATTTATGACGATAAGATCTTTAAAGTCCTTTTTTCTTTCTAGAAAAAAAACATTGTTCAACTGTTATTTTATTTTCCATAAATGTGTCAAAAAAATCTATAAAATTACAATTGCATGTCCCTGTTTTGAAACACTACCTGGAAGTTCAGTTTTTACAATGTCCATCCTATGAAAAATCTCTCCTTCAATCCCCCGTTAGCAGTACTCTAATGCTTAGTATTTTGTACTCTGTTTAAGGTTTTCCTAGTACAAATTCATTATAGAATACATAATTGCATATGTAAGATTGCCTTATAGAATCTACTCATGTCTTTTGATCGTGATAGTGCATTATTTGTAGGGATAAGAAATGTTATGGAGATTTTCCTGAATTACTAGGTTGAACTGGAACAAAGTATAATCATGTATTTAGTGGAATGAATATATTGCTTTGTTCACACTGGGAATTTTTATGCTGAATATTTCCACTTAATTTTAAGCATGCACTGCATATTATGCATTATACAAGTCAGATGAGAAAGATCTAGATAGTATTGATTTCAATTGACATAATCTTTTACATTCCCTCCAGGCACATAGGAAAAAAAAAGTTTAGTTCATGGAAAACATAGCCATAACTTCCTTATTACATGTAGTTGTAGAGCCATGCAGAATTTCTATGTAATATTTTATATCATTCAGTATAAGGAAACATTTACCCTAACACACCTCGTTCATTGCTGCATCATCCTTTTGGGGCTGTCATATTCTTTCCTCTTCTCTTGAGCTTTGCCTACAGTGAATTGCTCATATGAATTTGGAGAAAGAAGGCAAAAGTAAAGGGTCCTACTGTATTATATCAGGTGAAACTTTTAATATTACTATGCAATGCTTTAAACGTGCTCAGGGAAAGCTCTGCTACTGCCAACTCAATAAACATGCTGATTTCTTCCCTCTTTTCCAGAGGAATTCACTGAATTTCCCAACAAACACAAACCATCTGTCTAAAGGCAAAAAGACTTTCATGTGGGGTGGCACTAAATATCTGCAGCTGAAAAACTGTAAAAACACAATGTGTAGCAAAGTTCCTTATGAAAGAGTAATAGGCATCATTAACTTTCACTCTAGGTATTCCCCAACATACCGTCAGGTGTGAGCCCTTATCAACCTTCCTGGTTTGACAACTAGAGCTCTGAAGCATAGAGCATATAAAGAAAACTTTTTGTCCATTATACTCAGATTTCTCTTCAAGGTGTAGAAATCTACTGACACAAAATATAAACTTTTGCTCTTAAAAATGACATGTTCATGTCTTTATGAAATTGTTTCATTTTTAACAAAGCAGTGGAACTTCTAATACTGCTTGTTCTTCCATTTTCAGTAACCACCATCACTACTGTTTCAGGTTTTTCAGTAGCTACTAAGTATTTAAGTCTGTATGTGCACACAAATTCAACCCTTTCCTTTTAAAGATATGTATTTATTATAAACTTAAATTCATATCTACCCTTTGAAATGAGCTAAATAACCTCAGTTCAGTTTTAACTAAAAAAAATACTAAAAAACAAACCAAACTCACAAACCTCAAAACCAACAGATGTCTCATTCAAAAGCACCAGATATAATCTTGTCCCAGACTTCAAAAAGTTACTGTCATCATATTTCAAAAGTGAAAATTATTAAAACAAGAGAAAACATATACCCAGGGTCAGAGAAGATTATTTTTAAAAATTCTGGATTGCTCTTACTAATAATGAAATTCTGGCTTACCCCAAGTTCTCTAAAATTTCCACTTATGATTAAAGAAGGGAAAATCATGCCTTTAGTGAACCTTGCAAGAGGCTGTTCTGCACATTATTTGGGAGAATGAAACACAGATTTTATGCAATAGCCCTCACAGTGGCATTGATAGAGTGTCTAACAATCATGTCAACACAATTTCATGCATTTGACTCATTGAAAAAACAGTAGGCACTGTTGGAGCATTTCACTTAAAAAAGCTGAATCTGAACCAAGTAATTAATGAGGTTACTTTACGGGCTCCAGCTGAAAACCCCACAACTTCAGGCAAAGTCTTTTCCTCTGTAGTAATTTGCACATTATTGTAAGGATCCTGCAGACTACCTTAAACAACCACCATGAGCCAGCAGTGTGTCCTTGTGGCCAGAAGGGCCAACAATATCTTGGGGTGCATCAGGAAGAGTAGATTGAGCCAGGTGATCCTCCCACTCCACTCAGCACTGGTGAGGCCGTAGCTGGAGTGGTGTGTCCAGTTCTGGGTGTCTCAGTAGAGCACAAACAAGGAGCTACCAGTGAGGATCCAGTGGAGATGATTAAGGGACTGGAGCAACTCTCTTATAGGAGAGACTGTGGCAGCTGGGCCTTTTTAGTCTGGAGAGGAGAAGATTGAGAGGGAATCTCATGAATGTATATAAATATCAGTTTCACCTCAGTATGAGTAAGAACTTCTTTACATTGAGGGTGGCAGAGCACTGAACAGACTGCCCAGGGATGTTGTGAAGTCTCCCTCTCTGGGGACATCAAAACCAACCTGGGAACATTACTGTTCTATAAGAGAGCACTTCAATTTTAGATAATTTTGTTGCCTAGATGTTTAGCCAAACTTCGCGAATGAAGATTTGGGAAGGGCTTTCCCCACATGTGGGTGTGCCCTTCGAGCCTGCGCAGTGGATTTTTTAGGTGAGGCACAGTGTGCACAGAACTGGCCCCACCGTTTAAGTCCTAAGGTCCATCTGTCACAGCAGAGCAACCTTGGACGGTGACAGTGAAGTCCTCAGGACTGTCACAGCACCCGGTACTAACCAGGGCTGACCCTGCTGATTGGATGGCAGGGAGGCATTGAACTGCCTGGGCATGGTCCCTACTGAGACTCGAACTCACGACCTTGTGATCAGAGTCCGGAGTGCTCACCATTACACCACGGGACCGCCCCACACCATCACACCATGGGACCGCCCCTGTTGCCTAGAACACTGATCAGAAAATACTGAAAATACTTCATATCTATACATTTTAAATAACACAGGCAAAATTCAAATGTAATAATCTTGTGTTAGGCCTGCTGATACTGCAACCAAAACCAGAAAAAAAAATTTACAATTAGTGTCGTCTCATAAATTCATAAAAAGAATAGAACAATCCAGGTTAAATGCAGGTTAAAGATTATAGCTCTTAATGTAATCTAATTACATAAATCGATTGGCCCACAAGAGAGGGAGTGATAGTTTCCCTCTGTCAACAGAGAGGAAGGGAAGCTGTTAGCACCTGTGTAAAAGAAGGGACAGAGCACAAAAATTTCCAGGAGCAATAAAACCAGTATCTCTGTCCAGTTCACAATTTTTAGTATCTTTGTTATTAATTCATATTCTGAAGTTGGCTTTTCAAAGTATTTTATATGACCTCTCTCCAGTTTTTCCTGACTTTATCCTTAGACTGTCAGAGAGTTAGTGAAATGATAGCATTGCTATTTTAAACTGGCAGTTCTGCAGCATGAAACATAACACTCACCTTTAGTACAGACAGATTAATGAAAAAGCCAAACCCTCATGGGTAAAAGAATGGATGCTGCCAAAGCTATGATGAAAAAAAGAGATAAAGTGCAAAATCATTTGGTTAGCCAAAAAGGGTAGCAAGCCTAAATGGCAAGAACACCTTGTCAGCTTCACAAATATGAAGGTTCTTGTATGAAAAGATCCTTTGAGCTTAATCACAGAAGGGCAGAAAATAAGAAGGATCAATGTAGTAAAATATCTGCAAGTATTTTATACGTTTAGTTAGTTATGCCTGCTTGAAGAAAAATCAAATTATTCAAATAAATCACTTAAGCATATTGCATGGCAAAAGGACACAACCAGACAGAAAATACTGAAGGGAGCTAAACTCAAAACTGAAGGGAGCTAAACTGTTCAGTTTGTAGTCAAGAAAGCACAAGACATTTTCACAGGATGCAACAATTCTCCAGATAAAGTTCAGAAAAATCAGAGATGGTATGCTGTTTTACAAAAAGGACACATATTAAGACATTCAGATTAGAAAATTCTTTCGTCAGAAGCAGAAGGCAGTCTCCAGTTAGCCACATCACCTTACACAAGAGGCAAAGCATCTTGTTCAACAGAAAATAGAGCTCAAAAATATGTTCAATACATTTCTACATATGTATTTATGCAGAAGACCAGATATTGCTATTTGGATGTCCTTCTCCCCTCCTTTCCTGTCTTTTGTTGATGGTTAAATAATGAGATGTTAAATAATGAGATTTTGCCACTAGTATCCTTTTAACAAATTTTAAACTCACTCTTTAAAATGCTACAGGATTGGGAAAGAAAAATAAATGACTGCATAATGTCATAGCATCCTAATTGGACTCATGATCTATGTTGGGAATTCAGCCAAAGCAAGGAGGCACAGATAAACAGAAAAAACAACCCCATACTTTTTCCTTACAGGTATTGTTTAGCCCAGTAATGGTTCAATTATTGTAATTATTCTCAGATTTAGTACACCTTCATAAAGGCCTGCCAAACTACTTATGTGTATTTTCCAACAAGTTACTAATTGCCTAAAATTTACTTTGGACTAAATTACACTTTTAAATAATTTTAAATAATTTACATTATTTCCAGAGAAATGAAATCAAAAGGTAAATCTGTTTCTTTACAGAGAGTTTAAAAATATTTGCATTAAGAAAACAACCTAAGGTTTTCTAGAGAAATTACTGAAACTACACCCCTAGAATATTAAACACGCTCCAGGCTCAGTAATTATGACAGAGTTGATGCTTAAGAAAGTTTTCCAAAAAAACTGATGGTAAACTTCAGACCAGCTTTTCAAAACAGCTTGCTATTCTAAGGATATACAAGGATGGAACCAAAGAGTATACAAAAGCCCTTATGGCTCTAAAGTATCTGGGGTTTATATTTCATAGAGCAATGTATAGACACACGGAGAAATCATTATACCTTTGCTAATCCCCACTAAATATTCTGTTGGTTTTCATGGTCAGCTAGACATTGGACCTGAGCAAAAACTGCATAGAGCTTTCTTGACATTAAGCAAGATCATCCTATTCCCCTTAGTTATAACAACTGCACTTGTAGTGCACTTATAACCTTGTTTGAGATGCTTGCAAACTGCATTTTTTAAAGTACTAGATATTCTTAAGTGACACTACTGAGGTCTGATTGCATTTTTCAAAGTATTCATAAGGAAGTTAATACTTAGTAATAGTGATGGAAACATTGCCTAGGAGAACACAGCATACTTAACATAGAAGTGTGTAATGAGTACACACAGTTCATATATACCTATGAGCATTACTTAAATTCGAGATCAGGAGAAACTCTATTCCCAAGATGACACTCTCAGCATCTGCTCACCACTTTCTATCTCTCTGCTTCATTGTAAGTCTAAAAACCCTTAACAAAAGTTACTGCTAGAAAATGTACTTCGTCATAAATAAAGTCTTAAACTATAGCAAGAATATAAGAGGAGTTATAAGCCTGTCTACTAGAACTATAAGTTGCCACTTGAAATATCATTTATGAAGACTTGATGGATCATACTAATGTTAAAAAAAACCCCAAAACCTTAGAAGCAATGTCCCATAGTACCCAATATACACAAGATCACATCCTACTATCCAGGTTCACTGGCCTACCTATCTTCAAGGCTCTACAACTAAGTTCAACTGGAAAA
Organism: Pithys albifrons albifrons; assembly: GCF_047495875.1. NCBI lineage: Eukaryota > Metazoa > Chordata > Aves > Passeriformes > Thamnophilidae > Pithys > Pithys albifrons. The sequence goes on from NC_092462.1 coordinate 17,552,965, forward strand.
TATAACAGAAATTTAGAAATTATGCTCTTTGGATCTGCATCAGAGAGAATGAATTCCTCATCTTGACATGCATTATCCATAGAAAAAATTATCCCAGTTCAAAATAAAAACTGAATATATTTTACTGAATAGAAAGTCAATTTTGCAAGTAAAAAAGAATCTTATCAAATTTATTATCAAATTTAATTAATTTTGGAAAGAAAATTCATTTTTCAGCTTTATTCTGTAATGTTTTCATGAGGAATTTTTAAAAAGACAAAAATTACTAAAACCAAATGAAACAGAATAGATACATGCTGCATGAAAAAAAATACAATATTTCACCCTCCAACAAGCAGACACTTTTAGTATCCTTAGTACATGTGCCTGAACGTCCACCTGAGCACACAAATAAAGGTATAGGAATTAACATCTCATGATGTCACACTCAGTGCTATCTGGATCTCCCAGGGCAGTGAAATTCCCTAGTACTTCCTGGTTTAGTTTGCCTTCCTCTTCTGTGCTAGCCACATCCAGCCATACAAGTTTCCAGTTTAACTGAGACAAAAGTCAATGTACAACTTTGATATCACATTGAGTATTTTTTTTCCAACAGACTTGTCCTGACCACTTTGGAAGTCAACCTATAGTTGTGTTAAAGAAAACATGTGCTCCTAACTGTCATAGGCATTTGTTGACATATTTTTCTCTTCACACAGCAGTCCCCAGTACATGAATTGTAACAAACATCCTTCATTCCTCTGTCTTGTCAACTAAGATTTTAATTTCCTGAGTGCAATGACTTATGTACATTTCCAAGCCTCCCTGCAAAGAGTTTTGAATTCAGCTGGGACCTCTGGATGCTGCTGGGGCTCCATGGACGGTGGCAGTCACACAAAAGTGAAGTGCAGGATCCAAAGCAGAAGTGATTCATACTGAATTAGAGCTCATAAGACCTCCTCATTAAAAAATTCCACAGTGGCTCTACTTACCATGCATGTCATTCCCTAAAGTGCTTGCATAGCATCTGCCACCCACAGATAATTAACTGTCTAAGAGTTAGGAAAGGTGCATGAAGCAAGTCAGATTGGTTGTTTCCCCATTCTCTTTTGTTAAAGGGACATGAAAAGGGTAAAAACACCAAGACAGATCGCAAATTACTTCACCACACAAAAGCAAAGTATGTGTACAGTCAGCAGTGACAGAGTGGATGAACACAGCTACCACACAGCAACACAATAAGCTTTAAAAAGATTTATATTTAAGCATGTATTAAACTCCCTCAGAACTTCCCTGCCAATACAAATTGGACTGGCTTAACTACAGTGGAATTATCAGAACTCTGCAGCTCAGTCCACATGTACATGTGATTACAGAAACACAGATATTCTCATACAAATTGACATAAAGTCACACAAGAATAAGAGATCATTACAGCAACATAAATGCATCCAGCCTGGAAAAACTGCTTCTTTAACAGAAAAATCACAGCCATAACTAGGAGCACCATATTTTCACATAAGAGAGAAACCTGCCTTTCAGATAACAGGTATGCTCAGCTAACAATGCAAAGGTTAAGAGAAACAAGAAGCAATGGCATTCTGGAATAGGAGCAGCAGCTTGCAGATGAAAAGGAACGGAGGCATTGAGTGCAGTCATTATAACAAAGTCACCTTATTACTGACCAAATATTATTGCATTAAAGCTACAGGGTATCATGTTTCAATTTCAGCTTCCTAGCTGTCAAAAATCTAGAAAGAAAAGTTATAAAAATTGCACACAGACCAGATCCTTACTGAAATGAAGAATACATGAAACATTCCCCTTACAGTGACAAATACCTTAATTATATATTGGCAGAAACGAAACTGAAAATCTGGAAAACCAATATATATATAGTGTATGCTCAGTGTGCGAAAACAATTCTTGTGCTTAATATATTAATAGCACTAGGGCCTAGCACTTCAGTAAACACAATCAAAGCATCACAGCTGGAATTTGTAGCCAACTGAGTTATCAGTTTATGAAGAGCTGCTTAATAGAGACAGTGCCATCTGGGCCAATTACAGACTACATATCTTAGGCACAATGGAAAATGATTCCAAGTCACTATGTTAAAATTCAATATAGTCTTCTTTTGTCTTCTCATTGATGCCTAAAAAGCAAGGACCAGTAGCAATGATTTTGGCTTAGCCTAAACATCCAATAATGCTAGGGTAATTTCATACCTACCTAATTGAAGGGATTTGGATGTAAAGGCTTATAAGGGAAGAAGTCAGCATAATTTTCTGAAAGTTTCAATATATTAAAAAAAAACCAAAACAAAAAACCCAAACAAACAAACAAACAAACAAACAACAAAAAAACCAAAACAAAACTAAAGGAGCCACCAAGGTTACAGCGCAGAGTCAGAGACTTCTCTTCACAGAAATAATCATCAATGCTCAGTTTATTGTTTATGACACACAAACATATCTCATACTTCTAAAAGCATGCAAATAATACAAGTGCTCTATTGGATAATAGTTACTGTCCATGTGCCTCACAACACAATCTGATTGGTCTTTGCTGGCTGCTGTTTACTGCAAGTCTGTTCTTTTTTGAAACTATCTCAAGGACACAGGCCTTGCTATTTTCTGCATAGACTGGGTTGGGCATGCAAGCTTCTAAAAGCAGGCTGTGGCCTGTGCTGTTCAAATTTCCCCAACACAAAACAAACAAAAAACCCCAACAAATAACCAATAACATCTCAGTTTTGGACTTGTCTACTTCTTATGTTATGTACAATTTGTAAAGTTGTACATGTTATGTACAATTTGGAAATAAGCAGATCAACTTCAATTTCTTTAGTACATTCAGATCACATGGAAGAAACAAAAAGAAAACATGCTGTAATGCCAAAAGCACATCATTACAATAAAGCCTGTGCAATAAAACAGAATAAAATAGAACTATAAGGATATGAATGTTATTACACTCCTGATGCCCGATCTGGCAACATTTTGCATCAGCACAACTGATGTATATTTTATGCCTTATTTGTTTGCTTTTCTTCTAACAAATTCTGTGTAGGCAAAACTAATTCATGAATGAGACACATCCTTTCCACTCCCAGTAGGTCTGTAATACTCAGTTTGTCCAATATAAAATCCATCTCTATTTAAAAAAACCACTATTATATATAGCCCCCAGGTGACATGTAAAGGAAAAAATCCTACATTTAGGGTTGCTCATTGGCTGTAAATAACTTACTGAATATTCAGCAGTAAATCTTTGATTGGGTTACATAAAGTTACTTGAAGTTACCTTAACACTTTAAGGATAAGTTATTCACTCTGCAGAGAATACTGCCATCTTGCTCATTCCTTGGAAGAACACTACAAAAAGAACAATTAATCCACAGGTCAACCACATTGCTGCCCTTGAGGGCTGCTTTTTTTTCACCCATAGCAGAAGGCACAGTGATGACATAGATGGCAGATACGTTCAGTGTATGTTCAAACTGGTCCCAAAGCAGTATCACAATGAGTAAGCAATGCTGAGACTTCCTATAGTAAAATTGTTTCAGAAAAGAGTTTCATTCCACTGCTTCCACTGAAATTTGTAAGAACTCACCTGGCAAATGTAAAAGCAACAGTGCTCAGTAGGGAGCTGCTACCATCTGTCTTCAGTGACTGACTCTGTAAAATAAGTGCTTTTTTTATTATGCTACAGGAAAAAGAAGAGCTAAAAAATTATGAACACTCCTGTTTTGTAGTAAATTCTATGATAACAGATAAATTTTTTTTTATTATATATAATAAAGTTTGTGTTGTTTAAATTTATAAATAAATAGGCACAAGAAGAAATGGGGAAATGACTGGCAATAAAATGAAAGAAAACTGGGACGCTATATTCACTATCCAACAGAAATTATAACAGCATGGACATTATATGGTGAAATGCAGTGGGTCTGCTTTCTGGATGGAATGTGGTTGGCATGACCAGAACAACTGTGACATTCTCACACACATGTGCTAAGAGAAATGAAATAGTGGGTGGAGCACAATGAAGACACAGTGTTCAGGCTCTGCTGACACCCTTGCAGGGAAGGGCACTTGATGGTACCTTGTAGCTGATAAACTGCGCACTGCCTGTCAACTAAGGGAGACAGGAGAAGGTGTCTCATTTCTGAACCAGAAACTGTGGTGAAATCATTTTCCTCAGATGAACTTGGTTCATTATAAACTAATTACAGTACTAACTCACACCTCCATCCCAAAGTTGCCCATCTCCAAGGTATGACCACCCATCACTGAGCATGTGCTCTATATTTTATTGACTATATCTTTGAAAGCCAACCAAGAGAATGTTACACCAATCAGTAACAAAGGTTTGTATGACTAGAATCACTCAAGCTCCACCTAAACATAAAGAAATAGTATAAAAATAAGTTAAGAATGGGGAGACTCCATCATAATTTCTGGGCTCTCTTGATGGGCTGAACCTGTCTTCTACTCCCTAAGGACACCTACTGGTTAAGTGCCTTATTCCCTACATTCTAAATTATTATCTCAAGCTGGCTTTCACTGGGAATTAGAGCTTGTTTGTATATTGTTTTTAATATGTGTTTACAGTCATGTACTATCTCCAGCAATCTTTCGAAGCTTAATCTGTCACAATTATTTATCATATTAATAACACATGTTATTCCATAAACTGTTAGTGCGAGTCCTTCAAGGGTGCTAAGCCATCACTAGCAGCGTGTAACATACTCGACCAAAAATGCAGAGATCTGTAAGGGAGTTCTTATGTTGGTGGTATGTGTCCCTGACCAAGTTAGTCAAACTGTCCTCCAATCCAGTGAACTGTTCAGTGAAAGGTCCACATAATGAGTTGTGGACAGACTGGTCAAGCACAAGGATCTCTGTTTTCCTAGGACTTTGACAGATCAATCAAACACAAAGTTTGAGGAAATTCTCCCTTTCTGATTGCAAGGGGCCACTGTTAAGAAGAAAAATGCCATTCAAAATAACTTAGTGACGTCTTAGGACACACTGATCATTCACTGCGTAACAGAACAAATGAAGAAAAAAAAAAGAAAGGATAATTCCACAACAAACTGATGGAAACAATTCTGAAAGCAAATATATATACAGAAAAATATTGTTTTATAGTAGCAAGATATTTCCATAATCAGAACGATTAGATTTAGTCTTGCATACTGAAATCAATATTCTAGTTGGCTGCTGGCATAAAACTGAGCTAAATGAAGCATGAAATTACAGGCAGGTATTCTTATGCTATTTGCTACTTAAGTGCATCTGCATTTTTTCACCGAGTTCTCAAATTACTTTATAAATACCAATATTCCATGTTACAGATGGGGACACTGAGATGCTGAATAATGACATTTGCTGTATAGGAATAACAAGCAGTTTAGTAACAGAAGTTTCCCACCTATTGGGGCTTAATTCAAACAGTACTACCTCATGAGCCATGCTCCCATGGCATGAGTATGCAAATAACTTCACCAGTAGCAGGGGAGGAATTGTCAGCCAAGATCATCAACTCTTGTATGTTTTTATTTCCCTGACAAATCCACTCTGTAGCTGTAGGTTGTCAAACAAAAAACATTAAATTCCCTTCGTTGTAATAAGCATGAGACTAGTGAAATGTTATTGCAGAGTTCATGCTAATCCAAAGGACATGGTTTGGAGTAGTTTTTTTTTTTTTGAGGGGGGGGTTCTGTTTAAAGGGGTTCGGTAGGTGATAAATTTCTACTCCATTCTATTCCATGTCTGATGTTAGTTTCCTTCACCTGCTTTTATGGCAAAGGCATCACAGCAGCTTCACCATGGAAGGAAACAAAAAAGGATTTAAGAAGTTAGCTTATTGGAGACCACATTGCAACAGTATTCCAAACCTCAAATTTGGTAGCTGGACACCTAGAGAGCTGGGGAAGGTGGAGTGAGTCACATTGAGAGTCCTTGCCCAGGGACTGCTTTCAGTGATTAATAATTTACTATAAAATACAGAAATAGCCTTGGGTATTAAACAGGTATTCTAAGTTTCTGAATGTTTGATTTCTTCCTACAGAAACACTTTCAAGCTTTTGAGGGGTTTTTTATGCTTTTTGAGATCTGTAAAGACATGCCTGTAACAGTAAAGGAAGTAAACAAACAATCTTCTACATCATAAGAGAAAATAACCCCTAGAACTTTCCCAGACTGAATGAGTACTTTTTAGAGCTGCATCTTTGCATTTTATTTTACAGTAAACTTAAAACATGAAGTATCCAATGACATAGAACACTGGAGATACCTTGTTTTCTGATTGTAAATTTTCAGAATAATTCATGATGGGGAAAGAAATTGTGTTTCCTAAGAAATTTAAGATGTTTTTGCCATGGGAAGTAAGAAAAATATTTGAAGAGATGGAATTACAATGTCTGCATAGTGAGTAGCAAGGCTTTGGGATAAGTTAAAAACCAGCCATTTCTACCAGCATGCGTTCTCAGACATTACAAAAATTCACCAGCTATACTATGAAGTGCCATCAGAAACCAAGAACAAACAAACAAACAAAAAACACACACAAACCCCTTCAAACCAAACCCAAACACAAACCCCAACCCTCCAGAAAACACAAAGCAAAGCTTTGCATGAAAAGGAAGTGTAAAAGCTCAAATTTTGAGAAATTTTTATCAAAAAACCCAAAACCAAACCAAAAAAGAGATCAGTCATGTCTGCAATTGTTATATTTTTAAAAAATATAATTCAAAAACTGTGAGTTTAAGATAGCAATTTGTCTTTATTAGCTATATTATTGGTGTTGCAGGCTATGAAATAAAAGTTTCTACTACCGCTTTTTTTTAAACCTAAATTTCCATCAGTCAGAAAATGAATCTCCAACAACAATGAAAATCTTCAATCCATTTTATTTCAATCTACAGGTATTCTAATTCCTGTACATTTCCCTCATTTCTTTATATGAAACTCCTCCATCAGCAATTTTACATATTATTTCTAGCTAATACCACCACCTTTGGTGGAGAACAAGCGACACACCAGAACAGCCAAATAAATCTTTACAAAATCTTCAATCCTAGTTAGTAGTTTTTAGTACCTTAAATTTGAGACATCCAACTAAAGATACACTCTACAGGTTTAAGTAATGTTAGGAGCCTGTATGATAAAAGAAGTGAAAATTTTCTCTGAGTAAATTCTTGTCCTGAATTTGAATAATCAGGATTTTTGGACCAGGAGAATGACTGGCAACTAAAATTTGTGAGATTCATGAATCTGGCCCTCCACCACTGCACCTTTACATCTACCCTTCTGTGCATTGTCAGTTACAATATATCATATTTATTAATACTTCCTTCTGAATGCCTTATATAAAAGTAGGAAAACATCAATGAGGAAAAACATTACCTTTCTATTTAACTCAGAAAGCAATTATTATCTCTCCCGAATCAGCATATTCACTTTTCAAAATATGGTGATGCAGTAAGAACTAGGTCAAATGTGTTATGTTTTTTTGCTTTTTAAGTAGCACAAATAGGCAAATTAAGAAATATAGATTTGTTTACACTCTTCAAAACAGATATACAACAGAGGAGGGAGAACTGAGGCTATATTTACATAAAGCATGAGATAAAATGCTACATTTTATATGCAAATAGCAGTCAGACAGTAAGATATATTCTGTGTTAAACAAAGCTAAACAATAAATCTACACAAAAGTATAACAATGGAGCACAGTGGTCAACTTATGAATTCCTAAGAACAGACTGAGGAGGTAAAGCAGTTTCAAAGACAGTCCAGCACTGCTTTCTCAGCTAGTCTTGTCACAGAAAGTCTTTCAGTACAAGGCTACTCATGAAATACAAGTTTTATCTGGGAACTGGAGTCAAATATTCTTATGGGTCACTTCCTTCTTGAGGTGTTCTATGATTCTGTGATTTGTAAATTTATTGCCTTTTTCAGTATCAACTTCAGCAGGCAGCCCTGGAGATTTATGACACCAATTTCTCTCAACATTCTACTTTTATTTAGACTATGACAAGCCCATAAACATGCAAAGTAAGAAAATTCCAGATTTGACTTGCATAGGAAGTTCTTAAATTAGAACAACTCTGAGCAGACTTAGATCTTCAGGGTGCAACAACAACACCAATAATAACACTAATGAAATTAAATTAATTTTTTAATTAATATGTTAATCTCTCTGATTAAGCAAGACAACTAGTTCCAGTGCTTGAATCATCTCCTTGTGAACGACTCAACACCAGTACATCTATGTCCAGCATGGAACAGCAGAACACGAGCACAGGCAAGAACACCTTTTGTGCTATTCTCATACAAATGCTGAGATGTTCCCTTAAGTGAAGATAGTGCAGCATAGGCAGCACTATGCCTCTGATAGCATTGTCCTTGCCTTACTGGTGCATATTTTGCAACAGTGTGGAGGCTGAAGACAGGCTGAAATAAAAGACCTGCATATTCATCTTCTGAAGCAGGCTTTTTTGTTTTAATCTTTAACTAGAATGTACTTGGTAAAAGGAGCACACCACAGATGCTCCCTCAAGGCAGTCCAGAATTCCTATCTGTAAATGGCACATAAGGTTTAATCAGCATATGAGAAAGAAAGAGGGAAGCACTTGCTGACCTGCTCTACCCAAACCACACACAATTTCATTCTTCTTAAGATGAAGTAACTAAGTAAGCAACTCCTATTTTATTTTAGGGAAAATGCAAGGCAGGCAACCATCCCTACTGAATTAAACTATCCTGGACTGCTTTCTGAAGCTGCAGTCCTCAGTGGAGGCTGGGATCTGCTAAATTAAAACATTAAAATATTACTTAAGTAATCGCCATTTTATAAACAGAATAACAGTTTCCTCTGTAGCCAAATCTACATATGTGAGACAACAAGACCATGTTTTCATATTTTAAATGTTAACTCTTCTGTAGACATACTTCATTTAAGATGGTGTCTTGTTAACATGCCAAGTTTCAAATAGTTGTACTATAAGAAAGAATACTGGATTGTATCCTCAGCTTCTATAAATCATTCACTTCAACAGAAATTATTCTATGCACTTCAGCTCCAGATCTAGCACATTGTTTATTGCTGAACTTGCCTAGATAGAAGTGCTTTGAAAAAGCACCATATATAAGGTCCCTGCCATTCATTTCAGGAATTTATTTTCATGATGATTGGTCAAAGTTGGCTTTTCTCTTTCATTTTCCCTGCTTTATTGGTAGCTATTATGGACAATTTTATGTCTTTCTACAGAAAGCTGTAATTGAAACAGAAAACATAGTTAATTGAAATGGATATTTATTGTGCTGAGGACTGGAATGCTGAGTCAGAAGTTGATTGAGAACATCCTTCCTAAATGACTGGCTTTGCCTCTTGTAGATTTGAGATGATAGCAGAAAGACTTTTTCATTACTATCACTGGTTTAAAAGAAATTCAGGAGATAAATGCAGCCCTGAAAGAAAATCCTTGCCATCTTCTGTGATGTTTCTATTCCTATTCCTCCCTACTGCAGTATTTGCAATACCCTTGTGTTCAAAATATCTGCAGGAACTTTTAGCAGAAAAGGGCTGGCTCTATGAAATAACTCACCTGAGAGCTTTGAACACCATTCTTGCTCTAAGTGCTTCAAATGCCTTCAGTCCATCAAGCAGGTGTCCAGTAAACATTAGGGAGGCATATGGAACACCATCCTCCTTAGGTCAGGGATCCTGGTAGCACGCTAGAAAAGCAAAGACAAATGTGACTCTTGTGCCCTATACGCATGCTTTCCTGCTACTTTACCATTTCAGTTCCAATATACAGTGAAAACATACCAGGCTTACACTTCATGATTGCAGGAAAAAAAGCCAGAAGGCTGTTTTTATGAAGCTGATCCCATAGGACATCTCCATGCCTGCAACAGCAGACTGTGACTGAGGTGATCAGGCTCTTCTACAAACCATGCAAAACAAACATGGGGGAGGTATTCACAAATGCCAGATAAAAGTGCTTCTATATTTAGAGATACAATACCTCAGAAACATTCAATAAGAACCTGTGACTGCACAATGTCAACTTTCAGGTAATTTCTTTCCCTTTTTCCAGACAGAAGCAGAGGTCCCCACAACTGATAGATTCATCCTTTATTCAATATATAGAGAACTGAGTTGCTCCCTCGAAATTACTGCAAGCCTGTGCTTCATAGTGGCCACTCTAATATCACTTGTATCAGACACCACATTTGTTTCTGCAATGATAGTAGAGGTCTCCTTAGTCAACTGGAGAAACAGCAGCTCTCAGTGAGCTCTGGAATCAGCAGCACAAGAATATGGATCTAATATATGCAAATGGACTCGCATTGCCAGGAGGTCTTTGAAAGATTTTCCTCTTACCCTACTGCACTATAAAAGAACAGGAACAACACAACAAACTTCTTCATTGTGAGGCCACTGCATTTATATTGCAGAGGTATGTAAGTATTTCCCACCTGAGCTAATCCAACATGTCCCTGAAATAATTTTGCAGGGCAAATATCTATGCCTCCCCAAATTAAAGAGGCAAAATTAAAGCAGAATTATTGAGGGTCTCCTTGGTATTTTGCAGGACATAAGTTCTCTATTCTTTAAAGCCAAAAGTCGTTATCCATTTCTCTTCAATAAGTGGCCTTCCTCGAATATATGAAAGAACAGTAAAATGTAAGATAAAAAGCAAATACAAATAAATATGATCTATAACCAAAACTATGAGCAGATCCATCCAAATTTCAAAGTGAATTAATGAAATAAATTGTCAGGAAAACATTATACCTTTTGTTAGCTACTTTCTTCCAATAGCTAATCTCTTTTCATAGCAGTTAAATGGCATATCAGCCAATTCACTCTTCACTGCTGAATTTTTAAAAATAAAATTTGGAATGGTATTTCAGTGTTAAAAATATCAAACAAATAAACCAAGAAACAAAGGCCAGTCTGTATACCATATATTAGTTCCTTAGAGGCAGGTGGAAGTTCCCATCTAAGTTGAGAGAAAGCCCAACTCTTTAACTACTGCACTTAAATCCCTGAAGAATTTCACTACTACACTTAAATTACTGCCCACCTGGAGATGTATATTTGGGTCCATTGCAACTAGTGGAGATGGTTGTCTTAATTTTTTAAATCAATGGCATTGGAGAAAGTTTTGGGAGGGATTTAGGGACTTCTTCAGAACACACACACAGGAGGTCTCCTTAAACATTCTTCCATTTTTCATGCAGTGATCCCATCAACAATTAGGATGTCCTTTCCCTCTCCTACATCAAACATCAGTAAAGTTTTCATGTAGCAGAGTTCAAACTTCAACAGAAGTACAATAATTCAAAGCAATGGAAAGACTATGTGGACCTAATACTACTGATTTTGAAGAAGTTACTGCAACCTTTCTCAGGAAGTCAGCCTATCGCTCACCCCAGTGTCCTTGAAATCTACTTCAGATAAAAACAGCCATTACTTGCTGCAACAAATTCACAATCTGATTAATAGTACACTAAACTTTGAAATCTTAGCTAAGTGACATTAAGGATTGATTTCAGACATATAATCCTTAAGACACAAACTGTTAACCAAGTCCAGACTAAGAATGGATCCAGCCACACTGAAAATCCTCTCAGAAGGGAGTTTGGAAAACAGGGGAGTCTTTTTTGAAACTCAAGACTTAATGGGAGGGTGTCCCTGCCAGTGTTATCTAATCCTGTCCTCTATTCAGCAAACAATTAAGAGTACCTTGCCATTGAATCTTGTTACACCACTGCCACACCTAAATCAAACTTTGTTGAATCACTGTTTCACATCAATAAAAATATTGGTACTTCTCTGTTGCAAGTGAAGGCACAACTGCATCCATGACATCTGGGTGTAAGATTTCAATTACAGCAATTGATTTTCTAGAACTCTATCACTCAACCAAAAGTATGTCTTAAAAATTTTTCTTTAAAGCAGCTGCAATGAAAATATGAATGGCTAAATCAGGCATAGGTGTAATAAACCCCAAAAAGACACTGAAGAGAACTTTCACCTAAAAACTGTGGATAAACAAACTTAGTTTTAACCTTTAACTCATTTTCATTTGATTAAGCTCTTGTGGGGATCTTTGAACAGGTGCAGATGTTTAGCTTGTTATGGTAGACCAGTAGTTTTGACAGTAATAGATTGGGACTTTGGTTAACCCAGGGATATCAGAAGCTGTGTCTAAGAAAGATCTGGAAATGTTTATGTGAGAATGCTTATGTGCAAAAATATAAAAAACAATACATGGGCAGTTCTATGTCAAAGGCTAATGTAAGAAATGAACAGTCACAGTACAGCAGAAAGTTATTGTGTGTGGCTTCTTTGGGTTTTGTTTTGTTTGGGGTTTTTTTATTATTATTAAAATTAATCTAGGGACAGGGAACAAAATTAACCATAAAAAATGCAGTTCAACAAAAAAACGTTATTCTAAATACAAGAAGAAGACTCCCAGTAACCAACTTTTTATTACTTAGACTCCTTTCAATTACAACTAACAGTGATTTTTATCCAAGAAGCTGCAAAAGAAAATAAATTAATGTAACATTTTAAGGCAAGCATTGTTACTTTTATTCTGATGGAGAACAAAGAACTTCACAGTGTACTAAAGGGACTAGTCATATGCATTCTATATTTACATAATATCTGACAGTGATGAGTTGATCAGATTTCAATGTGTGCTCAGTTTACACAATTATAAACAGATCTAAAAATACAGTCCTAGTTTATGGACTGTTCATAGACAGCTTATTTCCTTGTTGCACACAAACAAGGCCTCACTTAAGCAGAAGCAACAAGCAGAGTTAGAGAAGGAAACCACGCTTGATGCTCTAAGGCTTTTCTGTAAAAAAAAGACATAGTATCTTTTCATTCCTAACCCCAAAATGTAGGAAAACACTTCCAATGTGCAGACACAAAGCTGACTAAAGAGTTCAACTGTCAGTGAAGCAGTTTACTGGGAACTAGTTAGCTGAATATCACAACAGAGCAGCCTCCTATGAGTTAGCTTAAATTTGCCAAAAGCACAGAAATATTTCATAGTTTGTAAGAAGAACCGGCAAGGGTTAAGGGACTACAGGTATTGAGAAGAAAATGATGAATTCACTCCCAAGTGTAGACACTTAAAGACAATGAATACAGAAGGAAAAAAAAACCCTCAGAAAGTTTGGGGAGTGGGGAGGGATGAAGGAATGTATCTTTCCTCAATTAATACCCCTGAAGTTTGAAAAACAATTCACTGAGGTATGCCAGTTGTTATTAGCCCTACACAATTTGTGAAGCAAAGGGTCAGTGCAGTTTAATTGCATATTTGGAACAGTGGATAAACAATACTAAGAAACAGAATATGAATGGTAGACTATTTTGACAGAGAAAATGGAAATATACAAGAAGAACAAGAATTCAAGTTCCCAAACATCACATATTCATTGCTGGTGAAGTAGGAAGTCCACTTACCTATCTTTCCTTAGCTACTTAATATAATTCATACTAAGACCAATCTAAACTGTCATAGCCTGACTACAGACCTACCTTGAGATGACGGGAGTGACAGATTCTGATTACATGACATCTCATCTTAGAAGTTTGTAAACAATCAGATTATGACATTGGCAGTGCCACCTGCTAGGACACCCCCTTGGCGTCTGTTTGTTCAGAACAGTCACCTCTGGAATATAATGGTAAGCAACACCTCCCCTTTTGACTTGCCTGGACTTTGAATACACATGATCAGTGTTGAATAACTACAAAGAAAATGTAGCAGTATTCTGATAGAACTTAAATTTTCATCCTTCGCAAGCTTGACTCTTGGAGCTCTATGCTCGTGTCTTCTAGCCATAAAGAAACAGCTCAGTATCTGTCATAACTTTGTGCCATTAGGAAGCAACATCAGACTGTTACCTGCCCCACAGAAAGCAGCATGCATGCATGTACCTGCAAGCTTAGAAATATATTTCAAGGCACCAGTAGCAACAAACATGAATAAACCATCCTCTTCATGAAAAACTTCTGACAATACTTCAAGCATAGTGGTTCTTTTACGTTGCCAAAGCTGTCTTCAGAAAAAAAAAAAAAAGAAAGGAAAAAGAATGCAAGAGTTTGAAACTCAGGCCAAAATGTTCCTACTTTTGTGCCTTAGGTTGTCAGGAACAGAAATCTGTCCTTTGGCATCTAAGTCCAAGGGGCTTTATTTCATCATACACAGCTACAAGATTCACCACCTCTGTAAATAAAAACATTTTTATTTGTACACATATTTTCAGTATAAAACCTTAAAAGAAAAAAAAAAAGCCCATGAAACATGAAAGTGCAATTGTCCTCAGCCAAGTTTGTCCCAAACATGTAATGCAGTTACAAAAGAAAAAAACCTCATGAAATTATTTGATAATATTTATGAGATTGCTTCAGACACAAACACAGAAGTAAAGTCGAGCTTTTAGGTGAAAAATGACACTGAATTAATTAAATTTCAGATGTTAATACTTAAACATGTAGCATAAATATGCTATGAAGAGTTACTGTAGTCCAAATTCTTTAAGGAACATCTCAGTGCATAAGATATAAAATAATCTTTTAGTTATTCATTACACAGGTAGACTTTTGTTGCTAGAAGAACTGAAAATCTAGTAAGAATCAACCAAAATATATAACTCCAGATAAAACCTTACAAAATCCATATTTTAACAATAAGACAAGCATTTGTATAAATAGGGATTCGTCTGTTATACACGAATGTTTCCTTGCCATCTAATAAAATGATAGATATCTTGATTGAGAGAAGTTGATACACATTCAATTTCAAAGTGTTGCATCTATGTACAATTCCATAATAAAAAGTTCACAGGACTTTGGTATCAGTCACAGTAGACAAATTCAAGCAAGTCAGGAAAGGAGAACTGAGCCTCTTCACAGACTTCAGCTAAAAAGCCAAATAAACAAGATTTCCTCTGAAGTTGCTTGGAAGCACTGGGCTCTCCCATAGCACAGATGTAGACCACAAAAGGAATCCCCTCTCCACTGCACTGCAAGCAGAAAACATGCCTAGTAAGAGTGACTCTATGTTGCTTTTGAGTAAAACCTCTGTGAACAAAAACCAAGAACAAAAAAGAACCATCATTGGAGAGTGCAGACAACTTCCAAAAGTCACTGAAATCTGTGGCAGCTACAGAAATTGAAAGGTTGAAGGGCTCACTATAGCCTCTTAACTGTAAAATTATGTGATGGCAAACTGAACTGGGAGTCAGGGGGAAGACCACATCAGAAGCATATGTACTCCTAAGCAGAGATATTTGGAAGAAGTCATCTGGTAAAGAACACCTCTGACAAGCACCTTAGGCCTGCATAGCATTATTTCCAGCTTTCACACATGTTTCCTCTTGGGTTTGAATAAATCACGTCTGCAGTTAACTTTTACAGGATTGCTTCTACATGCATTGTGTATTATTAGGAGCAGAAGCACTGACATCTCCTCTCAGGGTACTTTTGGTGGCACAGGAAAGAGCAAACAAGAGTTTTTTTGTCTGGTTTTGCATTTCAAGGAGATTTAGATACCTATCTATTCAAATAGGCAGATGCTTAGCCAACCTTACCCTAAGAATGGCTGGTACATCTCCCTAAAGTAATAAGAATGCAGAGTTTAACATTCATTTGCAAAGAATATAATTAATACAGTAGAAATCTTTGTTTAAATTTTGCCTTGGCTGAGCATGTTGAAAATTAATGTCACATTGGATTCCTGCAGTTGATACTTTCATTTACATTTGACATGGGACTCAGAACTCTTGTAAGAATTTTGGAAAGCAGTGTGTGCATCTTTATTTTTTTAAAAAAGCTTGCAGTGTTCAGGGTTTTTTCCCCCCAAGTTTCAGACTTGGCAAGGAGTTGCAGGGCTCTCTGTGATTTCCATTTTGACATTTTGTTTACTAAAAATACTCTAGATATAGTTTAATTTACTTTGCACATTTTTATTATTTTTTTCACCTGCCTTTAGATGGAAAACCTGTTGTTTATTTCCACAGCAGCATCTGCAAATATCTGTGTAACCTCTGTTGAAATTTCTTGCAGCAGCATTTCTTCAGGCACCATAGCTGATATGCTTGTAACTTCTTTAGTAACATAACTGCTTTAAAGGAATAATTTTTCCTTACCTTTTTCTGCTCTTGGTAAAGAAAAATTCCAATGTCACTAAGTTTCCCTAGATCAGTTTCATTGTGTATTTACAGCTAAAGAAAGTGAGGAGAGAACAACTGTAAAAAGAAGGCAACTTGAGATGACTCTCTGGTACACACTATTTATGTAGCAGAGACATATATTATCACAGAGCATTTCTTAACTTGTAGCCTTTGGGATTCTCTGGTATATTTAGTCCAAAATCACAAAAATCTTGCTACCAAGAATCAGTTAAGCTAGAGTAACAAGAGTTTAGGGGTTTTTATGATAAGGACCTCATGATATCAAAACCTTTCTGATTTTACTCGAAATGCAGACTTCTCCTGCTTTAGATTACAACTTGAAACCAAAACTCCGTGGCATGTTCAGAACCATGTCACCTAGCACCTTCCTGAAAAGAAGGTTTCATGAGTAACTTGAAATAGTGATTCATTCCTCCAATCCACAATCAAAATACTTCAGTAACTGCTGAAAATGTAACATTCAGATTCTGTTGTGCTCATGATTATTCGGGTAGTCAAAATTTAAAGTAAAACATGTACATTCCTTAAGCTATGCATTTTTAGTGATAAATATTACATCTGGGTGGAAAATATTTCCTAACCCATGGAAATTTTTCATTGCTTCACAGCAAAACTGTGACATTTAAAAAGATAGGAGTTCCTGCTTGAGTTCAAAAGCACAGACTTGGAATGAAGACTTCAATACCATAGACAACTTCTCTAGCCATCAAGTTACTGAGCATTAACATGTAAGTCTCCTCTTTTAACCTGAATTTCCATCTCAGACCTCAAAATTCATTGCCTCTGAAAGTTTAATCAAAGCAAGTAAAGTCTTTTCTACCACACAGCTCAATAAATGTCATTTTCTAATAGAATCACTATTAAATTCCTCAATTGTTCTCACAACAATGATGCTCCACAGTTGATTGTTGCAGCTATACAACATAGTGATTTTCAGCATCTTTAATCCCTCATTTTATCACAGTTGACCTTTTGTTAAAGTACTGGGTGCATAAACAGCGATTATTCTAGTTTTTTTGCTACTGCTATAGAGGGAATTGTATAGTTGCCTTATCAGGCTCCAATTTTGAACTACACTCAGGGCACTACTTTTTCTCCCTTCTACAAATGAATGAGAACTGCTTCTCCTCTCAGAAGTTGCTGTCCTACCTTTTACCTGAAGGTCTCTGATTTGGCTGTGCTCCTGATAGCTTTCATAGGGAGCACATGCTCTGTCGACCTTGAATAAACACAAGCAGGTTATGGTTCAAGTCTTCTACAAATATTTTTTGAACGTATTTCTTGTATCACATTTCTTGGTAGCTTCAGCTACTTCAGCATTTCTTGGAACTCCTCACAGCTCTTACACTGAATTTCCTTGCCTAGATGAACCTGCTTTAGGCAGATGAGCGGGCTAAAGATCTCTCTAAGGTCTTTGTAGCCCTGTATTTTCAATGTGGTGGTTTTTTTGGTTTGGTTTGGTTTGGTTTTTTAGTTGTTGGTTGGTTGGTTGGTTGGTTGGTTTTTTTCCCCTCAGGTTTGAATGTACACTGACCAATTAACAATGTGTGCTGAACTTGACCAAAATGCTTCTTTAGAAAGCTTTTTCTGGCAACAAAGTTACCTTCAAAAGTAACCAGCATTGTCAGAGTAATTTAAGAATAATTTTAAACGTAACTAGAATGCACTAAAAGATAATTAAGTATATGGGAGTAATTGTGTTACTGAATGGAGGCAGATCTCAGGATGCAGTCAAGTCCATTTTTCAGCTAATATTTTGGGCTACTGAATACCTGCTTCAAGCCATGGTGACATTTCCCAAAACAAGTGCTACCACAAAATACATGCACTTAAAAAGTTAATATATAATCATAGAAGCATTAATGCTGAAAAAACATTTAAGATCATCAAGTCCAACCATTAACCCAGTACCACCAAGTCCAGCACTGAACCATGACCCCAAGTGCCATATCCACAGGTTTTTGAACACTTCCAGGAGTGGTGATTCCACCACTTCTCTGGGCAGCCTGTTCCAATGTCTGACCACCCTTTTAGTGAAGAATTTTTCACTGATATGCAATCTAAACCTCCCAGCTTGTTGTCCTGTCACTTCTCAGCTGGGAATAGAGACTGACACCCACCTCACAACTCACCTTGTATTGCTATGACTTAAGCATCAATTGATCTGTTCTGTGTAGCAAAAACTGCACTGTTGTGACCAGAATTAAGCGTTGGTTTATGAGCAGAAAACAGTATCTCTCCAGTAGTGTGTTTTAAATGCTTCAGGTACCACCACAATATTAATAAAAAGAGATTGCTACCTAAAAGCTAAAATAAGATATCAGGCAATGGTTATGCTTGGTATTTTTGGTAGAAAAGTAATTTTCTAGAATACTAAAGCTTTCGATTGAGTGAACTTCATTTTCGTCTTCCAGTCTTTTTAACTTCAAGTGAGCAGTTCATACAAAAGCCATTCTTCTCCCATCAGTGAGATTGGTCACAGAAGCAAAGTTACCCTTATATGCAAGATGCAGAACAGAACAGTAATCATGTAAGATATTTGGGGTATGCAATTTGATGCACAGGCCCTACAAAAAAAGACACTAAATTTTTATGTAAGTGCAAAACTGCAAGATCAGAGCTGAAGTTTATGATCTGCCACTGAATTACTGCAATAAGGAGAGTTATGTGGCACATACTCATGATGGATCTGAATCTGGCACAATGTATTGTAAAGTTCGCAATAGTTGGTGTCTATAAGCCTCCAAATAAGCTTATTTTCTTTCTGCATTTGTACATATATGTAAATTAGGCTATGACAAGCAAGATGAATTCTATCTTATGAAAAGTAGTTTGGACTAAGACTTTTACTGGAGATATTTTCCATATGAAAATACTTAGCAAGAAAAACTTTCATTTTGTGAAACATACCTTAAATTAAACTCAAGCTACAGTATAGCAAATTGCTCTGATAACTTCAGATGAGAAATATGATTAAATGCTTTTTCATATGTAACATCATGTAGTACTATAAAATACATTTTTATGTCTGTTTTACTAATTTACCACAGTTTTTATTAGATTCCTGATTAAAAAAGAAAAAATTCTGATTTACTAAGTTTCAGCTTAGTAGTTTAAAACATACCCCTAAGAAAATTAATTTGGTTTAATAAATAACTTTCTATCAAATGATTAATCTCTTGATTATTTTAATTAGAATTTGCCAAATGTACATTTTTTCTACTAGTAGAGTAGGCAATAAATTATATATGCACTTCGTTTTATATGGCTTAGAGGCTTGACAAATTACTTATTCAGAATGACTAAATAATCTATCACTTTTTCAGTAAAGAGGACAAAGTATAAAAAGAATTCTAATAAATTTGCTAAACACTGTCTATGTACAGAATGAAATTAAACAAATTAAATTAAAATTTCAGTTGCACACATGGCTAAGCAGGAGAACATTCTCAGGGTACTAGAGGTTAGCAATAAAATGCAATGAACCTATTAACTAATTGTTTCTTCCTTCTAGAGATTTCTGCATTTTAAAGTAGTTTCCAACATAAGCTCTTTTTGTTTTTTCTAGGTCACTTGTTCGATACAAGCAGCACAAAAAACAGAACTTACTCCACCCTAAGCCATGTGTGCCCTCTACATGGCAGGTGTCAAATGGACTAGATTTACATCAGTTCCTTAGTATAAAAGTTATCATGGTCGGTGTACTTCAGTAACCTGTCTCTGGGGTGACCAATAAATGCTTTCAGGAAGAAGTAAAAGAGTGACCTCTGCTGTGATGTCTTCTCAGTATGTGCTCCTTAACATCAGCAGCTGTTGTTTCAGTTCTATAAGGAACAACATACAATATAAGGACTATTTTCAGATTGGCACTGTGCCACAGGGTCTCACCCACTCTTACTTCCAAAGAAAAAATGACATGTCATTTAAAAAGCCAAAGGCACTTCAGGATCATTCTGTCTTTATTCCCTACAGAGAAAAAGTCAAGTCAATATCACATTTTATCATAAAGGTGAAACCTTTTCAGAAAACAAATGGACAGAAAGAACTGAAAGATATACAAGAAGGCTCTCTCAACACCCAAGAATGGTAATAAACCCTTACAAGGACAGTTTCAGGTGAATGTATTAGCTAGAAAGAGCAAAGCAAGACAGACTATACTAATGAACTGTAGACTGTCACACAGGAGCAGTTATGCCCTTGAAAGAAGAGCACCTGAACACCATAGGCAGCTGTGGATCTCATTATGCCCTTTCCGTCAGAGTCCTTTACTAGTAGAAGTCCCCATCATACAGTTTCTTTGGCAAATAGTCAAGTTACCTCTTCCCTTTCTCCTGAACGAACAAGTAACTGAATTTATTTAGTTTTGATACAAGGCATGGTCTCGAAACACAAACTCAGTTTTGCAGAGAAAAATCTTTTTCAAAGCTGACATCTAGACTGTACACAAGTATTATATTTTGCTATACATGCTAAATTAATATTTTTTTATTCAGTCCACTCAGATTGGGGTATCACACCAGATGATATTCACAAGCTGAGAAAGAAACAGAAGCAGGTCTTTGTTGTGCCTACTACTAACACTACCCTTTCTCCTAGAAGTCTCTACATAGTCACATTGCTTTCTGATATGAGGAAGATATGAGGAGTAAACAGAGTATGAGAAATAAGTTCTGAGCAGTTTTGTTTTTCTTGACAGTAGCTTACCACCTGACAAAGAAGGAGGAAATGCAAAATATTTTCTTTATTAAAAACAACAACACAACAACAACAAAAAAAAACCCAAAACAAAACAAAACAAAAAAAAGAGAGATCCCTTGTCTTGGGTTTGCATGACAAGATTTTGGTAGAGGCAGTTGTTGTAAGGAGGACTTCTGTGAGAAGGTGATAGAAGCTTTCCCCATGTCTGATAGAGTCAGCTGGCTACAAGATGGACCAACCACTGGCCAAGGTTCATTTCCCCAGATTGACTCCTTTTTTTTCCATTTGTTTATGATGGTAATAGCTCTCCTTATCTTGACCTCTGAGTTTTTTGTAATTTCTTTTCTCCCTCTGTCTCACAGAGGAGCAGGAGTGATAGAATGGCTTGATGGACACCTGGTGTGCAGCAAAGGTCATCCCACCACATCCCTCTAGCTCAAAGAGTGTTGCATACTTGAATCAGTCCAACCAATTGTAAAGGTGAAAACACACAGGAGAAAATACCATATGGGTTCCCTGTAATGCCAGTAGAAAGCAACATCACAACTGCCCTCTTTCAGCATTTATGTAGTTGGAGACTCTTGTTTTGTAGGGGGACATTAGTCATGTTGGTGAGCAGCATAAAAGGTACAAAAAGGCTTCTGCAGTCTAGGCTGCACTGACTCTCCAATGTCACGTGCTCTGAAGCCATCCTAAACCTTCCTTTACCATCCCAAGGACTACTAAAAAACATTCATTAAAGCTAAAGACTTCAGTTTTGCCTTCATTGTGTACTCCCCGTGAAGTCTGATGTACTCTCAAACCCTGGAGTACACTTCGATCTGGCTGCTGAAAAAATAGAAGCATCACGAGAGTGTGCAATTAAGTAGGTTTTCTTCATCTGTTCACTTTCTGTCACTCTCTCCATTTTTCCTATTTACTTTTCAGATTTGGTCTGTCATGGCAGTGATACTCACTCTTCATTCCTGTGCTAAGGTCTGATGTATGTATGTATGGCTAAACTTTGTGAACGAAGATTTGGGCAGGGCTCTCCCCGTGTGAGTGTGCCCTTCCAGCCTGCACAGTGAATTTTTTAGGTGAGGCACAGGATACGCAGAACTGGCCCCACTGTTTAAGTCCTAAGATCCATCTGCCACGGCCGAGCAAGCTTGGACAGTGACAGTGAAGTCCTCATGACTGTCTACAGCAGCCAGTACTAACCAGGGCTGACCTGGCTCAGCATCAGAGATCTGATGGGATGGGATGGCAGGGAGGCATTGAACTGCCAGGGGATGGTCCCACTGAGACTCGAACTCATGACCTTGGGATTCAGAGTCCGGAGTGCTCGCCCTTACACCAGAGGACCGCCCCCCTAAGGTCTGATAAACTTATGCATAATAGCAGAAGGAGTGGAAACTTCTGGTGGGAACCCTCGTTAACCTTTCATCCTACTCAACCTTTCATCCCTTCTAGAGATATGATGAAAATGCAGAGCCCAGTTAGAAACAGCAATTACCTTCTCCATCCATGTCTTCTCCATCTCCTTAAAGAAAGGCAGACATGTACCAAACCATCTGAAGAATTCACTAAGTGTCAGATTTGTTTGAAGTGTTGGAAACAATTGAAAGGTACAATTTTCTAACACATTTTAGAAGGAAACCCAAGGTACCCACAAATTAAATGCTACAAACAGTGTTTGCTATAATGTTGGCAACTGGAAAATGTAAGCAGCAACTTCCAGTAAAAGACAGACATTCCTCCTTTTACTGCTCCCCACCAACAGCTTGTCTACCAGGCCTGTAGTTTCTGCAGCAGTACAGTTTCTGACACCTCAGCTTTCTACAGTGTACTCTCCTACTCTTTTTCACAAGTGCTAAAAACTCCCTTCTAGAGACAAACATCTGAGGCACAGACTGCAGTTGCAAGTTTAAAAAGAACTTGAATAAGATCCTTTAGACTGTCAAGATCTCTTTGAAAACACAGTAAGTACTCCCAAGTGTGTTGCTCTCCAGAGTATTTAGTTGGCCTTAAACTGTCCCTGTCTCCTAATTCCTCACATCATTATTGGACTATTCTTTTTTTAAGCAAAGTTCCAAAGAAAAAAATTATCTCTATGCTAGAATATAGAATCAGTATAGAATGCTGACTTCAGGTATTATTAACCTTTGAGTAGCAAAATTTCCCCCCCTCTTTTTTTTTCTGTTCCACTGTGACACATTCAAATATAACTCTCCCCTTAACTGTGTCCAATCTGTCAGTTTAGCATAACCTGTTAAAAGCCTGGCCTGCAATATTTTTCATCACATCAGGCAGAAGTGATCTGGTTTCATTGCCTATGCCTCATGATGCATGCTGGTGGCTCTGACATAGTCCCTGAGTTGTTTGACTTCTTTCAACAATATTTATGCTATGCTTTACAAGACTTCTGTTTTGTACTTCCAGATACAATTTTCTCATATCAGGAAGCTCTAAGAGTGTCTGAAGACATCATTAGAAAATCCTCAAAAGGGTTAATGATTGAGGAAAAAGAGCCTACACCACTTTAGACCAGTTGAATATGCCATGTTTTTTATAGATTTATCTTTTAATCCAAGTTGAGGAAAGACAGTGGGCCATTCTTTCAGATACAGAGGAACAGCAGCAGACTCCTGTAGCAGAGCACTAGGCCGTAATAAAGGAGTAATTTAAGGTTTCTGAAGAAAATGACTTTAAAATTTCCTGAAAATGAAGTACAAACACTGTAAAGTTAACTCATTCACACACAGTAATTGCTTTGGGGAGGCAACACCATCCTGCCAGAACCTGACTTTATGTGGCAGGTTTTTGGTCACTATGAAAGCCAACCTGCCCAGGGTTAGAGAGGTCTAAACTCTCCTGCTATACCAGGTGTACATCCAAACACCAACTCAGTGGTCTGCCAGCAGTCATTTATACCACAATTTCTACTAAACTTCCAGAGTTTTTCCTTCCCTAATTTCTTTTCCAAAAGATAGCCTAAATTTAGCTGAGCTCCGGAAATCTTCTTTCTGAGGGTTCTGACTGTGTAGCTGTATTGATGAGAAAAGACGGATTTGAGTATGTTCTAACCCACAATGAAACTCTCCTTTTTTCAGCTTCTGGCTCTACTAATGGCATGTCGATAAACCTGGTGAAAAGTGTTGCATAGACAAGTCAGCTGCACAGCAGGTGAAAGAGTGGACTTTTGCAGTATATAATTCTATCCCAAAGGCCTGGGTTCACATTTCCTGAAAGATACATGCAGGAATACCCACATTTGTAAACAGAAGGAAATATAAAAATGCCCATCCATCACAGATGCTTTTTCCTTTGTACTGCCACTGGATGGGAATTCTCCTTGAAAACATACTGTATTGGCTGAGGTTACAAAAAAGGCCATTAAACAAAGATCGTTCTGACTCAAGAATGTGACCAGAGTTGTAGCAGGTAGGAGGAAACTCCTCAGACACTTCTCTTTTGCAGCTTACCCCAAGCTGGCCTAAACAAGCATATTTTATATTACAGTATTTTGGTTAGTTTCTAACAATTCTGCAAGAGTAAAACAATAAGGAAAGGCCTGCTCTTCTGTTCAAGGCAGCTTAGGCAGTTCAGTGCTAACAAAAACACAGCAGTTCGTAAAAAGAAAAAATTAAAGAAAAAACAAACCACAAAACTCTTCTGAACTCCAATCAAAACTTGCCTTTTGGTTACTCTTAATGGTTCTGGACTGAAATATATAAGGATTTAATTAGGCTATAAACTTCTTATTAAAACAAAACCAATATTGACAGCTTTAATGAGACAGATTCCTTAAAATTGGAGATGAGGTTGAAGACATTCACATGTTTCTTCTCCCATGTTAGCACTTTCTTTGTTATGAAGCCTTGGCTATTTAAGTCTCTGAGAAAGACAGCAGTTCAATCCATGCAAAACATATAAGCTCTGAGCCTCAGATCCCAGGCTAAAGGATAAAAGCCTGTAACACATGAATCATTCCTCAGAACACATTTGTTCCAATTCTCAGATGGAGTCATTGTGTGAATTAGCTCCAGCCAGTACTTGGTCTAATTTGATATAACTCTGTTGATATAGACATTCTAAAATGCAGCTGTCATCACTGGAGTCTGTAGGATTTCTAATCTTCTAGGAGTCTGCCTAATAACTGTTGGCTGCTTCATTGTCTCAGAACTATAATTTGGCCAAGCAAATGAGTGCAATTTTGACATTCGCCCCTTAAAATCCATTATCTCTTTCAGCAGTGTACAAAACACTGAAACAAACAAAGCAGGGGGAAAATTAATAACAGCCCTATAATGATATTATTCCAGGCATCTGTATTAAATCTGCTTCCATCCTCAATTTGCTATCAGCTGTTATCAACAGCCTGCTGAATACCACAGGAAGTGGGAGAGTAAAGATAATAAATGCATACAGCTTTCTTTGTAAGTGGGCAATATTGTGAACAAACTGACAGAATAACACTGAGATCAGCAGGCCTCTCTTTATTGCTGAAGATTTTCTTGTGTGTTTACAGCACAAGAACTGATGGCAGTTAGTGTTTTGCACATTCTGTTGCAGCAGTCCATCACAGTACATCACATGTATTTATGCAACTAGGGGGAGAAAAAAAAAGCTAAATGTGTTTAACATGTTTTGAAACTTGTTTGTAGTATCGTGGGAAATAGGCTGATGAAAGTTTAGCACTGAAATCAACAAGGTTTGTATAAGAAAACAACTTATAATTGCACCATTTTAAGGACAGAAATACTGTTTTAATTAAAAATAGACACAGTAGAACCTGAAGTTATTAGAGGAAATTTCAACTCTGTGATTATTAGTTTTTATCTTCAGACATAGACAGCTGTTGACATTGTTTGACCAAAATGTTAGCAAAAGAACTTGCAAGATAGTTGCCAGGATGGTCCAGTTCTGTATATTCATTTTTCTCTCATGTTCCCCAAATTTCATTTGTGGCCTAGTCTACTCTGGGAAATCTTAAGCCTTTTTTTCTGAATTTTTAAATTTTCCTCACAGAAAACAGAAACAGAAAAATGAGTTTGCTTTAAGAGGATGTTGTGAGAGACAGTGTTCAAAATCTTGCTGAAGTCAAGGTAGACAATATGCACTGCTCTCCTCTCATTTGTCCAGATAGTTGTTTCATCAGATAGGTCAAGTATGATTTACTTTTGGTGAACCTATACTGACTATTTCTGATCAACTTCTTGTTATCCATGTAGACAGAAATGGCCTCCAGAATGAGGTGCTCCATGACCTTTTCAGGGATTGTGGTGAAGATGACTGGTCAGTTGTTCTCTGGGTCCTCCTCCTTGTCCTTTTTGAAGACCAGATGACATTTGCTTTGTTCCAGTCCTCAAGTACCTCTCCTGATCACCACAACCTTTCAAAGATAGTCATGAGCTGCTTCATTATGGTATGTACCAGCTGTCTCAGCAGTTGTGAGTGCATCCTTGTCAGGGCATGTGGTATTGTGGATGTCAAGTTTGCCTGGGTGTTCTATAACTCAATCTTACTTGGCCAAGGGAAATCCTTCTGACATTCCTTTATTCTGGCCTCCTCAGTCAGAGATTCCTGAGCGCTGGTCTTGTCAGTGAAGACTAATGCAAAGAAGGCATCCAGTAACTCTGCCTTCTCTGTGTCCTCTGTTACTGGAGTCTTCCCTCCATTCAGTAACAGACCCACATTATCCTTAGTTTTCTCTTTCTTATTGATGTATTTGAAGAAGCCCTTCCTGTTGTCCTTGACATCCTTGGCTACATTTAGTTCCAGATTGTCCATAGCCTTGCTTGGCTCATTTCTTTTTACTCTGAAAACCAAGTTCTACCTCTGTAAGTTTTCCCATCACCTCAGAGCTAGAAGTCCTGCATAGCACACCATTTCTAATTTTGCTTTTCTCCTATAAAAGAAGATAGATGATTCATTTTTTCATTTTATCTTTATACTCTCTTGGTATGTGATGGCTATGGAGAACTCTAGATCAGTAAATTCCTGGCACTTTATGACCTATTTGGTAAAAAAATCTCCAGCCAACAGCCCCTACAGATTTCTATTTGCCAAGAAATATCTGACCCATAAAGCAATTGTTAGTTTAGTATTCTGTAAACTTAAATCCATGTAGAAACTCATTGGGCTGAACCATGGCATTAGCCTGGAGAAGAGAAGGCTCTGGGGTGAAATTATTGTGGCCTTTCAGTACCTGAAGGGTGTCTACAAGTAAGTTGAAGAGGGATTTTTTACAAGAGTATGTAGTGATAGAACTAGAGGGAATGGTTTTAAACTGAAGGAAAGTAGGTTTATACTGGATATTAAGAATAAATTCTTTACTGGGAGAGTGCTGAGACACTGGAACAGGCTGCCCAGAGAAGAGGTGGATGTCCCATCCCTGGAATTGTTTGAGGCCAGATTGGATAGGATTTTGAGCAACCTGGTTTAGTGGAAGGGTCCCTGTCCATGGCGAGAGGGTTGGGACTGGTTAATATTTAAGGTCCCTTCCAATCCAATTCATTCTATGACTGTCTAATTCTTATCTGACTTTTAAGATTTGTCAAAGAACTGAATTTACCTTTTTTCTAGGCATCCCATGTTTATTTTCTATTATTTCAGGTTTTCTATATGCATGTGACCAAGCTGTGACGATACAGTCCCCTTTCTTTGTAGTTTTTGTGGTGCTTCTGTGCCTCAGGAGGAACAGTCAGAGTTATTTGTTCAGCTGTAGCAAAGACTGCTCATGCTTTATGGCCAGGTTTTCTCCTTTGTCCTGTCAGAGGAATCAGTCTAAGTTTCCCACTCCTTCATTTTTTGGACAGCCTTGAGCTACCTTTGGGCACCCCCTTCTTCCAATCAAGAAAGAAATCCTACAGGCAACCTTACTGTCCTTCCTTCACCTTTTCTTTAAAGTTTCACTTTGGCCATAGCAACAAAAAGCACTTTTCCAGCCATATGTGTTTCAAGTGGCCACCACTGCCTCAGTGCAACATCAACAGCCACATCCAAGTTTATGTTTTGGGTTTTCACAAGGCTTAACCTCAAGTTTCATAACATTTCATAACTCTGTAGCTCTGCTACCTTTGAAAATGGGGAAGATTCCCTCAATAGTACATGAGGTACAATCCCTTTGTGGGAATTTAAACAGGTCTACAGGAAGGATGAGTATTACGAACCATTACTCTGAAAGGCCCAGTTTCTGTTACCAGCTTCTGTTTAGCTTGGTGCATTTCAAACTAGAACAGCAAAAATTCTCCTTTCTCTCCAACATATGCTAAGTGTGGAGGACTAGCACTGAGATACTGTAACTCCTGCCTGTCCTGCAGCTTCCTCCCTTTTACGCTTTTGTCAGGGTTACTGGGCAATAGACATCTGCCATCTACAAAAGCAATTTAGTTTCTTTTTATTTGCACACCTCAAGACCATCTTAGCTATTGAAGCTTCTGTATTTAAAGGGCATCATCTTTTAGAGCAATACTTTGACTCTCACAACTAGCAGGGGAGTGATTTCTTAAGCATTACCTTTTTGCTTCTTCCAATCTTCAACTTACATCAAGAGCTTCAATACTCACCTCCCCTCAGTGTCTATACTCAGTGTTTTCCTCTAAAGCTTGGTGAGAGAAGAACAGGTTTCTTGTTAGCAGGTCAATCACCAATGGCTAGAGTTCAACCATATTTCTTCTACCTCATTGCTTTCTTCTTCCTTTCTTTCCTAGATACAAGATTCTACAACACCTGGATGCCTCCTTATAGCTTAGTCTCCTGTGCTCATCATTAGTGAGGCCTCCCATGCTCAGGCAGCTCTCTTTAATCTTTGCTGTGCAAAAGCATCACAATTATCCTTCTCATTGCATTTCTG
The DNA here is from genome assembly GCF_047495875.1 of Pithys albifrons albifrons. Lineage (NCBI taxonomy): Eukaryota > Metazoa > Chordata > Aves > Passeriformes > Thamnophilidae > Pithys > Pithys albifrons. The sequence continues at coordinate 17,581,720 of NC_092462.1, forward strand.
TTCTCAGCCTTTGTCCCCCCTTTGCCACTTCTTGTCACTTTTTTCCTTTAATTCTTTTGTCCATTGATGTTTAGAGTTTTTTAACACACTTCTGATGCCCAGAAATTTCATCTTATCTCTTAAGATCCCTGTTCTGTGAAAACAAATTAGTCTGCATAGAGTTGGATGACTTTGAGGGTAATAAAGGCATTTAAACAAGGGACAGAAGGTTAAGAAGAAACAGCTTGCTAGTGGTAACTTTTTGACCACTGTCTACAAGGAAAGAAGGAAAGGCTCCAACACAGTGATTTTATACTCCAAAAAATTTTACATTTTACCATCTTTAGAAGATGGATATTATGACTCATTCTGTTGCGCATTGTAATGTGTTATCAGTATGTATCCCTTTCACTAGGGAGAGTGGTATTTTATTTCATTCTGCTGGTGAACATGCATTAAAATCATCATTTTTGTGCATTGCACAGTATGTGACTGTATTAGGGCCATGACCTAGAAACCTTAATACTTTTGTTTATGAGTTGAAAGACCATTCATTTTGTCTGGAATTTCCAAATCACTCTTTGGTGTTTTGGCCATCTTCTCACTCTCCCACAGTTCACCTAGCCTAAGCCATTCCTTGTATAAAGACAGCAGTGTTTGTAAGGAGTTGTGGTATTATTTGTTATTTAAGTTGATACATCCAGAAAACACAGATCATCTTTTAGGGAAATTCTTTAATTTTTATCTGATTTTTCACAATTTATCTCAAATAGGATACTCTTTCAGATGTTGTCTTGGTTATATCTTTAGAACATTTAGTCTACATTCCTTGTACCATATGAAACAAGAACCTTCATGACCAGAAACCTGAGGACAGGCTAAAAAACCTACTGTTTTAAGTGAAAGTGTATTTTTTCATGCTTCTGTTCAAAGAAGAAGAAAGCACCAGCTGGAAAAAAAAATTCTGCTAAGTCAGCTTTAAATATTTGTACTTTTTTCTTTGAAGATACGGTGTCTTGGAATAACTGACTTTAGGAAGGAAAGAAAAGAGCACTGGAAATGAGATGAGAGGGAAGATCTACACATCAGTAATTTATAGACCTGTGTTCAGTTTGATCAGCTAGCTTGGATCCAAAATTTCTGCATGACACTTATTCTGTAGAGAGCCCATGGTTCTCTGAAATCTGAATGTGGAAACGAGAAAATTCACCATTACATATTGTTATTGCCTTAAAACTGAGTATCTCTTGATGGGGTATAAACATAAAAGCAGGGAGGAAGGCACAATTTCTGATAGCACAAACCAGTTTTGAGTCTGACCAGGTTTGTGTATGGTCCCATAGTGCCATACTTTGGAATATTGCTATCCAGAGGTTATCAGTCAGTCATTCAATAGGTTTTACTTAGTTACTGTTGTGACATCTGCATATCTTCTAGACTTTGATATTCACCCCTGTGAGGCAGGAAAGGACAATCTCCAATGGGGTCACAACTTCTAGCAGCATGGGCAGGGTTAAGTGACTTTCCAGAGATCTCTCTGGCAGAATAGAGATGGCTACAGGTGGGGTTTTCCAGAAGAGATGGGTACAAGCAGGAAATAGGAACCCCTGTTTGTAGCACTTTGTGGTACTTCCATGTCGCCTTGAAAGGTAATTGTTTCAGAAATTCTGTAACCCCAGAATTCCATAATAACTGGACAGTCTATCAGTATTAAATGGACCCTCTTCAGGATTCACCATTAGATGCCAGAAGACACTCTCTGAAACACAAAATTCTTTGAAAATATTTGGATATATTTTTCACTGAAGAAACAACTTCTGCCTGATAAAAATCATCAGGGTATCAGTGAGGGAGTGCCATGTTAGGGGGAACTGGCTCCTGAGACCCTTTCACAAAAGACTTTCAAAAACCATATTGAATCGATATCCGCTACTTCAGAAATGCTTAGTATCAGGCAATCTTTGTCCTTGACTCTATGTAACAGGAAGCTCATCACTGCAGAGAACTTGGAAATAGAACTGTTTGACAAGCTAGTTAAATATTTTAGTAGAGGTTATTTCTTCATAATAATCCAGCATAATAATTGCTTTTTCATAAATTAAAAAAGTGCAAATGAAATAATTCACTTCAGATACATATTTTTTATTTAACATATATATGATTCTCTTGCCCACTGTGCCCTTCCTCAAAAACTTCCAGTCCTTAGGGAAAAGCTGTATCACAGTTTAAAAGAGATGTGAACAGTACACTGTCTCTAATGAAACATTTGATTTTTAAGTATATTTAAAATGCAAAATCCTTCTTGAAAAGGAATTATGACCTTTTTGTACCTGTGCTGGATTGGACATATTCACCTAAAAAATTAAATTACCTACCAGAAGAGCAACCTTTCTGCTAAATGCCTTGCTTAAAGCAACTCTGAAAGGGCATAACAAAGAAAGAAATACATCTCTTGTTCCTGAAAGAGTTGATTTAAACCCTCTTTTACTCCTTCAAAGCTCATCTCCATATAGAATTGGACAGGTCTATGATGTGTGGAAGGAGCGTCCTTGAATCTTAAAGGGAGCATGGCATTTCAGAAATGAACACATCCTTTCTAAGCAGAGGCTCCAAAATGGACAAGATAGAATGCTTTCTATTCTCTGCAATATTCAGCTGCTTAAAGAAACTGTATTTCTTATTGATTTTCATCAACTCCACTTGGCTTACAGCTCAAACCTTGAACATAACAGCTATTTTGGAAGCACTTATTAAAAATAATATTCCCTTGGTGTGTAAGAGTGCATTTCAAATTAATGCAGTTATTTATTTCTTTGTTACTTTGTCTGAGTTTGCTTTCTGTGAAGTCTTACACAGTTTTGTCAGCTCTTGCCTTACTATAGATTTTGTGTTTTTTTTCACAATTTTAATGCATGTTTGTTTTTTTCAAGTCTCATATCTGCATTCCTGTACTCCATGGTATTTCCAGTTTCATTAAAACAACAAAAAACAACAATCTGTTTTTCATGGCTGTGACTGATGGAAGAAGGTTTGGAAGAGCTGGGCAAGGAAGATGTTTCGTGGGAAACTCAATGAATAATGCAGGGTGTGGATGATTACAGTTGTTGCAAAGAAGCTGACTTTATCTCAGCACAAAGGGGACTGGAGGGTGCCCTTTGCTTTAGAGAAACAGTGTATGGATCAACTGGTGGTGTAAACTTTTCTCTCTGAGTTCCCCAAAAGGGTGTGACTGCCCTGGGTTAACCAGAGCAGAAAGCAGGGAATGAATATGCTCAATACAGCCTCGAGTATAAAATCAGGAAAAAAGAGATTTGAAGAGAGCAATGGCTTCAACCCATATATTCACAGCATCATGACAACATATTACAAGGATGGGTAATGAGAATCGCAATAGTATTTTGATTAAATTGTATATTGCAATTGCTATATATTTTGCTAAGTATAATTAACATTAATATTGTTTTATGCAATATATTCTGTTTCTCTTCCGAAATCCCATGTAAGAACCACTATCATTAAATAAGTAAATTTGTTATTAAATATTACACCCTCCACATGTGGAATATCTAAAACAAGCTGGTCAGGGGGTATTGAAGTCTGAAAGTGCCTGTGAATAAACAGCTTGAAAAAATCCAGAAGGTTTAAAACCAGTCAAAAGGAGTTAAAACAGAAAAAAACCCCAAATTTTGAAAACTTTTCTTTAAAATTTTATGGTAATTAAGTTAAAATTAACATAATTATTAAATTAATAATAAAAATTTGCAGAGTCATGAGTGATAATTGTGGTGAAATAATCTTGTGTCTTGTGGGAGCTGGCTTATGGACATGTCATTATCCCTCCACCGTCTGAAGCAAACTGGACAGCAGTATGTGTCACTTTTTGACTTGATTCTAAGTTATTACATTTTGAAAGGCATTCATTATCCCCCTTATGTCCACTAAATTTTATATGTTATAGAATTAATAATTATTATTGTATATATTGTGTTTTAATTATCGATATTATATATTAATATGTTTTATATAATTAAACTAGTATTGCTTAAATAATAGACGGAGCTGTAACTTTGGGCATAAATCTATTACTTAGCTAATTTAAGGTGTTTATTTTAGTCCTTGGATAATCGGACTGAATCTTGACAAATCTAGGCAGCAATTCTTGTGTGCAATGTCTGAAACAAGTTCTCAAGCAAAGGCTACCACATTTCAAAAAGTAGTAATTTATGGGGAAAATGTCTCTGCATGGCGTAGGGTTATTGTTTATTCATTTGACTTCTTGCCAAGTAATGGGCCATAATTAAAGTAAGTTCTAGCTTGCTGTATGGGAGGGGGAGATTTTGGGAACTTTGGACTTATTTATTTTTCACAAGCCTGATAATTAATTCAATAACATATGTCATCTAAAAAATATTTTAAAAATTCAAAATTTCTTAGACTTTTGAACTAGGTCCTCAGTATCATTCCACTGAAGTCAGTGCAGAGGAGCATCAAAGAGGATTTGCTATTTGTGACTTGGTTTTCACTTCAGCTCCCACATCTGTAACTAGTAACATATACTGCTCAAGGCATTTTGTTTATTTGATTATTTATAACAATAGATGTAAGGGATGAATCAAATTCTCTCAAAAAAAAAAAAGAAAAAAGGAGGATGTAGTTGAACTATAAGTATAATGGAACTAAAGTACTTCTACATTGTTTTGAGAGAGGAACATAGCCTCATTCTGCCAAGACCTTTGACTTAGTGTTGGTTCGAATTAATTATATGGTGTGACTTAAATGCTTTCTAGAAAAGAAAATGAAACAGGTGAAGGAAAGTTTTTGAGACAGGGTCTCAGATATTCCTGTTATGTTGCTGCCAACTACTTACAAATATAGCCTGACACGGAGATTGTGATAAGAGAGAATGATGTAGAGATCTCTTGTCAATATAGTTGCCAAAGGGACTTAGGCTACCTATGAATTTTTAAAAGCACGACTTTATGCTAATAACCATTTCTGAATTGTCATGCCTTAAAAGAAAGTAACAGAAAACCAAAGGTTGTCATTATAGTCTACTTTCTGCCTTGTCTGTTTATCTATAAGACACACCAAACAACATTTAACCTGAGAACTTGTCTAGTTTGATTTAGAGGAAATCAAATACTCAGCCCTGCTTTTAGTAAGTAGGTCAGAAAACTCCCGAGGGCATCCAACATGCATTTTATGTAAACATGAGTTGTTAGGCAAATGAACTAAAAAAATGGACACAGCAGATTTTAGCATTTACATCATGATCTCTTCTTGGGATTAAAAGGAAACAAAAGAAGCTCTAAAAGTCTTACACTATCTTGGCTAAATATTCCTCTTCCATTATGTGAAAAGCTGTCATGGAAATCTTAGGTTTTGTTAGTTTAGGTGTAATACCAGTATACTTTTCTCAAAGCTTTGGCTCTGTCACACCTCATCATGATTGACACAGACTTTGGATATTAGCAGCCCATGTGAAGGGAGTTTGAGCTCAGCTTTCACACTCAAAGCATAAGAACAATGTGTGTTCTTCCAGACGCTCCTGGGTTGTTAATGTCTCTTCAGGAGGCAGGACAACACCCACTGGGCACTGAAGCCTTCGTATCCTGAGCCAGGACTCATCAGTCAAAAGTCTGTCTCTCACACATTGCAGGGTTGTCATTGGCTAGTAGATGCAGCTGGAAGTATTGTGTGGCTAAACTGATTTCCCTTCTTACCCTGGAAGAGGTTAATGGAAAATGATTAACAAAATCAATGAGTGAGGTAAATTTCAAACTATGGCTTTCCTCTCAAAATGTTTCTTCTGATTTGTGTAGGCTTTAGTGTGACACAATCTGAGTCCAGCTCTCTTTGGACTTGGGTGTTGTTGGAGACTGTGAATTTTCACCAAGGAGCAGGATGGCTGTAGGGAAGGGTTTTCAGGGCTGCCTAAGTCCTGCTTCTAATCGAGTTAACTTCATAGCACCACCCTAGTTCCCATCAAACTGGAATCTGAAGGATGTCTAGTTAAATACAGTTTTTATTATACTTATTCCTTGGTAATTTATTAATAATTTACTCAAAATAAAGGGTGGGCTTTTGTGACAAGGAAAGGCCTAGTTCCCTTGATTTTGCATGGCATTTATGTATATGTTGATCTTATTTATCTTTAAATTTCTAGTTTTACTTCATGGACAGATTCATCCTGACCTACCTAGACTGAGAACTGCAGCTTAATTACTAGAATGAATCAAAAAATTTATCATCACCAAAAATAGAACTTTTTCTTGTTAGTAAATTAGCAACAAGCAAGCTGCAGTTCTCTTAGCTGCATTTGATACTATGAATAAATCAGCAAATTATTTTTATGGATAATTCTGGATTTATTATAGGATTTATTATCACAAGCGGTTCCTAGTGAATATTCAATAATCAGAAGCAGAGATGAGATTTTCTCATCTTATTGATGCACAACTGTGACTAGACCTAAATGTTAAATCCACATGACAGAAGTATCTACTGATGTCAGCCATTTATCAGACTTGTTCTTCCAGTGTTCTTTTTTTCTATACATCTAGAATGAGGCATATAAGCACAATTTAAAGTTCTCCTGAATTTTTAGGCAACCACAGTTCCTTCCTCACCAGTAGACCCTGAGATTAACCCAGTAGGTTAGAGCATGATTCTAATAATGCCAAGGTTGTGGATCTGAACCCTGTAGGGACCATTCACTTAAGAGCTGGACTTGATACTTGTGGTTCCCTTCCATCTCAGAGTGTTCTGTAATTGCATAGGTCAGCAACAGAATAGGATGCCAATAATTACCCCACCATGTTGCCAGTAACAAACCATCTGTGTGATGGGTTAGAAATTCATTACCTGGTTCTCTAAAATTAAGTAAAGCTTCTAATGGAACTTAATCTCATCAAACCTGCAGAGAACTATTCCCCTAATAAATAAAATCCATTGAAGTTCTGCTCTCTAGCACGGAACTCCCTCCTCAGCATTATAATAGGTAGATTTTCATTGTCATTCATTATCTCTCTTGTCATTGACCTGCTAATTGAACTCTTTGCTAAGTGGGAATAAACTAGTAGCTAACCCATAAAATACTAAATGTTCAGAAAGACAATAGGATAAAATACATTTTGTCCCAGTAATGGAGCTGTAATTAGGCTCATTACAATTCCATATCTATTCATAATAGGGGCATATAACTACGAGCAAGCTGGGAAATATACCAAATTTAATTTCCGGACAAGTCTTATCAATCAAACATTTTCAGTGATGTGCACAGAAAGCAGAAAGACATTTTATAAGTATTTTATTTTGTAAATATATGAGTTGGGTCATTGCTGTGCCCTTTCACCTTCGTGGTTACTTAAGAGTGTGAATGCTAACGGGATGCAGAATGGGCAACATCATTTCTAGTTTGGTGTCCATGTTGTGTTTGTTATTCCCTTCTTCAAGACATTGTCAATAGTTTTTTCATCCACCAATTAACCTCAAACAAATTTGGCAGATGAGCCAAATGTGCAAAGATATTAAGGCTTTGAAAATTTAATAAAAATACCTATGTTTTAATTCTATTTAATATGAAGATCACTGACACAGAAGCATGGACAATATACTTTCTTGTTTCAGATGGTTATTCTTTTAAGTAGGTAGTATAATTGTGAAGACCAAACAAGATTTTTATGAAAGATGAGTTGCTGTGCAAGTAACTGGATCCTTTATCTGCAGAATTAATTATTTTAAAAAGAGAGAGCACCTAGAATAGCTGCAGCAAAACACTAGCATGCAACCCAGATCAAGGGATCCTTTAGTTCCTTCATCTCATCTGTCTCTCTGCCTATGGTACAGTCACAAGTGAAGATCACTACTAGAGTCAAGCTGAGATCTAGAAGCAACATGGTGATGTAGATGGCTTCGGTGTAAAAGTGTGAGTAGCAATTATATGCACACCAGGTTTCTCTAAATACCAGTAGTCATGCAACCTAGTCTCTGATCTGTTTTTTCTTTTTATTCATTCCTGTCTTTGTCAACATATTTGAACTGATACAACTTCTTTTGGAAATATTCAGACGAGGGACATAAAATTCAAACACCTCTGGGTTCAAAAAGGAAAAGAAATTAAAAATTATTTTTATTATTGAAATAATACTAATTCAAGTATTAACTACAAGTACTTAGGAGTGGGAATCAGAGCTCCATGAGTTGAGGTGAAATTTTAGACTCAGCAGAAATTTGACATGAGTACAAGACACCACGATGTGCTAAGCTGGCTTGGGGTCTAGTTGTTGACCAACACAGCCTTTTTACACTTCTATGTCAAACAAGCTGTGCATCCCACTTTTTCTCTCATGGCTGTTAAGTACCTGATTTACAAGGTCTGCTTACAGTAGGGAGAGCAGAGACCTTCAATAATTTCCTTGCAGTATTGGCACATCTTGAAAACTTAAGCACTTTTAAAACCTGGTGACCTTAAGACTATGACCATATCCTTTATTTACCAGAAAAGAATTATTATATGCCAATTGACCATATGTAATGAAAGGTAGTTGGGTCTTCCCATGCGTCCTCCTTGGCCCACACACACACAGTGTGGTTTGTCCTGAGAGAAGAACACCAGGTGGGATTTGAAGGAAGAGCTGTCTGGATGGTTGCATAATTGATGTCAACTCTGAAACAGAATTCTTTTACTCAGCGTGCAAGGGCCAATCAACACACTGAGATATTTCATATTATCACTGTCCTGCAGAATAGAGTCCCAAGCATCTAACACAATTGTCACACCTTCTAGGAAACAAGCTCAGTCTTTTATATAAAAAGGTAACAAAGAAGGAATGAAACAGGTGAGTGGTCACACTTATATCTGAAAATTCTTAATGCACATGTGACAGTCTTGGTCCACTTCTTTATACCATCATTTACATGTACAAATTTCCCTATTATTTAGCATTATAATCATCTAAGGTAACTTGAAGCTATATTTTCATCCTATCAGCTACCACCAAGTTATTTAATCATATACTCCATTACAGTCTTTGCTGGAGTCTATTTGAACAATTAAATGTCAAGAAAATAAGGTTTTATAGTATTCTGTTTCAGGGGACTCTGCTCAATTGGTCTGGCATTCTGTTGTCATGGCCACAAGAATAACCCATAGTGGCTGTGAACTTTTCTGTGGATTTCTAACTTCATCTGACACAAAGATCACATGGGCCAAATCCCAAAGCGCCAGAGGAATGAAAAACTCCTTCCGAATTCAGTCTGTGTAGCTACTCATTCCTTCCTCTTTCTCTCACTCTGCCCTTGGGGCTATCAAAGGCCATTCTGTCAAGGATGGGCATGAAGATGCCAGTCCTGCACTTCTAGTCTCTGTGAGCTCACCTCTGCATTTGCCTCTAAGGATTCTTTTATTAATCCAGTTTCCTTCTGGCAATATGGAGGTCTGGATGTGACCCAATGAGAGGTGATTGCTGTCACATTTGTTGACACCTCCCCCCTTAGGTCTACTATTGCTATTGGTTTCAATTTATTTATTGGAAGGTAACCTTAATGCAAGAGCAGCCAGAGAACCCAACATGAAAAAGGTAGGTCCATTTTTACATGATCATTATTCATCTGACTGCCCTACCACCAAGGCACTATCAATAATTCAAATCTTGTTGCAGATGTCCATCCTTTAGCATTGTTTGGGTCTCAGATGCTTCCATCTCTCACATTTGCCCTGTAGTATGTACTTATATACTGGCCTTCCCTCTGCTATAGAACATGCAGGTTCTGCTTTTTTAGAGTAAAGAAAAATTTCCTTTTTTTTAGGGTAGAGATTCAGTCCTAACTACTGTATGCAATATGCTTTTGAGACACTTGAAGAAAAGCCATTTTATAAATACCAAACATTATTAATTATTTTCTATGTTATTGTAATATTTTCCTATCAATTTAGAAAAGCAGCCACGTTTCGTCTCTGAAACAAAAGCCTCCATATTAAATTTATATATTTTCCCCTTAAAAAGCATCTGACATCCCAGAAAGAAAAAAAAATAGAAATGTCAGAGAATAAAATACAATCTGTTTTTGAGGAAATTTCTGTCATATTTTATCTGCATACTACATCTGCATGTGAATGGACCAGTATTCATTGTGAAACCATTAAGACTTCAGATGATGAAAGGAAATAGAAATAGTTTGAAAAATGAATAAAAATAAACATGCAATATGTGTGGTTTTTTCCAGCATGATGTATGATATTATTTTGCTCTGCATTACTTTAAAATGTGAGCACATTAAGGGCTTAAAGAGTTGGAAGCATTCAAAAGTATTCTGATTGGAACCAGAACTAGATCAGAAATATGAGTAGGCTTTGAGCTACTGTACCTTAACTGAAGCAAAACTCAATGGGTGCTTTGTGAGATCATTTATAGTGCATGTGTAAATCACTTCTTGCCTGAGGCAGTCCCAAGTAGCCAGAATTATAGATTCCCTATGTGCTTATCATCTTATCAAGACCAGTTCTTTAGCCCCTTCTCACAGAAAAAAAATAACACTTTTCTTATCCCAGATCTGCAGAGCATGATCTAATAAATGTCTCCCTTCCTTTAAGCTGTAACCCTGTAGTCATACCATAGTTGCTATGCAGAAGTGGTTTTATCAGCACTGCAGCTTATCTAACAGAATTAAATCAGTCTTGTCTTGTTCTGAACTCTAAACAAAATGTGTCAAACCTGCCAAAAAAATTTAGGTCAGTTCTTCTGTTGCAAAATCCTTTTACAAGTATTTCTATGTGTGGAAAGGTGTTGGAATTTCAGATGGGTAAGGATCCCACCCTTTAATTGCTGTTATATTTGTGTCCATTGCTCTGATCAAACATTCACAGTCCTACTGTTCTGGAATGGATGAGCAGCAGTTTATTTTTCCTTAGTGATTTTATACCACATATTTGAATATAAAACACATAGGAAGCAATCTACCACCTACTAGGAAAAAATAGTTTGGAGACCATCATACACAACACCTGCAAAAGGTAAGAAATGTGCAGATTATCCTCTAAAACATACTGCCAGGTGTATGAAATTGAGATTCACCATGATCTTTTTACAGCTAAAGGTTTTAACTCTCTACGGCAATATGTATCTGATCTTAAAAAGGAATATATGGCAATAGTAATTGCAGGTGTTCATATTAATATTTTCTAATTATTACCTACATAGTATTAAAAAATACATTTCTTAATGTGCATTTGAAATCTGACCTTGGAATCAACTTGACTTTCAGTGTAAACTATCAAGTTGACTATTTTGGCTGCCTCTGCTGTGTAAATATTCCAAAGAGCTTGCCTGATCTCACCCCACATTTTATTATCTCCTCTGAGAGATTAGACAGGTACATGCTCTTACAATTTTTCTGTGGGAAGCAATACACTGATGAAATAATGATGAAGAAATGAAAGCTCCTTGGAGTTTGCTGTTCTCAACTCTGCAACACTGAAAATGTTAACTGAAACCCATTGGTGGAAAATAGGTCTGAGACTTCCCAGACCATAATGTCTGTCTCAACCCTTGCGCATAAAGAATAATGAGCAAGTGACCAAACATTGGAACAGCTCACCCAGAGAGGCTGTACAGTCTTCTTCTATGGAGATATTCAAAACCTGCCTGGACATGATCCTGTGCAACCTGCTGTAGGTAAACTGGCAGGGGCATTGTCCTACATGATCTCCAGACATCCCTTCCAACTCCAACTATTCTGTGATGACTGTGATTCTGTGAATGTTGTAAAAGGATTGGTTAGGACTCGAGTGTACCAGTAGGCTCTAGCTCCCTGTAGAGCCTCATCTGGAACTTCCACATACTCTCCTCCCCCAGACCTGGGAGTACCATATAAGTGCAGTTCCTGAACCCTAAGTCTGGCCTGAACTTTTCTGTAGGTGGCTACCTGCTCTTGCTCTCTGTTGAGCAGGAGTTGCTCACTACTCTTTCTGAGTTGTTTTCAGGTCAGCTTTTTTGGCTTGTATTTTTCTGAAAGTCACTGCTTGTTACGTCACTGATTCTGCAAAGGTACTATGGGACTGTGTACTTGCCAGTGAGGCAACTATACCTACATGTCGCCTACATTTCCTAGTTTGTCTTGCTTGGTGGAACAAGGAGTGATCTCAAATGACAGCTAGTGGGTTATCTTTTATTAGTAAATGCAGCAGCTAATGGCAAAAAGACCTATTTTTAATCTAATGAGTGGGGTTCTCAAAATATTTTGTATTAGCAGCACTCTAATCATAATGCTGTTTAATTTCAAGTCAGCATAATCTCTCTGAATCACTTTGTGAATCACCTGTTCCTTTCACCAGATAAAATGGATTGAAAGCATTTGTAGAATTTCTCTTCACTGGTGGCTTTTCTCATTAGCTGCCCTGCTCTTCTGTTTGATGTTTTAGATGTAAGATTAGCATTGTCCCATGGTGTAATGGTGAGCACTCCGGACTCTGGATCACAAGGTCGTGAGTTTGAGTCTCAGTGGAGACCGTACAGGGCAGTTCAATGCCTCTCTGCCATCCGATCCCATCAGACCTCGGATGCTCAGCAGGGTCAGCCCCAGTTAGTACCGGGTGCTGTGACAGTCACGAAGACTTCACTGTCACTGTCCAAGCTCGCTCGGCCGTGGCAGATGGACCTCAGGACTGAAACGGTGGGGCCAGTTCTGCACATGCTGTGCCTCACCTAAAAAATCCACTGTGCAGGCTCGAAGGGCACACCCCCACCTGGGGAGAGCCCTTCCCAAATCTTTGTTCGCGAAGTTTGGCCATACATACAAGATTAGCATTGTAATATTTCTTTTGCAGTGTTTGAGTGACATTGGCAAGTAGCAAAGAACTGTTTTCCTGTATGGCGTCTAGAAAGGAAGCTCTCTACAGAGCTAGAAAAGCAGTAACTGTGTCTTGGTGAAGAAAAACTTGCAGTATAACCTGCAAAGTGATTCTCGTGCTAGATACGCAATCACTAATATCTTAAGAGTAACATCTCTTTTGTTCACTCTGTTTAAAAATACTGCAGAATTAAGGACTTCTGCACTTCACTATTTTTATGGCACTAAAAGCCCTTGCTTGATTGGACACCTGCCACCCTTTCACTCTCTCAGTTGTCACAACTACAGCAACAACTATTCTATAAGGCTGTCCTCATGTCTTTTCTCCATTTCCTTGTGATTTTGCTCTGAGTGAACAACAAGGCAATTTTGAAAGGATTGTAGTGAATGGTGTTGTACTTTCAGCTGCAAGAAGGGTCACTGCATTGTGTAAAAGCACATTATAAAGCTATGGGACTTGGTTTGAAAACAGATGAGAGGAGGAAGCAAGGAAATATAAGTAAAATCATGAAATGAATTTTATGTATCATTAATTCTGATAACTGATTGTATTACTTTAGAAAATTATTATGGCAGTCTGCTACAAAATACTTAACCTAATTTAAATTTCAAAACAAATTTTTTTTGGCAAATCACTGCCAGTGATATTTATAATCAATAGAGTGAAACTAATTTAGACTTCAGATGCTTCAAAAATTATGAGTTTGCTAAGATAAGCTTTTTTCTTTTTTTCATGCTTCTGTAGTTCAACGCTACTACTAAGAGAAGAACTTAAAATGTGACAACTATATCCTCACTATATAGGTACAAACACCTCCCCAAACACAGATTATAACAAAGTTTTTACAGAAAATGCTATATTTATGTAGTGGCAGTCACTCAAGTTCAAGATCTAATTACTTACCCGCTGAGTTGGCCATAGATTCAGATCACTTAAGGCCTGTCTGCTTTTTCCTATCAGGACTGGCTTATGTTCTAAATTGAAGTGAAGTTTAGGAAATTAACCCCACCTCATCACTCCACCCCCCTCACCCTACCCCTTTGCATCCTAGAAGTATTTATCTTCTCCAGTTTTCTACCAAAATTGTTCTGGCCAGCATAAACCAGAAGAAAGCAATAGAGGCAACTTTAGGTCTTATTTATTATTTCTGTACTGGTCTTCTCATAACGAAAATACTGACTCAAGACAACAAAGCTACTTCTCTTTACCATATCATATATTCATTCATTTATACATTGCCATTTAACCTGGGATTATACTGTATTATGCTAGCACAGTGCTTACAAATGGCCCCAAGACCCTCTGAGTTTTTGTCAAATATTGGCATTTTGGTTTTGTCCCAGGATGGCAGTGTTTGCTTACATTTTCACTATCTATGTGGCATCTAGTAAAGCAGTTCCTGTTTTATAGGAGCAGGCTATTTTTCTGTATGCTCAGCTGAAGTCTGCTGCTACTATTCTGCTTGTTTTTATCTCCTTTCAAATGTTTGGCATATTTCTTTTGTCAGTTCTCTGCCCAAATGTCTGGTGTTTGTGTCTAGGACTCTTCATCCTCAATTTAAGTGCTTGTATGAGAAACTGAGTCCCCATACTCCAGAAGACAATTTTTGCTAGTACTGCTTTTTGACTTATTTATTTTGAATGTTCTTTGAATCTTGCAAACACAGAGCATATCATACTTTTGTTTTAGAGGCAGTTGGGAAACTTACAGATACCCAAAGGATATTAACTGTGGGGTTTTAATAGTTTTCTTTGCATTCAAGATCAGAACTACTTTTACTTTATCCCCTATAGCATCTAAAATATACAGGCCCCCAGGTTTTCAGGGCTTTGAGAAATGACCTTAGTAAATTCCCTATTAACCCTGAGAGGAAGTTGTTCAGCCCATAAAAAGAATCTCCTTTTTCCCACATCTCTAAACAAACAGCTACTCTTTTGTATGTTTATAACCAATTCAAGGAGTAAGTTCCTGCCTGCAGTTAAAGCTGAAGAATTGATTTAAAAGAGAGTTCAACTTTGCCTGGCATAAAGATACTTAGTTTATCAAGGAACTTTGATGCTGTGAGCCAGAGATCTCTGTGGCCTGTGTATTACTGTTTTAATTTTGTCCAAGGATTTGGGGGGATATGCGGGGAGGGGGATGACAGGGCTGCAGTTTTTTCTGCTTTTCTCAGGATAGTAAAAGCACATGAGGTAAGCCCTCCTTGCCATAATAAATGAAGGTAATGAATGGAAAGCCTAGTCTGTAAACACTCATGACAGCAACTCAGAGTCCTTTGAGAAAGGAAGAATGTTCTGTAATACACAGCCTGCCACACATGACCTTTATCACTTCATATCAGTTTTAGTCTTGGAGGGCAACATATAAACAGTAAAAAACATATTTAATCCAAAATGGGTCCATAAAATACACCCTACTCCTATATAAATATTTTTGTCTTTGACACTTCTCTGTAATAAATGCATTCATGAAAAAATGCATGTGTGTGTAAAAAGGAAAAAAAAAACAGGAAAAAGATTTAACAAAAAATTACACTGAGATGGTTATAGGAAAAACTTGAGGAAAATTGTTTCCTATCATAGTAAGCCTGTTCTGATAAAATGTAAGGCATTCTGTTATGTAGGGTCTTCTGCTTCCTAACAAGAGTGCTCGCATTACTCAACACAAACAGGTTGTAGATGTAGTGTCAACTGTAGGAAAGAAATTAAACTTTTCTCTTCATAAAGAGTCATCAGCTTTACATTTCATTTTTGATTCAATTATCATTTTTTCTGAAGGTCTGAACTTTCAATCCTTTCACTGAGGTTAAGTAATAACACCTAAATTCCACAGCATACTTCTACCTAGCAGATTTATGTTCCTCCACCTTTTATATTCTTGGTGTAGCTTTAGGGCTTTCTTAGGCAAGTGCTCATGTATGATGAGGAAACATTAAACATTAATTTTCTGCTCTGTGATTTTCTACATGCTATGTCCATTTTGCCTCAAAGCTTTTGGAGGCAGGGAGTTCTCAGTTTACTGAGGAAGGACAGATATCAGCCTCCCAGCATGCACAGAAGAGAGCGAAGGAGAAAGATGGTTCTGGACACTGAAGTGCCTTCAGTTCCCATGCTGAATGCCCTTGAGAGCAGTGTTGAATTTTGCCACCAGTTTTCTCTGTTTCTGTCTGTTTTTACCCAAATGTCTCAAGGGGTCATGAGGGATCACACAGGAATAGTCATTTAATTCCTCAGGGTATTCAAGAGCATAAGAATCATGCAAAGCCTACAGAGCTATGATCTTACCACTTAGGGGATTAAACCTTCTGAACTACTACACCTAGGAGAAAGTGGATTTTATGAGTGTCACAATTGTCCTCTGAAGTTGTTTTCAGAATATTATTGCTCTTTTTGCTTTCAGATAGCTGGCTATTAAAAATCCAAAAAGAGTACAGTAGTCATATCAGTGTGAGACCTTCAATTCCCAATAAATAGGAATTCTGTCTTTCCCTGAGACTCAGTGAATCCAAAGGCACTGTGGCCTTAAAAGACCCTGAATGCTGAATCGATGTTGAGATAATTCACCCTGCCTACTTCCTTTTCCTGGGATAAGTGTAGCCACATGGGAGGAGTGGTGGTATTAAAGACATACATTTTACTATGCTGCATATGCTTGAAGGATGTTCTTGGTTGCCTGTAGGGTTGAATCTGAAGTTAGACTGTTTAGACATATTTAATGCACTAGACTTGTCTGAAATGCTGGAAGAGACATAGGCAAGTCATTTCACCTCTCTGTGCCTCTGAGGCAACTCAGGTTGTCTGATTTTTTTTTTTAGAGAGATGGGATACATTTCAGGCCAGGGCTAGACTTGACTTTATCCTGTTGCAGCTAACCTGCAGAAATCCCTTTCTTTCTGATGAATTACAGGAGTAGAGGAACATGTAACCATTCATAGATTAAGATGAGGCATTGAAAAATCACACAGAAGTTTAAGTTGTCTTTATGTCTGCTGGTTCACCACTGATATCATTGCTAGTGCTTCCTGGTCACCTCTGCCTTCTGAGTTACTCCATCATGTTTCAGTCTGGTTTTGCCCAAAGTAATGAGCTGATGGCATTTGAGGTCTCAAACCACTGACTTTGGAAAGATGGAAGTGTCTAAACTTATTCATCTTTCAGGTAATGTGACCTGGCTAGTATGATTTTGTTCCTTGGGTCTTTTTGTCCATTTGTCTCTGCATTCAGCCCCCTGGCTTGGTTTCCTGCCTCAGTGTCACTCTGAATTAAATGTATTCCTTCTCATCAAATCAGTCATGTTTGTATTTGGAATGTGCTGTCATTCTCCTGCATGTCTGATGATCATAGTCCTCACTTAACTTGATTTGTCATCCACTCTGGGTTTTACAGATGAGCTTTCCTACCTTCTTCTGCAATAATGTTCATACAGGTGAGAGCACAGGTAGCTGTTGAATGACACTTCTTCGTTAACGTAAAGCCTGGAGGCTCGAGGAACTCCACAAGAGTCACTGTTTTCACCACATTTCCATCAGTTTACAGCAGATGAAGAACAGGCTGAGTGTTTGATTTCCTGCCTCTCCCCTACAAGCCTCTAGGAAACCTGTTGTGTGCAAGTCAAGAAGAAACTCCTAGCATCATTACCTCTTTAAACTGATGATTACCATAGACAGGTCACACCATGTAATCAAAAAAGGGACTGTCCAGTTTCCAATGTCCAATTGAAATAATGCTTCCATGTGTGACCTGACTCCTAAAGGAACTTAAAGGTGAATTTTAGTTTAATCCTGAACCAGAAACTCCAAAAGCTGGAAACTAAGCCTTGCTGAAAGTCTGCAGGGCTGTAGCTCCAAGTGCTGGAGTTGGGGATTATTAAGTAATTGAGCATTAATCCTGAGTTCTGCTTTGTTTCAGTATCATCTGGGCTTCTCTGCTGCACAGGTCCTCCATATTACTGAAGTGGCAAATCCTCTTAAAAGTAACAGAAGTTATTTAACAAAATGTTTAATTTAGTCAGAGCACTGAAATTTGGATGCAGCCAATTAAATTACTTGCAAGGTCTGTGAATATTGTCCATGCACCCTTGAAAGTCTGTGTCTCAGTATCCATAGAACGGATTTTTGTCTACTTAAAAATCATAGTCACTACTATCATGAAGTGAGTGTAGCTGTGTGAATTTACATGTGTGTCACAAAACCTAGCTTTTAAACCATCATATTTTAATCAAAATTGACAGAATAGAGGAGTCAAATATGTTGTCTTTGACAGCTTTAGTGAAATTAGAGACTGAGGAAGTCAAGAAAGAACCTTCTAAAACCTGTAGGAGGAAAACACAGCAGTACCTTTCCTGTTCTAAGATATTTGCAGAACACACCAGAGAGGAAACTCACTGGAGACACAAGACTTCACTAGATACTAGACTTCACTCTCTTCACTCACAAATCTTGTGGAAAAATAAGGCATTTAAAAGTTCAGGCATAGGCCTCTGAAAACATCTCATTTGCATTATTCCTGAGCTCCACTGAGTACCCTGGGGAAAGAGTTGCTAGGTCTTTCTGGAAAAAGAAAAGTGCTTCTGCAGGCACTTAAACATTTACCCACTGAAAAGTGATTAATTAACTTTATGGGATGTTTCCTATTTGGTCTAATTTACTGTAATGCATCCATCATGACAGTTAATTTAGTGACACAAGCACAACAAGAAGAAATGCCATGTCAGCATAAGTTAATGTCATTAGTTAATTAGTTAAGCAAATTTAATGTATTTCCCTACCTTGTGCTGGAGATTACTATTTACAAGAGCAAGTAGTGTCAGGATAAGGGGGAATGGCTTCTAACTGAAAGATATTAGGGAGAATTCTTTACTGTGAGTTTGGATGGAGCTCTGAGCAGCCTGGTCTAGTAGAATTTTAGCTAGCAAACCGAAGACAAGTTTGCAGGTGTCAGCTTCTAAGATAAGAATGGAATTTGTCTAGAGACCTTGAGCTGGTGCAGAAGTGAGAGAAGAAGCCTGTAGAAGCCCCACAGAGTAACACACTTAAGAACTCTTTTATAAAGTTAAAAATATGATAAATAAGATTGTTTGGATCCAGCAATTGTGTAAGATATATATTACTTAATAATTAGCTATAGCTGTGTGATGTTAGCTAGTTTTCATGGGGTATGTAGGTTTTAAGATTGTGTGTAACTGTATGAAAAATTCATTCTGCATATAGTCCCTCCTGTAACTTGTATATTTCTGTGCAGGAATAGTTAAAAATATGTTAATGTAAACATAGTTAAGCTCTTAAGTTCTTCTTCCCTTTTTTCTCGTGATTACCTGGCAACTGTAACTCATGACAAAGAGGACCAAGAAATAAACTACCAGAAAAACCCGTAAAGCCAAATGCAGTCAAGTGCTTCATTTAAAGATAGAGCTTGGAGCCTCTGAAAGCCCTAAAAAGGCTCAATTGAGAACTGTGTCTCTGGAGATCAGGTGTCATAAGAGTGGAAGGTGTCTGTGACCATGGCAGGGAGGTTGGAACTAGATGAGCTTTAAAGTCCTTTCCAACTCAATTCATTCTATGATACATTCTATGATTACTAGTTCTTGTGTCCTTAGTGGCATCACAGTTCATTTAAGGAAGCAGAGGTGCTCACTGACTAACCATTACTTGTGTGCTGCTTGACTGGTATCTGTTTGGATGAACTGCCTCTCCCCTGTAGGAACCCAGCCACCACAACAGTCTACATGAGAAGAAGGTAAGCCATGTTCACTCAACTGGTAGTCAACAAAGCCCAGCAGATCTTAAGCTCAATTCTTCTTTTTTTTACGTGGTGGTGGATATACAACAGGACAACACATTGCAAGCTCAGGGAGCTGGTTTTGTCATGGGTCTTCTAAGAGTTTCAGTTTAGTCCATCAGCTGCGATGCTGCCACTCATATTGGCTAGTACATCAGGAAGCAGAGAGTGAGATGTCCTCAGGCAAGATCCACCTCACTAACATATTTGGAGAATAGTAGTGGAACCATGAGATTGAATGTGAAGATGAACTATAGTGTGAAGTGTTAGGAGAGCAATTCTAATTCCTTTGCTTGCGATGATCATTAGGAAATCATTAACTTTTCTCTATCTGTTTTGCAGCTGAAAGCTTGGGGGGGATGTCATGCACAGAATTCCACACAGAACTGTCAGAAGTCATGGCAGGGGAATAGATTCATGATAGGTCCATCGTGTAGTATAATGCAATGTGTTGTTATAGATCATCAAGGTAGCTGTGAGCTAATCAGAAGAGCTTAGTGCCACAACACAGTAGCTTCTTGTTACAATCCCACTGCAGCTGCAGTACAGCGGAAATGCCCAAAGTCATTTTCTCAGATAGGTAGGTTATGGAACATAAAGCAAAAATTGAATGAGCAGTCTTAGAGGCTGTTGGTTCCAGCATACTTGATGCAATATATGGAAGAGATTGCAGTGATCTTCTAGCCTTTCCTTGCCTAGACTTGCACAGTCATTTGCTTGCTTTTAAGTAGGCTAATAACAACCTGATTCCTTTTGCAGTCTTTGTGATACTTCCATGTATTGCCATGAGTCAGTTCAGATCCTTGGCTTAACTCTGTGGTGCATCTATGCTTCAATTTATGTATCTAGGTGATATTTACCACACATGAAATTTCATTGTTCTCAGACTCATTTGGTTTCTATTTTACTTTGTTTTCATCTTCTATGTTGTAGCACACTCTGTTGCTTTAATGCTTCAACACCCCATTAATATTATTTTTCCAGGAAATGATTTTGTCTTCTGCACATTTTTTAATCATTTCTTGAGAGGAAATATAACTTGTACCTGAAGATATCATCTTACATTCCTCTTAATTAATGAAAGTACAGTGGATATGAACTGCATTCCTGAACAGTGCATTTTAGCCTTCAGTTCCTACATTTTCTGAGGAATTTTGTAGGATGATCATAAACAGGACAAAAGTTGGACTGTTATCACATTGATTTGTTTATTGATAAAACTTGGCAAGGCAGCCACTAGACATTTTTAACCCATTCATATTTTGAAAGTGTTCCATATTATTGGAAAACTCTGATTCCTTTTCTTTAGTTCAAATGCAATATTTTCAGAGAGATGAGTACAGCTAAAGTGCTCTGTAGCCACTCTGAGACAGCTAGCACCGAAGTCCTTCAGATCTTTTCCAATGTCTCTGTCTTCTGAGGAATGATACCAGCGTCTCAATTCTCCAGGATTCTTGCCTTACTGCAGGCCATGACAAGACCTCCTATCTCTCTGAGCAATGTCTTTTAAATGGACTGAAAATTTCCCTCAGTGACAGATCCTTTATTGCTTCTAGAAAGTATGAAAATATATATTCTTAAAAAACTGTTCTCCTGGGGTGGCTTGAATAATGTGCTTCTACTTTACAAATGGTTTCCAGATAATGTACCACAGGGGAAACCCTTTATGCCCTTGAAGACATATCCCTTGCATATCATATACCAGCCCTGAGATACATAAAATTTTTAACAGTATCCCTTGTGTTTAAACTTTCTTCCATTCACAGAGCAATTCCTTGCTATTTACTTTTATTGGCAGTGAGTCTGTGGCATCCATTACATAGATCAGTGTTTACTATCTCTCTTAATGTATTTCATTTAGAGTAGAGCTTTATAGTACATCCCCCTTTTCCTCTCCACTGTCTTACTATTAAATACTGCTGTTTAATCTTCATTCATGCATGCATCTCTTTTTGGTTTTTTTTTAGAAAAACTTTCTTCCAGTTGTAATGATGTGGTCTTTTTCAATGTATTTCTTTCCAATCTCATAAACAATTTTTGCAAGAGTTTGCCGAAAAGATGGGTGAGAACACAACTAAATGCAATCTGTGATGAAATCATGAAATATCAGGCTGGTTGCACCATGTTAGGAATAGTTTTCAGGACTTAAGATCAAAAGTACTTACAACCCTAATGCAAAGAATCTAAAAAGGTGTATTACAGCACAAAAATCTCCCTGTATTTAGGCTGAGGCACCCTCTTACCAGGTGCTGTCTTAGTATTAGTAGCCCACTAATCTGGTTGACTAAGACATGAATTTAAGTGATCACATTTACTTAAGGAAAGTAATGGCCTGCACCTGACTCCTCCTTTTGACATGAGAAGGAGCTCTGAGATTTCCCTTATTGCTATTAAAGCCCTTCAAAAGTAAGGTGAGCTGTGAGTTATTATACCTGGGTCAGAATAGCTGAATAATTCATGCAATATTTCCTGAGTATTTGCAGTTAATCTACACAATGTGCTTGGTTGTATCTGAATAGGTCTTGAATTGCTATCCTGAAAATACTGGTAACTCACAAGCTGCTGAAGATGCTATGGTCGTTCAGTGCCTCAGTGGCAATCTCTACTACACTGTTGCAGCCACAAGTGATGCTGAGTCTTGGTCAGAGTGCACAGTCGCATCAAGCACCTCAGCTACCAAGGAAGGCCAGGGTCAATATTGTGGAATGGCTGGGATGGATACCTAATAAAATAATGAATGCATACAAAGAATTCAAGTTGTTAAACATTCATATATTTGGTGTATTTGGAGAGAAAAAGTCCTTGAATACTTATAAGAAGTAACCATGATTTGTAAGTGAGTCTGAGAAAGTATTCTAAATTATTTCATAAATGCATTACCTACTACTATTTTGTTAAAATTTGCTTTTTTTTAAAAAAAAAAGAATGGCACAAACCAGAGATAGTTTTACAGATGCAGCTGGCCAGCCAACCATTATGGGCAGGAAATTCTACAAGACTAACTGTCTGTATGGAAACTTTGAGATAATAACATTTATCTTATTTCTGGCTGAATCAATTTGCTTGGAATTGGTAGATTTTTCCAGAAACAGGGAATGTCTCTCTTCACTCAGCTGTGCTGTCTTCCTGCCCCTCACTTTATTTTACCCTTTGGTAGCTTGTGTTCTTCCCTCACAAGTCGTGGTGTAATTAGTAAGGTTTTTTAATTCATTACTGTTAAGAAAGACCTTAATCTGGGGTGTGTCATTTCTTGGGCTGGGGATTTTAAAAATGCCATAAGATCCTTCTGATTTGCAGCAACTGTAGAGCTGGGCATAAACATCAGAAAAACAGAACATTTTGTTCCGCTGTTAAATATCTCCTAACTGGCTGAAGAAGAGTCCGCTCTTTAGCATAAGGTAGCTCAAGATATTGTTATATTTTGGTAGCAACTGTGAAAATTCAGAGCCAAAGTATTTTCTACAGAGGTGTAAGGAACCAACATTTCATGGCAACTTTTCTCCCACTTACTAGTGTGGACACTGAAAAAGATATAACAGATTACAAAAACAACTCCCTAGCTATAGTCAGAACATTTAAGTGAGGAATGGACATGGAATACATGAAAACAGTCTAGAGCAACATCTCTGGCAGACTGAAAGCTGTACTACACATACTTCCTAGCAGCACAGAAATGAAGTGGTCTAAGAACTGCCAATATTGACATTTGTCTAAAGGAAGCATTTTTTAAAAAGTATTTAATCTAAAACTTTGTTTGGAAGACTAGAAAGTACAGGACTGTTTTTCTAATATAGAAGAACCCTGAGAAGATGAGATCAAGCCGACCTCTCTTTTTCCACATAAGTAAGAAGGTGTAAGAAGGGTAACTAAAGAAGAAAAGCCATCTTCTGTCAAGCATTGCTATTACTAAGGATTCGTAAGCCTGGTCTGTTATGTGTAAGTTTTGATACAAAACTGGAAGATATGTCCTATAATATATATGTCCTATAATATATATGTAATATACATGTGTGTGTGTATATATATATGTATATATGTATGTATATATGTGTGTGTGTGTGTATATATGTATGCATATATATATATATATCTATATTTATGGCACCAATGCAGCTCCCAAGGCTTTTCCACATGCTGCTTCTGTAGTGGGAGAAATGGAATCAATCTAAAATTTTTAATTGCCTTTCAGAGTGGAATGAGGATAAATATTAAGACTTTTAATTATTTACTTTCCTTTTTCAGTAAGACTGACATTTTAGACTGTTCCCATCTTTCCACTGGAAAATTTTCCATTGGAAAATTTTATGACCAACCCTAACATTTTTAGCACCATGAGGAGTAAGGTTAAGAGTTTCTTCCAAGAGAAAAGACATAAAAATCTTGTCAGTCTAAGCAGTCCTAGTTTTGGGTTTACTAGATTCTCAGTAGCTCATCAGTTAGCAAAATTTTTCAAATAATCTCTGAGATAGAGATCAAAAGATCTGACATTGTAATGTAGACTCTAATTAGGCTGTCAGAAGTTATGCAGCAAAGAAGATAATTCATATAAAAATTAAGTAATGTTACAGTTATTAGTTCTCATTCCTGAAATTGGATCTAAAGTATTCTCTAATACTGCAAATTTTTAAATGTTGAAGATTTGGACATTTCAGTTCTGTTTCTGGAGAGAAATTCAAGGTAATAGCTATCTATTTGGAATTAAATTTTAAAGAGGAGAATGAAAAGGTTTATGTAAAAAACTAACATCACTCTAAACCAATTATTTTGCAACATCTACACAAAACAGAGTTTTATGTTTCAGATCTCTTTAATGCAGAATAAGTTATCAGCTTTCCACATAATTATTCATGTAAAAAGCCCCACTTTAAATGCTCAGAATTGCAGTTATTCTTGGGCTTGAATGCATCCATTGGTTTAACCGTGAAGTTGAGGTATTGAAGCCAGAGGACCTGTCATTAGAGGCTCATTCCATCAGTGAAAAGAAATGGACACATGCAGACTATTCACATATGCATTTTCATTTTCCCTCTGTACACACCAGAGGCTCTCAACTGAGTTTGTATGGAGCTGAGGACAGATATGTTTTATGAGCTGCCTAAGTCTATATGTCAGATATGTCTAGTCCTTGGACACCCTCTCAGTCTTGGACTAGATTTTTAAAGGGACTTTTCACATAAATACCAAATTCCTGTTACTTTTTTTTGCTTCTGATCTCAACCTCAGATTTTCCTTGGACAGGGTTTCATTAAACAGCATAATAGGTGAATTAATGCTCTTTCTGTTTCAGATTAAGTCAAGATTCTTTAATCAACAGCTTCCTAACAGAATCTGATTGATTTGCTAGACTGGAGCATCTTGGAAAAGGTTTAAAACAGTCTACTTTTTATCTCAGTGCTGTCATTGAATTTTGGTTTCCACATATTTGTTTTAAGACTGTCCAAGCAGTCTTAAAGCATGGAAAAAAGTCAGGAAGTTCTCCTGGCTGAGGAAGGAGGGTTGAATCCCTTGGTATGTAGACATACCTTCATGCTCCTTCCTTTTGAAAGAAATCAGATAAGATACCAGCCTGACCACTAACTTCACTGCTTATTATTTGCTTCTTTGGTGGTATTAAGGTTCAGCTGACACCTGCTGTGTGTGATACCAAGGTCTCTAATGTCCATCTGTGGTTCAACTGTTTTGCTTAATAACAGCTGATGCCAAGCTCTGGAGCACCTCTCTGGCATAGCCAGCCTTTGAGCACAGAAAGTTTCAGATAAATAAAAGAATTGAAATTGGGACTGGCTGATAAAAACAGATGCAGTGCATCAACAGCATCCTCATACAGTGAGCAAAAGGCAAACCATAACTTGCTGCAGATTGCAGGTGGGCCAGAAGCCAGTGATCTGTGCCAATTGATAATAGAGATTTGAGCCAGATTGCGTTTGTTTTTTGTTTTATTTTTTTTCTTTTAAGATGTGCTAATGCTTCATAGAGTCTGAAAAATATTCCATGAGTGCAATCCAGCTAACATACTGCTTTGTAAATAGTGGCTCTCACTTTTTTTTCTTCCTCTTAAATGGACACATTTGCATGCTGACAGTCTCTCTCTTTATATAAATCCTTCTTTTCCTACCAAACACTCAGCTAAAGTCATAACCCTTTGTTTGTGACATCAACATGGGTTGCTGTGTAGGTGATTATGATGCTAAGGAGAGTACATTATGACTCCAGATGAGGAATGAGCAGCAGGAGCAGACAAAATTGTAACTCAAGAATATACAGCTTGCATGCAAACACAACCATTGTCATATCACAATTGTTCCAGTGAAAATTTGGAGAATATGGAACATGCAAATAATAGTAAGTAGAGTGGCTCTCCAGCTCTCCAAAGTTCTCTAGCAACCATAGGCTAGTCTTACAAAAAAAAAAAAAAAAGGCATAATTTCTTTGTGAGCAGTAGTTCTTGGGGTTTCCTGTTTTGCTTTCCCTTCTGTGAGAAATAGCACTTCTGCCCAACTTCTATAATTTTTAGTGCTTTCCTACTTTTACAGTTTCCAGCTCTTAACTGTGTGCTTTAATCAGCAGGCAGTTCTGTTTGAATACAGCCTGGCTGCTTGAAATATGTGCCATAAGCCAGAGTTCTTTCTCAGAAATGAAACTTCAGAAACTAAGCCAGACTTCAAACAGATGTACATCAGTGTGTTGGCTGTTTGAGCAATCTTGCACACAGAATGTGCAGGAAATGCAGGAAAACTGTCAAAATTATTTCAAATGTGTGTTTTAAAAAATGTATCATGGTGATTTTCTTCAGCTGTGATGTACCAGTTAACAATTGTACACCATCTTGAAAATCAGGTAACACAAAAGGACATCTGTGATAGCTTAATTTACTTAACTGTCGTAAGATTTTGGTATTTTTCCTGATATTTTCTTGTAATTAGTAATAACTATTAGTAGAAATAATTATGACTAGAAAGAACAAGGATTCACTTCACTAGATACAGAGAACAGAAAAAATCAGCCATTGCCTTAAATAGTTTAGAATTCTGAGGATGCCAGACTAATAATATTCTTTTTTGAGGAAATTGCATAATACTTTGCTTGTTTTTTACCCATAGTCTCTGTTATTAATATAACTGGACTTGTGGCACAAAGTATGCTATTGGTTCCTCCTGATGTTAAAATATTTTTAATCTCTTTATCCATACGTTAGAACCCCGTTATATATCCCAGCAGTGACCTGGGAAGCAGGACTTTATGGGAAATATAGTTCAGATGAGGAGCTCAGGTCACTAAATAAAACAGGTAACATTAGGTGCCTGAACAGTAGCTCCTGGGAGGTACCACAACAGCATTTCAGAATGAACTCAGGTGCAGTTACACACCAGAATATATATTTCTATTAAGATGTATTTGTGATCATAGAGAGAATATTAATTAGCCATTGTGAGTGGATTTTAATAATCTAACTAAAAAACTATCACTAAAACTTGATTTGGAAATTACCTACGAGCAGGATTGAACATCGAGCAAAAACATTTGCCTTTAAAATATATTCAGAGGTGGTTAGTTCATAATTTCTTTAGCTATGCAGCATTCTTGTACGAATATTTACTAACCATAGATGACAGGGATTAATACATGTGGGTGTGTTCCACCATTGGATTAAACATCAAATTGACCTCTCCATGGGGTTATTCAAACTAGTTTCAGAACTGACTAGAATCGATATTTTTCCTTTAATAGGGGATGTTGTGGGGGGTAGTGTGGAGGTGAGAAGAGTGGAATGATTATGGCAATGCTAGTTATTTTGGAGTTGGAAAGCAAAGAAAGACGGTTGCTGACTGGATGGAAAACTTCACTCAGCTTGAGTGAGCTGTAATGCCAAGATCATAATGGAGGTAGAACTTAATTAATGAATAGCAATAGTCTTTCTTATTATTCACTTCTATTTCTGACCTTGAATAGCTCCACTAGTTTCTGATTGCCCTTGAACTGTGCAATAGAGAAAAGAATGAGCAGCTTTCAACTTAAACAAAGCAGAGCTTCCATGTAGCTGTACTTTGACTGTTATTATATGCCCACTAAGTCTCCCTGAAAGGGGTAAAGCTTTTTTCAAAGACTTCTGGAGAGAATCTTGTACCTCTTGTTCTCTGGTGAAGAGAAAGCATTCTTCCTCCAAAAGAAACAAAGATATCTACAAGCTAAGTGAAAGAGCCCCATAGAAGACAGAAGGAAACCACAAGACTTACCCCAAGAACTGCTGGAGGATTAAAGATTTTTTCAGATTGGATTGGTTATTTCAGTGTTGTTGAAGCATGCCTCTTGGCATTGCTCTTGGCCTCCTTGGCTAACCAGAAAAGCAAGCCTAACCAAGCGAAGCTGTGGGATAGTTGAACAACTTAGCAAGTGGTCTCAAAGCTTCTGAATATAACCTTCTCAGTGTCCCAGTGCTGAACAGTAGATGCCTATTCGGCTGCTTAAAAAAAATACATTAATTATCTCTCCTGATTGTACTTAGGATCAGTAAGTTCTATAAATCTGGACAACTTGGCAAAAATTGAAAGCTAAAGTTATTGGTAAGGTAAAGTTGTGTGAATTAGTAGGCTTGAAAATTTTAATCTGTCCACTAGGTTTAGGTCTTGACTTCCTATTTACCAGCAGTACTGATTAACTGGGGAGATCTCAAGTGACTGCAAGTTAGGAAATGTAATGCCCATCTACAAGAAGGTTTGGAAGGAGGACTGAGGGAACTGGTGGCCTCTGTCTCTTGGTGCAAGGGAAAGTTATAAAGCAGATCATCTTGAGTGCCATTATGTGGCACATGCAGGATAACCAGGGAAACAGGATCAGCCGGCATGAGTTCTGGTTTTTTGGTGTGGGTGTGGGTGTGGGTGTGGATGTAGGTGTGGGTATGTGTTTTGGGGTTTTTTTGTTTGTTTTGGCTTTGCTTTGTTTTTTAATTTTCTGTTAATTGCTGCAAATGCTTATTGCCCCTGAAAGCCATGGAAGCTGACACAAAGCAGCTCTGCTTAACTTACCCTCTTTTCTGCCTCTTGCCTAAAAGACTCCACTGTTCTTTGGGAAAACAAAAAACAAAAAAAACAAAAAAAAAACCAAACAAAAAAACACAAAAAACCCCACAAAAAAACCCAAAAAACCCAAAAACAAAAACCCCAAACCAAAACAAAAACAAAACAGAAACACATAAAAACCCCAAAACAAAAACAACAAAACAACCTGCTATAGCCTTTGTCGGCTTGGTAACTGCAGAAGACCATCCATCCTTGCTTCCCTGGATAAAGGGCCACTCTGTCATGCCCTGGTTTCTCTGCTCCTGTAACTCATATGGCAGAGAAAGATTTGTCCTACTTCTAAATCCCTTGGCCACCTTCCCTAATTACCTCCCTTCGTACTATGGCTGCAATGTGTGAGGTTGCCTAGAGGATCTGATGGTACTGTTGTCATTAGTTTTAATAGAATCACAGACTCATTAAGATTGGAAAAGACCTTTAAGATCATCAAGTTCACCTAGCACTACCTTGTTCACCACTAAATCATATCCCAAGTGCCACATTTACTTGCTTTTTGAACAGTTCCAGGGTTGGTGATTCCACTGCTTCCATGGACAGCCTGTTCCAATGCCTAACCATGCTTCCAGTGAAGACATTTTTCCTAATATCCAATCTCCCCTGTAGATCATTGCTGTACTGCTTTTTGTCACCTGAGAGGAACATGTTCACCACATGCCTTGAAAAATCTGTGCAACTGTCAACATTAGATATAGCAGACAGTCCTGCATTTCTTTTTCCTAGTTGCAATGTGCTTGGATAAGCAAAAGGTGTGAGAAATGCTTATAGTAGAAGCAAAGTACATGTTTTCTCATAATTCAAGACAGCTCTGTGATCAATATGAAAATTAGTTTTGTGGTCAATTGACAGCAAGAGAGTTTGAATCTGCTTAGAGGCAAAATTAATCTTTGAAAAGAGAGCTGGAAGAAATGCAAATGGCATTTCAGGATTAATCTTTAAAGTATTTATAATAGATCAATATAACTAAAATTACAGTAATCAGTAAATAAAATAATTACCATACCCTATCTTTCTCAGTCCAGAGAAACACCAAGAATTTCTCTAAAAAATAGACTATTTATTCCAACTTCCCCCACCTCATCTATTTGGGCTGATAATTTAATTTTAAAATAACACAAGAATAACACAAGCTAGATCATTAATTTAATACTTATTAGATCTCAGTAGCTAGCAAATACCTTCAGATAACACGATATACTGCGTGTCCAGCAAATAAAAGGGAGTTGTGGAACAGCCAATGCAATTACTTAAATCTGCCTTCCCAGGGACGAGACTTCCCATCCCTCATTAGGATTCTGAGTCACATCTGTAGCCAGAGAAGAACAAAGACATGAGATGAAGGGGCAATGAAAGGAAAGTAGGAAAGCATACACAGCTTCTTATTTTGCTGAAGGAAAGGAGGATAAATGACATAGCCAGGAGCCACAGAGGTCCAGGTGAAAGTTGTGTTCTGTCCTTTCTGTGTCACTGCCACTGTGTGCAGCTTGCTGTGTAGCACTTTCTTTGCTGAAAGCCCTGTGTATTTTCTAATGACCCCTGCTCCACAGCTGGGCTAGGCAAGGATGTCCTGTTAGAAAACTGCCTGTTGCACAGTGGCATCTTTTGGCTAGTGAGTTCTATATCTGCACAGGTGGGATTGTGACAATTCTTGTATCTTCCTCTCAAATTTCTTATGACTCCTTTTCGAACACATTCCATGCTCTAGGCAATCCTGTTCCCTCTCTTCCTCTCACCAAAGTGGAGGTGCAGGCCCTCTGTTCAACCAAAATCCACACATTTTATTTTGCTGGCCTAACTGTCATGTTTGTGTTAGCATAAAAATCCTGTGCTTTCTTTGAATATATATTTACAAAGGAAGACTTACAACTTGATAAGAGGGCCCTCAGTTGAGAGGACAGATGTCCACTTTTCTGATTTCACACCTACTGACAGATGAGATATCATGGAAGATGCTTAGAGGTAGAATAAAACAGGTCTTCAATCTTCTTGCAGATGACAATGACTAAAGGAGATTTAGGAAACTGGAAATTTAAGAAGTTAAAACAAAAGGAAACATTATGCAGGAGATGGAAAACAGGTCTTGTCTGTTCTGAGACCCAAAGCTGGTTGGACTACATGCATCTATTCCATAAAGAAAGTACATGGAAAGGATTTTAGAATTTTATAACTGCCTTATTGGATCAAGAAATAGGGAAAATGCAGGTGTACAACATGAGATAAACAAACCTTTGCACACTTCTCTATAGAACCACAGTCTAAGGCCAGTGCAGCATCTTCCTGGGCAGAGCAAACTCCACCAAGTGCCTCTAGGAATTTTCTTCCTCTTGCTTGCAGATCCATCTGGGTATCTGCTATTGAAAGGCCACACGGGGCTCCCTCAACTCCCTCATCTCTGTGGCCCGCCGTTAAACAGTGTTACTTGTGCTTTAAGGCAATGGAAGCCACCCTTTGTAGAATAGTGGCTGTGTAAAGGCAACCAGGCTTCTGTGCTGCACAGAGAAAACCACAAGTGGTGAGCTACCAGCCCAGGACCAGAAGCCTGTGTAAGCAGGAAATTCAGCATTGGTCTAAATATGTATTCACATAGCAGAGATGGCTACATGGAAAAATACTCCCTGCAGCCTGAGCAGGCCTGTGGACACAAGGGACTCTGGACTGAGCGCTGCAAAGCATTGAGCAAGGCCAGGGATGGTGTGTTACTGGCTTTGTGTGAGCCCTACAGTCTCTTCTGCTGGTGTTGTGTAAAACAAACCCTTGTGTAGAAGTTGTTTTTGAAACACACATGGTATGTTATTCCATTACATGTTGATGAAGAAATAGCCTGTATCCATCTGGATGGAGGTTGTGTTGCATTTAAACTGTGGGAGAGAGAGCAGCAGCAGCCTGGTGCTGCATATCCACCACTTTTGCCATGGTTCTCTGCTCTGTTGTAGCACAGGCTGGTGCAAATAGCCTTTGCTAAGGGTGCTTGACAGCTGTCCCTCATTCTGGTGCAGCCTAAACACACTTGAGCATGAGCAGTGACCTCTTACAGGTATGTATATAACTCTAAATTTAAAGCTAACTTTAGACCTGTGACTCACTGATAGCCTGTTCCTTCTGTCAATGTGTATGCTACCAGACTAATTATTCTACATCCAGTTTTTGAAGATTAAGTTATTTTCTGGGGCTAGCATTTCTCCCTGGAGACCTTTTTATTCATCAGCAAATCTCAACTTCCATCTGTTAGGGACTTCTAAAGTTTTGGACTTTTCTTACAGCACAGTTGTAGGATGCAGTTGACTAGGCTAGGACAGATTGGATTTATCATATTCTCTTTTTTATCCTGCTTCTTATCTTTATCATGTTTTCCCTTGCATATGTTTATGTGAGCAAAGCCAGGAAGACACTACTCTGTCCCAATTTAGGCTGCTGACTAACATGAGTTTAAGGTGCAGGCTCAAGGAAATTTCTTTTAGTGACAGTTTCTTGTTCTGTACAGCATGTTGAGGAGGGAATATAGACCATGCCAACCCACACAACTATGAAGGAGTGGCATCAGGAGGCTGAATCCAGTTTTCTCTGCACTGGGGCAGAAGAGATAAATAGACAAACATATTAGTTTCAATCAAATTAAGTGCTTTGGGAACATGAAATGTTTTCATAGGCCTATACCTAAGTCACAGTTTCTTGTCATTCAACCAGTTGTCATTGGGCTAAATATTTGTAAATGTACAGAGGATAGTCCTGATGGTGATTTTGTGAATGTGGAGCCTGCCCTGCCATGTAGGAAACTAAATCTATATGTGTTAAAATGTGCAATTTAGTGATTGATCTTGAATGCTAGGCCAGGCTCCTGCATTATTGGTATTACCTGTTTGACTTATGACCTGGCTCATTTCATGATGATGGTTCTTTAGATCAGGAAACATGGACACTGTGCCAGAAGGATCATATGTCACCAACAAAGGAATAGAGAGCTCAGGATCTTGAGACCAAAGTCTAGCACAAGCATCAGGATTAGAAAATGCCAGATGAGAGGTTCTGAGGCATTCTCCAAGTATGAGAGATGCAAAATAAGAAACTCAGGAAAATTTGGGACTGAATTAATCAGGTGTTTTTGTGTTTTATTTTGTTTGTTTGTCTGTTTTTTTAAGAGTGTTATGATTTGATGGCTCCTGTTCATGGATTCTGAATTATTTGAGAAACTGGCCCACCTTGCGCCCCATGTACTGACAGAATACTCTCTCCTTCATACTGTCTGTGATTCTTCTGTGATGTAAGAATAAAGGGCAGTAGCTGTATGGCATATGACTCTTGAAAGGATTTAAACAAATGAATAATTTCCTGGAGATAAAATAGTGTATTTCAATGTGTTGGAGGTAGAATTTTCTTTTCCTAGTCAAGTCTTTAAAAAAGGGAACATGAAACAGCAGGAAAGCTGGCTGCCAGCCAAGAACAGGGCTATATGAAGTACAATATATTTGCAACTTTGTTGCTATTCTAGAAGGACAGCAATTTTTCATATTTATTACATATTTATTACTTTAAATAACTAACCTTTACATCGTACTTAATTTTGTGTGGAAAGGTCTGAATAATATGTCAATTATTTATTAATGTCAAACAATTTTAATATGTAGATGAGAAGACCAATTGGTTCAATTTTTTTTGCTTCGCCAGTGGTAAGTAAGGCTTTTTAAAAATATTTTTGTTTAGACAAGGACTTCACATTTTATATAACTGCTTGAAATTTATTGCTTGTAAGCTCTGAAATCATTGCAGTTATATTGGCAACTGCGTAAAATGTAGAACATATCTGTGCTGAAGTGCTAGCAAATTGTTATGGATAAAATGACTGAACAAATTCAGTGTCATGGCAGGTCTTTCTCTTAGTTACACTTTAAAATGAAATTCTGAAGCCCTAGATAGGGTCTTAGAGAGCTGAGTGCTTTCTTTTACTCAATTGAATGGGTCCACTGGTCAAATATCTGAGGATATCAAGAGAATGGGTGCTCAGAGGCAAAGCAGTGATGTATACAGATGTACTTGCTCCCAGTGAATTTCTCGGTTTTGGTGCTTCTGATTTGCTTTGTGCTAGTGGAGGTTTCAGGGCTTCAGTGGGTCTTGATCTGGGTCTGTGGGTTAACAGCCAATACATGTAAAGCCCTGCGTACAACTCAGAACAGGGAGCTGAGCAGAGTATTGACTGATAAGTAACTACCTGAACAGAATTGTCAGAGTAGATGTTACATTAACTGTCTGCAATTCTTGTAATTTCAGTTTTCCTTTATCAATTTTGACAGCAGGCAGGGGATACTGATTTTTTACTGATTTGACAAAACTTATTCAGGAAGCACAACCTGCCTGCAGTTTGTGGGTTTATTTACAGAAGTGTGCCTATTTAAAGTTAGCTTTGCTTTAGGACACAGAATCCTTTAAGACCCTCTGCTCAGAAAGTGTCCTGAGCTGCAATAGGAGAAAAGTAATGCAATACTGGGAAATCTGGATAGATTTTATTTGCAACAGTCTTGTGTCAGTTTTAGATCCCCTGTGAAGTCCTGTCTTAATGGAGTGTGTGGAACCTCATTGATGTTTCATGCTGTACAGTCCCAGCTGCTGTATGGGATTGCTCCACCATCCTTGAAGAGCTTCATTTCATGTACCTGTGTGGATACCAGGAGCACAGAAACTGCCAGTCTTTCTCTGCCTCTCTGCTTGGCCGTGTTTGAGAGCAGTAGATTCAGAAGAAAGTTCACAAAACCTCACAGTATGGAACTGTGTGATATCAGGTAGTTAATTGAAGGCCTCTGAGGCTTACACTATTAAACTGGTTAAGGACCTGGGAAAAATCATATTTTAAAGCCACAAGGGGGTTAGCCCCATGTGTGTGCTTGCAGTTTTTTTTATAAGAATCATGAAAAAAGTAATAAACATGTATTTTCAATATATTAACTGTCTCTAAATAGTATTCTTCATAGCTAGTTCCCCATTTAAACTGTCTTTCTGACAGCAATGATGAGGCAAATGATGAGCAACGATGTTGCCTTTGGTATATATAATGGAATATGTGGCATTGAAGTACATTTGGATGATTAAAATCTCATATTAATACCATGGAAATATCTCAAGACTGTCACTTTCTCTCTCTGTTTGAAAGTCTAAAATATGTGTTCATTGCAATTTGGTTACTCAGTCATCTATTTTGGTTCTTCAGGGTTTGGCAGTGTGATTGAACTGCTTGTTGCAGCCTGTAACAAGGAGTCAGATTGACATTGGCGAAAGGTTTTTATGGCAAAGGCATACAGAAATGCACCTAAGTTCAAACTCTTCCTGTTAGAGCCATAGAAGGTGTCAAAATCCAACTTCTAAGACTGATGATGCTGTTTGACTGCTTTCTTTTGCCTTGCCACATGTGAGTTGTGTCCTTTCAGAAATCTGGACCCTGCTGTGTTGAAAGGCGGGTATAAAGAATTATAAGTCTATGTTATAATGTGAGCAAGGCCACAAAGTAGAAAAAGCTAACAGTGTTTCCACTGGCAGCAAATAACTCCCCTTGAAACCTTTATTAAACTTGCACTGAAGACACAAAAACACAAATGAATTTCTGAAAAGGCTGGTGGTTTGTACGGCTGTGACATCTCTTACTGGTTCTCACTGTTGTTTAGACTGATCTTTCCCCAAAAATTATTCCCATATTATTTCACTCATTTCCTTTTCTCATCCTGTAGCTTGACTAAAGGAACATCTTAACAAAGTCCTTGAATAATGTAAATAAGATTTTTGTCTGGTCAGTTCCAGAAATTATCTTTTCTTCTGCTGTTGTCATTCTTAGTACTGTTATTGGTGGCTGTAAGAGCTAAACCTTCCATAAACTTTAGAATCCTACATATATGGATGTCTCACAACTGAGGGTGATGGGTCGATGGATCCTGTGGGATGGTGCTGTTTCTTGAAAATCCTACTGTAAATGTCACAATCTTATTGTCATCTATCATTTCTAAAAATCAGAACCCAAACTGATAAACTAAAGATCTCTTGCTCTTTTAACTTTCTTGCTTCTCTCTCCCTTAGCTACTTGTTTGTTTTGGGTTGAGCTTTGAATGCACATGGTTCCTCTCCATCCCCAAAAGACTCTTAAATTAAGTGAAAGATGTTTTATCTGTTGAATCTCAAGGGTCATATTCCTCACACTCCCAATTCTGACATGCTTCTCCCTGTGAACCTTCCTCAGAGACCAAAAAAAAAAGATCTGACCACCTTTCAAGATTCTTATCTTTGCATTGTGTCAGATCCTGTCTTGAATGGGGAAGCAGATATCTCCTGAATGTGATATCCCATGGGATGAGAATACGTTTTTCTCCCAATTTTCCTTCTTAGGGTTAATAATTAGTTTTAGAAGTTAGAGTCAGGGTTGTTAGGCTTAGGGTAAGCGTTAGGATTAGGGGTTGGGATCAAGTTAGGGTTAGGGTTTAGGTTTAGGAATTAGGGTCAGGGTCCATGTTAGTATCAGAGTCTGCATTAGGGTTTGGTTCAGGGTTAGGGTTAACATGGAGGGAGAGGTTAGGGTTCCTTTTCTTTAGAAAGGAAAAGATGTCATTTGTTTTAAAAATCAAGATGCTGAATAATGACCTTTTTGCCTTCATGATTCTTCTGTGGAGTTACCCTAAGCCTGTAGGCAGCAAAAGGGTTTGTCTGCTGGGTACCAACGTGTGAGGGTAAATGCCTTTCTGGCAGAATTTTTAATGAGGAGCTAGGACTTGTTTCACTTAGAAAGTCTTTCTTGCCTTGGAAGTGCCTTTCTGAAGGTTGGTTACATGTTTTGTTTTTTGGTTTTTTTTCACTTTTCCTTCTGTATTACAGACAGAGGGCTGTGTCCTCTCTCTCTCTCTCTCTGGTATGAAGAGAGAATAAAGAGTGTTACAGGACATGCCACTGGTGAGCCTGGAGAGGAGGACAGAAAAGATAAAAAGCCTTGAAGACAAAGGAGGTGTGTCTTTTCCCCAGGCCTGCTGCTTTTTTGTAGCACTGGTGCAGATTTTCCTTTCGAGTTTTAGTTTTCTCGACTTCAGAATAAACTTTCTTGCATTCTTTCCACTGTCTTGTCATTTTTGGGGTACCTGTGTCTACCTTACTTCACACAAGGACTGTGGAATTAGTGTCTAATAGCATGTCCTATGAGCAAGTCATGGGTACCATAAACAAGTGTACCCATAAAACCTTATCCAGATAACAGATCAAGGAGTGTTTAAGCATAAAGGCTGAGTAAAAGGTGTAAGTGACAATGCACAAAAAGTATGGTGGGCATGGTTTTTTTACCAGTGCTCTTTTGGGCTGGTTAGTATGAGATGTAAAGGAAATAGGTTGAGAAATAGATTTTTATGAATGTAGTTCTTGAAAAAGGAAGGATGGAAGCCCAGTAGTTCTGTTTGACACGTCTGCCTTTTTCATTCATACTTGCCCCTTGGATTTTACCACTCCATTTATACTGATGTTGCAGAATGTAACGGTCTATATATATGATCAAAATGTTTTTGAGGGACAGTCTAGTAGCACACTAAAACAAATGGCAAATTACCTGTACTTCATTAGGTAATGACTGCAAAACATTAATCATGAATTTTTTTGCTATTATTCCTTTGGATATAAGAGATAATACTTCCATCTTAAGCATTGAATAGCTCCAAGGACAGATCAAAGTCATCTAAATACCATTCTGAATGTGTCTCAGCGCTTTATACCCAAACCCCAAACATACAGTAAAGGAGAAAGAATGAGCTTTCATTTGTCAGTGTTTAGCAGAACAGCCAAAAATGATTTTGCTGTAGATTCCAATGAATCAGACTAAGTTGTTTATCAATGATTTTACTTTTGTGAAGTCTATTGTTGTAATGGGATGCACCTTCATGTCGATGACAGGTAAGAGGTGTAAAGATGTTATACAGGACCTCACAAAATGCTTGTATTTCTTCCTGTGAGCCAAGGACAACTAATTGACAAAGCTGTTTTGGCAGAACTGTCTTACTCAGAAGTAACTTCAGACAAAAGTAATGGAGTAATATAGCCCACTTATGTCTCAGGGTCCTTTTGGTGAATCAAGAAGAAAAGCCCCTTCCTCTGAGAATAGTAATTCCTTTCCTGAAAAGCATGGGACTCTGAGGATGGTACACAAACTATGATGCTGTATATGCATGCCCACTGAGAAGAAAATTCCTGAATTGCTCATTCCTAGATCTCGTGCTGGTTTATTTCCAAGTGGGTTTACGTTTGGCCCTGCTGAAATACGAACATGCAAATTATATTAATCTCCAGTTCTCAGTGGACAAGTACATGAGAGGACAGATTCATGCAGCAATTTTCCATGTGTCATGCTGCTAGTCTTTGCACTACTTAAAATGCTACTTTTTAATGAGCAAGAAACAGAAGCAGTGCTGTTGTGAAGAAGGAAAATTCTTCAGAGCTGTAGAAATATAAGCTTAAACCTGTTCTTTGATTAGGTGGTGTATTCCAGCAAGCATATTGGGTCTGTGTGGGCTGGCAAGATATCAGATCTTTCTGCTTTCCATTCTGTCACACCTGTGCACTGCTGCTTTTGTCTGTGGCATATCATAACAACACAGATCATCAGCAGGTGAGAGCAGGTTTAAGCCAAACCATGAAATTCTTGAAAACCTGATGTAAGATATCCTCAGGGAAGATATTCATGTCAGTAGTTGAGGTCCTTCCAGCAGCACACCATAATAGAAGCAGGTGGGCCAGCTTCAGCTTTAACTTTATTGTTTCATCCATAATCCCAAGGAGAAAGTGCACTATACCTTATCTTAGGCGATTTCTGACTTGTTATTCTGCTTTTCTTCTCAAGACTTCAAGAATAAAGCCATTCTCAAACTTGTCACCAACATTGTTAGGCACATTTAATTTACAAATATTGTCCAGAAAGCCTGTTTATTAGCAGTCAGACTCCAGTAAACTCAGCAACTAATTCATTTAATGCTTAACTTTGACACTAGCAATTTAAAGCCTTTGTTTATATGGGTGACAGAGTTCAGGCAGGATGCAGGTCAATTAATTTGGACATGCCAGTGGCTGTAAATGTTCTGACATAGCTAATTTAGATAGTTTTGGCTGTTGCAGTGTTTTAGGCGTGTCTGTGCAATTATCATGAGTATATCTTCTTTTGGCTCATATACTTGCCAGTTTGGAGTGTGATTTAAACTAGTGGGGGCAAAACAGACTTGAGTTATTAAGTTTTGCCTGGTACATAAACTTTTTGACTCTTGACCCAAATCAGCTAACAATTTTCTACTGAAGCATATATGTACATAGTTGAAGTCCTACAAGCATAAGAAAGTGGTGCCATGAATTACGTAGCTGATTACTGTATTAGCCTTTTCTTAGGCATTTATCAACTGGAGAACAAAGATAAAATTTGTGGGTTTGTGGCTTACATACCAATAAATATCCATGAATGGGTTGAAAAAAACACAAATTTTTCCTCTTCTTCTGTATTGTTTGAAGGTGCTTCCCCACTTTTGTAGTTCATTGGTGTTTCTAGTGTATTACCACCTGGATTGCTGAGTCTGTATGTTGAGAAGATGTTTCTCATTTTCTTTTGAGACCATATGTCTGTGGATTTTTTTTAGGCTAGTAATGGAAGTTATTTAAATGAACCAGCAGGTATAATAGTTGTCTACAGAACTGCTGTCCACTACCTCCCATGCTTCAGGTATTCTCACCATACCTCCTGTGACTTGAATATAGGGGAGAAGTCTGATATTTTCATCATGCTTTTGCAGATTTGGCTTTCTGGGTAACTAGAGAAATATACTACCTCAAAGTGTCTCACTTAGGAAATTGAGATTATAAAGCATGTTTGATCTCAACATTCACAAAAGTATTGATCTTGTGAGATGTTCAGGGTGAACTTCCTGACATGTGGTAGTGAAAAAAAAATCTGCAGGGAAGATGGAAGGACTTATACTGGGTTTCTTAATGCACTGGGGGAAAATATATGGCACAATGTTAAATTACATGGCTTCAAGGGATGATTGGACGTGTAAACTGTAATTTTAGATGAGACCCTTGATACCTAGAACACTGCAAGCAGATGTTAAATGCGTCATAGGGTGAATACTGCCAGTCTCCCTTCTCTTATATTTGTTCTCTTATATTCTGCTCAGATACACCATCTACTCTGGTTTTATGAATTTTTTGTTGCAAATTTCCTTCAGGTTTCCGGTATGTCCGCACATCAAAGGAATTACAACCAATCAAGTAGAAAAATTTGCAAAGTAAACTTGAAGTCTATTAATAGGAAATGTACCTACCCAGAAATTTAAACAGAAGTCAAGCAAGGGTTAAAGAAGCATTTGGACAATGATCTCAGGCACATGGTATGATTCTTGGGATGAGCTGTGCAGGGCCAGCAGTTGGACTTTGATGAACCCTATCAGTCCCTTCCAACTGAGGACATTCTGTGAAAACAAAAAGCCTGTTTCCTATTCTCCGTGCTTCTAAGTCTCTCTCTGTCTGGTGGTGAGAGGATAGGGGATCCATTGCTTCTTGTGAAGTGTATGACAGGTTCACTTGTTCAAGAGATGGTAGAGTGCAGGTCTACCAGTCAATCCCTTCCTTAGAGTCCCAAGTACTTCTTAGTCTTTCCACTTTGTCTCTCAGCTCCACCACCAGGCTGTTCTCTCTGTTGCCCACCGAGGGCAGCACCAGGCTCTGGCACTCCCTGCAGCCTGAGACTTGGACCCCTGTAGGCTTTTGTCTGGATCAGCACTCCTTTCTGATATGTGCAGCGGAAGAAACTTTTGTGTCTCTCAGTGAGGGCGAAGATCACAGCTGAGCTGACCACCTGAGCTGCAGTGCCTCAGTGCCCTGGCTGCGCAAACTGCTGTGCTGCGCCCTGGCCGATGCTCCCTGCTCCTTGGTGACACTCCCTGCTCCTGGTTGCTCGCTCTTCTTGGGGGCAGCTTATCCCGGGTCGGGGTGGGCTCTATCCCTGCTGGACCTGCCCAAGCTGAGTCAGAGCTGTCTCTGAGTCACAGCTCCACCACTTCCCGATGGGGAAGGGGGACTGGAATGCACTACTCTGCTCCAGTATCGAGGTCCAACTGGTTAGGAAAGTTTTCCTCCATTTCTTGGTGCCATCCTCGGCTACAGAACACGTCTATCCAGGCAGTTCATCTCTGGCATCTGCAACACTATGCCTCTCATGTTTTTTCTCACTTCTCTCTCTCACAGCTGCTGTGAAGGTTGTTTTATCTTGGATTCTCCCCCTCTACTCCACTTTTGTGAGATCCCAGCTGGGGTACTGCATACAGCTCTGGGACCCCCAACAGAACAAGGACATTGACTTGGTGTAGCGAGTTCAGAGGAGGCCACAAAGATGATCAGTGGGCTTGAGCACCTCTCCTATGACAACAAGCTGAGATAGTTGGGATTTTTCAGCCTGGAAAAATAAAGCCTTCAGGGGCACCTTCTAGCAGCCTTCCAGTAGCTAAAGGAGGCCAATGAGAAAAACATATAGGGACTTTTTACAAGGGTGTGTATTGACAGGACAAGAAGTAATAGTTTTAAACTGCAAGAGAGCAGATTTAGATTAGATAAAAGGAAGAAATTCTTCATTATGTAGAATAGTTATTTATTAGTAAGAGGCAAGCAGTGGGTTGATCCTGGTCAGTAGCTAAACCGCTACCTATTTGCTCACTCATTGCACCACAGCAGAACTGGGTGAGAAGAGCAAAAGTAGAACAAAACCATTTCATAAGTGAAGAAAAAATCCACATGGTGCAAAAGGCATCACTCACCACTTCTCCCAGTATACTGATGCCCAGCCAGTTTGTGAGCAATGACTACCTTAAAAAAGTACTCCCCCAGTTTTATCATTAAGCGTGACATTGCAGGATATGAAATATTCCTTTGGCGTGTTTAGATTGACTCTCCTGGCTGTATCCCATTCCACCTTCTTTCCCATTTCCAGCCTTCTCACTGCTGGGAGGACACTGAGAAAGAGACAGAGCCTTAACACTGTGCAAGCACTGTTCAGTGCTATCCAAAACACTGATGTGTTATCAGCATCCAAAACATAGCACCACATGGGCTGCTACAAGGAAATTTAATCCTCCTAGTTAGACCCAGGACAAGGTTGAAAGCACTTAGGAGGACACCTTATACTGCTCATAGCAAGAATAGAAAGTATTATTAAACGTACTGTTTGTAAAATTAATACTGGATATTGGCCAATATTTCCATAAGAAAAAGAAATTTAACAAGGAGGAAATGCATTGTCTAGAGCCATATATAAGTAAAGGTTTGTTTTCTCTGTTTTTCCATTTCTATTTGTGCATTAGACGGCACTGTTTAGGTGACTCTGGATTAGTGCTTTCTGGAATAGGATGGCATCTAACATTCACTCAAAAAATGTGTTTCTCATGAGTTGCCTGAGCTTTCTAAGCCTGGTAGCTTCACACAGAATGGCATTTCAGGCACAAAGATGACCATCACTTCCAGTGATGAGTTCTGGCTCCATTGGGAGCCTGGAATTACACCTTTTTTTTTTCTCTTTCAGTCTTCTCTCTCTGCCATCTGCTATAATTTTTTAAGGTTAAAAAATGTGTGGTTACATTTGATTATGAGATTAAAAATATCTATGTTAAGCTTATATCTGCTTTTATGAGGATAAGTGGCCAGGTAGGAGAGGGATAGCCTATAACTGATATGAGAGAAAGATTGCAGAGTGAGCTCAATTTTATAAATGCCAATGGATTTAAGTCAGGCAGAGATGTTATAAATATTTTAAATATAGAAAGAGCTTACCAGAGAATTCAGCCAAGAGATGCAGGGCCAAAAGAACCAGACTGACATGATTCAATTTTCATAGCAATATGATTCTTTTCAGAGATAAGTATGCTGTCATTTAAGTTTCACTTAAAAACATTCACTTTTATTTGCTAAACAAGTTGTCATTCATAGCCAAAAAAGCTCATAAATTCTTCTCTATGAAAATTAAACTTTTCCATGGAAAGTTGAGATGCTTTATGAAAAACAATGACCTGTTCTTAAGGCAGCTATTTTGACTGAATTTTTATTTGGAAAAAAAGGTAAAGTCCCTCATTGCTTTTGACTTTAAATACAAAAGGTAAAAACCCTGAATGTTAAGAAAGCCAGAAAAAGAAAGAAGAGGTAGAGGATGATGCAGGAAACTGAATGGAGGTGGGAGGTCCATGCTAGGGTGAAAAAGGAAGAGCTTTTCTTCCTTCTGTATTTTGTCTCATTGTAACACACATTTCACTTCTAGAATAGAAGATCTGGCCCATATTTTCCTTATAGAATGATATGAAACAATAGTTCAGCTCAACTGGAAAGAAAACCAATAAAACTTTGCAATGGGAATATTATTCCTGTTTGAGTCTACTATTGCTTACCTGCATTTACAGAAGAATCACTTAAGTAAGTTGACACCTGATCCCATCAAATCTTGGAAGCTCAGCAGGGTCAGGCCCAGTTAGTACTTGGATTGGAGATCTCCTGGCAATAGCAGGGGCTGTAGGTTCTAGTCCGGAGAACTTCACTGTCACTGTCCAAGCTCGCTCAGCCGTGGCAGATGAACCTTAGGAATTAAAGGGTGGGGCCAGTTTGATGCACGCTGTGCCTCACCTAAAAAATCCCCTGTGCAGGCTCAAAAGACACAGCCACGTGGTTAGAGCCCTTCCCAAATCTTCATTCACAAAGCCTGGCTATGTGATGTGATATACAGTGTGATTGCAATCAAATTGAAAACTGT
The DNA here is from genome assembly GCF_047495875.1 of Pithys albifrons albifrons. Classification (NCBI taxonomy): domain Eukaryota; kingdom Metazoa; phylum Chordata; class Aves; order Passeriformes; family Thamnophilidae; genus Pithys; species Pithys albifrons. The sequence goes on from NC_092462.1 coordinate 17,625,169, forward strand.
CTGAACAATCTGTATGGAGAATGCACACTAATAAGAGTGCATTGGCAATGGAAGCAGGCTTTCTTTCATGAGATTAAAGTCATCCTGGTGACCAGATTCTTCTGGAAAGAGAAGCCTCATTTGAGGAGCATATTTATGTCCAGATTGATTGGTTTGTTTGTTTAGTTAGAAATGGTTCATTTGTTCCTTACAGGTTTATAGGTGGTATAAGACAGCTGATATTACACCTGCACTGCTTCCCAGGGTGAAGGGAGAGTTTTTATTTTTAATAATTGCCTGTGTCTTCCTACTTGCTGTCTATGTAAAGTTGTTCAGATCTCAAAAACAAATTATACTCTCAATGCCTTCTGTTTTCCTTGAGACTTGCTACCTGCTAAAGAATATGGCCAAAGAACCCATAACCAGTCAGATTCTTTATCTTTAAAATCTTAGTCTAACCATGAAACTTCAAAGTATGCAGTTTCTAAAAGCCCAAAGATCTGGAGTCTGCCCCATATATATATACACACACACACACACACATATATGTATATACATATGTGCATGTATACACACACATATATACACATATACATACATACATATATACATACATACATACATATATATATATGTGTGTGTGTGTGTGTATATATATATATATATATATATATATATATATATATATTGTTTTGCATATCTAATAACCTATGTTAAATGAACATGTTGCTAGGAAGGATTACCTAAATGGAAACTCATACACATAACAATGGGTTCTCAGTGGAGCAACCTGCTTGTGCTGGATACTGGTCTGAAATGTGTAGTGAGAACAGTCCAAGAAGTACAACAAATTCTTCACTTTACCATTCGGTTTCCAGAATGTTAAAATTTCTGTGAGATTGTTTCATTTTACATGATTGCCAATGTAGTGCACAAGCTATACCACACTGCTGAGCCATCTGATGCATTCAGTGCGGAGATGTGAACAGAAGAGTGGACATTGGACCAGATTTGAACAGGGCTTTTAAAGAAATTAAGCAATGAAGAATTGTAATTGGCATCTGTCATTTGGGTTATTTTTCCTGGGTTTCTAATGAGATGAAAGGCAGAGTGCAGACTGGCAACAGCCATCTTTGAACTTAATATGTTGGAGGTAATTCTACCTTTTGCTCCCAGAACATGACATTTCTACTATCTAGGCCACCAGATGATGTAAGTCAATTTAGAGACCTTCCTCCCAGACAGAACTTGCAAACAGTATTTAAAACTAAATATAGAGATATATTTGGTTTTGTAAATAGTCTTTTCTGTCTTAAGCTATAATATTTTATTAATTATTGAGAAACTTTTTTTATTCACCCATTTTCACACAAGAAACATCAATGAGTGGGTTGTTTTTGAGAACTGTATGACATTGAAAATTGGATCATGTTTTTGTATGTTTTCCAGGTTACAAGAAATACCCACATTTGAACTGGGGAAGTAAACCTCAGACACACTGAAAGCGGGAGACTTTAAAGAGCTTTACATTGGTGTATTTCAGAAGAGAAAACTGTACCAGTGTGGGATTTGGCATACTTTTTATTGAGGAGTCAGCAAAAGATATTCATACCAAGAACTACAAAGGGAGAATAGATATGTACATGATCAGTGATGATTTCTGACTTTGATGGTCAACTCAACACAAACTTTTGGAACTGAAGTACAGACACTGCATGTTGTTCTGGTCCTGAGATATTCTAGGTGCTGTAGGAATTATTTCAGTCTGCAAACAGGTGGACAAAAGCAGGCTCAAATTTACATCAGTTGCTAATTGTTCAGCATAAAATGTTCAGTGCCTGTAAAGCTACTGATCCTCATAGCTTTGCAGAGGGTATGACTCAAAAGAAAGATATAATAACCAAATCAGTAACTCACAGAAAGAGTAAACTATAATAATTTTTTTTTTAGTTCATGAGATTAGCTTTTAGAAATTAACAAATTTACTACTGAAAGAAAACTAGGCAATCCAGTATGTCCAGTAAGCCTTTCCCCTCTGCTTAAATAAGCAGAGGGAGGTATCTTACAGCAGAGGCACTATCTCACACATCACCTCTGACACTACAGCAATATTGCTATATTTCTTGAGCTTTCCAGGAGCTGGGATGAAAGCATTCCACATCAACAATTAAAATGCAGCCATAAGACCAAAGTGTTAGTTCTTCCAAAAACTAGCCTGGCTCTCAGGGGCTGGATTAAGCCCTTTTCTTCTCATTCTACTGCTTTCCTGGAGGAGAGGTGTCCCGAGCTGTCTATATTCATATGACTGTGGCCTTCCGACAGTCCATCTGCTGAAACATCTTGAAGACTGATGTTTTCTTGCAGTGAGAGGATAAGCAGCTGTAAAACCTCTTCACAGTTTCATGAAAAATCTTCTTTTGGCTTTCTTAAGGTGTCTCATTTTGCTCTTAGTTTACTGTTGTTTATGAAGGACATAGCTGTGTCATTATTTATTTATTTATTTATTATTCTGGCAAGCAGGCTGTGGTTATCTGGAATACATTTCCCAGTATGACAGCCATTTTTAATTTATTTGAGTGAGCAATCTCTCCTCTCTGACACTTTTCTGTTTGAAAAATATGATGCAGTGTGATTGAGGAGGCAATGTAATTAGCCATGATACAGACAGGATCACTAAATGTTTTTAGTTTTACTCAACTCTCCCATTTTCTGACCTATGCATCTCTCAACTTATCCAGTCACATTGGAATAAAGTCACCAGATGTAAACAATTAAATATCTTGTTCTTTTCATACCACTGAGAATTAAAACAATCTCAATAGCCACTTAAGTGCCAAGTCTAAGGTTTTCCCTTTTTCCCCCTGCCCAGATCTCAGGATTGATAAATATCACAACACCCTTCTTTTTTTCTATTTATTTCTGTACTATGACAATCTACTTTGTGTTACGGGATTGGAAAAAATCCCTAATTTAAAACTCTTCTCTCTCAAAGAGTTTGATGAATAAAGTTTGAAAGGAAAGACAGGTTTTTCTACTCACTGTTTTTACAGCTGGAAGAGTGAGACAGTCAGAATGCCTGTGCTATCTACACAAGTCTGCAGGTGGACAAACTGAGAGGAAGTGAGTCACACTGAAGGTCGCTCACTCAAGGTCACACAGCAATAAAGGAGTAATCACCTTTACCCTGATAACCTCCTGACTGGGTGTTTCATGCTTCAGGCTACAATGCTGTCCTTGTCCTGATAGAAAGATACCTACAGCTACTGCTCAAAAACATGTCTCTGCCATATCGATGAACAAGTGCACTTTGCAATGAATGCATAATAAAACCAAGAAACTTATTAGGACAAAAACATTTTAGGGTCTGATTAATCTAGGTAAAGATTGAAATAAGGGGAGGATGCTGAAGCAGACTAATCCATTTCAGTGACTATGCAAGACAATATTGCTGAAGTTGATAAAGATGGTTTTACATTTATAGAGATCAGGATTTAGAACGCCTTTTGTGGCTTATTATGCAGAGAAAATTATTACTGCCCATTAAAGAATTATGTTTCACACAAAATGGAAAATTTGATTAGTGCACCTCAGAGTGTCTAGCTTCTAAAATTATAAAATTAATTAATATATGAAATATTTCATATAGAAATATCTGTTAATAGAAATTAATTACTGCATGCAATAAAAGTCAATTATTTCACTAGAGGATCAAATATTAAACATGTACTGAAGTAAAAATTCAAGCATTTTCATCCCTTATGTCTAATTGATTTGGATTTCCATTGAAAACTTTTGTTACTCTATAAACAACATAGATAAAACTCAGTAATAAGATTGACTCTCTCTGTATTTTCAGTGTCTTTTGAGGGTTAATAAAGGAAATCCTTGTTCACGGAGAGGATTATCTGTAAGTGCAATGAATGTAAGTTATCATTGGGACTGGAAGAAATTAATGAAATAAAACATGTTTAAGAGTTTACAGAATTGTAACCCATGCTTCCATCATAATGTAATTTCATGCTATTGGGCTATGAGAATAAGTACAACATTTGCATCTTTTGCAACTGTCCCAGATACATAGCATTCACATATTTTGATTTTTGAGGCATCAATCCTCTGATCTGGCAACGACATATTTGATATGCTGTGATTTAAACTGTGCTGATCTTTCAGCCAAATCCTGTCAGTTGCACTGGATTTATTAGCTTTGTTCTGCGTCATCTCATCTCCCAGTCTTCTATTATGTTTGTGCTTCTGGTGCACCTGCTTGACTGCAGAGCATGGCAAACTAAAAAAGTCCTAGACTTAAACACTACCTAAAAACAATCAAAACATCGGTGTACTATCAATATTCTTCTCATACTAAAGACAAAACAAAGAACTGTACCAGCTACTAGGGAAATTACTAAGAACATTAACTCCATTCTGGCTGAAAAGGTATCTAGGTGAGAGCTCAGAGCCTGCAGCCTAAGGTTTCAGCAAATCCAGCTATTAGCAAATCCAGCTATTAGCAAATTGTGCTAATCAGGTAAAGCAAAGCAAGCAGCATATTAAATCACACAGTATTGTAACTCTATGCAACTCATTCTACTTAAAACATACTTTTTTAAGCTAAACAAGAAATGTCTCTCAGCATGGTACATTGAAATATGCAGGAATAAGGTAGTATTCTTTCAAACAGATTAAGCCAGGTGCAAGTTGCTGTTTCCTATGAAATTGTGAGAGGCATATGTGGGGATAGTATGTCCAGCTGTATTTAATTAACAGTGTTGTTTGGAATTCATCTATGTTAGCATCATTCTTTTACTGTGTTTAACAAAACAACTGGAGGTGAAAACAGATGCAACAGTCTTGTGAAAACAGATACAGTTGTCTTGTGAAAACAGAATTGCTTCCTTCAGCTTTTGGACATGTGAGGATATAATTCATTTTGGAAGAGAAGAAGATTACAAAATGTCTGACTTCTTGGGGAAAATGGACTTATTGGTGGCTCCATCCTCTACTGAAGCAGACAACATAGTAAGACTTTGAATGCCGTTAGTCATTAATTGTGTAAGTGATAAGAAAGGATAATTGGGGTGAATGGCAAAATTTGTAACTTAACAGCTGCTCTTAAGCGTGAAGGCAAAACATTTACTTAAATTGTAGAAACTTCATTTCTACTGCTCTGCTGTCCAGAACCTTGGAGGTCCCCTGTTATAAACGAAATCCAGAAAAAGAAACTGTTTCTAGGTACCTTTTTTTTTTTTAAGAAAGCTAAAAGAACACTGCCAGTATTTGAAAACAGTGCATGGTGTTTGAATATTGTGTCAGGTTCATCACTAGTCTCTGTAATCTAGAATAGATAAATTATTTGTCTTAGTGGCTGGTGACAATCATATCCTGAAACTTACCTACTTAAAGCCTATCTGAAAATGTCATAACATACTTTCAGTCACTGTCTTCAGAGGATAGACTTTTGGCTGCACTTGCAAGTTGGCACTTGAGCTCTTGCAGGCAGTTCTGGGTTTAGTGACATATCAAATCTCAGGGCATGCTAATAACCTCTATTAGAATTATACTATAGTGGGAAGCTAGCAGCAAAAACACCCTAAGAAGCAGCAGAAAGGTACTTTTAAATTCCAGGCATAAAGCAAATGAGACCAAATTCTCATCTTTTGAAGGTTCACTTGTGTCATGTGACAATGTCACATTCAAAGGTAACTTCAACAACTCTTGCCATTTAAGCAAACTTTTTGGCATTATAAGCACAACATACATCACAAGTGTGTGTTTTTTTCATTAGAACTGTTGTTTATTGTCTTGATACATAACTTAGTCTTACATCCTACAAACAACCTGCCATGGCAGAGACAGTTGTTCTGTGTTCCTTACCCTTTTGTTTTGTTTTGGGGGTTTTTTTGAGGCTGAGAAAATAAGAACATTTTGATGGCAGACTTTCTTGTAGGAAGGGGTTCTTGTACACACTTAAAGCAATCAGTATATGAAATGGATGGTCATACTGATAGTCCTATAAACTTTGCTTTCCAAATTTCTTGCCTCCTCAGTGCGTCACTATGTTGAAAACCATCAACAGTTCTCAAGGAAAAATTTCCCCACTGTCTCTGACTATAGTTTGCTAGCCTGAAACCTTAGTGCAGTGAAGGGAGAGCATCCATTGATTGTTTCCTCCTTGCAGGAATGGGGAGATTCTTCGGTATATCTTGTGATACAAAAAAAAAAATTTAAAGTGCCAGGTACAAATCTGGGGAGAGGTACATTTGTGGGACTAGAGCAAAAGGCAGCTTGTATATTTTACTTGAAGGTGATTAGGGGTTTGTTAACCCACAGGTACTGTGGTGCTCACTGAGGCTGTCAGCAAATGTTACATATGCTTAAAGATACTCTATTGTTTTTCTGGGAACAGCCAGGTACTCCATAGCAGTGAATGTTTAACAGACTCCTTTGAAGCATTTAAATAACGTATGTTTTAATTGCAATGACTGTTCATTCTAGATACTCTGCAGTATTTTCTTTGAATTCAGATAACTCATTACAGAGTGGTGGTATAAGACCTATTTTCCCATATTGATAAAGTGCAAATGAAACTTGATACCGATCTTACAGAAGTATCATTGTTTCTTGAAAGAAATGTTATCAAAATTTCCAATTAAATGCCACAAATGGTGGAAAGGTATATAGAGACAATGAAGAAATTTATGCTACTTTATTGGTAAAAATAGCCTACAATATGATGCAAACTTCTTATTAGGCTATGTATATTTAATGCCAGAAGCGACATTACAGCATAATATTTAAGGTTCCAATGTAGAGGTTAACCTGGAAATTAAGAGTTTTATTATAAAATAAGATGAAGAAGAGGACTTGATGAAACCTGGAGTGAAGTGAGATAGAGAATGCCTTTTCCCTGTAGAGTGTGTGTCTGAAGGAGAGAACCAGCAACTGCCAAAACACTGTTAGAGATCTCTCCCTGGAGTGTCAGAAGCTCAGGGATTAACATGGTTATCCACTTGCCTTTTAGGAGACTTGATTTCAAACAACATTTTGACAGGCTCGTCAAGTGGAAAGAGACCCGAGATGGCAGAATTTACCTGTCAAACCCCAGTTTTTCTTTTTTTTCCACTCAATTTTGTTGTTGTTGTTGTTTATTTTTTCAAGGGGTGAAACAATATACTACTTTATGTCTTTTTTTCCTCCACTTGGATCCAGTGATAGTTCTACCCTGCCTTGACTGTTCCAGTGAACTGATAGCTTTAGGAGAGGATTTATTTTAAACTACATTTTATAAAGAATTAATATCAGCAACCAGGGTATAAACATGCTTGTTAAAAAAAAATGCAACTCACAGGGAAGAGAGGATGCACAGGAAATCGGGAGAATAATGATAAAAGTTCTGCTATCAAAGGGCTCAACATAGATCCAACATCTGTCTGCTTGGTTCCTTTGGGATTTGTACAGACACAGAAAACTAGAAATCCATGTGGTTCCAGGCTGTTTCATTTCATTAGATACTAGTTTTGGACTTTGAAGTTGAATATCTCAGAGACACTGAGAGGACCCAAAAGTACTGGTAAATGCTGCAAGGATCCCCAATGCAATAAGTGTCACTGGGATGACACAAGCTTTTGAAAATAAATTTTTTTATAAGAGATGTCTTTGCTGAAATGTAAAAATAACTTCAAAAGGCATTGAGGCTGAAAAAGGTGTTCTGACTACTCATATTGTCTATGGAAATGCAAAGCCACTGACCTTCTGGAGATGGAAGTCATCCCTTTCTTTGGCCTTATGTTTCTCTACTTTCATCTGGGATGACTTTCAGAGTAGAACAGCCAAAAGAAATGTCCCAGCAGTATTGGACATGTTTATGCTTGCACATTGTTTCGTGTTATAGGGAAAAAGTTATGCATATCAATACAGTTTCATGTCTGCTAACAGTTCTCTGATCTAATGTCATTCTTTTGTCTGAATCTGGAAATTATGATCTTCGTCACATCTATTTAGAGAGGATGAAATTATGTTTGCAGATACTCATGCATAGAATAATAACATTCTGTTAGTAATATGTAATGCAATACAGATGCCCTTTCAAACCATTCTTTTACTGTGAAAGGTTCGAGAGCAAAAAGAATCTGAGTCCATTTCAACTCCACTTGTCTGCTTCTTAAACATGGAAAACAACAGCCTTGCATGATTTTATTAGCTTCCTGTCAATACCATCTACCAGAGGCATTTCCTATATTCATGCTTAATCAAATCCAACATGTAAAGTAAATCTTAGTGAGGGATGATTAAATTCGCCTCTTTCTTACAACCAGTTGCCTTGTAATGTCTTGTACATCTGAAATGTGAGGATGTCAGATACTACAGAAGAGTAGTCTCTAAAGAGCATGAAACTGAGATGGGTGAGATTTAGGTTAAATATCAGGGAAAAGTTTTTCACCCAGAAGGTGGCTGAGCACTGGAACAACCACCCCAGGGAAGTGGTCACACTGTTTGAGTTCAAGTTTAAGCATTGCTCTCAGGTACACAGCATGATTCTTGGGGTGTGCTGGGGCAGGAGTTGGATTTGATAATCCTCACGCATCCCTTCCAACTCAGCATATTCCATGATTCTGTGAAATTCTTTGGATGGGTCCCATGCTAATCTTGAAAATCCTTCTAGTCAGTACCTACTACTCTGTGTGGAAGTGTGCATCAATAGTCAGAAAGTGTGGAAAAAGTGGTAGAGTACATGTTGGATGCAGCCATGGCTTCTCAAATGTACGCGGACAATATGGATTTCTTCATGTTGTTTCCTTTCATCCTGCAGACTATCTCTCTGAAACTCAAAAGGACTCTGGGATTTTGCTCTGAGAGATTTGAATGGGATTATATTTTCAGCTGAGTTTGAAAAATACCTGTAGGAAGAGATGATTGAAGGGCTAAAGCTTTACTTCACAGGTAGCAAAAGTGTAAGTAAACTGTGACACATGTCATCTCAGACATTCCTGAAGGAGCCTTTATGGTGTTCCACTTAAATTTTAAACCAATAAACTATTTTAGTACTAATGGGTGGGACTTAAAAATTAATAAAATTAATCTTGAGGTGGAAAAGGAATTGAAATAAGCTACTCTGGCCTCCATGGTTATTGATTTTTTATTTTCCTCTAACATTCTGCATGGAAATTATCATTTCAGATGTGTGCAGCATTGTATCTGAAGGCAGCTCTTGTACTCTTGTTTTTTAAATCTGTGGTATGTCTTGAGGGACCTAGAGCTAAAAGGCTAAAAGAAATGTTAATAGGTTTACAGTACACTCTTCGCAGTTACAGTGAAAGTGAAGAGATATCCCAATCTTATTTGACTTCCATTATTTGGGCCTAATTACATTGTTAGCTCTTCCTTTTTATAATTACATATCAGAGTATGAGTGCAGTGGCTTTCACTTGCTTCCACTTCCCTGGTTCAGGAGGACTGCCTTCCCTGCAGGCTTTGCAGGCATGCTGGCAACCCAGGCTGTGTGTGCTGAAGCACTTACATGGCAGGTAAGTGCTACCATGCATTATGGCATTGCTCTGTGCATTATTATATGTACATAGTATCAGTAATGACCTCATGCGTGTCCCCAAATTTGAGTGTGAGATCGAACTAAAATTCAGAGATGGGTTTTGCTCTCCCTTCTTACTTCAAAGACATGTGTCTCCATAAAGAACGAACAATCTTTTGAAGTAGCTTTTTGAATTTTCACATACATTGCACTTCTGAAGAAGAAGGAAGGACATTAAAAAAGATTACAGAAAAATAATGCAGTTTATTACAGAAGCAGCCACACACAACTATCAACCTTATCAGAAACTTGCAAATCCTACTCTAACAGTTAAACAATTACTCAAAAATTGGCAATTAATGCTTCATAGTATGCTCTGAACCTTCAACATTCAGTCTGTGTCTGAATTGTTCAGTAGTTCATTGTTCAATATTTAGGTCCCTCGCTTTGTTGTTGTTTTTCTTTTCTCCAAGAGTGAGATCTAAAGCATCCTACTTTTTCAAAGGTAAAAATCTTTGCACAAGACTCTGAAGGCATGGAAACTGAAGTCCTTTGCTCAATTGTTAAATATATAGAATTAATAAAAGATGAAGTATTTGCTTGCCTGAGCCTCACATAATTACCGTCTATGTTGTTTCCCCCTTATGACAGCTCCTTAGAGGATTAAATTTTTTTTTATTAGAAATTGCGGCATTAGTTATCAATTATGCCAGATATCACAGTATTGGATTGGAGTTCAGGATTTGGATGGAGTTGCAATGCAATTTTAGTTTATATGCATCTGAGTTTCTGGTTGGCTCTCACATGGTATAAGTATAATATTAAGCACTGAAAGCAACACAGGCATTGGAGCTTCTCCTGAGCCTGGTTTGCCATTTTGTCACAATCTCCCTCAGATCAAGGAACATGTTTTTCTTACAGATGGCCTTTGATGATTTGTGCAAGATGAAAGAACATTTAAGTTAGGACTGTCTCAACTCCATATTCCTGAAAAACCTTGAAAAACAACCTGTATGTATCTCAGTTATGTTGATATAAATTAAGGGGCATGATATCAAAACAGGTACAATCAGAATCTGACCCTTGGCATGGTGTAAAATGTTGTGGCTTTCTCATGAGATGTGCAAGTTGTTACAGAGGCTGTCCTTCAGAGCATAACCTGACCTTTTCCTGGAGAAATGTTTATGCAATATGTGACTTCTATATTAAATTATAGCTACAGCTAAATTGTGCACAGAGATGTTAATTTGGTTGAATGCCTAGTTGACAACAATAAATCTAGTTGACATTATGACACCCTGATAATAGTCCTTGTGGATGGTTTTCAACAAAAAGGTTTATGAGCTTCTTCATTAGTAGAAAGTCAGTTAACAAATGAAGCTAAGTAAACTTGATATTTGACTTGTTATTTCAGCTCAAGTAGTTGTTTGTGCTGTGTGCTGCCCAATGTGACTCTGCTCATTAAAAAGGGGAAGAAGGCAGGGTTCAAAACTGATTTTACAAACCAGGGCTTATTGCTGTAGAAGTATCTGTGTGTCTGTGTGCAAAACATCTTTTTCCAAAGAGTTCTGTTGACTCACTTCTTTCATCAGTGAGAATAGTAACTGTGTTTTGGTTCTGCGATTTGCTTAGTCAAATGTATCTTGTTCACATGATTCAGTTGCACAAGAAGTTTCATGCTTTAAAACTCTTGCTGAAAACACCAAGAACTTTCCTGTAGCCTGGCTGTGGATGTTGATTGTGGCTGTAATCTTGGGGAGTAAAGTTGTTTTCAGGGGGGTGATTAACTTGGTATATGAATTTGCACAAAACCTATGCATTATGGAGGAGTATTTGTCTAATAATTTCCGGAGCTGGGACTTTTATTTGTTTCAGTTTTTAATTGAGGTTCTCTGTTTTGCTCAGCCAATGCTGTGAAGCAACTGGGGGATTAGAGATATTGCAGGAATTATTTTTTTCTTTTCTCCTTTTTATCTTTTCTCTAGTTCTCTCCCCCCTGCCCCTGCTTTATATCAGTGCTTGTACAGTGTTCTCACTTAGTTAAATGTTGTAGTCTGTTTAACAGGATACAAGACCATGCTGTTTCCTAATTTAAGAGGGCAGGGAACCAAATCTGAATATTCTTATCCTTTAAATCATATATGTGTCTGTTTCTGAAATATAGGATACAGTAAATGACTAAGAGCACCGGCATTGGGCTCCTCCTACTTGTCCCAATGTCTCAGCATGGCAAGCTTGATGCTTTATGGTAGCTTAAAGCAATAAAGTAACTTGGATAGCCAGGCAGTGCATGCTTCCTCTTGGAGAATGCATGCCCACCATATCAGCTTCTACCTTGAAGATGTAGGCTCAAGATGAGGGACCAGAGAAGGGAAGTGTTTGGAATTTCTCTACCATCTGCTTCTAACCTATGTTAAGGTCTGATACAGTGATAGGAAAATCCCAGGACTTCATCTTTGCTCTCCCAAATTCTACCTCTTCCTCTTTTTCCCTCTAAATCTCTCTCTTCCTACTCTGCCATAAATTTTCAGTTATCTTAGACAAACACCGCAAACAACTGTATTTTGCTGTCTTTCCCCTGACACCACAGCTGCCCAGGTTCTCTTGTGCAATGACCCTGAATGGGTTCACTATATGGTTCAAGAAAAAGCAAAGAAATTTTCCACCTTGGTATGTCCCTTTTAGAGTGCTCCAAGTATTCCATGCTCTTCATGACCACTTTATCCCTAGGTCTTTTCCTGACCTTTACATAACCTGCAGAGGGGCAACTGCTGCTTTCATCAAGTAAAGCTCCATAGTACCCTGGTTTGTGAATGCCACCATTAGATACCAGAACGTAGTGCTTTCTGTTGTGAGGAGTGCAAAAGAACTAGAATTGCCAGAGTAAATGGTTGTGGAGTCTGCATTCTTGGGTAGTGTACCAAGTCATCCGGACAATGTCCTGAGCAACTGGTGCTATATGGTCCTGCTTGAGCAGGGGGTGTGGACTTCAGAGGTCTGTTCCAGCCTTAACCACTCTGTGATTTTGTGAGAACCTACCTCAATGTCAGTGTGGAGAACGTCTGAGGAGCACTGCTAAAATTACAGTGATTGGAGACAGAAAAAAATTGTGCATATGTTTATATAAAAACATATTCACATACACAAGCTCAGCTAAAGCTATATACACTTCTTTTCTGCTTTTAGTATTTATAGAATCATAGAATACACAATATAAAACATTGAGATAAATGAGTAAAATAGTTTATCAGAATATTTTAGCATGCTCCTGGATTTAAATATCTGAGTGGTTACTTTGGAAGGACTCTCAAATCAGCTCAGTGATTTTAGACGTCCAAGTGCAGCTTTGAAAGTCTGACATAAATTGTTTTTGTTTTAAGATTTAAGATTTAAGTTCTAGATTTTTAGAAGTGTTGATTTTTCAAATACACTTCATTCCTTCAACTGATCAAAAAAAAAGCTTTTATCTACACATTACTATAAAGACAACTGAAAGCCTTACAGGAAAAAAAAAAACCAAAACCAAACAATATCCTTTCCTGTTCTTTGTCTGCTATTAAGAAAATAAGTTCTCATTCCAGAATCCCTTTTCTTGTTGGCAACACTCCATACACTACTGTCTGGAAAATGATTATTGCAGGAGTCAGTATAGATGAGGTCACTGCAGAATTTTTGGTGGTTTGTGGTTGTTTTGTGGAGGTTTTTCCCTCCAGAAAAAAAAAAATGGACAGGTAGTGGCAACAATAGTGGTGTGAGCTGCCATCTGAATTTGTGGCTAATAAATGTTGGGCATTAGTTGTGTCAGTTTTTAGTGTTCTGTCTAGAAGAACACATTTAAAAATATTCACTGCAGTGAGGGAAGAAATGTATCTAGTTGGTCCTCATTGCAATTCTTCACATTTCTGTGCAACTAAGACAAAGTGATCACAGTAAACCACAGATTGTACTGTTACTTTGAGGTCTTTGAGTCTTTAAGAGCAGATACAGAACCAAATGCCAAGGCCAGCCCTGACTGACACAGTATTCTGACTGGCAGTGTCATAGAGCCTCATTGCATTTGTTGGATTTTCTCTAACGGAAGTGAAGATACCTGAGACTAAAAATAAAAACTCTGTCATAGCCCCCAGCCTTCTCAGTTCACTTCAGTGAGACGCAGAATGTGAAGGTTTTAGTTCTGAAAGGTCAGACTAGGTTTCAATGTGTTACTCTCTTTGGTAACTTGATTACATGGCATGGCATGTTACCACAACACACAGTGAGATGCTTGCCTCTTTCTGTCATAATCCTTATAAATGCCATATGAAGAGATTTTTTTTTATATCTATACCTCTGCATCTTTTATTCTTTGGAAACATTGCCTCCTTCAGCACAATAATGAATTTTAGATGAAAAATATAATAGGACTACGATTGTGTGAGAATATACAGATTTGTGTGTTTGTGTGTGTGTGTGTGTGTGTGAATGTATGAGTGCAAACTTGTGAATATATATATTGTCCTTTAAAGTAGCTTGATGTTTTCTGTTGTTTTTTTCTCTGATCAGTGCTACAGACTACAATCTGCTTAAGACTGAAGATTGATGGATATGTAAAGGTGATCAAGCTGCTCCTTTCCCTTTCTTACTTCTTAGTATGAATTCCTCAGATAAGCTCTGACATTTAAGGAGATCTCCTGTCAGTGGATTATTTAGTCCTTAGTTGAGGCCCAGATTGCTCTGTTAGGAGTGAGGGAAAGTGTTATGAAAATAAGGCAAGGAAAAGAAAGCTTCACTAAGTTGGATGGGTTGGTTGAGGTTTTAAAGAGATCTGGAGCTATTGGGAAGTACTTAGGTACTGCTATTGATGGATGTAGGGACACAGCATCCATTCCATCTGTCCCAATCCCTGCAACCACACTCCCTCTGTACCTTGTGACAGTGGAGTATAGTAATGCTCAAACCTGTCAAGGTGATCTGCTGCTTCTGCCCTTTACAGAAGCTATATATTTAACTCAACACTTCTACTGAGCCTGACTACCAGCTCTGTGTCTAAGCAGGACACCTTTTTAATCAATCTGTTTCTCTTAGTGAGAAGCATTCTGTATTAAATTTACAAGATGACAAGTAAAACAGATTTATTATCCAAGTTAATTCCATAATTTCTGTGGAGTAAAAGCACTATAGTTAATGCTATGATGAGGTATCACTAATAGCATTACTAATTATAACTGCTGCAAATTTATAAATAGCTAAAGAATATCATTAAGTATGGGAATCATGAAGAGCTAGCTTAATTGTGTCTTGTTATCAGCTATATCCAAATTAGTCCTAGATTTGCAGTGGTTTGTAGACATCTTAATCTTCTGTTTCTTGAATTTTCCACAAGGCCTTATGGTCTCTTAAGTGGAACAGGCTCCTTTCTTTCGCATTAGCATCATCTCTACAAATATTCATTATGGAAGCTGTGCAGCTTTAAATAGACATTGGGGAATATATTAAAATGGGTATGTGTGTGTTACAATACACCCCCACTATATAGCATCTGTGAGGCACTAATGTGCAGCAATAATAATTAGATGCTAATTGAGTCAAAACAAGACAGTTCTGTGACCTACACTTAAAATTTCTTATTGATGGAAAACACTGGGATTTCCTGACTTTACACAAATATTTCAATACTGATGCAGTATAGATATTTTCATTTTCTCCTCTCCTTACTCTGCTCTACAAATGCGGAATTTCTTTTTATACATAAGTGTACAGATAAACTTCTGTCTTATAAAGAGTCCATGAAATCTTTCATACCTCAACCCCCAGAAGTATCCTTTTGCCTTGTTTTGTTTCATTCAGAGGCTGTGAATGTGGCTTGAAAACCCTCTTCAAATGTGTCTCTTGATCTTATTAAGAATTTGAAAAGACGTACAGATGCAAATGTGATACCAAGATTGCAATTTGTCTGACCACTGTTAGAGGTTACTTTAAATGTTGCCCATAGGCTTTGGTCTTTATTCAGTGTCACTGTCTATCCTGCATTGTTCATAAGCTCCTTAGAACCAGCAAGAAGTCGACTGCATGATCATTTACACTGCAAGTACAAAAGGAAATTTAAGATCCTTTCTGTGAACAACAGGAGCTAATTGCTAATAAAGAGGGTCCAATAAAAACTTTGGGTTTAAGGTTGCATGTTACAATCTTTCCCTTTCCCTTTCCCCTTCCCTTTCCCCCTCCCTTTCCTCTTCCCCTTTCTCTTCCTCTTTTTTTAAATTTTCTTTTTTCTCTTTTTCTCCTCTTTTTTTCCTCATTTTATTTTAATTCTCTAGTATCTTTAAGTACACTTTCCCAAGGCTTATAATCCTTGAGTATGTGTTCTGAGAATAAAATACATCCTTACTATAATTATCCTTCATTGAAAAATAAATACACATGTGAAGGACAGGCTGGGGCCAAATGTACATACTCTGAAGTTACTGTGCACATTGTTTCACAGTTACAATGCATTGTTAAAAACACATTTGTCTCAAAATTCTTGCCTACCAAGGCATAGCCAGCAAGATTCTAATTAACTCCAGTCACAGTCCAAAATCTTCAGTGAGACATTTTGGAATTACGAAGTAAAAACTGCAAAAACTGGTTGAGTAGTCTTTTTGGATGGGACCCTTTGGTGAAATGACTTCTCCCTTCTAACCCTGGGAAAATCAGTGTGAAGATTCATGGTGATTTAAATAGGACTCATGAAAAGTCTCTCCTACACATCAACTCTACAGCTCCCATTTTATGAACTTCCAACCGTGTATTGCCCTTGTAGTAAATAGAATCTTAAAAGAATCTGATATTGGCAAATAAACTATGTAAAGTTAATATCTGTCACAAGATTCTAGGCTCTTCTTGAAGCCTGAAAGCACTACATTCATCTTTATGTAGTTTATTTGAAAACTTCAGAATGTTTTAAGATCCAGTGTCTTCTCTGCCTAAGTAATGATGTTTACATGAAGTACTATAAAATCAGTTTATTTCAGAGTTAATGAGTGCTGGAGGGTCAGAGGGAAGAAATTCAACAACCCAAACCAATGTGCGTGTACATTGTGTAGCATTGATTAACAATATAGGTCAACACAAAAAAAAAAAAAAAAAAAAAAACCAAAAAAAACCCCCAACAAACCAAGAAAATCAGCATTTCCTGGGAAAAGTGTGGCATGAGCTAGGTTCTACAGCTACAAGAGGGATCAAACTTCCTCTGAGGCTCAGTCAAGTCTGGTCAGCAGGGTTAAAGGACTGGAGTTATACCACAGAGTCAATTTGCCATTGCCATTTCCTTTTTATTCCGTGGAGATTTAATGAAGCTCCACATACTAGTATCTGCAGCCATTGACACTCATATGATTTTTTGTCATTTCCTTAGATAGCAACTTTTTGAACTCTCTTAAAGAAGGTCTAATAGGTTTCTTTCATCCTTGATGGAAGGAGTTGAATAGCCATATTGCTACCTGTCCAAATTAGTCCAGGCTCATTTCAATCCTTGAATGAGAAAGTAAAAGATAGAGTGGTGTTTTAGTGTTGTAGTTTTCTCAGCCTTTTAATTTCTCCAAGTTCAGGCTGATTCAAATATGAAACAATTTTGGGTATCGATTAGTGTCTATACCTTCCTTGATGTCCCTGTGATACAATGGAGCAAGGTAAAAAGAAGAAAACCAGACATGCTTCCCCTATAGACATTATATTCCAGACACTGAGAACTTTAAATAAGTTGTGTCCTGTGGTCTGGGAAGAGAGAAAGGCTTCACATAACTATGATTTGTGTATTTGCACTAATGGCTGTAAAGCTATAACTGGTGTGAGGTTGTAAAACAGGCCCTCTGACCCAGTGGTAGAAGTGACTTGTTCCAGTTATACACCACTTCTAGTTCCTTTTCCATTATGCCAACAAGCAATGGAATGCATATTCTGTTCTTCCACAGACAGAGGAAACTCCTTTAAATTCAAAGCAGATATGCATGCTTGTTTGATGTGCAGGACTTACTGCCTTAAATATAGAATTATTGTTTGGTTTTAACTAAGAACATATGCAATGTAATTTGTTAATGTGTTTTTTATTGTTAAACATTTTAAAAATATACGATTTAAGTACTGCATCCAGCTCTGGGAGCTCCAGTACAGGAAGGACATTGACCTGTTGGAGCAAGTCCAGATGAGGGGCACCAGGATGATTAGTTGGATGGAACACCTCTCCTATGAGGAAAGGCAGAGAAAATTGGCATTGGTCAGCCTGGAAAAGAGAAGGCTTAGGGGTGACCTCATTGAGGCCTTCTGGTACCTGTAAGGGTACAACAAAGCAGTTGGAGACTGCCTATTTGCAAGAGTGTGTAGTGATAGAGCAGAGGGAGTGGCTTCACACTGGAAATGGGCAGGTTCAGATTAGATACTAGAAAGAAATTCTTTAGTGTGAGGATGGTGAGGCACTGGCATAGGTTTCCCAGAGAAGCTGTGGATGTTGCATCCCTATAAGTGTTCAAGGCCAGGCTGAATAGGGCTTGGAACAACCTTGTCTAGTGGAAGGTGTCCCTGCCCACAGCAGGGGTGGGAATCAGAAGGTCTTTAAGGTCCTTTCCAACCCAAACCATTCTATGATTCTGCGTTTCGATGATATAAATGCAATACTATGGCATATCGTACTGGAAAAGAGAACTGGATTATGGTGTATTTCCACCTTTCATGATATGCTCAAGTTATGGATGTATGGAATTATGGAGTTGACCTTATTATACCAGAAAATAAATGAGTTTCACATGAAGCTTCATGGCTAGACATTGATGAAGAAGATAGGATAGTTCACCTACAAATTAAGCTGATAATTTCTCTCTCCTAGTTTGACTCCTATCACATAAGGATACAGGCTTTCTTAACCCAAAATGGATGAATAAAACTGCATTATGTTCTGAATTAATTAAAGGATACTTTGTTGTCTCAGTATTGCTGGAGCAGAATTAAAATACTTTGTAAAAGAGCTCTTGCGTTTGGATTTCAGAAATACCTAAAAGTGTTTGGGGAATGTTTTTTATTTGTTTGTTTTGTTTTTCTTTTGAGCAAAAATTGTCAAGACATTAAAAAAGTACCTGAAATACAGATATGGGTCTGTTATGTCAGCTGTACTGCAACAGTTTGAGGCAGGGACTTCTGTACTGAAAAAATATATCCTGAATAGTTGTGCTGAAAATTGCAGTGTTAAAAATCATGTTTTGTTTTTTCAAAGAGTAATTTATTTGATTAGGATTTTTTGTTATTTGTCTTGCTTCATACATGCTAACCAGTCCAAAAAAAGGCTCATTAACAGATGCTACTCCTCTGTTTGAAGTCATTGATGACTATAATTGTCTTTCCTGGTAACAAGCCTAAATTTTGTATTTTATCATAAAACATGAAGAAATGGAAGTTGAGGAAATTTCAAACACCCTGTTCTAAATGATCAGTTAGTCAGTACTTTTTTTAAAAGACTGAGATTTTAAACACAACTCTGGTTTTAAAGAAACAAGAATAAGTATATGATGCACAGATTGAGGACAGAGTAACTAAACTGGTAAACACCTTTAATATATATTGTGCCTGGTAAAAAGTGCTGACAAATTTTTTGCTTTATTTGTTCCAACACAGTTGCAATTTGACAACACATATATATTTAAATTTTGAAAAAATTAAAAAAATAAAAATCAAACCTGTAATTAGTATTTTTTAAAAAGTTTGCTATGGGAAAAAAAGAAAAGAAGAAGAAGAAGAAGAAGAGATCTGGAGCACGCTTGGTGTTTGGTATCAGTATGTAATCCAGGCAGTGACCTGAAAATTTTGGTCTGTCTCATAACAAAGCTGTTAGCACTGCTGACTTTAGTACTGGATCTTCACATCCACCTTCTCTTCCCACAAGCCTCACTGTTTTTCATGTAAGCACAGTAAAATATATTCTGAAAAACCTCAAGGCCAAACAATAAAATTGATCATGTCACACACCCCAGCCCCTATAGGATGGAAAAAATTTCATTGCCTTGGCAGTCAAGTGAGTGTCTAGTCTTCATGACTACTTTGACAAAACATCTGTGCTTGCTAGATACTTGCTTGAATTTTACTATAGATGGTCTTTGAAAGTAAAAATGGGGAAAAAATATTAAAAAATCCCCAGAAATTCTATCAAAACATTTACAAGACTTTAAAGCTTGAGGCTCTGAAAGCATTGTGTACATAGTAAAACAAATGTCCCTGGTTAACTGTAAGCATTATTTTTTAGATATTGATATAGCAGAGTAAGCAGATGTGATACTTAAACACATAAAAGATTAGGTTTTTAAGAAGAAAACTTTAAAACTTAAGTTGCACATTATATTTTATAGTGTGAGTCTTCAATTTTTCAGTTTAAAAATATCATTACACTCACAATACTTGTGATCTGATCCAGAATATAGAGTGTAAGCCTCAAAAAGTGCTGTAGCTTCAAAGAGCCTTAGAATTCAAAATTTTGACATCCCACATCTAAGGGTTGAGCTATTGCTATTCTCAAAATTACTAAGTCTGAAATAACTATATCCTTTCTTTTTCACATCTATATTCTCAGTGATGTCACAAAAAATTCAAAGGCCTTTAAAGAAATTGCATATGTGGGTTGTTACATTCCTTTTCCAGGCTGATGAATCTCATTCTTAAACTATTCCTGTTGCTAAAGCCCTGGCTCATTTTATCACCATCTTCTGAGCTCTCTTTGCACTGCTCTTGTGTCTTTCCAGAAGAGATTAAAACTCTATAAAGTGCTATAGATACCAATGTTGCACACATTTATTGCCATAATCTATTATTTACTCCTTTTCTAATAATTCTGAATTTTTCTTTGCTTATTGACCATTGCTGAACACTGAACTTGTATTATCATGCAGTTAACATTTATTGCTTTATGACTCCCTCCTGAGTGGTAAGGGATGGCTCAGAAGCTGCCTTATAACTTGTTTTTTCTTGTTTCACTTTACAGAGAATGTTATCTTCAGTTTTAGTGCCCTGCCACTCAGTGTAATTCCCCCACTCATTCATTCCACACTATATAATTAGATTTGCATGTTACTGGTTGTACTTACCAACCTCCCACAAAAATGGATGTTGATTGCAGTGTGGGTTCCTTAAATATAAGCTACATACCTCTAGATGGAGTCAGGAGCTTTAATCTGTGTCAGCCTGACAAGTGCAGCTGAGTTGTTTTGCTCCTCATAGGTTTTAGATGTGATGGTCTCCCTAGGAGCAGCTGGATGCTGAGTGACTTGAGCAGGGTTTTTTTTTTCCTTTAATATCTTCTGCTCCCTTTTTGTGACTCAGGATCTTTCAAGAACATTTAATTTGTGGGAGAACACAGGTTTAAGTTTGGAAAAGGTAGGGTAGATGTTCTAACACATTCTTCTGGACCTTAGACTTGGATGCAGCTTAAAGAGGATTAGAGCTGTGAATTAGAACTGTGCTTAGTGGTTTGCCACAGTGTCATCCATTTCTGGCTTGTTCTGTCTTCTCATGTTTCTTTTGCTTCTTGTTATCTCAAATCACAAATTGCTGTAGATGGGCTTGCACAGCAGGTACGTCTCTAGTGCATTTTTTGTCTCACTAACAAATTTCCTTATCAGTTATTTTTTAAGATCAACTTTTAAATTACATTTTTACTTTAAAAAAATCTTTAAAATTAAACAAAAAAGTAGCCAAAACCAAGCACACCACAAAACAATTCTGGAGCAAAATATAACCAACTGTTGGGTTTTCATCCAAAGTGAAAACTCATGTGTGGCAATAGTGCAAGGGACTCTTCCTCTGCTCCCCTAACCTTATGCCTAGCAGTATAGACATTGTGGAAAGATTTCCCAGCATTTTCTTGCTTTCAGTTGCTGTCTGATGTAAGGCAATGCTTTGCACATTGCTCCAAGCAGCACAGGTGAAGGTGAGAGTCTATCTTGTATGTGGAAGACAAGAAGGTGATCAGTAGTCAGCATGAACTAACGTAACAGAAATCAGGCTTAACCAACCTGGCTGCCTTCTACAATGGGACACCTGGCTCTACAGATGAGAGGAGAGCAGTGTCTACCTCAACTTAAGCAAGGCTTTTGACACTGTCTCAAATGACAACCTCATAGGCAAGCTCAGGAAGTGTGGGCTGGACAAGTGGAAACTGAGGTAGATTGAGAACTAGCCAGTATCAGAGTATTGCCAGTATCAGAGTATTGTAATCCATGGCACAGGATCTAGTTAGAGACCTGTCACTAGTGGTGTTTCCCTAGGGGTCAATCCTGGGCTCAATATTGTTTAAATTACTCATCAGTGGCTTGGATGAAGGGGCAGGTGCCTCGTCAGTGAGTTCACTGATGACACAAAGCTGGGAGGAGAGGTTGATACCCCAGACTGACCGTGCAGCCCTTCAGAAGGATCTTGGCAGGTTGGAGAGATGGGCAGAGAACTGTCTGAAGTTCAACACAGGCAGATGCAGGCTCCTGCACCTGGAGAAGAATAACCCTATGCACCAGGACGAATAACGCCATCCCTCAGGTCAACTGGATGGAAAACACCTCTCAGGAGAAGGACCCAGGGGTCCTGGTGAACAACAAGCTGTCCATGAGCCAGCTGTGTGCCCTGCTGTCCAAGAAGGCCAATGATATCCTAGGGTGCATTAGGAAGAGCATTGCCAGCAGGTAGAGGGAGGTGGTCCTGCCTCTCTGTACTTAGACCTGGAGAGGTTATGGAGTTTGCTTCTCTGGAGATATTCAGAAGCTGTCTGAACACAACCCCTAATGTGCTCTAAATTACTTTGCTGGAGCAGGGAGGTTGGACTAGATGCCCTCTAGCAGTCCCTTCCATTTACCCATTCTGTGATCCTGTGATCTTTGTCCTTTTTTTTGGTTTTTAATATATATGTAAGACTGAACTTATGTTATCTACTATATTATCATTCATTTCTATCATGTATACATATATATATATATATATAGGTATAAAACTGTAAAACTTTGCTTCTCTCATTTCTGTTAATACTTCCCATCTTTCAAGATGTCCAGCCAAATCAGAAAGACAACTTTGAGCCTGCTTCACGTGTTTTGCAGCTGAACAGCCTCCATGCAGTCAAAGATCCAGAATTCATTATATTGCCAGGTTCTCTAGTCTCATTCAGTTTCTTATTGCTATTGCCTGCCTATTAGTTGTCTGAAAAATGATGGAAGCTTTTGCATGACTTTTCATAATTTGCTGAAATTCCACAAGGAATAGTATTCCCTGAGCTAGTTCAAGCAACAGTGTCTGGAGGCAATCATGATTGTTTTCCCCTTTACTATAGGCATCCTCAGAAGAGGTGGGTTGAACACATTTATTCATTCCTGTCAATAAAATCATTCTTGGCAGTGGACAAAATAGGTCACATTCATCTGTGTCTGTCTTCTCCATTTCAATCTACGTAATCCATCCTCAGTCCTGCTTCTCTACAAAGAAAAGTTGTTTAGATGAAGACTGTCCTTTCATAATCAAGATCTGTAGCAACAAACAAACATCTGCAACTAAATTAAAGATTTATACTTTAAGGAAAAGGCCTAATGAGTACTAAAGAAGCACTCTGTAAGCAACACTCTAATAGGAAGACTTGTAGATTCTGATCTGCACACAGTAAGGGTACAGTAGCAACTTAGAGTACTTATCTTGTCACAAATGTTTGTTGTTTTATATTGGGCCAAAAGTAAAGACAGAAGTGAGGTGCCCTACCTGAGCAAGACTCTTAACCCAAGGTGTGTTGCATATATGAAAAGAATACCGGGGAGTCATTCTACTTCAGCAAATTTCTAGCCTACTTTTTGTGTCTTGGTTTTACTATTATGGTGTGGGTGTGCACCAGTTCTTTATATTCTCATTTGGTTAAAATTTGTTAAAAATTTGTCTATACATATGTGTATAAAGGCAGAAAACAAAGAGAAGGACTGGTGAAACACTTGATATTTTTCTTTTTATTGCTCTGCTTTTTCCCCCTCTGCCCAGCTCCCCATTTTATACCTGTGCTTTCACATCTCATCTTCTACCTGGTACGTGAGTGGGAGAAATTAGGTCCCTGGTAGGTTGTCCAGTTTCTCAGTGTTCTGGTATTACTTCTGCATATTTTTAATACAAGGAAGACTTTAGCTAACTAACTAAATTAATAAATACATAGATACGATTATATAAATATCAGATGTATTTCTTAAATCACCTTACACTGGAATTCTGTTATGGAGAATCTCACTTGCAGACAAAAGTCTATATCCATCCCTCAAACAATCATGACAGAAGTGTTCAGTGGATTTTGCAACTTTTAAAATTGTTTTATCATAATTTTGACTTACTTTTGTTTTCTCTTTGCTATTAAATGGCAAGTTCCTAGAAGAAAAAAAAACCACAGACGAGTTAATTACAGTATTTGATGCAAACTGCAATCAGGTGAATTCATAAATCAATAATAAGATTATATCAAATGTAACAGCATCCAAGTACTGGGAATAAAGTTGTCAATGCGATCTTGGTGCCCAGGTCAAGCTTACTTGGAGAGCTCTTTGCATTTTGTGAATTCCCCAGAGTATGCTGGTAGCTCTTCTAACATGTCTGAGTCTCTCTTGTCTTCCTCTCAATTCCCAGCTGGTGAGTTACCAGAGTACCTAAGCATCTAAGAGATTATTTGCTAGAGGTGGCATTCATTTTCTTTGGCAGCAATACTTTCTCCTTTTCCTTCTTTCTCTAAAGGGAATGTCTATTTTTTGCTACTTCAAATTCTTAAATAACTTCTCTGTACAGGTATTGGCATCTTAGTAATTGCATTCAGATTTTCTCCTTATTTAATTTTTAGCCTTCAAAATTTGTATTTAAAGTTGATTATATTTTAAAGCTGGCAAAAATAACAACACTCCTCCCAACCCCAAAATGCTGTTTTTCAATTTTAGTGACATAATATGTTTGAGTAGTGAATGGCTTCTAGAGCCATTGCTCCCAAGTCTATTACTGTTTTCAGGGAATTTAAGTTAAAGGCTTTAGAAGGATTCAGAGTGCAAAATAGATAGATTTCAGTCAAATTGATTAGCACCAGAAAAACACAAAAAACCCCAGTCTGAATGCTTTTTTAATAATTAATTTTTTATGCCTATAAAACAGGAGAAGACTCTTGACTTCTGCAGAGAAGTCATGATTTAACAGAGGCAAGAAGTGTAGAATCTCTACTGAGCAATTTCAATTACTGTTCTATTAGATTCGCCATGAGAAGAGCAGGTGAATTTCTTAGGGAAAGTGTAGAGGCAGTGAACTTTGAAAAAACATTTCTATAGGCTATCAATATGAAGAACAGTTTTAACAGCAGAATGAAGAGTAGTGATTATAGAAAAGGCAAGAAGGCTGGAAACTTCAAGAGCATCTTAGTAGAAGGTATATTAAAACAAGGAGAGATGCATCTACATGGCTAAAGCCCCCCATAATTAATGGGTTTATTTAAGATAAAAGAAACCAGACTTTTTAAAATAGAAGAGAACAGAACAGAACCAGATTATTTGTTAGAAGGGACCTACAACAATCGTCTGCCTTGACTGCTTGACCAATTCAGGGCTGACCAAGTTAAAGCATGTTATTCAGGACATAGTCCAAATATCTTTTAAACACTTTCAGGCTTGTGGGCATTGACTACCTTTGCAGTAAGTCTTTTCCAGTGTTTGACCACCCACTCAATAAAGAAATGCTTCCTTTTTCCAAGTCTAAACTTCCCTTGGTGCAGCTTCCAACCATTCTGGTGCATCCCATTACTGGGTCCCAGGAAGGACAGCTCAGCACCTTCCTCTCCACTTCCCCTCCTTGGGAAGCTGGAGAGAGAGCAATGAAATCACTCTTCAGCCCTCTTTCCTCCAAATGAAACAAACCCAATATCTTTAGCTGCTCCTAACAGGACATGCCTTCAACCCTTTTTCCAGCTTCGTTGTCCTCTGGATCATTCAAGGACCTTCATATTCTTAATTTTGTGGGGCTGAGAAATGCACTCATGGTGAGGCTGTCTCAACACTGAATGCAGTGGGATAATTGCCTCTTTTGTCCTTCTTGTTATATACTGTATTTGAGGCACCCCAGGATGGTGTTTGCCCTTTTGGCTGTTGGGGCACACACTGCTGCTTCACACTGAACTGCTGCCAACCAGCAACCCCAGATAACTTTCTGCTCTCCAGCCACTCCTCTCCCCATTTATACTTGTGCTTGGCCTTACTCTGTCTTAGGTGCACATGCACTTGTTAAATTTCATTCAGCTACTCACTCCAGTAAAACAAGGCTAAATTGTACTCTAGGTGGTCTGTAGATCAAATAAGACTTCAGGTTTGCTTGTTTGTTTGTTTTTTGAAGCAGCATACTGTTTCAGGTTCTTGCATAAGCCCAAATATTTCCGTGAATGTCTTAGGAAAAAAGCTGGGAAGTGGAATATAGGCAGCACACAGTATCCACCAGTTGTACACCAGCCGCTGTAAACAGCTTGAAATTGCTTATTCTAATCCAGTCACAGAGTGCAGACGGCAGGAGAGAGGAGCAGAAAGCAGCCAGGCATCATTTGGCAACTGGACCTCAGCATTGGCCACATTGGAGGCATGAGCAAGGCTGATTTTTAGCATGTTCTTACTGTCTGCCTCTTGCCAAGGGCAGATGTTTGCCAAGCCACAGAGAGCAACAGCAACCAGGAGCTCATCCCATTTCCCCTTTCCCTGTGGGGATGACGTAGGTAAGATGAGAGGTGAGGTGTGGGGATGAGAGGTTGGTGCTGAGATGTGGTGACTTCTGCCTCACTGCAGATCTATCAGACAGTCTTATCATCTCAGTGGTGTCATACCCAAGTCCAGGCCTGGTGTACAGAATTTGGAAGTCCAAGATGCAGAGCAACAGTAGAGGTTCCTCTGTAAAGTTGTAGGAAAGGGCAGAATGGGATTTTCTAACCCAAATTATACCCTGGGAAACCAGACCAAGTATACATCAGTAAAAAAGTGAGCACAATGAATATCTGCAAACTAATAAGAAGAGGCTTCCCATATCATGAGAACACTAAAAAAAGAAACACAAGTTCCTTAACATTGATCTACAAAGAAAAGGCAAATTAATTGTTGGATTAGCAAACAGAGGAAAACTGATACAGAGCAAGCCTACTGAAGACTTTTTAGTGACATAGAAGGGAAACCTGGAAGCATATAGTGAAGTTAATGAAGTTTGAGAATGATGCAAAATTACTTCAGAATCTCCATTCTTCGATAGATTCCAAAAACCCAGGAGGTTGACAGTCTATCTTCACAGACCCCTAAGCTTTGATTACTGAGGAGCTCAGCTAATAAATCAACACTTGATGCCTTGTACGTGAGAGGAATAGTGTGGGAACTACTGTTCTCTTGCACAAGACCTTTTTCACACATCCTTACTCAGTGGCAATGAACTGAAAAAGATCCCTGCTCCTACTTGGAAGACCACAGTTAAGGAATTTTCTTAAGATCCGATCTTGCTGTTACTCCACAAAGTATTTTGGCATAGAGCAGTGTTTGCACTCTTTAAAATGATTGGTCTATGCTAACCCAGTTTTCCATTTGAATGAATTGAGAAGCTCTTGCCCTGTTGCACTGGATGTCTTAGGCTGGTTGTGTTTGTTGAGTTGTGCCTGCAGAAGAGCCTTCAGCTGATACATCAGGAACAGGAATACATATAACA
Organism: Pithys albifrons albifrons; assembly: GCF_047495875.1. Lineage (NCBI taxonomy): Eukaryota > Metazoa > Chordata > Aves > Passeriformes > Thamnophilidae > Pithys > Pithys albifrons. The sequence goes on from NC_092462.1 coordinate 17,652,371, forward strand.
GTAGGTGGTTTCTACTACACAGGCTGCAAAACTACAAGGGATACTGAGAAATGCTTAGTTCTGGGCAGTCTGAATTCATTGGACTTCATACTCTAGATTTCATGGCTGCAAAGTCTGTCTCACTTCTGAGCTGTTTAGACCCTGCAATCATTAGTCCACTTTTATTTATTCTGTGTTATCAAGATTATTCCTTTAAACAGTAAAGCATGTATCAGGGTTTGTTCTTAGTTTTTGTATGTGTGTTTTGGGTTTTGGTTCCCTCAAACAAAAGTTAAAACTTACAGTGCTACACATGATCATTGTAGGAAGGTTTGTTTCTCCTGACTGTGACTCTCCTCCTCCTGAACTCATGCCTACGTCTCTGTCTATACACGTGATAGCTGAGATATATATATATATATATATATAACAAAACTTTTGCATATTTCCCTTCTTTAACTTCAATAGCAGTTACTAGTTCTTCTTACCTTTAAGCATTTGTGTAAGTCTTCATGGTGACAACTGAAAATTGTATTTCCTCCTGCTGGTACCTTACTGCAAAGTATTTTATATAAAAAAATGACAGTTCATCAAAAGTGTTTTCTTAAATTATTTCTTGAAATGAAAGTTGCAAATACTGTTTAGATAAGTAACAACATTTTATTTTGAACTCTGGGAAACAAAAACCCCCAATCTTCTGTTTTGAAATAACTCATTTTATTTATTTCATATTTATACAGTAAAATAAAGCCTAGAAAATTAAATTAAATATATTGATTTTTCAACACCAAATACATTACTTGGGGGATTTTTCAGTTAACAGAATATTTGCATGAAAAGCTTGTGTTCTGCTATAGAAGAAAAGACTTTTCAAAATTGAGAAACTTAGCTAGAGATGGCTCCAATATGGTTGTAATGGACAGACGAGAACACATGTAGTAGTGGGAGATTTCACAAAAAGCTTTATCATTCTTAAGCTAAAAACTGATAGCTATTTAATAATGAATTTACTAATGAAAAAAAAGTTCATAAACTTCTCTTAGATCCATGAATAAAGATATTACCTCTGCCAGAATTTGACACACAACTTGAGAGATTTGAAAAACTCATACAGCATGAAGATCAGCTTGCTATTCTACCTAGAAACAAAACTAAGAAAACTAAGCATCCTGTTTTTTTAAAGACATCACTGACTAGCCCTCCAGATAGAAAAATCTGAGCACATGCATGATCCTGTTGCAGACCTGACATGTAACATTCTCTGCCTTCATCCTGAATGCTGGGAATTAGATATTTGTATAGAAGTCCCATTTGAGAAGGCTGTGGTATGGAGAGTGACAAACTGAAAGACCAAAGAATTATACATAAAATTAAGCCAAAAAGTCTAGTAACTTGGTGTATTCAAAGATGTCTTATATTTATAGGTGTAGAAAACAAGTATTGAGAAAGAACTACCTCTTTTACAACATCTGAAGTTAAGAATTCAGAAATCACTGTAAAATCATTATTCTCTTCAAAACTGTTATGAAAATTTGCTCATATTTCAAAGAACAACATAAAAATTCATAAGGAAAAAGAGTTCTTGAAAAAACACAAACTAAAAACAAACTGAAAGCAGAAAGAAAGGCCCATGGACTGCTGGAATGAAAAATGCAAGCAACAACTACCTATATTCAATATTAAATGTTGGTGTATATCCTACTTTCTATATCCATGTTTCTGGTCCTTCACAATATTTTCACTACAATTGACTACTCCTTTTGTAATCAAGTGGAAAGCACTAGAAACTGGGAAAAAATCATGGGAGCAGGAAGCTGGTTTACATTGTGACAGTAACTGCAATTTAACAGTAACCATATTTGCCAGAATTTTGTGAAACATTGCTCCGGGCAAATTTACATTAAACTAATTTCTAATTTGTTGTATAATTATAATCAGTTAAATAATGCCATTCAAACATCATGAATAATGCAATTCTCCTTTATATTCACCAAGGACTATACTTTTAATAATTCTCATAATTTTGGACAGTTTGCTTTTTAGGGCAGAAAAGTAGAGATTTATCTGAGATTTTTCTGAAGTATTTTACCTTCTGGAATTCAGGGAAAGGAAAAATACTGACAGTCTGTGTTTTCATGAAATGAGTGCCAAAAGCCTAGACAATAGAGTTCATAATTCATGACCATAGTTTATTATTTAGGAGAAAATTTTCCTCTCTAAAACAAAGAAAACAAATGCATTTAGCTATGAAATAATCAGACAGGCTGCATAAAGAGCCTTCCTGGTCTAATTTCCCAGTATGAAAAGAAAAAGCATAAAATTCTATCCCAAACAAATCCAGTGATTGTTGTGTTAAATAGGATTAGGATTAGTTCCCATAACCTCAATTTCTGTTTGCAACATAGAATGCCAGTTCTGACCAAGTAAGGGATATCTAGATATTCCAGTCCTGCTGTTTACTGTCATGCTATGGCTCCCCTATCAGATCAGCTTTTTTCCCTTTAATGGACCTCTGCCTGTAGTGAGATCATTTCACTTTCTCCTGCAAGCTGAATCCTAAATTCCAGATAGCAATTTGTGTATGACAGACAAAGCTGTAAGATAGTATTTTGCCAAACAGAGGCACATCAAGGGTTTGTGCACATTTTCTGGGTGCATTGCCTGGGTGTAAGAAAACTCAAACACTTTCTTCTTCACAGATAAGAGTGCTGAGCTTTTCTGGGTAAAAGAAAAGGAAGGAGAAAGAGAAGTAAGGCAGCCTCAAACTTAGCTAGATGCATGATCTCCCAATAGAGTACTTCTGGAGGGACATGGCCACTTTCTTTCCACTCACTCATTAGACATAAGTTGAGATTGCAAAAGGCTGAATTTCTGTTAAGGATGGGATTGAATTGGGTGACCACTGGACACGTGCAAACAGTGTGGAAACCACACCTTATTTAATACGAGTTACAAGCTCGTCCTCTGTGGTGACTTGTGTGACAGAGGCATGGTGATTGACATGCAAAGAGAAGGAATGCACTGGCCTATGGCAAATCCTGGACCAGATGCAAAAGAATCAAGAATACCTAGGAATAGTGTTGTGTGTAAGTGAACCAGAGAAAGGCTATTTCCTTCGATTTCTTTCCTGGTAGAAAATTTGCTTACAGAAGAAAAAAACCCCAAAATGCTAAAAGTGATTTCCATACCTCACTCTTTGCCCTTGTAGCAAGATCTGCCGTAGCTGAGCTAAAAATCATGTGGCATTTATACAAGACCATTCACTCTGATGATCCTTCCCTAGAATCTCACATTTCAGCAGCTGTCATTCATGTCATCAAGGCTAGCTCAGTTTTCTCAGTTTTCATGTTAAACCTCAAGAGATTCCCATGTGCCCACTTCTCAAGCTTGTCCAGGTCCTTCTGCATGGCATCCCATACTTAGGTGTGTCAACAGCGCTGCTCAACTTGGTGTCATCTGCAAGTTTTCTGAGGGTGCAATCAATCCCCTCATCTATGTCATTAATGAATTTATAAAATAACACTGGTCCTAGTGCAGATCCCTGAAGAACACCATTTGTCGCTGATGTCCATCTCTGAACCTTTGAACATTACCCTCTGGATCCAACCACCCATCAAATCTAACTTCCTCCAATTTAGAGAGAAGGATGTTGTGGAGGTCTGTGTCAAAGACTTTACAGAAGTCCAGATAAATGACACCTGTAACCATTCTCTTGTCCACTGATGGGTTCACTCCATCATAGAAGGCCACTGGGTTGGTCAGGCAGGACTTGCCCTTGGTGAAGCCATAATGGCTGACTCAAATCACATCCTCATTCTTCATGTGCCTTAACATATTTTCTAGGAGGATCAGTTCCATTATCTTCCCAAGGCACAGAGGTTAGTTTGACAGGTCAGCAGCCCCAGGGTCCTCCTTTCTACCTTTTTTAATAATGGATAAAATGTTTCCCTTTTTCCTGTCACCTGGGACTTCATCTGACCGCCATGACTTTTCAAATATCATGGAAGGTGGTTTGGCAACTACATCAGCCAATTCCCTCAGGATTCTGTGAGGTATTTAATTGTGTCCCATAGACTTATGTACATTAAGGTTCCTTGGGTGGTCATGAACTTGATCTTTACTCACAGTGGGAAGCACTTTGCTTCCACCAGTCCCCATATTGTGTAACACATACTAATTGCATTGCTTTGTATCTTTTCATTCTAAACATAAATGCTAGGAGCTTTTAACGTTCCTACTTCCCAATATATCTTCTTAATTTCATTAAACTATCTAATGAAAACACAGAGAAATGTGATGAAATACATCCTGACACTGGAGGTCCAGGCATGAGAGAGATCTATTGCATTCAGCACTGATAAGGCCTTATCTAAAATACTGCCAACACCTTTTAGTATGATACTTTGGTAAAGATATGAAAAGACTGCAAAGAACAAAGTACAAACCTATATAATTGTGGGATGAGATTGAAAGGGCTGGGGCTCTGAATCACATTTTCTCATGTGGCTAAGTATAAAGCTTCACATTACACATCAGACAGGTCTAAGGAGCACGCTAAATTACCAGCAGGCAGCAGGTTTAACGGTTTGGTTTTCAGCTTCAAGTGAGGTGAAATACAGGAGGGGTAGTGTCTCCAAATGCATGAAAGGTTTTGTACTTCAAGTTGGGTGCTCACTTCCAGTCTTCGAGGTTACCATTTCATTTATGCTGTGGCTCAATCTCTTGAGTCACTTTTTGATTGGATGTTTGGGGAAAGGAGGGCTGAAAAAACACAAAGAACTTAACCAATCTCATTAACAACTTCAAGAGAACTTTTGCAGGAAGACTTTTCTCACCAAAGGATAAAACTACATGCCAGAATGTCAACCCATCAAATTCCCGGGAAAGAAGTAGCTGCCAAATTAAGCCTGGCTTTGTGGACTGGTCATCTTCCATTGACTTAAAACCTTCAGCTCCCTCTGTTAAGAGATTTTTGCTTTAAATATGAATAATTTCTAAACTCTGACTTTTGAAGCTTTTGAAATAAATCATCACCCAGTGTCTAATAGGGGCACTTTAAGAGCATTGCTCCTTACCTTGTTCAGCAGGGTACATCTAATTTTCTCTTTTTTTCCTAGAAACGCACTACATGTCCCCATCCCTGACATATAAAGCAGGTGGGGAAAGGGTGGGGGTGGAGAGGCAGGAGATGTTTCCATTGCAATAAATTCTATGCTTCTTTTTCTACACTTAGTACTTTGAAAAACAAGGAAGTCTAATTGCCTCTGAAAGTAGTGTTTAAGGGTATTTTTAAACTAAATTTAAATATATTTGTTGAAATGTGTCACTCTGATCTGATTTCCACTTGATTTGGATTTCACATAGGTAAGAAATTATAATTTTCTCATGCTCTGCTACAATTTTAAAGGTAAAGAAAGTATTTTTCAGCTTTTTTACCTCTTCCACAACATTTAAAGTATTATTTTTGTGACAGCTGTATATAGTCTGTGTCCCAGCCCTTACCAAACCTAGCCTTTCAGTTCCAGAACTGTCTAAAATTACATTAGATCTTTCCATACATGTGAATCACAATACAAATGGGTTAAACTGTAACAGGCTGACACACCTAGGATATAACATGGGTCAGTGGCCTTGTGACATTCATGATAATAAGTACCCAGCAACACTCTTATTCTCCTATCTCTGTTCCTCATCCAATGATGCTGGGTTGTTACTGTTTCAAGAGAAGGAATTGGCGAATGGTGAATATACAGGGAGGAAACATAATCACAGAATAGTTGAGGTTGACAGAGTTATCTGGTCCAACTTCCCTGCTCAAGTAGGGCCAGTTGCCCAGGAATATGTCCAGATGGCTTTCAAATGTCATGGAGGATGGAGATTTCACAGCCTCTGGTCAATCTGTGTCAGTGCTTGGTTACCCTCACAATGCAAAAATGTTCCGTGATGCTTGGGAGAAACCTCCTGTGTTTCATTTTGTGCCCATTTCTTCTGGTCATCATGGAAAAAAGCCTGACCTTACGGTCTTTACATCCTCCCATCATGTATTTGTATATATTGGTAAAATCCCACCCAAGACATTCCCTTTTCCAGCCTGAACAGTCCCAGGTCTCAGCCTTTTGTCATATGAGATGCTTCAGTCCCTACACCACCTTTGCAGTTTCACTGGACTGTGTCCCATATGTCTCTGTTGTACTGGGGAGCCCAGAACTGGTCACAGTACTTCTGCTGTGGTCTTCACAGGGTTGAAGGTAAAGATTGTAGCCTAAAGCAGAAGGAAAGCAGTTTTTGAGCTTTTTAGTGCCTAAATTAGATTAATAGGAAAGACTGTCTTCAGTAAAACCTTTTCAAGTTTCTATTTGAAACCAAGGAAATGTTGTGGTTTTTATTTGTTTATCCTGTAAAAATTACAAGAGAAATGCTGCCTTTTTACCCAGTGAAAAGAACCTTTTCCATCAAACTCTCCTTCCTAAGCTCCATGCTTAAAAATAGCTTTTTGAGAAGTTTAAGCACATTCTTTTTCCTAGACATTCCTTTTGTCCTGGGTTGAGCTGGCAAAACGCCAACTGTCCAGGACAGAGTGAAGAGGGTTCCTCCTCCCCCCAACCAGCCAAGGGAAAGAAAGAAGAGAGAGAGAGGGAAAAAAACTTCCAAAGTCAGGTTTATGCTGGAACTAACTACATGTATTTATACAGAAAGAGAAAACTAAGAGAGAGAACTACAATATAACACACACTTACACAAGTTATGTATAACAAGAAATAACTTCCCACTTCCCAGTAAACACAAATTCTACCATTTTAACTACAAATCATTCTAGAGAAGTTGGTTCTTCAGAAACAGACTTAAGCAGAGAGAAAAGCTAAGAACAAACATTTTACTTCCCTCAGATAACATGATGTTAAGCCGGTGCTCTGGGCTTGGGCCTCCCCATCCCTCCTGGGACAGCAGAGTGTCTTGCTGGCACCACAGCTGTGAAGCAACTGAACAAGCCACACCCACACACCAGCTCTTACCCCTTTTGAGATGATGCAATATGGTATGGAATACAATATTATTGGCTGGAAGAAGTCAGCTGTTAGCTAGCTCAGCCCAGCTTAAATCAACTGACAATCCTAGGCCTAGCTGAAGCCTAAATTTAGGCCCACCTGGCTAAACCCATAACACCCTTCAGGTACCAACAACTTCTGCAAGCCAGCCCTTATGCTCATGTAAATCTGTGCTGTGCTGTTGATGTCAAGAGAATGAAGCTGGCTCATACCAGATATTTTGCTGGCATCTGCATGACTGACATCCAAATTCACTTGGAAAGAGAGCACAGCTGAAAGTGAGGATATTTAGCTCTGCTGGCTTAATGTGTCCATGCCTCAGGCATCAGAACAGGGTAACTTATGCTGACACGTGAGAATGCTCTTTCATCTTGTCATTACACAAGATAATGGTGATGATTGTCTCAAACTCACTGGCATTTTAGAGCTGCCATTTCTGGCAGGTGCATTTGAAGGAAAGAATACTTACTTTTGATATTGATAAATTTTCAAATCCATAGCACAATGATTTAGCAACAGAATTTTTGTGCAGTAATGAGACTTGTGGCACCTCATCTCTTTATCAGTAACAGTACTTCAAAATGTGCTCCTTGCATATGTATAGTCGCAGTCATCATATTCCCTTCTTCCCCCCTTCAGGTCAATCAGTATATTTTTAGACATTTGGTGCTGACCCCAAATCTATACTTCAGTCAGTGGATCTATCATGTAACCCCTGAAAGTATGTTTTATTCCTTCAAGAATACAGCCAGCTAAGTGTCAAATTGAAATTCTTGTTTTCCAACTTAATCTGATCCATGGCAGCAAACTGCAGAAGCAAGCACTTCTAGGAGGGTTGCTTTTGTTTGTTCTGCAGCTAAGCCACAGAGAAAGTAAATCACCTCCTTAAGATACCATGTGCTTTTGAGTATCAATGTGTTGGCCTATTTTGCTCTGTCTGTTGTTTCTGAGCTACTGTGATTTGTTGAAGATGGATCTAACATACAGCATGTTCTATGAAAAACAAGATTAAAATATTTTCAAGTAGAGAAACCTTATTTCAGGCTAAATTTCTCTAGAAGATTGTATTAGGTGACAGTGAAGATAGGTTCACAGTGAAGTTATGGCAGAACTACATTGACTTTACTAATCATCACTTCATCGTGGATTACAATACTCAGTTTTGTAACCAAAATGGACATTAAAAAAATCAAAATGAAGTATGGATAAAAGATTCAAAGAGTAATTCTATGTCACCTCCACCTATTTATTCATCCTCTAGTGATCATCCATAACAAAAAAAAGGTCTTCTATCCTCTGCCTCTGGGCTTCCAACATCAACACCTTCTGCAAAATAAAAATCTAGCAAATCACCCATTTGCCTTCATAAATTATGTCTAAAATAAGAAATTTCTCTTTATAATTTCTTTCAGCATTTTTTACCTAGAGTGGACACTTAGATTAGGCTTGAAAAGCCTTTACTTCACAGAAAAATTAGAAATCTGCTTGATTTAAAAATCAAATATAAGTAAATACCATTTACAAAAAAATCACCTGATACCCAGGTTCTGGACTTTGAGTGAGATGAACTCAGCGTGACTGAGATGGACAGTGTGGTTCTCCCAGGGGGTACTTCTGAGGCACTCAAGGATTTTGGGACTTTACAATGCCACTGATGGCAGCCAGGAAAGAGCATTGCATGAATGTCCTAAAACTGGATGATTTCCTCTTCTAATCTGGGCTTAGTTCAGGAACTGATGGAAGCTGTTTCACCTTGGCACTAGGCTATATTTTTGAGACTTTGGGTTTAAAAAGAATGCCTTTTTCATTATAAAGCTCCTTTTTGGTATTTTTGGTGGGGTTTGTTTTTGTTTTAAAGAGGTGTTGAAAATCTTTCTGGTAGGGTCAAACTGAGGTTTTCAAATCCATAAATACTTTCATTTGTCATTGCTTTCTCAGTTCAAGCCATGCCCCCAAAACCCAGGTACTTCAGTCTAAGTAATACTAACTACTTTGTCTTAGGTTTGTTTGTTGGTTTGTCTGTTGTTTTCCATTTGGCAACAAACCATAAAGGAAAGAAATAGAAAAATAATCCACTGTTCACTGAGCTTGTCTCTGCATTTCTGAACTTCCACCTTCCCTTCATGGCCCCCATATATTTACCATATCATCCTGTCTCCCACATGGGCTGTGGGTCAGCAATAGTATGTGAGTGGTATATGAGCTTATCTTTTTCCCCAAGGTCAAGGATAAGAGGTAGTTTCAAAGGCAGGTTTACAATGTTATTGCCTTTTGTGAAAAGCAGAGCCATTTAATCTCCCTAATAGTGTCTCTAATTAAGGATGCAAATATTCAATTAATTTGTAAAACACAGTGGGCTTCACAATTGAGTGAAATAATATGAATGAAGTAATTGGCTTGGAACCACAATTTATCTTTATACTCTCACCATTTCACAAAGGCATTACTTTGCTAAGAGTTATGTTTTATTCGCACTCTCAGGTACCAAAGCCCTGGGGATCTGGGATATTTAATTACATCACAGCAACACACACTATGGTTAAAACTCACAAGATACCTTTTCTATATTCACAACATTGCTAGCACACTACCTCCTGCTTTGCTGTTCTGGGAAAGAGGTCTATGAAAGGAAATGGCTTTGAAGAATGTGTATTTATGAAGTGCTTAGAAGCTTGTATCTCAAAACAATCTTTTTGCCTAAGACTGATAAATTATCATTAATTTACCAATCTTTTGTAGTAAAGAACTTACACAATAATGGAGAGAAGCAAATCAAGGAGCAACCTTTTAATGGTGGGAAGATGCATAGCAGACTGCAACAGGCCCAAACCTATTGGCTGGGAGTAAGAAGATCTTGATTTGTGCTCCATTTCTTCCCCAGATGTTGTATGAGCTGTTGGATCAATCTCCTATATACATCTTGCAACTCTGTAGACCCTTAGTAATTGTTAGAGCATTTTCTTTCCCTCCCTAGCTCATTGATGCTAATGACTAGCTTTCTAATCAACTGGGTATTGCCCTGGGGTCACAGTGAAGACAAGTCATTCCAGGTGTAATACAGAAAAAGCACCTGACAAACAGAATACCTCCTTCAACTCACCTCTACCCTGGCCACTACCATGGAGAGATATTCTCTCATGGGAAAGGATTTTTGTATAGGTCTAGTATTTTAGGAGCATTTCTCCTGACAAAACAGAGAGGTATCTTCCACTGGAATAGCATGTTAAACTCTCAAAGTACCCAATCTCACTAGTTATTGATACAAGTTAAATGAAATGTCTTGTCTCACAGCTGCTGCTCAGATGAGGTGGTATCTTTTTCCAAATATATGAAGGAAATATCAGAAGAGTTCTGAGTCAGAGATATGTTCTGCCTGCAGCATAAAACCAGAAAGCTGACTATAATGCACAGGAACAAGTACCTTCAAATGACTGGTGATTGCTAAATATCAAGTTCCAGGGTATCTACCACTACCTAAATGACTTTCCATCTCCATTCAGCTGTGAAGCCTATATATTTGTAAATGATAATGTTGCATGAAAGCAGTCAGGTGATGAGAGCCTTCATTTTCTCTTGACAGCAAGGCACAGATTCAATATGCCACCCTCTGTATCAGAAATCTGGAACCTGGACATGAAATCACAGCATGCACTTGAAGCCCAGAAAGCCAATCATATCCTGGGCAGCATCACAAGCAGTGTGGCCAGCAGGTTGAGGGAGGTGATTCTGCCCCTCTACTCTTCTCTGGTGAGACCCAGCCTGCAGTGCTGCATCCAGCTCTGGGGAGCACATGAAGGACATCAACCTGTTGGAGCAGTCCAGAGGAGGCCACCAAGATGATTTAAGGGATGGAGCACCTCTCCTATAAGGAAAGGCAGAGAGAATTGGGACTGTTCAGGCTGGAAAAGAAAAGGCTTTGGAATGACCTGATTGTGTCCTTCCACTACCTGAGGAGGCCTATAAAGAGATAGAGACTTTTTACAAGGATATGTCAAGACTAGACAAGAGGAAATGGCTACAAACTGAAAGAAAGTAGGTTTAGATTAGATATTAGAAAGAAATTCTTAACTCTGAGGGTGATGAGGCACTGGATCAGATTGCCCAGGAAAGTTGTGGATGCCCCATCCCTGAAAGGGTTCAAGGCCAAGTTAGATGGGGCTCTGAGCAACTTGATCTAGTGGAAGGTGTCCATGCCTATGGAAGAGAAGTTGGAACTAGATGATCTTTAAGGTCCCTTCCAACATAAATCATTCTGAGATTCTATGCTCTCCCATCAAATCCACACCAAGAGAAAGAAAGAACAATCAATGGCGCTACTATATAAACACAGCAAAACCAGTACAGAAATGTAGTCCATTATGGATCCGAAAGAGAGTAAGATCTTAAAGGATAAAATTCATCAACATAAAGTCCATGTAACACAAATTAATCTGAAATACAGTCTGAAAATGGACAACCAGTATAAATCTTCATTTTCTTCCAGAAGCAAATTACTCCTGCTCGCTTCTCAAATAAGACAATTCTTTCCCTGTATTGTGTAATATCATCCTTTAGTTAAATAAATCACAGAGACATGGGAAGTTTTTATTCTTTCAAGGCATTCATTAAAGGCCTCTGTGTGGTTTATGGTGACATCTCATGACAAGGACAGCAGTCCCTTGCAACTGAACACTTAACTGAATGGATCATGCACAATTTCCCTTCTGAGCATCATCGAAGCCAATGTCATCTCATTCTCATACACTACATTAGGATGTGACCCATTTGCTTAGAAAAAGTCATCAATGGATGTGACTTTATGGCTCCAGAGATGAACATAAGATTCTCAAAGTATTTCAGCACAGGTATTACATGCTGTCCCGTGAATTAAATTCCGAATCCTAAATCTTCATTACAATTAAAAAGAAATTAACCTACATATTATAAGACATTCATATTATTCAAACCCACCATTTTAATGATCCCAATCAAGGGACTCAAATAAATACTATTCTTTGAGAAGAAAACTTTTAAAAAGTATGTTTTTCCTAACATAGGGGTTTAGTTCAATTTTTCACATTTAAATTATTTTCCACAACTTAAGAGGAAGAAGGTAATAAATGCTGAATTTTTTTCCAAATGGATAAATATGAGAGATCTGTGTGACAGAGAATAGCTCAGAACCATGAAAGAACAGTGTCACAAACACAAAGCAGTACCCTACAAGGGCAGATATTTTTCCTGATGGACAAATAATATTCTTTCATGAAGCCCATTTTACAAATGTCCTTGATAAATACAGTACTCTTTTTTTGTCTACAAACATTTACTTTGTTTCTTTTCGAAATCATTTTAGCTGCAGAACTAAGTTCAACGTTAACAAAACCTGTCATAGGATTAGTGTTCCACTCTGTAACCTTGTCAGAGTAGCATTTTTTTATTTTACATCTGAAAGCTGACCCAGCCATTGTTTGTCAAGTACTTATGCTCTAGTTCCTTATATCTTTTCAAATATGTTCTTCATAACTTCCCTGGTCCCCAGGAAAGCGCTAACCAAATTGTAGCCACATGCTTGGCACGTTTGAGGAAATCCTGTAACAGCAAGCAAAAGTGTGTCCAAAAAAAGCTGAGGTGAAATCAATTTCAATAATAAAACATATTTCATTTTCAAGTTCCTGAGATATTATTAAAAAGAAGGAAGAGAATAAATAGGAAAGGAAACATGAAAGATATGTTGACAGAGTTCTAGCAAACATTCAGCAGGAAATTTAAAGGCAAACTGATGCTTGCATTGAACCTTTTGTAATGGCATCCATTAAGGATTTCCTGGGCAGGTTTTCATTTCATCTCAAAAGCTACAGATAACTGTAATGTTAATTCAATATGTGCTCTCTCCTGTTATAATATCTGTTTAGAATGAGAAAAGTCTTGTATAGTTATAGCCCTTGTTATTTAGCCTTGCATCAAACAATTGAACAAACAACACAAAAACATCTCAACATCAAGCACTCACAAGGCCAAAACCTCAGAACTTGTTTAACCTCCATTATGTATTGGAGGATAATGACACCACCCAGGTTCATCTGGTTGCTTTCCCTGAGACTGCCTCTGCAGTTCTTGAAGAGATAGTTACCTCAGGAAGTGGGAGGACTAGGGCAATTATCTGGAATGGCATTTCAGGAAAGATGACTCTCTTCATTTACTAGAGAAGCAGCCTAAAACAACTGCTCAGCTCAGCTACCTTAGCCAGCTAAGGTAATGTGACATTCTACATGGCATCATGGTCAGAGATAAAAAGATGGGGGAAGGTGAAGGAAGAGGGGAAGGGAGGCGACACAAAGGTGGAGGCATGATATTTGATTTCTCAAGCAACTGCTGTACATGATTGAGCTCTGCTTTCCAAGCAAGCAGCCCAGCTGTTGGTTGAGGTTAAACCACAACAGTCTGTTTTGCAATAATGTCAATCTAGTGTTTAGTTTGCTTATTGTTGGCATTTCACCCTAAGACTCACCTTCTTCGTAGGAACAAAAAAAAATATCTTTTCTGTTTGAAAGCAAAGAATTGTTATGCAAAAATATATGTAAGTCATTAAATAAAATGTTCTTCTTTTAAGTTGCAACTGTTTGCTATACAATTTCTCCTGAGGAATAGGGTGGGAGGTAGGGAGAGGTAAGATGAAATGTGCCGCTTTTGTACAATAAACCCCAGCTTTCTGGCCAAAGATTGTTCTGGAGTTTTGTCTGCCTGTTGGTGCATGCTCTTGAGTTTTGAGCAAGCTGTCATTTTTATACATTCCCCAAAACAGATCAACTTCAATTGGTATATTCTCTGAGGCAGATAGAGTTCTAAGATAAATATTAAAACATGCCAATTGAGAAAGCTTTAGAGCCCCAAAATAACCCTGCCTGCACTACAGATGTATGCAGTCAAAAGTACTCATTACTGGAATGTAGCCACTGCCTCAGCTGTATGTGTACATTCCCTGAATTTATACTGCAGGACCATACCTCAGCTTTGGTACCTTCCCCCAGCCTTACCTTACCAACAGACATCTAAGTGTAAGGTGTTCTCCATGCTGGAATGAAGGCTGTGCGTGAAAGTCATGGAGATTATGACTGATCATACCTCAGTAGGTTCTAAGGTGCAGGAGAAAGGAAGGTCAGTGGACACAGGTTTTGTTTCAAATATTCTGAGTAGGGTTGGAGAGGCAATTCTGGTTATGCAATAATTTCTGTCTCTGAACATATCTTTTCTCCTCTGTAATTTCTTGTTTTAGTATCACTAATTCTGTCGCAACAAGCAGTCTGTACTCTACATACAAATCAGGAATACTTTAAAATGCAAACATCAGCATTATAACAAGCCAAACAAAGGACAGCATGTTAATTCTGTATAGGATTTTCAGGTGAGCTATCCTCAAAGGACAATATAATCATTAAAACAAAGAGTTTTGAAAATTGAAATTAATATTGCACTTCAGCATGTCAGAGAAAGTTCTACCTTGCTTCATATATTTCTCTTAGCTCAAATATTCTTGCTTATTTTTCTATGAGTGTAAAAACTTGGCTTTAAATTATTATTTGTGCGGATGTCAGTTGCTTTGATAATCACTCTTGGATTTTGCTTTTATGTTTTGGGGAAAAGGAGAGCTCCAGGTAAAGTATAATAAATGTCAGAAAGACCAAACAAAGTAAAAAGAGATAGGAATAGCAACAGTGGCAAATGTTTAAATATAATCTCTGATGCCATGAAAGCCACTTTTTTAAACTGAAAGATTAGTGCAGCTTGCAATTTCATTTATCATGAATATCAGAAGTATTTGGGTGGGATAATAAAAAACACCTGGGGGAATTAGATATATAAATACAGTTTAAAAAAAAAATCACGTATTTTTGAAAATCCTACCTTTCGAGCTTAAAAATAAATGTTTCTTTTTGGCTTTCTTCCTGCTAAGTCTTGTGTACAGGACATGCTTATGAAATCATACAAAGGGAAAAGAAAACCTGAATAGAAGGTCATTTATGTCTTCTGGAACAGCCAGAAAGGGACAGTTTTCCATCTTCAGTTTGCAGTGAAGTGTAGTCACCAAAATGTAGCTAATTCAGTGCAATTACTACCTTTTGTGTTCCAGAATTTCTGGATTTTTCAGCAGCTCCTTCAACTTGAAAGTCATCAACAGTTCAGCAGGCAAAGCATAAAGTTAACTAAGTACACGTGTTTCACTTGGAAAACAAAGACATTCTTGATACTTTTTCAATAGATACTACCTGAGACATAAATTTTTAAAAGTTAAATTTTTCAAAATTGCTGTGCATGGAAAACAGGTTTATGCAGAGAAAATTAATTCTTGGAAAGCCATTCTTAAAAATTTATCTGTCAAGGCAGGCTGTGAGTTCAAGAAGCATATGGACAAAGCTCTCAGGCACACACATGGTGTGATTCTTGGGGTGCTCTGTGTAGGGCCAGGAGTTGGACTCGATGGTCCTAATAGCTCTCTTCCAACTCAGCATATGCTGTGATTCTATCACAATCCCTGTCTGCAAATGGCCTGGGCACAGCACTCCTGGTAGGCCCTCAGGAGGGCAGAGTAGAGAGAAGAAGAACCTCCCTAAACCTGCTATTTTTTTATTTTGATGCAGCCCAGGATACAGTCAGCTTTCTGGACTGCAAGCTCATGTCCAGCTTTTTGACCAACATGACCAGGTCACTTCTTTGCCTATGCCTTAGCATTGCTTCCATGAGAACCTGCTCCATGATTTTCCCAAGCACAGAGGTGAGGTTCACTGGTCTGTAGTACCCTAGATCATCCTTTCTCCTTTTTAAAAAGAAGAGCAGTATTTCCCTTCTTCTAGTCCCTGGGGACTTTGCATGACTGCCATGACTTTTTCAATATCATGTGGGTGGCTTGGCAACTACATCAGATATTCCCCTCAGAACTCTGTGATGAATTTCATCAGGCCCCCATTGACTTGTGGCTATTCAGTTTCCTTAAGTGGTCTCAAACATGTTCTTACATTGGGAGAGGGTTCTCTCTCCCAACCTCTATCTAAAAGTTCAAGGACCTAAGACGTGAGGGAAGTCTGACTGGCGAGTAACCTTTTCCAGACCCATCTTATCAAATGTTTGTAATCAGACATACAAGAAAGGAATAGGATTGCTGCTGGATAGCTCCTTAGATGGCATTTTAAGTTATCTTTCATAAACATTTCATGAACTGTCACCATTAGAAAATCAAAGAAGATGTATGGGGTTATTTGTGGAAAGCCAAATGTTGAGCTACAAACCTGCAAATGTTCAGCTGCAAATCAGGTGATGATTATACACGTAAAGAAGGTTAAGGTCTGAGTAATTGAGTTCATCTGTTCCTGAGCCATGGCTTGAGAAAAGCTCACTGATATTTTTAAATTTTGAACAAGAACAACCTTCAACACAACCACAACTCTTTACTAAAGGAAAGAATATTAGACTTAAGTGTACCATATTATGCATCATTCACCCTGCTGAGTTTCATTAAGAAACTGACATCCATTGAAAAGGGATCCTGAAAAGGGCAGTCATATCTCAAAACTTTTAACTTAATATGACTCAGTTTGCTACCAATGATTTTGGCAGTGGGGGACAGAAAGTTATTTCTTTTTAAATCCTCTAAAATATATTTCTGGTTCTCACAGAAGCTACAGATGCTATAGGCTTGCTTCTTGGTTGAAAAGAAGCTTTTACTCTCCTTGTCTTCCTTTTTATTTACATATCTTTTGTGACAATATGACAAGATAAAGTACCAGCAAATTTTCATTACATGCCCAAGTTTTTGCCATCTCAGTCCACTTGCCATTTGCTCTGCTATCTAAACTTATTATTCTCTGAAACTTCAGTATCTCTACTTCTCCCTTTTCGCTAGCTATTTTCATAATTTTTCTCTTAACTTTCTTCCTGCAATATGAGCTTCATGTTGCCTAACTGGACTAGACCAAAACTAGATATAGCATTCCTTTACTGGACATGCATCTTCAAATAGCCTTTGTAAATATCACCCAGCCTTTTAATTTGCCACTCAGCTTACCTAGACCTCTCTTAAAACAGATGGAAAGAGCTGTGTAAATGACAAAAAAGGGTATAAAACATTTCTCAATATACAAAAAAACTTTTATAATCTGATTTAGTCTATCCTTTAACAAGTCTGTCAGAGTAAAGAAGTACAAAGAATTATAGCATTTAAATACCAATGTCTCACTTGTATTCTCTTTGCATGAGGAACATGGAAATAAAATGTTGTGGAGTTATCTACCATGCAAATGCACTTCATGATCACTGTGTTTTAGCCAGGCACTCAGCAATAGGACAAGGGGGCACAGGCTTAAACTCTGCCAGGGGAAATTTAAGTTGGATATCAGAAAAAAATTCTTTACAGAGAGAGTAATCAGGCATTGGAATGGGCTGCCCAGAGAAGTGGTGGATTCCCCATCCCTGGAGATTTTTAAACGCAGATTGGACGTGGCACTGAGTGCCATGATCTAGTAAATGGACTGGAGTTGGACCAAGGGTTGGACTCGATGATCTCAGAGGTCTTTTCCAACCCAATCGATTCTATGATTCTATGATTCTATTCTATGATTTCAATACACAAGGTCTGTATAATGAAGGTCAAGGTCTTGTGACTCCACCATGCAGGTTTCTGTTATTTGCTTTCAAAATAATTTCTTCCCATAAGTAGCACATTTATGTTTAGACATGGCAGTACCATGTTAACATGCAGTTGCTGTATTTCTCTGGAATTCAAGATATATTTGTTTTACGTTCCACATTGAAGCAAGAAAGTCAGTGAAAGCCATTTGGAAGATACTAGTCACCATGACTCTCTCAGGCTAAGCCTCTCCAAGCCTCACTAGCATAGCTCTCCCTAGCTGATATCCTTCTCAGTCTGGTCACAATACTATAAAAGTTAAGTAATAGTTGGTAAAGGGGATGATTGGTTTGGTTTAGGCAAGAAAACATTTGAACAAGGTTCAATTATTTTGCAACCAAGATTTAATTCTGAATATGAGTAGTTTTTTCTCTGTTTGGCACCACCAAGGTTATAAAACAGGATCTGGGATCTGAACTGGGGAATGGCAAATAGATTCCAATTCTTTGTCAAAAAAGTAAGTGAACTTTTGGAAACATAACTTATCACTCACTGTCTCAAATTCCCCATCTGTAATGTAGAGGATATTCATTCTTTTAATATTTACAAATGGATCTGTAGGGGTGAGTGTGAGTGCATCCCTTAAGGAAAGCTGTTTGGAGTTCTGCCTTAAAGAGAACAGAGCTATATGGAGTATGTGGTGGCTTGTGACCAATGAGAGGCTGTGGTGTATGTAAGGTGAATTGGTTAACCAATTATGTGGTGGCATGTTGGATGTGAGAGAGTATAAGAAGTCTGGATGTTACTGCGTGAGAGTTAGATCTACAAGGATGAGATGATGTAACAGGGACTTCTAGGAACTAACTTCTTCTACTATGAGCTGTGAAGAACTGTCTGTTAATCTATCTTGAATAAACTCTCAAACATGTGAACCTTCTGATCAAACCTTCTGATGTCTGCTGTGTCTAAGTTCTTCTGACTGTCAGTCCACAGCCCAGCTCAGTATAAGGGGTTCCCCCTGTATGGATCCATGTGTTGGTAATTATCGTAACTAAGGGCATGTACCATACTCTTCATACCCATGCCTACTAGCCAGTTTCCTACACACTGTAAATCTAACTCCAAAGTTCAGCCCAAGATTTAACAAGGTAGATCGAGGGGTTGGTGTGGGCACTGCATCCACAGGAAAGGCACAGTGGACATTCCGATTAAAGGTTACGTAGGTACAATTCTACTCAAAATGTAGGGTTTTCACTCCAGCTGAGGGAAGAAAACTGTCTATATGTGGACCTGTGGGAAAGAAGTGTTTCCTTTCTCCCATCCTGCAGCTCTCTTATCTTGCTTTCATGAGACATGTAGGTACTGCACCACTTACCTCTTCTTTTCATGTTTTTAACCTCCTTTTTCTTCTCATTTTCTTCTCAGATTTTTCCTTTCTTTACCATTTCCTACTTCTTCTGTTCTTTTCTTTTTCCTCATGTAGTCTATCTACCTCCCTGCTGCCCTCCTTTTTTTGACAGCCTTTCTTCTCTCTTTGCTGACCTTACACTCTGAATGCCACTAATACAGCCTAAAAGAAAAGAGGGCCCATTTTCAAGGGGGTCAAGATTTTAGCTTCTTTGGACCAACAGAAGAGAGAAGCTTTCCTTATTTGGGGGCACATTGAAATCAATGTGATCTGATCAATGGTAGTGTGGAAACCATGAGATAAGTGATTGATGTGAGGTGAAGTAGAGGAAAACCAGCTCAGAATAGGGAGGTCAAAGCAGGCTTGTCTGCGATTTATTTACAGCACTGTCTTCTGCTTGCGCACCTCTGCATGAACTAGCAGTTTGCCTCCTCAGCTGAAAGCACATCTATTTCTATATGTTTTTATTACAGCAGGCAGCTTGTCATTCCAGTACATCATTCCACTGCAGTGTATTACATGGCATAACATAGCAGTGTGATGAAATGAAATGTCAGGCCCACATCAGATATATTCGGAATTATATGTGTCTGTGTCCAGCAGAGAAAAAATGCTATTAGATCACAAAGCCATTTTACAAGGTGATATCTGTAGTTATGAGTCACTGCTTTGCCAAGGCCAGCTAATCTTGTCATAATAGGAAGCTCATCTATGTTGTTTACAGCATCAATACCATGAAATCAACATGAAACAATTAAATAATTTTAAATATAATCCTCAAGCTCTGACAAATGGAAATGACAGAAGCACTGAAAAAATAGCACAGAACCAAGTTTCCCTCTGCAGTTTCTGAAGCTGAGAATGTAACAGCATGATCATTGCTTTTAACCTTAAGATAAAAAGATTTCATATTTTAAACTATTTTCTGTAGCATGTCTCTCATCATCGTACACATGCTCTGAGGCATCTTACACAAGTATATTTATGTATATGTTCTATCCTGAATGGGATTGAGTGCTTTATAGATGATAAACTTGTGAAGCTGGCCTCTGACATAGTCGCATAGAGTTCTACATAAAAAATGTTACAAAAAAGCGCAACTTCATATATAAGACAGAAAAAAGTGACTCACCTGATCCTCTCTTTTTACAGATGCACACTGCTCACCTTTCCATAATTTTCTCTTGAAGAGGAAACATATTTATGACAACATTTAACTTTCTGTCATTTCTGAAGAGTCCTTCCAACTGAGAAGCAGGCAAGGATGGCCTTTAGTAGCAGGTACATTTGTCCACAAATGCAAAATTAGCTTCATAATGAAAGATCTTTTTGGTGATCATATTCTGTAAACATGTAAGTGTGGCATTTTACTGACTTAAATATAGTATTGGTATATATCAAATATTGATGTGCACATGTATAAATATTCATCAACAAAAGTTTCCTTTGAAGTCAGGTTTGCAAAATTTTCACTTGTGTCATGCTCATTACTCATACAAGCCACATAATCAAAAAATTTCATATGAAATCATGTAGCAGAAGTGATTAACCAACTGAGTATGTGGAAGTGATTAAACACCTGAATAATTTCAAAAGCTGGTTTGCCCTTCAAACTCCAAAGTTTGAACACCTTTGAATATTATGGTGATTATTAATGGATAAAATAACAGGAAACAAAATTTATTCAAAAGTGTATTTATTGACAACTGTCATTTTTCTCAGCTCATATGATATAAATGTAATTTATGACCTGCTCTGAACTCAGAGTAGAAAGTTAATAAATGCAAAGTATTTCTACAGAGTAGAAAGTTAATAAATACATATTTACTTGCCTTCGACTCCCATATTCTTTTCAGTAAAATGTTTCCCTGTTAATACTTTCAAAAAAGCATAATAAAGTTAGTTACAATTCCATTAAGACCTTTTAGATCTAGAATATAAAATAAATAGATGTTAAATTTCCAGGTTTTGGTCGTTTCTGTCAGTTTTGTAATTTCCCATTAAAAAGAAACAGAAATTGTTTTCAAGGGAGTGTGTCAGCCTGAGTGCCAATGCACAACTTATAAATGTACTCCTTGTTTTAATTTAGTGTGTCAGAAAATGACTCATTTGTTCATTATAACATTAATTCATTCAGAACTGTACCTTGTCAGGGAAACACAGCTACTATAAAACTAATCATCTCAGACTATCTACTCTCTGGAAAGACAAGTATACTTCCTTCTCATAATGAATGGAAGCATACCTGGGCTAGAAAAATGGGTTATGCTTTAAATTTTATTTGGCTTAGTAAGAACTGCTCTTAGAAACTAATTGACAAACATTAGTTACAAGTATTCTTAGAATGATCTCTTCTTACCCAAATTCATTAGGATGGATTAGTTTAAAAATAGTCCTACCAGAGTATTCGTAGGATCACAGAATTGGTAAGGTTGGAAGGGACCACAGTGGGTCATCTGGTCCAACCTCCCTGCTCAAGCAGCGTCACACTTCGCATTGCACAGGATTGCATCCAGATGGTTCTTGAGTATCTCCAGTGAAGGAGATTCCACAATCTCTCTGGGCAGGCTGTTCCAGTGCACAGGCATCCACACAGAAAAGAAGTTCTTCCTCATGTTCATGCGGAATTTCCTGTGCAACATTTTCTGCCCACTGCCCCTTGTACTATTGCTTGGCATCACCAAGAAAAGCCTGGCTCCTCTTGGAACCCTCCTTTTGGATACTTAGAGATA
This sequence comes from Pithys albifrons albifrons, assembly GCF_047495875.1. NCBI lineage: Eukaryota > Metazoa > Chordata > Aves > Passeriformes > Thamnophilidae > Pithys > Pithys albifrons. The sequence goes on from NC_092462.1 coordinate 17,674,136, forward strand.
TTGATGAAGTCCCCTCTCAGTCACCTCTTCTCAAGGCTAAACAGGCCCAGCTCCCTCAACCATTCCTTGTAAGAGAGATGCTCCAGTCTCTTAATCATCCTTGTTGCCCTCCATTAGACTGGCTCCAAGTGCTCCATGCCTCTCTTGTCCTGAGAGGCTCGGAACTGGACACAGTACTCCAGGTGAGACCTCACCAGGGCTGAGCAGAGGGGCAGAAAAACCTCTACACACATGACAGTGTTTCAAGCTTTTCTCCATCTTCCTAAAGGGTGTCAGTAAAGGAATTTTTGTGCTTTGATGAAAGTTGAGATTGTTAACTCAGAGAGTGGTCGGGCACTGGAACAGGCTCCCCAGTTGTGGATGTTGTGTTCCTCACAGGAGGAGTTTTTGCAGAGAAGCAGAGTAAGAATATGCACTTGCAGGGTTTACACATACAGCTGAATACTGACAGTTCTAAATGGAAATGATAATCCTCACTGTCTGTCACAGAGAAGACAAAGCATTAGCTTGCATTCTAGTAATAGAAGTGGCAAGGTCGACATGTAGAAAATGCCTACAACGGGAGTGAAAAAATAAAATCAGTACCCTTTGTGCTTCTTGCTGATATGTGAAGTGCTTTGCTCATCTATTTTGTAGGTTTTTTTGAAGAAACATAACCTTTCATCTAGGAAAAACAAGTTATGGTCTTAAGACTATCAAATTCATTCCTGATCTGCTTTCTTCATTTGGAAAGGTGTGACCGGTGGATGCCCTTCGAGAATAATTAGGGCAGCAAGGTGTTTTAGCCAGTGTCCAAGACTGTGATAAAAAACTTTATGCAAATGCTGGGAATTGTGATCCCACTGAAAATAGTTGTTGTAAAAATCTATTTGCTATATTTACTATATTTGATATATTTACAAATGTATTTGCATGTAAAGTTGTATAGTATTCTGAAAGACATTGCATTTTCTTCTAACAGGTACTGCATGGAGAATAAACTTTGCAGTCTACTGTTTACACTCTTCAGTTGGATCTACCTCAGACAACACTGTTCTTATGCAGATGTGAACTTGCGTGAGAGTTATTCTGATATAGGCACAATAGATTATTTGTTCTGGCACTCTCTAATCTGAATGTGAGTTACATGTCCCAAAATGCTTTTTGAAAGAGAGAAGTGGATCAGAAAACAAAATGCTAGGGAAAGAGTGGCTGTGCATGAGGAATAATATCAGTTTCCTTAATATAGTTAAAGAGTGAAATATTTCTATTTAATTGATACCATAAATTTCAATATATTAGTTTGATATTTTCACAGTATTTTACAGAGCAATACTTGTTGAGAAAGCAGGAAAAGGCATTGCTATGCAAATTACATATGACTTCTAACAATACAGAAATATTTGCTCTTTGACAGCAACCAGGCATATTGAAATGAGAAGTTATGTAGCCAATGGAGTTGATGCTGCAATGCACATATTGATGATCATTTGATGCAGCATGGTTTTTTCCTCTTACATAGGAGGCAGGGAAGAAGAGACAAAATCCTTATTTTAGAAAGGAAAGAGGTAGGAGACAGGGAAGAAGAGGCAAAATCCTTATTTTAGAAAGGAAAGAGGTAAGAGACAGAGTTGTTCTTTTCCAGAAGGAATGAGAAAAGGAGATAGCAGTGTCCTTTTCTATGCAATAAGTATGCTCCCCTATTATAACATGTGGAACTCACACTGAGTTCTAGTAGCCAACAACTATAGAATGAAAACTGTAATTTTCAATTCAGCAATTTAAAAAGATATATATGTGGAATTGTTTTAATAGTCAAAAAATGCCCATCTAGTTAAACAGCTACCACTCAGGCAAACTCCTCTTGTCCATAAGTTTGGAAGAATAACAGTTTTTTTATGAAGCGACAGACTCCCCTGAGATTAATACCCCACCCTGTTCCCTGCCAGGGAATGGTTAATTTTGAATTATTCTACAATGAGCCACATGCCATGAGGCATTGATCATTCTGTTGTTCAGTCTAGTTTAGCCATCTACATCTAAGAGTGAGGAATCCACTTGGCTTTCTAGTATCAGTGTGCTGAGACAGGGCTATTTACCACTGTGGGAGGTGGCCAATGCAAGGAACAGTGCAAACTCTGTTACAGACTTGGACACTGATGGTGGACACAGACACATTTGCATCACTTCTAAATATTTCTGTAGAGACTGAGGGAACAATTTTTTGTGACTATTATCACTTTTTCTTTCCTTTGGTGGGACAGAGGGTTCATCATCCAATAGGGTAGCTGGGTAGTCTCTGCTAAATAGCTCTTCCTCCTGAGAACTCTGGGTTCAGTAGCCATCCCTGTGCAGAGTCGTCAGTTGTGGAAAACAGAGGTCCTGGCATGGAAATGCTGACAATATTTAGGCGTC